>NC_048581.1:75776912-76391634 GCF_013265735.2 Oncorhynchus mykiss | reverse complement strand
CAACATGATTATTACACAGGTGCACCTTGTGCTGGGGACAACAAAAGGCCACTCTAAATGCCACATGTTGTTTTAGTAAAATTTGGCAGTACATCCAACCAGCCGCACAACCACAAACCGTGTGTATGGCGTTGTGTGGGTGAGCGGTTTGCTAATGTCAACGTTGTGAACAGAGTGCCCCATGGTGGTGGTGGGGTTATGGTATGGGCAGGGACAAGCTACAGACAACAAACTGAATTGCATTTTATCGATAGCAATTTGAATGCATAAAAATACAATGATGAGATCCTGAGGCCCATTGTGAGGCCCTTTGTTCCTCAGGTACCAACAGATGCATATTTGTATTTCCAGTCATGTGAAATCCATAGATTATGGCCTAATACATTTATTTCAGTTCACTGATTTCCTCATATGACCTGTAAACTCAGTAAAATCTTTGATATTGTTGCATGTTGCATTCATATTTTTGTTCAGTATATTTTAAAGTGTCTGGTTACGAGTTCCTTTTGAAACTGACAAGGACTGTAATTTGGGTCAAAAGGAGAGATTAAAACCACATGTTTCTAAAGCTGAAGGTTGTGTGTTGAGCAGCTGCTGTGTGGAAGTCCACAATTGAAGAATAACTTAGCTGTTGTATCTGTCTATTTGATGTTGCCGCTGTGAAAATGACTGTGAAGATATCGTACTGTATCTTACAGGGCTTGGTTGTTTGTTTCATTTTATGGATGGAAAGCAGTAGCACATCTTTAAACTAAACCATCACTTTTTAAGTGCTCATTTTCGAAGTGAAATAAAAGTGGGGTACCTCATTTCAAAATTGAAGTACTTTTAATCTTTCTTCGGATCTCTTATACGAGACCATAAATCCAATCTCTTTCGAATGATCTCATCAACTCTTACCATTGTAAATTCTGCATGGTGGTACTCTTTTCCCAAGTCTTTCCTTTTTGAGCAAAGTGGAGCCACCATGCTGCAGCCATAGATTCAGATGGGTGAAGCCGGTCTATTGGGATAAACATATTTTTGGCAGTCATTTACAATTCAGCAGACACTCTTATTCAGAGCAATTTAGGGTTAAGTGCCTAACTCAAGGGCACATCGACAGATTTTTCACTGAGTCTGCTCAGGGATTCAAACTAGCATCCTTTTGGTGACTGGCTCAACACTATTAACCACTAATCTACCTGCCGCCCTATAATGACAGGCATGCAGACGGGTAATCAGAAGGGTCTTATCAGGGGCCGTTCAGAGGCTGATGGCGGGCAGAGGAATGTGATCTGGCTGTGGAAACAACGCCGCGTTAATGGGGTTAGCCAAATTCCACACTCATGAATTATGAGGCGGGCCTGGGGTTTGTTGTGTATGGTTTGGGGCCTCTACACACTAGTGCTGTACAGAGAGAGAGTCAGAGTTATATATTTGGTCTTTTGGCACTGTCTCTCATAGACAAGCTCAATTAATGGTTCTGGATCTCCGTCTTCTGTTCTGCCGATGGGGAAAAAAATATGCATTATACACTCATGCCATAAACAGATAGGTCTAAAGATATAGATAGAACGACACACGCTCGAACGCACATCCAGGTCACCCGTGATACAAGTCAGTATTCAACGTTCATCCATTTCTGATGATGTCTGAAGATTACATAGAAACCGGCCACTAGTTTTTGCCTAGGGTGTTGTGGACGGGGATGGTGGATAAGTTGCAAGGTCGAATCCAGCGATAGAAAGTTGGGTTTGAGATTTTTGTTTTAAGCCTATCCCAAACCTTAACCATTCTGAGTTAATGCCTAACTTTAAGATTTTGGAGTTAATGCCTTAACTTAACCTTAAACATTTAAGAAATTCAAGTTTGAGAAACATGAATAAACTTTGAATTCTGACGTGAAACTGTGAGAGCTAGTTGCACACACACACAGAGACAGACAGACAGACAGACAGTCTTATGAATTAATACTTCAACAAGTACAGCATGTAAAGAGGCCAATATTATCTAGTATTGATTTTAGGTCTGTCGATGACCAAGTTCACAATTGTAATTTTGGAACTGACTGAATTTTCAGAATGGTGTTCAGAAAATGGCCTTGCAAAATCCAGATTACTTTCAGACAGAGCTCACACACAATGGTGCAGGTTTATAGGTCAATATGTCACTGAGAACATACAGCGTTCCGGGGGAGTCAGATTTCTGTGGTTGTACACATTGTTATTTTGTTAACGCTGACATTTACATCAGCAGCATCATCACCGCATTATGCAATTGTGAGATAGTGTTAAATATTAGTCATACTAATCTGTCTTTGTAAAGATGAAAACAGTGAGATGACTATGTATTAAGGCCAGGAGATGACAACTGGAATCAGTGCGTCATAACGCATGTAAAATATGTGTGGTTGTAGCTGATCACGTTTAATTTTCCCTCTGATAATGCCACTCCTGTTGATGTGGGTTAAGTGAACTGAGTTTTGTCTTGAAGGGATACAGCTTTTGTCAGAATGTACTTTTCGTAGCAGGTTTAGGAGAACTAACGCAGCAGGTTAGGATAATTAATGTAGAAAGGTGAAGGTTAAGATTTAAAATCTAATTTTAAGAAGATACTTTGTAGAAATAGGCAGGGTTTAGACAAAATTATGACTTTGGTAACTAGTGACAACCATCTCTTCTGTCCTTCTCATACCTAAATAGTGTCATCTGTGAACTCCTGATGGTCCCGCCTCTGAAGACCCTGAGCTGAATTTTCATTGGAAGAATGGAACGCCAGTCTTTCCTACACAAGTGAACACGGTATATGCACTTCCTTACTCTTATCTACTTCAGATGTCAGTTTTATTCCAAATGTTCTCTGCCTCTGTGAACTAGAAGACTGCAGCATAGTGAGATTTAACTTGTTAGGCTAATTAGCATCTTATTATAATTAGGTTAAACTAGATACCAACACATATTCAAAAGTATTTTCATAAACTGTTAATTGTTCAGGCTAATAATTGAAAACTATTTTATTTGACCAAATTGCATTATGACTTTGAATAATGAAACAACTAATCGGAATGTCTTACAAATAATGTGTCGGCTAAATTTATCAAGAACTTTGTTGAAAATATGATGTTCCTATTTTATTCAAATTAGCAAGTTTTAATTGAATACTTTGATGCATTGCGGAAAATATTACTACTTACAGTTGAAGTGGGAAATTTACGTACACCTTAGCCAAAAACAGTTAAACTCAGTTTTTCACAATTCCTGACATTTAATCCTAGTAAAAAGTCCCTGTTTTAGGTCAGTTAGGACCACTTTATTTTAAGAATGTGAAATGCCAGAATAATAGTAGAGAGAATGATTTATTTCAGCTTTTATTTCTGTCATCACATTCCCAGTGGGTCAGAAGTTTACATACAATCAATTAGTATTTGGTAGCATTGCCTTTAAATTGTTTAACTTGGCTCAAATGTTTTGGGTAGCTTTCCACAAGCTCTCCAAAATAAGTTGGGTGAATTTTGTCCCATTCCTCCTGACAGAGCTGGTGTAACTGAGTCAGGTTTGTAGGCCTCCTTGCTCGCACATGCGTTTTCAGTTCTGCCCACAAATTTTCTGTAGGCTTGAGGTCAGGGCTTTGTGATTGCCACTCCAATACCTTGAATTTGTTGTCCTTAAGCCATTTTGCCACAACTTTGGAAGTATGCTTGGGGTCATTGACCATTTGGAAGACCCATTTTGTCATGCTCGTTGAAGGAAGGATCGGACCAAGGGGCAGCGTGGTAGGGCGTACATCTTTCTTTATGAACACCGAAAAAACAACAAAATACAAACGAAACGTAAAGTTTAGTATTGCTAAACAGCACAGTACCAAAACAAGATCCCACAAACTACAGATGGGAAAGGCTGCCTAAGTATGATCTCCAATCAGAGACAACGATAGACAGCTGCCTTTAATTGGGAACCATTCCCGGCCAACAAAGAAATAGAAAACATAGATTGCCCACCCTAGTCACACCCTGACCTAACCAAATAGAGAATAAAAAGGCTCTCTACGGTCAGGGTGTGACACATTTGCAACCAAGCTTTAACTTCCTGACTGATATCCTGAGATGTTGCTTCAACATATCCACATATTTTCCTACCTCATGATGCCATCTATTTTGTGAAGTGCACCAGTCCCTCCTGCAGCAAAGCACCCCCACAACATGATGCTGCCACCCCTGTGCTTTACGGTTTGGATGGTGTTCTTCGGCTTGCAAGCCTCCCCTTTTTCCTCCAAAAATAACAATGGTCATTATGACCTAACAGTTCTATTTTTGTTTCATCAGAACAGAGGACATTTCTCCAAAAAAGTATGATCTTTGTCCCCATGTGCAGTTGCAAACCGTAGTCCGTCTTTTTTATGGTGATTTTGGAGCAGTGACTTCTTCCTTGCTGAGCGGCCTTTCAGGTTATGTTGATATAGGACTCGTTTTACTGTGGATATAGATTATTTTGTACCTGTTTACTCCAGCATCTTCACAGGTCCTTTGCTGTTGTTCTGGGATCGAGTTGCCCTTTTTGCACCAAAGTACGTTCATCTCTAGGAGACAGAACGCGTCTCCTTCCTGAGCGGTATGACGGCTGCGTGGTCCCATGGTGTTTATACTTACATACTATTGTTTGTACAGATGAACTTGGTACCTTCAGGCATTTGGAAATTGCTCCCAAGGATGAACCAGACTTGTGGAAGTCTACAATTTTTTTTCTGAGGTCTTGGCTGATTTCTTTTGATTTTCCCATGATGTCAAGCAAAGAGGCTCTGATTTTGAAGGTAGGCCTTGAAATACATCCACAGGTACACCTCCAATTGACTCAAATGATTTCAAATAGCCTATCAGAAGCTTCTAAAGCCATGAAATCATTTTCTGGAATTTTCCAAGCTGTTTAAAGGCACAGTCGAGTTAGTGTATGTAACCTTCTGACCCACTGGAATTGTGATACTGTAAATTATAAGTGAAATAATCTGTCTGTAAACAGTTGTTGGAAAAATTACTTGTGTCATGCACATAGCAGATGTCCTAACCGACTTGCTAAAACTATAGTTTGTTAACAAGAAATTTGTGGAGTGGTTGAAAAACTAGTTTTGATGTCTCCAACCTAAGTGTATGTAAACTTCCGACTTCAACTGTATGTATGGAGTTTTAATGTAAATGTAAATCTTGAATAGTGACTTTAATTAGACATTATGCTAAACATGTGGTGTTTTTGTTGTTTTACCAATTGTGTTTTGAAGAAGTTTTAGGGTTAGATTTCTAACATTAAATTTGAAAATGCAGAACATGTATTTCACAAACATCTACAGAATACCACCATATAGATGGCAGCCTTTCATTTTTTTGACCTTATCATTCTAAATGATCACCTTATGTCATATTGGCCAATTCAATGAAAAGTAGCAATCAAAACAAAAGATATCACTTCACTCCCTAAATGATGCATAGTACTCCGGTCGTAGCAGCGTCGGCAGCTTTGTTTATGACAATCCTTTGTTTTTAATATCTTTGGCATTCTCTCCCTGTCCCTCTCCCCTGTCTGCAGTGGGTGCTCTGATTGGCTGAATACTTTCTGCACTGTTGTCTGGCTGGCTGCCAGCGCCTGCCTTGCCCCTGATCAGAAGTGAACGTGACATTTGTGCGGAGGTAATGGAATCTGTGTGCAATTAAATCTCAGACTGTGAAGAAGAGTCTATCGCCCCCCCCCCCCCCCCCCCCCCCCCCCCCCCCCCCCCCCCCCCCCCTCCCTCCCCCATCCCATCAGCAGGGGGGGTGGCGGTGATGATGAAACCGTCCCAGCAGGCCCCTCTCCTCGCCTTGCCACTCCGCCTCTCTTTCTCAATCTCTATGTCAGGATGCGTTTTTTAAACTTCTCTGTGCCTGTGCCTTGGTCTCTGCCCAACAATTCATTACAGCAAACGTCAATTAAAATTCTCCCCAAATATTGTTGGAGAATTAAATTTCAATTATACAAATGACATTAGAGGAAGACAACATTAACATTGGTTTAATGAATTATACTCTAGGTGACAGTTGTTATTTAGTGGCAGTGCATTGTGGGCCTCTTCCACATGTTTTGATGTAAATGTGAAATGGAGTATAGAGGGAGAGGGAGGGAGGGAGAGAGAGAGAGAGAGAGAGACTGGTTTAGGGAGGAGTGGAAATAGGGAGAGCGGACACATGCATGGATGGGAGGAGAAGAAGGGCACATCTCTCCATCTATCTACCCTTCTCCTCTGCTGTGCCGCTACACTTAACGCCTCATTTGTGGTCTCTGTGGCCAATGGCTTGAGTCAGTGATCTGTTGCCATAAAATACTGTTCTCTCTCTGTGCTGAGGGTGCACTTGTTCATGGCTAATACCACAGAGTTCCTCTATGGCAGGTCTGAAACCTAATGGGTTTGTATCCTCATTAAGATCACCCATAAACATAAAAGGATTTCCATTGTGGTTGAGACCGGTTAGACACAGGCATACCGGGCTGGGCAGACACACATTTTCCTTTAACTTCTTGAAAAGGAGTTCCTATCTGAGTTCCTTGTCCTCAGTGGGTAGACTGGGAGAGAGGTAGGATTTCCAGGTCAAGGTCTTCTGAGCCTCCTCCCACCCACTGTCCCTCACACCCTCTCCGGCTGCAGGCTGGGGGGCAGGGCTCAATCTGCTGGCCCAGAGGGAGGTCACTCTTCTGGCCCTGATACAGACTGCAGTTTCCACACTCGCACACAGTCACTGGATCGCAACAGTCACTTTTCCTTTAATATGTTGCCCATATGTAAGGGCAATATATAAGGAACACATATTTAGAGAAATAATGGATATAATACATTTATCCTCTATTTCCTTTCTCTGTAGGTTTGCTTTCAAATGCATAGTCAACAGTTGCTGTTTTGTGAAATGATCACAATCATCTGTGAATTTTGATTTATCCCACAATGCCAGTCAGTATTGACCTTTAATTTATGACTTATTTGTTTAGCTCTGCTTTTCTTTGTCATAATGAATCATTTATGTCAAGTACGACATGCATAAAGGAGTATTGTCTTAGAAAATACTAATGTCACTCAGGTCCTTTTCTCTCAGCAACTGAAGGTTAATTTAAACCAACAGTCAACTGAACCTCTCCATTTCCTTGTGGCCCTATGAAAACTATGGGTCACACTGAATGCCACCGGGTCCTGCTTTATTCACTAACATCCTGCTTAACAAGTAGACCTCCTATTCCTCACAGCTCAGTTAGTGTTTTTCTCTGTTGCAGATGTTTCTCCCTAGTCATGTGATAGAGAGGAGACGGGTTTTGCTCAGGGAAAGAGAGAGCGAGTCCTCATTGCTCTAGTGTCATTCTAATGGCAAATTAGATCAGTTTGACAGATAGACACAGAAAATTGTTTTAATTGTATAATTATCTGTGGTTAGTGGAAAACTACTGTGATGTGGTTAAAGGCCAGGGAAGAGTGCCGTTTAGCCTTTATGTGCTCATTTTGTCACTGAACAGGAAATGAACAACAACTACGAATCCTCAGGATATAGGGCTCCCTCTCACACACACATACACAAACATACGGACATACTGTATGCATACACTCTCCCAAACAACGCCCTTGGGCAGGCCGAGGCGTGCTCAGTGAGACGTTACCATTATAGTCATGTGTCTGCTCCACAGGCGTGGACTGAACACTGTGTGGTGAAGCCTGTAGCCACCTGACTGGGATGGCAGAACTTAACACACATTTAACAGCAGCTCAACATACGGCCCACTAAAAGCTACTGCCACTGTAGAGAGCAGGCGGGCCTCATCAGATCAGTAACCTAATCACCGCTCAACCGATCAACCGATTCCTGATAAGATGTCAAAATACTCGGCCATGGATCCAGATGGAGCTAAACACTGCATTTAGATCACTCACTCACTCAGTGTGTTGTGGTCCTGCATAGCATTATACCTATGGAGTGGATTGTTTCACGTTCCTGGCTTTACCACTGATTTGTGTGGAAATAATGATGTACCTCTCCTGTTGTCTCTCTGCTGCTGTCCTGTCTTCCCTCTATGTTGAGGAGTGATGACATAAGACCACAGTTGAAAAGTCAAATTGGGCAAAACTACTTCAGATTTTGTATAGAAGTAACTGAATGGCATATTTTGTATTCCACTGTTTTCTTGCAATCGAAATAGTGCATAACCATAAAGATTTAAAATAGTTGTCAAAAACTGTCAGGCGTCACCAGAAAATGGGTCATTGTAAGACACTTTCAGCTATCCATAATTTTGCACACGTCTTTTCAAGTCAAGTATTCATACCCCTTGACTTATTACATGCAGCCTGAATTCAAATTTGATTAAATATATGTTTTTCTCTCACCAGTCTACACACAATACCCCATAATGACAAAGTGAAAACAGGTTTTTAGAAATTTTAGTAAATGTATTGAAAATGAAATACAGAAATATCTTGTATTATATAAGTATTCACATCCCTGAGTCAATACTTTGTAGAAGCACCTTTTGCAGAGATTACAGCTATGAGTTTTTCTGGGTAAGTCTATAAGAGCTTTCCACACCTGGATTGTGCAACATTTGGCCATTATTATTTTTAAAATTATTTAAGTCAAAACTGTAACTCACCCACTCACTGTCTTCTTGATAAGCAGCTCCAGTGTATATTTTGCCTTGTGTTTTAGGTTATTGTCCTGCTGAAAGGTGAATTCATCTCCTAGTGTCTGGTGGAAAGCATACTGAACCAGGTTTTCCTCTAGGATTTTGACTGTGCTTAGCTCCATTATTTTTATTTTTTTACCTGAAAACTATTCAGTCCTTAATGAATACAAGCATACCCATAACATGACGCAGCCACAACTATGCTTGAAAATATGAGTGGTACTCAGTAAGGTGTTGTATTGGATTTGCCCCAAACATAAGACTTTGTATTCTGGGCAAAAAGTGAATTGCTTTGCCACATTTTTTGCAGAATTACTCTATTGCTTTGTTGCAAACAAGACTGGCATATATATATATATATATATATATATATATATATATATATATATATATATATATATATATATTAGAGGTCGACCGATTATGATTTTTCAACGCCGATACCGATTATTGGAGGACCAAAAAAAAGCCGATACCGATTAATCAGCCGATTTTTATTTATTTATTTGTAATAATGACAATTACAACAATAGTGAATGAACACTTATTTTAACTTAATATAATACATCAATAAAAATCTATTTAGCCTCAAATAAATAATGAGACATGTTCAATTTGGTTTAAATAATGCAAAAACAAAGTGTTGGAGAAGTAAAAGTGCAATATGTGCAATGTAAAAAAGCTACCGTTTGAGTTCCTTGCTCAGAACATGAGAACATATAAAAGTTGGTGGTTCCTTTTAATATGAGACTTCAATATTCCAAGGTAAGAGGTTTTAGGTTGTAGTTAATATAGTATTTTTAGGACTATTTCTCTCTATACCATTTGTATTCCATATACAGTACCTTTGACTATTGGATGTTCTTATAGGCACTATAGTATTGCCAGTGTAACAGTATAGCTTCCGTCCCTCTCCTCGCCCCTACCTGGGCTCCTAACAGGAACACATCGACAACTGCCACACTCGAAGCAGCGTTACCCATCGCTCCACAAAAGCCGCGGCCCTTGCAGAGCAAGGGGAATAACTACTCCAAGTCTCAGAGCGAGTGACGTTTGAAACGCTATTAGTGCGCACCCCGCTAACTAGCTAGCCATTTCACATCGGTTACACCAGCCATTAGGCTGATAGGCTTGAAGTCATAAACAGCACTGTGATTGCGATGAGCTGCTGGCAAAACGCATTAAAGTGCTGTTTGAATGAATGCTTACGAGCCTGCTGCTGCTCAGTCAGACTGCTCTATCAAATCATAGACTTAGTTATAACATGATAACACACAGAAATACAAGCCTTTGGTCATTAATATGGTCGAATCCGGAAACTATCATTTAAAAAACAAAACGTTTATTATTTCAGTAAAATACGGAACCGTTCGGTATTTTATCTAACGGGTGGCATCCCTAAGTCTAAATATTCTTGTTACGTTGCACAACCTTCAATGTTATGTCATAATTATGTAAAATCTGGCAAATTAGACAGCCCAAACTGTTACATATACCCTGACTCTGCGTGCAATGAACGCAAGAGAAGTGACACAATTTCACCTGGTTAATATTGCCTGGTAACCTTGATGTCTTTTAGCTATATATGCAGGTTTAAAAAATATATACTTCTGTCTATTGATTTTAAGAAAGGCATTGGTGTTTATGGTTAAGTACAGTCGTCCAACGATTGTGCTTTTTTCGCAAATGCGCTTTTGTTAAATCATCCCCCAGCGTTGCATCGAATATATGCAACGCAGGACTAGCTAGATAAACTAGTAATATCATCAACCATGTTTAGTTATAACTAGTGATTAGGATTGATTGATTGTTTTTTATAAGACAAGTTTAATGCTAGCTAGCAACTTACCTTGGCTTCTACTGCATTTGCGTAACAGTCTCCTTGTGGAGTGCAACGAGAGGCAGGTGGTTATAGCGTTGGACTAGTTAACTGTAAGGTTGCAAGATTGGATCCTCCGAGCTGATAAGGTGAAAATCTGTCGTTCTGCCCCTGAACAAAGCAGTTAACCCACCGTTCCTAGGCCGTCTTTGAAAATAAGAATGTGTTCTTAACTGACTTGCCTAGTTAAATAAAGGTATAACAAATGTAGAAATCTGCAACATCGGCGCCCAAAACTACCGATTTCCAATTATGAAAACTTGAAATCGGCCCTAATTAATCGGTCATTCCGATTAATCGGTCAACCTCTAATATATATTTATATAATATTTGTATTCTGCACAGGCTTCCTTCTTTTCACTCTATCAATTAGGTTAGTATTGTGGAGTATCTACAATGTTGTTGATCCATTCTCAGTTTTCTCCTATCACAGCCATAGAACTCTGTAACTGTTTTAAAGTCACCATTGGCCTCATGGTGAAATCCCTGAGTGGTTTCCTTCTTCTCCGGCAATTGAGTTGGAAGGAGGCCTGCATCGTTGTAGTGACTGGGTGTATTGATACGCCATCGAAGTGTAATTAATAACTTCACCATGCTCAAAGGGATATTTAATGTTTGCTTTTTTATTTTTATTAATCTACCAATAGCTGCCCTTTTTTGCGAGGTATTGGAAAACATCCCTGGTCTTTGTGGTAGAAATTCACTGCTCGACTGAGGGACCTTACAGATAATTGTATGTGTGGGGTACAGAGATGATGTAGTCATTCAAATATCATGTTAAACCCTGTTATTGTACACAGAGTCCATGCAACGTATTATGTGACTTTTTAAACAAAATTCCACTTTGACATTATGGGGTATGGTGTGTAGGCCAGTGACAAAAAAATCTAAATGTGTTACATTTGAAATTCAGGCTGTAACTCAACAAAATGTTGAAAAATTCAAGGGGTGTGAATACTTTCTGAAGGCACTGTAGATAAACACGATATTTTTCAAGTAGATGTTTTATATTTTCTTGTGTACCCCACTGTTATGTAATGTGTTGAGTTCATCATCATGAAGTATGAGCTGCCTTATAACACCCCTTCAGTTTGTAAGATAATCGCGCGTTTAGCCTGTCTGCAGTTCAACAGAGAGCAATTTGTCAACGATGAGCTTGTTGTCATGTCTCCGTTGTTGCCTCTGTCATACTCTGTTGTTCAGCTGTAGATCTGATAATGCTTAGGGGATTAGCAGGTAGTAAGGCAGTCAGCTGGCCCTGTGCTGCTGTACACTACAGGCTCTCTAGGCTACTACAGGAGCCATGTGTTTGGTCTCAAGTGTCTGCGCCGGGTGCTTCACAAATGGTCCGAGTTGCACCTAATGGTGACTTGCCAGCTTTATGGCCGCCACCTCCCCATGGATGATGCGGTAATGAAGGATGACAGGAAGGGCTAGGGGTCCGGGACAGACCCCGGGCAGCTGGCGGAGCAGGAGAATAGGAAGCACCGCCGCCGAGGCGAAACTGCAGCGAGAAGCAAATTAAAGCTCATATCTGCCATCTCCCTCGCCTCTCTGCGCTTTCCTGTTTGGACTTGAAGGTGATTGGAGCCGAGGCAATGACAGTTGACGGAAGCCGTGTGAGGAGAGAGTATTTATTTACAGTGAGACACGGTGATGCTTGTTCAGGATGCGGTTTTACACAGGATGTGCCTCCCTGCCCCTCCCACAATTCCCCAGGTTTGATCATCTCACAAACGAGTGTGAGGCGGGTGCTGGGAGACCCCTGTTCCAGGCAGACTGCATTGTGTAAGAGGCTGGGAGGCTGAGCCTGGAGGCTGGGAGGCTAAAAGCTGGGACAGACCCAGCAGCACTCACTCAGCACGACTTCCTGCCCGGCCTCGGGAGGTAGGAACAAGGTCAGCACAGGTCACTGGGAAAGGGAGTGGGAAACTTAAAGAGTGTGTGCCGAGAAACAGATAGAGAGAATGTGTGTGTGTGTGTGTGTGTCTGTGTGTGTGTGTGTGTGTGTGTGTGTGTGTGTGTGTGTATGTACACCCTGCCAGGAATTCGTTTTCACTTGGCTTGTAAAATGGGAGGGAAGGGGTGTCAGAGGTGTAAATCTCCGTAATTACTTTGTACTGTATGGCGTAGTTACTGTGTAATTATCAGTGTCTTCACCCTACAATACAGTAGCCCCTTTACTGAAAGTAAAAGGTGTGTGTTTGTGTGTGTGTCTACTGTTACACTTAATTGATTCAATTACATATCTGGTGGACCTGCCAATCTTGAATACATTTCCTCTAATCGAGCAACAGAATTTTCACACACATTGACTTTCTCCTGCCTTAGTCCTGTTGTCCACACCTACCATGTTTCATGTTGGTACTAGTCCTCACACACCACATTTCATGTTGGTACTAGTCCACACCCAACATGTTTCATGTTGGTACTAGTCCACACCCAACATGTTGGTACTAGTCCACACACACCATGTTTCATGTTGGTACTAGTCCACACCCACCATGTTTCATGTTGGTACTAGTCCTCACACACCACGTTTCATGTTGGTACTAGTCCACAAACACCATGTTTCATGTTGGTACTTGTCCACACACACCACACGTTTCATGTTGGTACTAGTCCTCACACACCACATTTCATGTTGGTACTAGTCCTCACACACCACGTTTCATGTTGGTATTAGTCCTCACACACCACATTTCATGTTGGTACTATTCCTCACACACCACGTTTCATGTTGGTACTAGTCCTCACACACCACATTTCATGTTGGTACTAGTCTTCACACACCACGTTTCATGTTGGTATTAGTCCTCACACACCACGTTTCATGTTGGTACTAGTCCACAAACACCATGTTTCATGTTGGTACTTGTCCACACACACCACACGTTTCATGTTGGTACTAGTCCTCACACACCACATTTCATGTTGGTACTAGTCCTCACACACCACGTTTCATGTTGGTATTAGTCCTCACACACCACATTTCATGTTGGTACTATTCCTCACACACCACGTTTCATGTTGGTACTAGTCCTCACACACCACATTTCATGTTGGTACTAGTCTTCACACACCACGTTTCATGTTGGTATTAGTCCTCAAACACCACATTTCATGGTGGTACTAGTCCTCACACACCACGTTTCATGTTGGTACTAGTCCTCACACACCACGTTTCATGTTGGTACTAGTCCTCACACACCACGTTTCATGTTGGTACTAGTCCTTACACACCACATTTCATGTTGGTACTAGTCCTCACACACCATGTTTCATGTTGGTTTTAGTCCACACCCACCACGTTTTGCGTTGGTACTAGTCCACACACACCACGTTTCAAAGGCAGTTTTTATTACGGCAGGACACCAGGGCAAACTCAGGAGAACCTGCCACTTAAATAAAATGCACATCTGTTGAGAGTGTGCAAAGTGATAAACCATCCAGTCTCCAGGCAGCATTGTGTTAATACACCTAAGTAGCTCACTAAACCTCCTTAGCATTTTGCAGTCAATTGAGTCTCTTTGAAATTGCAGTATTGCTCATTTTTATTGTACGATTTCATTGTCAGTGATGTTTTGAAGTCATTCTCAATGCTTCTCATTGATATTAGTAAATAAAAGGAACAGTTGTCATTGAGAAAGGGAGGCAGGCTTTATCTTCAAAACAGCTTAAAACAGTGATATTGAACTAGAATGAGTGAGGGAGCTCTTGAACATTGGCATCATTCCTGATAGTATATAAGGTCAATGGCTTTAATGAGGCTTACAAATACAAAGAGATATTGTATCTCTGTTTTGTTCATGGATCACTTGTCTAAGTAGTGCGATATTATACTGACCGCCTCATGCTTCAAGAGATAATGTAGAACTTAGGAGGAAGACTGCTATGCTTAACACTTACAGTGTGGGAGTTAAGCAGTAGCTCACATCTCATTATTTCTCCTCAAATGAATACGTGGAACTCTGGTGTTCATGCAAATCAGAATGTGGGCTTACACTAATGTAGATGGAACAAGGTGCCTATATACTGGTGTTCTTAATTCATCATATATCTAATAAACAAAGACTATTTTTGTTTTCTTATGCTTACTTCTGCTTCATTTGGATGCTTCATCAGAATACTCCAGGCTGTAATGCTACAAAGACACAAGGAAATCAATGCCTACTTGATTATGCAGCAAAATATCCAGGTTTTATTATTGTCTGTGTCCAACGATGATCAGCTGTATTGTATTTGCAGCAACAGCTGACCCTTAAAATAAGAATCTGTAGAGTTTCATTTAGCCCCCCTGGAGGAGCAGACAATATGCAGGGTGCTCCAGTGAACTCTGTCCCCCTCCTCTCTCCTCTCTCTGGGTGCAGTGTGTCAGTGAGTTCCTACAGGGGAGATCTCCATCTCCAGAGCTGTAAAAATGACTGTGATCCTGCCATTGACAGGCAGAGGGGAATAATCCAAACAACCAATACATTCACGTCTCAGGGCTTTTGATGGCTCCAGCTGTGTTCAAAGAATCTTTCTGGTAAATAACCTGAGAGAGCAACACTATTTAGACTGGGGCAGCCTCTACTCTGTATGGCTCTTGTGGTGGCTATGGCTTTGCAAGCAAAGAGGTGGAGCTATCCTCGTTGTGATCCACCTCGGCCCAATGTCTATTCATGTGCCCTACAAGCACTGCATTTTTTTATGTCAAATAATAATTCACTCTTCTCTGTAAGTCTTAAATAGTTGTTCAAAGTATTGACCCAAATGGTATTCTTGAATTTGGATGGTTTCACTCCCTCCCAATACTATGTCCATTATCATGCTATGTTAAGAAATGAGCTTGGTCAGAACATGTCCAACATTATGAAGGGGTGTGGTTTTGACTTTAGTGGAGAACCAGGTGTTATCTTGGCCAGAGGGTGTGGCTAGCAGCTTTTACAAGTGATCCCAGAAGGATAGGGCTGAGAAGAAGACCTCTCAAATATCCTTACCTCAGTGCCAAGATTACCAGGCCAGTGATGTAATGGGCTATAGGCAGTAATGTTAAATACAATTTCAGTTTAGTGATATGTATATTAAGTAATTGATTACAATGATGCTATTGGATCTTGCATGCAAAAAACAAACTGGATAGTGTTGCCTCAGCTCTTGTATTTACATTGGATGTCTGTTGGATCTCAGCCCTTATTTATGTTTTGGAAGATGGGCCCAATTGGAACTGTCATAAAGCATATTCTCAGAGCATTATTAAAAGGCAATCGCCGTAGTGGAGTTTTCCCCTCCTTAGGAAAACTGTGGGAGCATAGATTGGTAAAAGGCAGATAATGTATGTGTGAGATTGATCAGTGAGTAGCGACCCCATTATCTCCAGAGATGTTAATTATACTGTGCTCAGCTTGCATGTCAAAAGCCAGATAATTGAAGAAGGTAAAAGATGTCCCACACTTTATTTATGCTTTCACTTTGAGGCTGGCGGCAGATATCCTCTCCTCTTTCTTTGCTTTGCTCTCTCTCTCTCTCTCTCTCTCTCTCTCTCTCTCTCTCTCTCTCTCTCTCTCGCTCTCGCTCTCGCTCTCGCTCTCGCTCTCGCTCTCTCTTCCTCTCTCTGTTTCTCTCTTTCTCTCTCTTCATTTTTAGGCCCATTTATTTATTGTCAGTAATATTAGACTGTCAAATATTATCATTTTGCAGAGGTGTTATTCATCATCATCACCACTGTGCACGCCCTTTGCATTGCCTAGATTGTCTATGGTTTCTGGTGGTCTGTCCGTCCACCCGTCTCTGTCTGTCTGTCTGTCTGTCTGTCTGTCTGTCTGTCTGTCTGTCTGTCTGTCTGTCTGTCTGTCTGTCTGTCTGTGTGGAACAGCAGTGGGCCTGACTGTGAGCCCTGCAGGAAGGAGGACATCATTATGCAGTACAGTCATAATCCCTGGGTTTAGTCCTCTGGAGTAACCACAGACCCTCCAGTTGAGACATTACTTCTCTCCTGTTGTCAATAGTCCCTTAATCACACTATTATTCATACACGTTTGTCATCTCTGAAAAAACTAGAGGTATACTGTCTTTTAAAGCTGTGATGTAAAGGAAAGTATGGATCTCCCCACCTCATGGTGGTCATTTGTTGACCTGTGTGATTTGGCTTGATTGTGTATCTGTTTGTTATATTAAAATTGGCCAACTGAGGATACCAATACTTAGGGGGGTTGGGAAAACATAGAGATAGGCTAACCATACATGAATGCTTAAGTATGGTATCAGTGCAAACTAGAAAGATGAGATTTAAAAATACTTTGTTGTTGAGTGGCTTTACTGCCTTTCTCCAGTTACCCAGACAACTATCTACCGAAAGTGGTCTTTACAAATGCATTGAGGTGAGTGTCAACTGACATTTTTTTAAAATACTTTTGTTATTTCTGTTGTTTATGTTTCGAGTGTCATTCCCCTGCCGGAACCGCTCTCAGAACTTTGTATCTCTGACTTCGTTTCACAACAAAATGAAACCCTGCGAAGGGACTTTTTTACTAAAGTATTTTTTCAGCACCTAGCCTGCTGATAGAGGTAACATCAAAACAGTATTTCCTGTGGTTTGAGTTGTGGTGTCTCTTTGTGTGCTGCAATCCATGTGTCTGTGTACACTAACAACAGACGCACTTACAAGTGTTTTCTCTTCAAGCATTTGTGTGCTCACCACATTCTCTCTGTTGACCAGACTGCATCTTATCAAACTCTCTCTGTGACACCTCCAGAGCAATTACATGATCTGATCATGTTCATACTACTGAAATAAACAATAGCCATATTTAGTCTGCCGGGACTATGCCTTGAATTGATTTCATAACATTGCTTACATATGATTCTGCAATGTGTGAGGTTCCTTCAATTCCTTTAACATTTTGTAGTATTTATGTGGGTATTCCCCATCACAGAATCTGATTGAATCTGATTGGATCTAAGCTGCAGGACAGGAGAGTGATCTATCCATGATGCTGCTGTATAGATGGGTTGGCTGAAACTTCACGAAAACCATGTGCGTGTTGTTATGATTCTGGATGGCCAGATTGCTATAGAGAATGACAAGAAACTGCCATGTGGGGAATCATAAGTGTCTCGTTTCATCTTGCTCTTGATACCATGTCTTGTTTTTAGGTGTTTTGACTGATTTCATGTTAATGCTAATATGGCTTCAATTTGCTAGCTAGCTAAACAACAATTGTAATTATGTATTTGAGAGACAACAAGTGCTCATTATGCAAATGTATATATTTTTTTCAAGAAACATTAGAGACAAAATATAGCTTCCATGCTGTCAACAATCTGAGACAACCCTATCTGTTTTGCCCCATAGTTGCGCACACGTAGGGCTGTTGCGGTGGCCGTTTTACCGCCACACCGGTGGTCACGAGTCATGAAGGCAGTTATATTCCACGTGACTTTTTAGCCTGTTTAGGCTTCTCCAAGCTCTGATGCTACTGATGGCCATTGGTAGCCTACCAAACTTGCTAACTGCCTGGTACTCAGCACTCTATTGTCCCTCTAATCACACTGACATCAATGCAAATGTTATCGAATATCGAATCAAACACTTAATGAGAGCCCGTGAGCTCATGTTCCGCAACATTTCTATAGGCTATGCAGTTGTGTGAAAAAAACTGAGTGATGGCCTCTACTAAAATGAGGAGGATCCACTCAGCTTTATATAGGAAAAGGGGATACCTAGTCAGTTGTACAACTGAATTGTGACTTCCGCATGTAACCCAACCCCTCTGAATCAGAGAGGTGCGGAGGGCTGCCATAATTGACATCCACATCTTCGGCGCCCGGCGAACAGTGGGTTAACTTCTTACGGCTGAAATCCCGTCAACGGGATCGATTTGACAACAGCCAGTGAAAGTGCAGGGCGCCAAATTCAAATCCAAATTCAAATCAAATCATCAAATCAAATTATATAGCCCTTCGTACATCAGCTAATTTCTCAAAGTGCTGTACAGAAACCCAGCCTAAAACCCAAAACAGCAAGCAATGCAGGTGTAGAAGCACGGTGGCTAGGAAAAACTCCCTAGAAAGGCCAAAACCTAGGAAGAAACCTAGAGAGGAACCAGGCTATGTGGCCAGTCCTCTTCTGGCTGTGCCGGGTGGAGATTATAACAGAACATGGCCAAGATGTTCAAATGTTCATAAATGACCAGCATGGTCAAATAAAAATAAGGCAGAACAGTTGAAACTGGAGCAGCAGCATGGCCAGGTGGACTGGGGACAGCAAGGAGTCATCATGTCAGGTAGTCCTGGGGCATGGTCCTAGGGCTCAGGTCTTCCGAGAGAGAGAAAGCGATAATTAGAGAGAGCACACTTAAATTCACACAGGATACCGAATAGGACAGGAGATTCACAAGGCGTGAGCACTAGGTCCAGACGAAAAGTCCAAAAAGTTATTTTAGAGTTCGTAGAAACATTTCAAATGATGTATAGAATCAATCTTTAGGATGTTTTTATCATAAATCTTCAATAATGTTCCAATGCTTTGTCTTTAGAAATGAAAGGGAACGCAGCTCGTTTTCACGGCCACGCGCGAGACTTAGCTCATGAAATTCTGCCAGACCCCTTAGTCAAACAGCTCTTATTCACTCCCCCTTCATAGTAGAAGCCTGAAACAAGGTTCTAAAGACTGTTGACATCTAGTGGAAGCCATTTACACTGTATCTTGGATAGGCAAAGACTAGAAAACCTACAAACCTCAGATTCCCACTTCCTGGTTGGATTTTTTCTCAGGTTTTTGCCTGCCATATGAGTTCTGTTATACTCACATACATCATCCAAGCAGTTTTAGAAACTTCAGAGTGTTTTCTATCCAAATCTACTATATCTACTCTATATATGTGCATATATTAGCAACTGGGCCTGAGTAGCAGGCAGTTTACTCTGGGCACCTTATTCATCCAAGCTACTCAATACTGCCCCCAGCCATAAGAAGTTAACTGCCTTGCTCAGGAGCAGAACAACAGATTTTTACAGTATTTTTTCACGCTGCACCTGTTTCGAGACAGGTTGCAGCGTGTCCATTCTAAATCAAAACAAATTTCACACATATATTATTTAGTATATGTAAAGACAAGATCAAATTAGGAATAGTCTGATGGGTGACATTATTAGCCTATCACTTGTAAATTATATATTATCACTTGTGAATGATGCCCAGCATAAGAAACTGACTGTTTTTGCCACTTTTTCTAATCATAGTTGCGCACACCTTATGTAGCCTAGCCCATAGGCCTACAGTGGGGCAAAAAAGTATTTAGTCAGCCACCAATTGTGCAAGTTCTCCCGCTTAAAAAGATGAGAGAGGCCTGTAATTTTCATCATAGGTACACTTCAAATATGACAGACAAAATTAGGAAAAAAATCCAGAAAATAACATTGTAGGATTTTTTATGAATTTATTTGCAAATTATGGTGGAAAATAAGTATTTGGTCACCTACAAACAAGCAAGATTTCTGGCTCTCACAGACCTGTAACTTCTTCTTTAAGAGGCTCCTCTGTCCTCCACTCGTTACCTGTATTAATGGCACCTGTTTGAACTTGTTATCAGTATAAAAGACACCTGTCCACAACCTCAAACAGTCACACTCCAAACTCCACTATGGCCAAGACCAAAGAGCTGTCAAAGGACACCAGAACCAAAATTGTAGACCTGCACCAGGCTGGGAAGACTGAATCTGCAATAGGTATAGCATAGTTATTTGGCCACTTTAGTTGTGATACAAACCATATCAAAACATATACAGTGGGGCAAAAAATATTTGTGTCATTCTCAAAACTTTTGGCCATGACTGTAGATTGACATAGGCTAGTGCTTTTGCTGTTCATAAGGCCTACTCATCTTGTTGGCTGACGAAAAGTAAATGTGTTCAGTTCTTCCAATATCTTCAATATGCACCTCGTAATTGGATAAGAACGCGCGCAATTGCGTCCCCGATGTGTCTGTCTTCACTTGTAGCCTGTGAGAAAGACCCGATTGATCACATGACGGAGAGCCATGTGAGTGTGAATCACTTTGGATTGCTCAGCATACTCAGAGAGAAGGGCACAGTGCAACACTCCAGGCAAAATACATAGATTTTTTTTAGGGTGCATTACGGCCACAAATTGTGAACGAGAGACTTTTGGAGTGTGTACAGCCTGCGCAAAAAACCTAAGCACAATATTATTCAAACTATATAATAATATAAAATAATGCCATGGAATTAGAAGCAAATATTGTCTACTAAATGAACTAGTGTAGCCCACAGCCATTTGGCATAGCCACATCAGGACCTAACAAAACAACAAGTCAGAGTATGCTATTCTTTTCTTCTGAATTAGACTACATTTTCTTCATAACATGCTTCTTTAGGCCTGTCTAAAATAAATAATGGATTTATTGTGAAGGTGTAGGCTATATTATATGGATTTTTTTATACTTTTTTAAATGGCTTGTAGGCTTTGTGTGGAAGCGAGGAGATGCTAAATGTGCTTATGTTAATTAATGGTCAATTACCATGAGACCGACAGTTATTTGCTTGACAATTACCGTCTGTAGAAATGTTGTGATCTCGTCCGTTTTGATGCTAAACAACCAACCCGACTGACTATGCACCTTTCTTTACCCCTTCTGTGTTGTCATGGTGCCTGGGAGGCGTGCCCCCGGGGGAGTGGATGGGCAGTGGTCATCGTCCACCTCGGGCTGATGGACAGATGCTGCCTGTGGTTGATTTAGTGCATCACCTGGTGGACACGTTTTAGAATGATCCCATCTGATCGGAGATGGAGCTTGCTTTGGGAGAGCTCCACTGACTCCACACCATACAGGGTTCTACCACATAGGGCTTGTATGGACCTCAACTCCGTATTCTATGGCCTGCCAATCTGCCACAGTGGAATCTGTATGTTTTACTGTCAGTCTTCTCTTTACTCATTTAGGAGAGATTGGTTAGCATTAGCACACATAGTTCATGAGAGAGAGAGGTGGAGTGAAAGAGAAAAGAGAGAGAGATGGACTAATTAAGAAAAGAGAGAAAGAGAGAGAGAGATGGAGTGAAAGAGAAAAGAGAGAGAAAGGGAAACAATGACAGAGACAGAAAAAGAGAGAAATTCATTTTTTTTTGCATAGCTGGTGAAGTGAAGGGGTGATAGAGAGTTAGCGGACGTGGAGACTGGAGGCCAGAAATATTGTAGACTGCTCCCTTTCCCGACAGGAAACCCAGGACAGAGACAGAACAGGGCCAGAGTTACAGACCAAGTCTCTGACGTCACCTTCCTGGGGTTTAGAGGGAGAAGGTCTTTTTCACACACTACACTTTTTAATCAGTATGTCATAAACTAGTTCCTAGGGCAGAGTTTCTCAAACTTTTGTGGCAGGGGACCCCTTTTGTGATAGCAAAAGCAAATTCGTCAGGGACCCCCTCATGGTCATAACACAACTCGAGTGAGATAAAAATAGCATATAAGGAGATTTACTATGACTTTGGCAGGGCATGGCCGGATGATCCATGTCTCGGTCCCTGGGTAGGAAAACCTTTTGAGTTTAAGCTTATTTCCTGCAATTCTACACATTTTGTCATGGGGCAGAGAGCCTTTTTGTTATTGCAGCTTTAAAGCTAAAATCTTGCAATTCTACACATTTTGGCACAAGGTAGAGAAAAAATGCTTGAATTACAGTGCATTCATACAACAACCCCACCAAAAAAGGGAAATACTGACTTGAAACATGTATAAGTATTGACTTGAAACATGTATAATTGGTGGAGTACAATGGATACCAATATCCCTGTGAGCCTCCCAGGCATATGTTGTCCAGGGTTAAGACCATAAATTGTAGAATAAAGGAGTTATATGTAATATTGTTGTATTGTAATGTCAGAAAATGTCTTTAATAAATCTTTATCTATATATCTTATAGTGAAATTATAGTTTTTCACAAAAAATTATCCCCCAAAAATGTGAATGGTCACAAACAAACTTGCATTCTAATGATGCAGATTTCATTTTTATTCAACCTTTATTTTATTAGGGAGTCATACTGAGACCAAGGTCTCTTTTACTGAAATTACATAAAATACACACATACATTTTTTTTTATCGTAAAGTCTTCTAAAACAGGAAATATCTTGTTGTCAAATTGTCTGGGGCTGAGAAATTTCTACATGTTTAAGGCTTGCCGATTGCTGGCCCCAGTCAATTTGACAGCAAGAAATTGTATTTTGTTGACCAATAAGAAGGCTGCACCATTAGGATGCAATTTCATGTGTGCTCAATAAAAAATGTTTGGGAAAAAATATTGTGAAACACTAACATTCCACTATTACTGTAAATACATTAAGGACATTTTCAGAAATTACAATGCAAACATATTACTTATAGCACCGTATTGTTATATTATTACATTGCAATGTATGAATTGTATGAATTACACCCTAAATCAAATCAAATCAAATGTTTTTGGCCGCATACACAGATTTGCAGATGTTATCGCAGGTGCAGTGAAATGCTTGTGTTTCTAGCTCTAATAGTTCAGTAATACCTGACAATACACATGAAAACAAAATATACACATAATCCAGAAAAATTAAGAAATTAAGAAATATCAGAACGATGAATGTCAGAGACCGGAATGTAAATAAATATATGCAGTACCAGTCAAAAGTGTGGACACACCTACTCATTCAAGGGTTTTTCTTTATTTTTTTACTATTTTCTACATTGTAAAATAATAGTGAAGACATCAAAACTATGAAATAACACATATGGAGTCATGTAGTAACCAAAAAAGTGTTAAACAAATCTAAAATATTTGAGATTCTTCTTCTTCTTGCACACTCTTGGCATTCTCTCAACCATCTTCATCTGGAATGCTTTTCCAACAGTATTGAAGGAGTTCCCACATATGCTGAGCTCTTGTTGGCTGCTTTTCCTTCACTCTGCGGATTAACTCATCCAAAAACATCTCACTTGGGTTGAGGTCGGGTGATTGTGGAGGCCAGGTCATCTGATGCAGCACTCCATCATTCTCATTGGTCAAATAGCCCTATCACAGCCTGGAGGTGTGCTGGGTCATTGTCCTGGTGAAAAAAAATGACAGTCCCACTAAGCGCATACCAGATGGGATGGCGTATCGCTGCAGAATGCTGTGTTAGCCATGCTGGTTAAGTGTGCCTTGAATTGTAAATAAATAACTGACAGTGTCACCAGCAAAGCACCCCCACACAATCACACCTCCTCCCCCATGCATCACGGTGGTAACAACACATGCAGAGATCATCCATTAATCTCTTCTACGTCTCACAAAGACACTACGTTTGGAACAAAAAATCTCAAATTTGGACTCATCAGACCAAAGGACAGATTTCCATTGGTCTAATGTCCAATGCTCGTGTTTCTTGGCCCAAGAAAGTCTCTTCTTATTATTGGTGTCCTTTAGTAGTGGTTTCTTTGCAGAAATTTGACCATGAAGGCCTGATTCACGCAGTCTCCTCTCAACAGTTGATGTTAAAATGTGTCTGTAACATGAACTCTGTGAAGCTTTTATTTGGGCTGCAATTTCTGAGGCTGGTAACTCTAATAAACTTGTCTTCTGCAGCCGAGGTAACTTTGGGTCTTCCTTTCATATCGCTGTCCTAATGAGAGCCAGTTTCATCATAGCACTTGATGGTTTTTGCGACTGCACTTGAAATACTTGAAAAGTTCTTGAAATTTTCCAGATTGACTGACCTTCATGTCTTAAAGTAATGATGGTCTGTCATTTCTCTTTGCTTTTTTGAGCTGTTCTTGCCGTAATATGGACTTGATCTTTTACCAAATAGGGCTAGCTTCTGTATACCAACCCTACCTTGTCACAACACAACTGATTGGCTCAAACGCATTAAGAAGGGAAGAAATTCCACAAATTAACTTGTTAACAAGGCACACCTGTTAATTGAAATGCATTCCAGGTGACTACCTCATGAAGCTGGTTGAGAGAATGTCAAGAGTGTGCAAAGCTGTCATCAAGGGAAAGTTTGGCTACTTTGAAGAATCTCAAATATAAAATATATTTTGATTTATTTAACACTTTTTTGGCTACTACATGATTCCATGTGTTATTTCATAGTTGAGATGTCTTCACTAATATTCTACAATGTAGAACATAGTAAAAAAAAATAAAGAAAAACCCTTGAATGACTAGATGTGTCCAAACTCTTCACTGGTACTGTATGTTCACTTGAGGTTGGAACTCTACATACACTTAGGTTGGGGTCATTAAAACATTTTCAACCACCCCACAAATTTCTTGTAAACAAACTATAGTTTTGGTAAGTCGGACATCTATTTTGTGCATGACACTTGTCCTTTTTCCAACAATTGTTTACAGACAGATTATTTCACTTATCATTCACTGTATCACAATTCCAGTGGGTTTACATACACTAAGTTGACTATGCCTTTAAACAGCTTTGAAAAATCCAGATAATGATTTCATGGCTTTAGAAGCTTCTGATAGGCTAATTGACATCATTTGAGTCAATTGGAGGTGTACCTGTGGATGTATTTCAAAGTCTACCTTCAAACTCATTGCCTCTTTGCTTGACATCATGGGGAAATCAACAGAAATCAGCCAAGACCTCAGAATTTGTTTTGTAGAACTCCACAAGTCTTGTTCATCCTTGGGAGCAATTTCCAAACACCTGAAGGTACCACGTTCATCTGTACAAACAATTGTGCGCGAGTATATACACCATGGGACCATGCAGCAGTCATACCGCTCAGGAAGGAGACGCGTTCTGTCTCCTAGAGATGAACGTACTTTGTTGTGAAAAGTTCAACTCATTCCCAGAACAACAGCAAAGGACCTTGCGAAGAAAGGTATCTATCCACAGAAAAACAAGTCCTATATCACCATAGCCTGAAAGGCCGCTCAGCAAGGAAGAAGCCACTGCTCCAAAACCACTATAAAAAAGCCAGACTACGGTTTGCAACTGCACATGGGGACAAAGATCTTACTTTTTGGAGACATGTCCTGTTGTCTGCTGAAACAAACGTAGAACTGTTTGGCCATAATGACCATTGTTATGTTTGGAGGAATTGAGGGCCTTGGCAGAGTGGTGCCAGGAAAATAACCTCTCCCTCATCGCCCCTAAGACCCTCTTTTACAGATGCACCATTGAGAGCATCCTGTCAGGCTGTATCATCGCCTGGTCTGGCAACTGCACCACCCACAACCGCAGGGCTCTTCAGCCCCACTGGGTGCTGTCAGCCCAACGCATCACCGGGAGCACACTGCCTGCCCTTTAGGACATGTACAGCACCCAGTGTTAAAGGAAGGCCAAGAAGATCATCAAGGACCTCAGCCACCTGAGCCACGGCTTGTTCACCCCGCTATCATCCAGAAGGCGAGTTCAGTACAGGTGCATCAAAGCTGGGACCAAAAAAACGTAAAAACAGCTTCTATCTCGAGGCCATCAGACTGTTAAATAGCCCTCACTAGTCGGCCTCCACCCAGTGCCCTGCCCTGAACTTAGTCACTGGCACTAGCTGGCTACCACTCAACCCTGTACCTTAGAGGCTGCTGCCCTATTTAAAAAAATATATATTTTACCTTTATTTAACTAGGCAAGTCAGTTAAGAACAAATTCTTATTTTCAATGGCGGCCTAGGAACAGTGGGTTAACTGCCTGTTCAGGGGCAGAACGACAGATTTGTACCTTGTAAGCTCGGGGTTTGAACTTGCAACCTTCCGGTTACTCTAACCACTAGGCTCCCCTGCCGCCCCCTATGTACATAGACATGGAGCACTGGTCACTAATAATTTAACACTGGTCACTTTAAAAATGTTTACATACTCTTTTACCCATTTAATATGTGTACATACCTGTATTCTAGTCAATACTGTATTCTATCCACATACTGTCCATAATGTCTATACATCCCATCACATGTATATACTGTATACAGTGCATTCGAAAAGTATTCAGACCCCTTCACTTTTTCCACATTTTGTTACATTACAGCCAATACCCCATAATGACAAAGCGAAAACAGTTTTTATAAATGTTGGCACATTTATAAAACAAACAACAGAAATACCTTATTTACATAACTATTCAGACCCTTTGCTATGAGACTCGAAATTGAGTTCTTTTGACACTGTGCTAACAAACCTTCAAACAAGCTTTAGCGCCATACCACACTCCTTCTGTGGCCTCCAACTGCTTTTAAATGCTAGTAAAACTAAGTGCAGGCTCTTCAACTGATTGCTGCCTGCACCCGCACGTCCGACTAGTATCACTACTCTGGACGGTTCTGACCTAGAATATGTGGACAACTACAAATACCTAGGTGTCTGGTTAGACTGTAAACTCTCCTTCCAGACTGACATTAAGCATCTCCAATCCAAAATTAAATCTAGAATCGGCTTCCTATTTCGCAACAAAGCCTCCTTCACTCATGCTGCCAAAACATACCCTCGTAAAACTGACTATCCTACCGATCCTTGATTTCAGCGATGTCAATTACAAAATAGACTCCAACACTCTACTCAGCTAACTGGATGTAGTCTATCACAGTGCCATCCGTTTTGTCACCAAAGCCCCATATACTACCCACCACTGCTACCTGTATGCTCTCGTTGGCTGTCCCTCACTACATATCGCCAAACCCAATGGCTCCAGGTCATCTATAAGTCTTTGCTAGGTAAAGCCCCGCCTTATCTCAGCTTACTGGTCACCATAGCAACCCCCACCCGTAGCACGTGCTCCAACAGGTATACTGCACTGGTCATCCCCAAAGCCAACACTTCCTTTCGCCGCCTTTCCTTACAGTTCTCTGCTGCCAGTGACTGGAACGAATTGCAAAAATCTCTGAAGCTGGAGTCTTATATCTCCCTCTCTAACTTTAAGCATCAGCTGTCAGAGCAGCTCACCAATCACTGTACCTGTACACAGCCAATCTGTAAATAGCACACCCAACTACCTCATCCCCATTTTATTACTTCCCCTCTTGCTCTCTTACTCCCCAGTATCTCTACTTGCACATCATCATCTGCACATTTATCACTCCAATATTAATTGTAATTATTTAGCCTCTATGGCCTATTTATTGCCTACATCCCTAGTCCTCTACATTTGCACACACTGTACATAAATAAAAACATATTTATTTTCTATTGTGTTATTGACTGTATGTTTATTTATGTGTAACTCCGTTGATGTTTTTGTCGAACTGCTTTGCTTTATCTTGGCAAGGTTGTAAGGTCGCAGTTGTAAATGAGAACTTGTTCTCAACTGGCCTACCCGGTTATATAAAGGTGAAATAAAAAAAATAAAAAATAAAATGTAGTAACCCAATAAGTGTTAAAAGATCAAAATATATTTTATATTTGAAATTCTTCAAAATAGCCAACATTTGCCTTGATGACAGCTTTGCACACTATTGGCTCCCGAGTGGCACAGCGGTCTAAGGCACTGCATCTCTGTGCAAGCATTGACACTACAGTCCCTGGTTTGATTCCAGGCTGTATTATATATTGCCGTGATTGGGAGTCCCATTGGCCGATGCACAATTGTCCCAGCCGGGGTAGTCCGTCATTGTAAATAAGAATTGGTTCTTAACTGACTTGCCTAGTTAAAAAAATAAACAATAAAATATTAGTAAAAAAACAAATTCTGTCAACTAGCTTCATGAGGTGGTCATCTGGAATGCATTTAAATTAACAGGTGTGCTTTGTTAAAAGTTATTTTGTCTAATTTTTTTTCTTCTCAATGTATTTGAGCCAATCAGTTGTGTTGTGACAAGGTAGGGTTGGTATTCAGAAGATAGCACTAATTGGTAGAAGACCCAGTTCATATTATGGCAAGAACAGCTCAAATAGGCAAAGAGAAATGACAGTCCATCGTTACTTTAAGACATGAAGGTCAGTCAATCTGGAAAATTTCAAGGACTTTTCAAATTTCTTTAAGTGCAGTCGCAAAAACCATCAAGTGCTTTGATGAAACTGTCTCTCATGAGGACTGCCACAGGAAAGGAAAACCCAGAGTTACCTCTGCTGCAGAGGATAAGTTCATTAGAGTTACCAGCCTCAGAAATTGCAGCCCTAATAAATGCTTCAAGTAAGCATTCAAGTAACAGACACATCTCAACATCAACTGTTCAGAGGAGACTGCTTGAATCAGGCATTCATGGTTAAATTGCTGCAAATAAATCACTACTAAAGGACACAAATAAGAGGAAGAGATTTGCTTGGGCCACGAAATACGAGCAATTTAATTTTAATTTTTTTATTTCACCTTTATTTAACCAGGTAGGCTAGTTGAGAACAAGTTCTCATTTGCAACTGCGACCTGGCCAAGATAAAGCATAGCAGTGTGAACAGACAACACAGAGTTACACATGGAGTAAACTATTAACAAGTCAATAACACAGTAGAAAAAAAAGAGAGTCTATATACATTGTGTGCAAAAGGCATGAGGAGGTAGGCGAATAATTACAATTTTGCAGATTAACACTGGAGTGATAAATGATCAGATGGTCATGTACAGGTAGAGATATTGGTGTGCAAAAGAGCAGAAAAGTAAATAAATAAAAACAGTATGGGGATGAGGTAGGTAAAAATGGGTGGGCTATTTACCGATAGACTATGTACAGCTGCAGCGATCGGTTAGCTGCTCAGATAGCAGATGTTTGAAGTTGGTGAGGGAGATAAAAGTCTCCAACTTCAGCGATTTTTGCAATTCGTTCCAGACACAGGCAGCAGAGAACTGGAACGAAAGGCGGCCAAATGAGGTGTTGGCTTTAGGGATGATCAGTGAGATACACCTGCTGGAGCGCGTGCTACGGGTGGGTGTTGCCATCGTGACTAGTGAACTGAGATAAGGCGGAGCTTTACCTAGCATGGACTTGTAGATGACCTGGAGCCAGTGGGTCTGGCGACGAATATGTAGCGAGGGCCAGCCGACTAGAGCATACAGGTCGCAGTGGTGGGTGGTATAAGGTGCTTTAGTGACAAAACGGATGGCACTGTGATAAACTGCATCCAGTTTGCTGAGTAGAGTGTTGGAAGCAATTTTGTAGATGACATCGCCGAAGTCGAGGATCGGTAGGATAGTCAGTTTTACTAGGGTAAGTTTGGCGGCGTGAGTGAAGGAGGCTTTGTTGCGGAATAGAAAGCCGACTCTAGATTTGATTTTCGATTGGAGATGTTTGATATGAGTCTGGAAGGAGAGTTTACAGTCTAGCCAGACACCTAGGTACTTATAGATGTCCACATATTCAAGGTCGGAACCATCCAGGGTGGTGATGCTAGTCAGGCGTGCGGGTGCAGGCAGCGAACGGTTGAAAAGCATGCATTTGGTTTGACTAGCGTTTAAGAGCAGTTGGAGGCCACGGAAGGAGTGTTGTATGGCATTGAAGCTCGTTTGGAGGTTAGATAGCACAGTGTCCAAGGACGGGCCGGAAGTATATAGAATGGTGTCGTCTGCGTAGAGGTGGATCAGGGAATCGCCCGCAGCAACAGCAACATCATTGATATATACAGAGAAAAGAGTCGGCCCAAGAATTGAGCCCTGTGGCACCCCCATAGAGACTGCCAGAGGACCGGACAGCATGCCCTCCGATTTGACACACTGAACTCTGTCTGCAAAGTAGTTGGTGAACCAGGCAAGGCAGTCATCAGAAAAACCGAGGCTACTGAGTCTGCCGATAAGAATATGGTGATTGACAGAGTCGAAAGCCTTGGCATGGTCGATGAAGACGGCTGCACAATACTGTCTTTTATCGATGGCGGTTATGATATCGTTTAGTACCTTGAGCGTGGCTGAGGACATTAGACTGGTGGAAATCTGTCCTTTGGTCAAAACAAATAATGATAATAAATTATAATGCTAATATATTTTGAGATCTGGCTGCTGACCGCCTGCGGTACCTCCACTGATCCCCCTTTGAGAACCCCTGTCAAAGGCCACAGTGTTAAAGTTGCAATATGCAGAATTCACTCCACCATTTCCAATTGCTAAAATTCTAATAGTTTGCCTAATTTCAGTTTACGTGACAAAACAAGTAAGTGTGAAGAATCATTGTACAATCTAAACCGCTGTGAAATGTATTTTCAATAACCAAAAATATTTTATTTCCAGCTGTTTGAAGCTGATGTGTAAAACCAAAAGTAGAACAGATTTACAGCGTCTTACGCTTTCAATGAGAATGACAGATCTATAACACACATTTCTATGTGAATTTGGTTGGGTTGCCTAAAACGTTACATATTGCAGCATTAACACTTAGCTAAAATCTTCAACATTTTCACATTTGAATCCTATTAAAATGCTGTGTGATTTTACTTCAGTTGTTTTGTTAGATCTCTGCGCTTCATAATGCCAGTGAGCAGTATTTCACAGTGGCAGTGTGGCTTTATCTGTGTGGAGGTCTGTACTTTAATGGGCTTTATTGATCTAAACAACGTAAGCGGTTGCGGTGATGTTATTAAGGTAGAGATAACTTCTGTTTTATTCCACTCCAACAATATATTAGCGTTTTATTGGTCTAAATAACTTTACCTTTCAGACAGTAATGCAGCAGTTAGTCACCCAGGCTCTTTATGTCTCCAGGATCTTCATAAAGCATCTCCCCTGGACATCCTGCTGTGGCGAGAGTGAAAAACCACAGGTTAAAAGGCATGCTGGGAAGTTTCAATGCCATCACCGTAAATTATCTCTTTTGAATACATAAATAAGAGCTGTGAATGGGAGCCATGGACCCCAACGCATTCTCTGTTTCACACATGCATGTACTGGTGAGAGTACTGAGTCCCAGTTTCCCTATGGTTCCCCATGGTTCCCCATGCTCAGAGGCACGGTGGCTCCACCATGTCGGCAGTAGCTCAGTGGTCTACCTTGTTAACACCCATATGTAGGAGTTATTATGAGTCTTAACACTTTTTTCTCCCTTTTGATCCTTGTGTCAGAATCTAATTGTGGGTACACTAACATCCTGACATATTTAACAGATCTTTTAGAGCTATTTGGTGTATAAAGTATGGGTATTGGTAGTGTTTTTCTTATTGGTTAAACTGTTCGTTGGTTGATTCTACAAACTTTTTAATGGACTATTGCAATATTTATTTCCTTTCAAGGGCACACTATATCCAATATTTATATGAAATAACGATCCCATTTATCAGGAAGCAAATTTTCAGGGGATTTTAATTTGCAGCTATTTAAAGCCTGGGTTTTGGTAATGAATTATTTTGTCATCTTGCCTCTGATGAGATTCATCTTTAATAACTGTAACAATTATTTTATTAAAAAAAGAAGCAATGCATTATGGCTATCTCGGCAAGGTCTCGAGCTGGAAAGAATTCTCATTAAGAGCATTACATTACCCCGTAGTGCTTTCATTTGGATGTCCCGCTGAAATGACATTACGTGTCAACAATGCTTGTGTTAGAAGTAAGCAGCCATATTTACAGAGGCTTTTTTCATTCGCTGGCTGACACTTGGAGATGTATTAAAAGAGATACTAATGCTCTATATCGGATTAAGTCATTTTAATGGGAAAACTGCAACAACCCAAAAAATACTTTTAACATAAAGTGAGGAATTGAGTTTTCTACCTCCTGGCTTTGATATTAGTTGTATGTTTTGGCACCAAGGTATGATTGTTTAACATTATGGTAATGATGCTTTTCTTAAAAAAAAGCTCTTACCCCCCACCCCCCCAATTAGATTTCTGTCAAAATTTGATGTATTTCCTAGAGTCATCCTAGGTTTATTCTATGGCATCATGGAGACATGTTGTGTTGTCTGATTTATCATGATTTGTTTTTGTCTGGCAAATGCTGGCTCAGGGTCGGTTGTCGTTAATGACATGGTTGTAATTGTTTGTCAGCTTGGTAATGTGTGATTTCCTATCTCCATGTGAAGTTGGGAGGTTTAAGATGGAAGGGTGGATGTTTTCAGGAAGACTTAGTGCTGTGATTTGTCACCAGCTAAATGTCTTGGAGAAGAGTTTTTACTCCCCCACATCGTTTTCTGCGGGGGTGGGTATCGTCATGATAATTTAGATACTGTATATCTCCTTCATATGCCATCACTGAACACACAGGAAGCCTAGTAAACTAGTAGTTCTCTCATCTTTAAACATGATAGTGAGTTTGTCCCACACAAGTGTTCTTGAGTGAAACTGGCTTTTTGGAGGAATGACAACTTGGTGATCTGATAAATATTGTGACAAGCAAGCAACAGAGACAAAACAGTTTGGAGAGAATGAATGGGTTTTGTGCCACTGTGTGTGTATCATATGTTTGTATCAGTGAAGGGATGCCCACCATGCAGACTTTCAAGAAGATATCTCCATTTCAAAGAAAGACAGAAGTGAAATCACCAAATGTTATGTAATCTTGTATTTTGGGTTTTTGGTAAGAATCATCACTTCCTTAAATGTATGATTCTTAATAGAAGCTATTTCACCATCTGATGAGGAGTGATATGTCAAATTTGCTCATAGTATAAGTGAAAGACCGCATGTGACCAGGTAGTTTGGGGTAAACCAGCAATCATATTTTCATCATGTTGTTATGGGGACCATGTAGCTATATACTGTGTAGAATACACTTGTTTCTGTTTTACCTGCATGTTGGTTTGGTAAGAGGCAGAGTCTAATGAGTTCTCACCAGGGAACAAGCCAAACAAAGGACATGAGTTAGTGTATGCAGATGTCTCCAGAGGTTGCTACTTATTGTCACAATTGCCCCCCCCCCCCCCTTATCAATTCATGACTTTGTTGGTTATTCTGTCTGATTTTGCGCACATGAGTAGTGTAATCAACTAAATGTCGCTGCTGTCTTCTTCTTATTACCTGGGTGCTTAACACAGATTTTTTTCCTTCAAGGACAAATGGCGTACGAGAAGGCTGATCCCGTGTGAAGTCCCCGAGCTCTCGGCGAGCAGCAGTTCCTTTTTCAGCGCCAGCTGTTCTCTCAGATACACTGGGCTGCACTGAAATTCTCTTAATATAATTCTAGGGGCTCAGGAGAATAGCGCAAAACAAGCGTGCCAGAGAGGAGAGCGTTGCATTTTTCATCAGCAGGCCTCAACTCGCTGAGTTAGTGGGCAGCGCTCTCATTCATGAGCAGATGTTCAGCGCAGTTACACTCTGCAGTTAATGTGAACTTACTGGCCTCTCTGCCATCGGCTGCAAGGACGTTGGCAGCGACCTGGCATCTGAGAATTACTCCTGGTAAAAAGCACAGGCCAGGAAAGTGAAGCCGTGGCCTTTTTTAGCCACTACCCAGCCCAGAAGATGTAGCTGAAGCCAGAGAGTAGGAGAAGGCTCTGACAGGCTATCAATCTTAGGCCCGACAGTGATGAAACACTCTCTGCTGTTTGCTGTGGGAATAGCAGTGAAAATTCCTGAAGACAATTTCCACAAGTTTATCATTAATTTCTTATGACAGACTAAACATGAAACCCACACCACTTGGCAAGAGAATGCGCTGTGTGATAGGCTAGCACAGGAAGGTACAGGTCCCAGTTGTTAGCCAATGGTTAGGAGGGATATAGTGGTTTCAATACCCTTGAAAGAGGAAATTAATGTGAACCAGGCAGCTGCGAGAGGATAACTGTCTGTCTGTCTGGCCCTGGTTGGTTTATGGTAGAGCCCAGCTGGTGCTGTGGTCAGCCCGATGGTTCAGTCATCTGTTCTACCATGCCTCTCCAACTGCGTTTGATGTGGCTCTGTAGAGCTGTAATATCTCCCTAAAAACTCTGCAAAAGGCTCACTAAAGGATTACGTAAAGGCTTATTAATTTATCAGGATGAGTACGTGACTGAGTGTTTAGTAGGTAACATTCGGCTCGCCATGGGAGCAGTGTGAAAGTCATTGAGGTAAAGTTGTGGATGTGGGACTTTAATAGAAGAATGACAAGCACTTGTTTCTGCTGCTCATGGCTCATTCTCACTTTCTAATTGGTCGTTTTCAGGTTGGGTTTATGAGAGCAAAACTAATTAGTGTTTCTAAATTCAGCAGAAAAAAGTCAGTTGAGTTGATTGTTCTGGTTTCCTCTCCTGTGTCAGGCGCTCAACAATAAAATAAGACTCTAATCATTTTCAAATTGCTCGTATTTTTAAACCAGAGTTGAATGTCATTCTTGGTCTCCTGGCATTTTGTTTGGCAAGATCAGGGAACAGCGGTCGCCCTCTCGCCGTGCTCTCTTTGTGATTCGTGGGAAGTTTAGGATGGGGCTGGTGGAAAAACAATGCATGGTGTTTTAGGTGGGGTTGTTTTGCTTTGATTGTGAACGTCCTGCTGACAGAAGCAGGCTAGTAAGTTTACAGTAGCTCTGACATTCCCTGTTACCTTTATTCAGAGAGCTCCAGCTGCAGCGAGCCCTCAGGAAGCACCAGTGCTGAGCAGAGCAGGCCCATGGGCCGCTGGCCGCCGGGAGAGGGAGAGGGAGCCCTGTTTGAGTTGGCAAACAGTCCCCTCTCCTCTCGGGGAAGTTCTGCTGCATCTGCAGAAAAGCCAGTGGAGGGTGGCGGGTTGCTCTGACGAGACACATGGTGGTGACTCCAAGGGCAGGATGGGCTTTTTCCACCTCTCCTCCCTTTCAGGAAACACATTTAGCCTTTTCTTCCCTCCATGTTTGAAAAAGGATAGAAAGAGTGGATATGGCGGAGGGGAGGAGGTGGCGGAGGGGGCAGGGTTGTGTATGACAGAAGTCAGCCACAGGGGGTTGGTGTTAATCTGTGGCGTTTGTTTGAGATGGGGTACTGTGCAATGCTTCAACAAGCTATTTTGCTGTGTGTTCTCTGAGCCCTATTCTCTCTGCTGGGGTTTAATTTATATTGAATAAAAAAAAGTTTATTGGTCATTTTAACAACGTTCTGTTAAACTTACACTATTTTTATTTTTCCTTCCACAGCGGAGGGATTTGTCTTCAGAGGGCTGTAGTAATTAAGCAGAAGGAGCTGTGGATCTAGGGTTAGGGACGAACAGTGTTTAAATGCAATTAGAGCGCAGCTAGAATCAATTTGAACTCAATTACAGTTTTCTGAATGTGCCAATATTTGTTAAATCAGGGGAATTCTCGTTAGTGATGCTAAATATGTATCCAAAGATATTTAAAACATGGAAAGAAAAATAACCTCTGAGGAAAAATCTACTTAACGCAGCTTTAATGAAGAAGAATTGTTTGAAAGTGACCTCTCTATATACAGTGCCTTCAGAAAGTTTTCAGACCCTTTGACTCCACATTTTGTTACATTACAGTCTTATTCTACACACAATACCCCATAATGACAAAGTGAAAACAGGTTTTTAGACATTTTTGCAAATGTATTAAAAATAAATACCAGAAATACCGTATTTACATAAGTATTCAGACCCTTTGTATGAGACTACAACTTGATTGGAGTCCGCCTGTAGTAAATTCAATTGATTGGACATGATTTGGAAAGGCACACAGAGCTGTCTATATAAGGCCCCACAGCAAAAACCAAGCCATGAGGTCAAAGGAATTTTCCTTAGAGCTCCAAGACAGGATTGTGTGGAGGCACAGATCTGGGGAAGGGTACCAAAACATTTCTGCAGTCACGTCTGGATGAAACCTGGCACCATCAGTACAGTGAAGCATAGTGCTGGCAGCATCATGCTGTGGGGATGCTTTTCAGTGGCAGGGACTGGGAGACTAGTCAGGATCGAGGCAAAGATAAACGGAGAAATGTACAGAGAGATCCTTGATGAAAACCTGCTCCAGAGTGCTCAGGACCTCAGACTGGGGCGACGGTTCACCTTTCAACAGGACAATGACTCAAAGCACACAGCCAAGACAACGCAGGAGTGGCTTTGAGAAAAGTTTCTGAATGTCCAGAGCCTGGACTTGAACCCGATCGAACATTTCTGGAGAGACCTGAAAATAGCTGTGCAGCGACGCTCCCCATCCGACCTGACAGAACTTGAGAGGATCTGCAGAGAAGAATGGGAGAAACTTCCCAAGTACAGGTGTGCCAAGCTTGTAGCGTCATACCCAAGAAGACTCAAGGCTGTAACTGTGCTTCAAGAAAGTACTGGGTCTGAACACTTTTTGTTGCTTTGTCGTTATGGGGTACAGTGCCTTGCGAAAGCATTCGGCCCCCTTGAACTTTGCGACCTTTTGCCACATTTCAGGCTTCAAACATAAAGATATAAAACTGTATTTTTTTGTGAAGAATCAACAACAAGTGGGACACAATCATGAAGTGGAACGACATTTATTGGATATTTCAAACTTTTTTAACAAATCAAAAACTGAAAAATTGGGCATGCAAAATTATTCAGCCCCCTTAAGTTAATACTTTGTAGCGCCACCTTTTGCTGCGATTACAGCTGTAAGTCGCTTGGGGTATGTCTCTATCAGTTTTGCACATCGAGAGACTGAATTTTTTTCCCATTCCTCCTTGCAAAACAGCTCGAGCTCAGTGAGGTTGGATGGAGAGCATTTGTGAACAGCAGTATTCAGTTCTTTCCACAGATTCTCGATTGGATTCAGGTCTGGACTTTGACTTGGCCATTCTAACACCTGGATATGTTTATTTTTGAACCATTCCATTGTAGATTTTGCTTTATGTTTTGGATCATTGTCTTGTTGGAAGACAAATCTCCGTCCCAGTCTCAGGTCTTTTGCAGACTCCATCAGGTTTTCTTCCAGAATGGTCCTGTATTTGGCTCCATCCATCTTCCCATCAATTTTAACCATCTTCCCTGTCCCTGCTGAAGAAAAGCAGGCCCAAACCATGATGCTGCCACCACCATGTTTGACAGTGGGGATGGTGTGTTCAGTGTGATGAGCTGTGTTGCTTTTACGCCAAACATAACGTTTTGCATTGTTGCCAAAAAGTTCAATTTTGGTTTCATCTGACCAGAGCACCTTCTTCCACATGTTTGGTGTGTCTCCCAGGTGGCTTGTGGCAAACTTTAAACAACACTTTTTATGGATATCTTTAAGAAATGGCCTTCTTCTTGCCACTCTTCCATAAAGGCCAGATTTGTGCAATATACGACTGATTGTTATCCTATGGACAGAGTCTCCCACCTCAGCTGTAGATCTCTGCAGTTCATCCAGAGTGATCATGGGCCTCTTAGCTGCATCTCTGATCAGTCTTCTCTTTGTATGAGCTGAAAGTTTAGAGGGACGGCCAGGTCTTGGTAGATTTGCAGTGGTCTGATACTCCTTCCATTTCAATATTATCGCTTGCACAGTGCTCCTTGGGATGTTTAAAGCTTGGGAAATCTTTTTGTATCCAAATCCGGCTTTAAACTTCTTCACAACAGTATCTCGGACCTGCCTGGTGTGTTCCTTGTTCTTCATTATGCTCTCTGCGCTTTTAACGGACCTCTGAGACTATCACAGTGCAGGTGCATTTATACGGAGACTTGATTACACACAGGTGGATTGTATTTATCATCATTAGTCATTTAGGTCAACATTGGATCATTCAGAGATCCTCACTGAACTTCTGGAGAGAGTTTGCTGCACTGAAAGTAAAGGGGCTGAATAATTTTGCACGCCCAATTTTTCAGTTTTTGATTTGTTAAAAAAGTTTGAAATATCCAATAAATGTCGTTCCACTTCATGATTGTGTCCCACTTGTTGTTGATTCTTCACAAAAAAATACAGTTTTATATCTTTATGTTTGAAGCCTGAAATATGGCAAAAGGTCGCAAAGTTCAAGGGGGCCGAATACTTTCGCAAGGCACTGTATTGTGTGTGGATTGATGATAACATTTTAATCCATTTTAGAATAAGGCTGTAACCTAAAAATATGTGGAAAAAGTCAAGGGGTCTGAATACTTTCCAAAGGCACTCTTTCTCTCTCTCTCTCTCTCTCTCTCTCTCTCTCTCTCACACATACACATATTACACATACACAAATATTTGTTGATTCCCATTCAAATCCTATTTCCCTAACCTTTAACCTAACTTAACCTTAACCCTAAACCCCTAAACTTAACCCCTAATGCTAATTCTAACACTAATTGTAACCCTAAACTTTACCACTAAGCCTAACATGTTTTCTTGTAGGGACTGGTGAAATGTCCCCACTTGTCTGGACTTCTGGTCCCCACAAGGATAGTAAACACGCACACAAATACTGTAAATACTCTTTCACAATAATAGGGAGGTACCCAACAGGAATTAAATACTGTGTTTGTCATTTTTTGGATTGAAGGAGTGTCATAGATTTCATAATTTCCAACTGACAATAATATCTTCCTCTTTTTCTTCTTTTCACTTTTATTCCCCTCCATTCTCTCTCTCTCTCTCTCTCTCTCTCTCTCTCTCTCTCTCTCTCTCTCACTCTTTCTCTTTCTCGCTCTGTTCCACCTGCTGTGCCTTCCTCCAGCCTGGAGACTCCAGTGGTGACCCCCTGTGGAGACAGAGATCAAAGTAAGTGACTGGAGTCAGACCCCATTGACACAACCATACAGTAGAACCAGAGACAGACTCCTAATAGACATGACAGATCTATACTCAAATACTCCTATTAAATTGACTACATCGATGGACAAGTGTTTCCCTGTGAACAGTGTTTCCTTCTACCCTAAGAAAAAAAGGTGCTATCTAGAACCTAAAAGGGTTTTTCGGCTGTCCCCATATGAGAACCCGTTGAAGAACCCTTTTTGGTTTCAGGTAGAATCCTTTCCAAAGAGGCTATACATGCAACCCAAAAGGGTTTTTACATAGAACCAAAAAGGATTCTCCTATGGGGACAGCCAAATAACCCTTTTGGAACCCTTTTTTCTAAGAGTGGTGCATCCATAGTAAACCTGATGAAGATATATCTCAGAGAAATATAAAAATGCAAATGTTTACAGGGTCATCTGATGAAAAGGTCGCAAACGATAAATTTGATTTTGCATAATAACTGGTGCTGTTGTAAATGGATCACTTGGTCAGTTGCTTTTTTACTTTCAATGAAGCAGAAATGATAGTGACAATGCATGATTAACATAGGTTCCAGATATCCCTTTAATCCACACAACCGTATAGTCACAGTTGTGACTGAATTCAAGGCAAAAACATGACCAGATCATATATTCAGGTTCATGTCTGCAATCCTCCTCGCACCATCTCTCAAGTCATTTACACTCTGTGTGGTGTATAAACACATTCAAAGCAAACAATGACCCAGAGCAGACTTCACACTGCAAAACTATTTCAAAGCACTGTAAACACTAAACATGGCTGACCTTCCTCCTGACCACACCACCAACACACAGAGGAGGCTCAGCCTTAAATCTGATGTTTGCATTAAGATTCATTTTGACCTTGACAAGACATGTTGTAGGTTACATGTATCTGCTCAGTCTCTGTCTGTTTTGGTTTGATATTTGTCAGGTTGTATTCTGTGACCATATGGACATGATCCTCAGTCGCTATGCATTTGATTTAACAGTTTGTCTCCCATTGGGCTTGATAGTGTTGTTGTTGAATTAGGGTATCAGACATTAGTTAAGAGCACTGGATAGCTCTTCTAGACCCAGTTACTGTCCCTCACTGCTGGGCAGAACTATACTGATTTATATGAGCTATACTGGTTTTTATGAACTATACTGGTTTAAATGAACTGTACTGGTTTATATGAACAATGAACTATACTGGTTTCTATGAACTATACTGGTTTCTATGAACTATGAACTATACTGGTTTATCTAAACTATACTGGTTTCTATGAACTATACTGGTTTATATTAGCTATACTGGTTTATATGAACTATACTGGTTTATATGCACTACTGGTTTATATGAACTATACTGGTTTATATGAACTATACTGGTTTACATGAACTATGAACTAAACTGGTTTATATGAACTATACTGGTTTATATGAGCTATACTAGTTTATATGAGCTATACTGGTTTATATGAGCTATACTGGTTTATATGAGCTATACTGGTTTATATGAGCTATGAACTATACTGGTTTATATGAACTATACTGGTTTATATGAACTAGGTGACCAAGAACCCGATGGTCACTGACAGAGCTCCAGAGTTCCTCTGTGGAGATGGGAGAACCTTCCAGTAGGACAATCATCTCTGCAGCACTCCACAAATCAGGCCTTTATGGTAGAGTGGTCAGCCACTCCTCAGTAAAAGGTAAATTACAGCCTAAGGCACCTAATGGACTCTCAGACCATGAGAAACAAGATTATCTGGTCTAATGAAACCAAGATTGAACTCTTTGGCCTGGATGCCAAGTGTCATGTCTGGAGGAAACCTGGCACCATCCCTACTGTGAAGCATGGTGGTGGCAGCATCATGCTGTGGCAATGTTTTCCAGCAGCAGGGCCTGGGAGACTAGTCAGGATCGAGGGAAAGATGAACGCAGCAAAGTACAGAGAGATCCTTGATGAAAACCTGATCCAGAGCGCTCAGGACCTTGAATGGGGCAAAGGTTCACCTTCCAACAGGAGAAATACCCTAATCCCACAGCCAAGACAACGCATGAGTGGCTTTGGGACAAGACTCTGAATGTCCTTGAGTGGCTCAGCCACAGCCCGGACTTGAACCTGATCGAACATCTCTGGAGAGACCTGAAAGTAGCTGTGCAGCAACGCTATAATTAAGTGATAATGCCAGAGAAGCCGGTGTTTGGTGCCAATATATCCTCCAAACACCGGTTTCGAGGGCATTACACTTTTGTACAATGGGTTACCAGCATATTCAAATAATGATTGACATATTTTCATTAAAACTTTATTTTTAGGAATTTATTCATACTATTTCATCCTTCCACAAGATATAGTTCCGACACAAATGTAAGGTTAATACCCAAGCTGGCTTGTTGTTCAGTTCGGTTGCTAGAGACGCGACCCAGTCGTTCAGTCTTTTTGTTCTGTATCTATGGACGCAAGCAGTCATTCGTTCTAAATGTTCTTTACCATACTGGCTGGTAACATAATTATCCCTTGCTTGCTAGCTAGTCAACTACGGCTAACTTGAGGTCACGTCAAAAAGTGCAGCCAGACTAACAGCAAAGTAGCTGCATTTGCATTTGTTTCAGTGGTTTTCTAGTAACATTTGTTTGGAAACATCCATAACAATGAGCGAACAAGGCATAATTTGCCTGGCATAGAACATTTGCTCACTTATCAGGACACTGTTGTTCAGAGGAGCTAGCTAACAACACAGTTATCACAATCACTTAAAACTGCAGCTGGAAAGACTGCAAACTAGCTGCACTTCGTTTCGTTTTACCTTTTTTCAATTGACATTTATTTTTATATATTCATAAAAAATTATGCCAGCTGATTCATGATTTCAACTGGCTGAGAAACGCTGCCCGACTGTCTATCTCGTCCTGACTCCCAACACGTTCATTACTATGGGACAGCTGGAGATTGAATTTGAATATTGAAACAATGTTGCAAATGTCGGAGAGATAGACAGCAAGGTTTATACAAATCTCCGCTGTTGAAAACTAAATGTTAGTCTAAAAGATGTGAGATAATGTGTAGATGCTTTTTTTATAGTGGAGATCAAGTTGATAAATTGCTAGATGCTTTTTATAGTGGAGATCAAGTTTATAAATTGCTTGGCTGGGCTGATGAGACAGTGGATTGTGCAGTCAGTTGGAACAGAGTAAATAGGCGTTTTAATGGCATAGATTTAGCCGGTGGTAACTTGTGGAATAGAAACCGGCTGGAATGCTGTTTTAACCAATCAGCATTCAGGATTAGATCCACCCATTGTATAATGGTTTATATGAACTATACTGGTTTATATGAAATATACTGGTTTATTTGAACTCATATCCTTCTCTGTGTTTCCCTCAGTGGAGTCGGGGGGTGATTGTGAGGTGCCGTGAACTCCCCCTTAATAAAGCCCAGCTGTGGAATGATCAAATAGTGGATCTAATTAAAGCGCTGGCGTTCACCAATGTAGAATTCTCTCTGGAATGATAACAACCTGTGAGATGTGCATTGGAATGAGCTGGGCAGGTCTTGGGGAATGAGGGGATTGTGTGGCAAGCCATATTGTTCACATATATTCATTTCATACACAGATCAAAATCCCAACATTTTACCATGCCTGCTTTTATGTACTATATTCTATATCTGAAAGGGGTAGGGGGTTGAAAAACAAGGACAAATAAAAGCCAGCTAAAGACCTAGTCATGATTCCTGCATTTTCACGGACCCTGTTACCAAAATACAGGTATCAGGTCAGGTGTGACTGGTTCACTGCTTTTCTGCAGGTAAACCCATTAACACTTCTATTGTTAAACACCTCCCTAAATTGAAATGTAAACAGCCTCCATGGTTTAACAACACCCCTCACCCCTCCCAGTTTGCCAGTTACCCACTGATACAGTTGACGTCGGAAGTTTACATACACTTAGGTTGTTTTTCAACCACTCCATAACTTTCTTGTTAACAAACTATAGTTATGGCAAGTCGGTTAGGACATCTACTTTGTGCATGATACAAGTAATTTTTCCGATAACTGTTTACAGATAGATTATTTCACTTATAATTCACTGTATCACAATTCCAGTGGGTCAGAAGTTTACATACACTAAGTTGACTGTGCCTTTAAACAGCTTGAAAAATTCCAGAAAATGATGTCATGGCTTTAGAAGCTTCTGATAGGCTAGTTGACATAATTTGAGTCAATTGGAGGTGTACCTGTGGATGTATTTCAAGGCCTATCTTCAAACTCAGTGCCTCTTTGCTTGACATCATGGGATAATCAAATGAAATCAGCCAAGACCTCAGAAAAAGAATTGTAGACCTCCACAAGTCTGGTTCATCCTTGGGAGCAATTTCCAAACGCCTGAAGGTACCACGTTCATCTGTACAAACAATAGTACACAAGTTTAAACACCGTGGGACCACGCAGCCGTCATACCGCTCATACCGTCATCTCTGTCTCCTAGAGATGAACGTACTTTGGTGAGAAAAGTGCAAGTCAATCCCAGAACAACAGCAAAGGACCTTGTGAAGATGCTGAAGGAAACAGGTGCCAAAGTATCTATATCCACAGTAGAATGAGTCATATATCGAAATAACCTGAAAGGCCGCTCAGCAAGGAAGAAGTCACTGCTCCAAAATCGCTATAAAAATGCCAGACTCCGGTCTGCAACTGCACATGGGGACAAAGATTGTACTTTTTGGAGAAATGTCCTGTGGTCTGTTGAAACAAAAATATAACTGTTTGGCCATAATGACCATTGTTATGTTTGGAGGAAAAAGGGGGAGGCTTTTAAGCCGAAGAACACCATCCCAACCGTGAAGCACGGTGGTGGTTTCATCATGTTGTGGGGGTGCTTTGCTGCAGGAGGGACTGGTGCATTTCACAAAATAGATGTCCAAAGTTGTGGCAAAATGGCTTAAGGACAACAAAGTCAAGCTATTGTAGTGGCCATCACAGAACCTGACCTCAATCCTATAGAACATTTGTGGGCAGAACTGAAAAAGCATGTGCAATCAAGGAGGCTTACAAACCTGACTCAGTTCCACCAGCTCTGTCAGGAGGAAAGGGACAAAATTCACCCAACTTATTGTGGAAAGCTTGTGGAAGGCTACCTGAAACGTTTGACCCAAGTTAAACAATTTAAAGGCAATGCTACCAAATACTGATTGAGTGTATGTAAACTTCTGACCCACTGGGATGAAATGTGATGTGATGAAAGAAATAAAAGCTGAAATACATCATTCTCTCTACTATTATTCTGACATTTCACATTCTTAAAATAAAGTGGTGATCCTAACTGACCTACTCTGATTAAATGTCAGGAATTGCGAAAAACTGAGTTCAAACGTATTTGGCTAAGGTATATGTAAACTTCCGACTTCAACTGTATGTATAAAAGTGGTATACCTGCAAGAAAGTTGTGTGTAAGGGGATGTTTGAAAGGGGTTCATACAAACATTGCCGTATATATTTTTTTACCGGTATTATGCCACATCTTCTCTCTGAAATGGGTAGTAGATGCCAGGAGGAATCTAATGAAGGCCAGACAGATCCTCTGGATGCAGGCCTTAAATGATCCCTCAGAATACGTTAGAGACTTGCAATGTTGTAGAATATTTACAACGTTGCAGATTCTTTAGGTATATGTTTTGGTATGCTGATGATATGTTGTGATACTGAAGGTATCTTGTGGCTGGTTGAGAGGGCATACATGGTGTTCTGGCATATTATCAGGTGTTCAATCACTAGTATTCTGTTGTGTGTTGTATTAAGCCCCGATCTGTCGTTTCTAGTTTTGTGTGTTTGCAAAACAGGTTGATATTGAATGGAACAAATCAATGTTTTGTCATCTGATAATGTAAATGAGCCACCTAAATATTCCATTTCTGTGCTATTTACATAACCAGTTTGGTCTTTAATACTTGTGGAAATTCAAACGTTTGTCTAATTTGCCAATTATTATTTGTTATTATAAAAAGTGTTTTAGGATGAGAGGTAGGCTAAATGTCATTTTGGTATCACAAACACTAATTACATAAATAGAAGATAACACGAAAATAAAAGAACGCTCTTTGACAGTTTTGTCTCAGACAAGTGTTTGATGAATATAACACAGACAATCCTTTGCATGTAAATTTATCCAGAACTTGCAATTACTAGGCACTTTTGAATATTGATTAGAGAAGACAAGGACACAGAAGTGAAGCACTTATGAATGTATGAAAGAGCTTCTGAAACAGTGCCATTAGTAACTACTTCTCAGCCTCTTTAGTGCTGCTCTTCCCACTAAATGCAGGCTGATGTGACTGGTGATGAGAAACAATGTCATTTCATTACTGCTGATATTGCATGATGTGTACTTCATAGATGTATGGTACAATAATAAATTAGCAATGGTCATCACTGATGTATTTAAGCTTACAATGTAAGTCTCACGTGGAATATATTCTGGCACTTTCTTTAAAGGCACTTAAAGCACTTCATACTATTTATGTCTGTCCAAGAAAATGTGCATTGTTAAGCCTATAAACCATTGATAGTGATTTGATTTAAAGCATTAAAATATTTCTATAGACATTGGGGAAAGAAATTGATTCTCAATATAAATGTATGGCAATATTGAGGAGGTCTTAGGTTAAGTGAATACTTTCCATAATTTTTTCCCTTAAATTACCTTTTTCCATGGCCATTAAGAAATACACATTTTGAATATTGTTTCAGCACTCCTTGCATGATTGAGAACATACACTTCAACACTATGTTACCCAAAGTAGTTGCTTACAATAAACTGACTCAAAGTGAGTATTTGACAGTGGTTGTACAGCCAGTGATGTGTCCCACCTCCTGACCTTCCAAACTGTGGACATGCAGGTTCTTGGCCCAGACTCTCTGTCTGTCTGTCTGTCTGTCTGTCTGTCTGTCTGTCTGTCTGTCTGTCTGTCTGTCTGTCTGTCTGTCTGTCTGTCTGTCTGTCTGTCTGTCTGTCTGTCTGTCTGTCTGTCTGTCTGTCGTGCTGCAGCTCTGTTTGTCTACACATAGAGAGGATGAGGCGCGTGGAGCGACGTGCTGCTCGGCTTGTGTCTGGCTCGCAGACATGAAGCTACGACATGATGTGACAAGCAACAGATGTGTCACACTGCCTGGAATCAACAAGCCATCCTGAGCTGAGCTGAGCTGAGCATGCAGTCAGACACGGCTCCTGTGAACTGAACACTGCGCTGCTGGCAGTGGCAGGCAGGCAGGCAAGCGCTGCTCCTAGCTTTCTGTCTGAGCTGAGGGACGACAGGACAGGCCTGGTTACTGGGCCTCTCTCTGATGCTGCCTCCCAGTCACTCTGACATCTGAGGTCTGGACTGGAGCTCTGATCAGATAGACCGTACTGTATGCTCTCAAGGGCCCTCACAGACACACACAGCCACAGTGAGATAACAGAGTGCTCTATGTTGAGCACAGAGTGATTTGATTGACTATAACATCATGAAATAGGGTACATGTTTTATTGTGTACTTGTTTACTACTTAGTACTGTAATATGGTCTTCCCCAGTTTATGGTTTACAGGTTATGTATTTAGTAAATGGATGAGCTTCTATCAGAGACAGAGAAGAGTCTGGCTCTCTGAGAGGAAGAAACCTAAGCCACACTATAGACTCATCCTATCATCCTAGTGTATGCAAAACCATTTTGTCTGTTTGACTGGCTGTAAAACTGTAACAAATGTTGGTGATATGAGGGACAACCTTAATAATATCCTCTGCAGTTTAATCTTCTGATCTGTTCGGCCTTGTAAGCAAATTGTGTGGGCTTGAGTTAGTGAGGGTGAGCAACAGGAATACTTTGTCTCAACAAGTGAACAGATGCAGGGTTACTAGAGTCACCCTGCATCTGTTTACCACAGGAAAGCCACATGATGCTGGAGCTCCATGGCTGCATTTATACAGGCAGCCCAATTCTGATATGTGAAAAGATCTGATGTGATTGGTAAATTCGTGGAAAAATATCAGAATTGGGCTGCCTGTGTAAACTCAGCCCATGTGTATAATTGAGCTATTTTCCTTGGCTCTGTTGTAACCTGTGCTAACTTATTGTTATGTCCTTCAGCCTCACTCACTCACTGCTGCTAAACTTTCCGTCATAGCATGGGGAAACATTTTTATGATCATAATCACACCTAGCCAACACAGCTATGTAAATATAGTATTATCGGCAATTCCAATTTGGTTAAGTGGCATGAACGTGGGTAATACAGACAGTTCTATCTCTGCGATATAGGCTGCAGTTAGGAATCAGGGATAACTTGCTTTTAGGTAATAGAGCTATGTTACAGGAATGTAATAATGTCAAATAATAAAAGGAAAAACAACAATATTTCTGACTTTACAAAAACGTTGTAGAATAATTAATCTGTTGATGTGCAACTCCAGTTCACGTATATGGAAATTGAAATGGAATATCTAGATCTGAATTGTGTTATTTCAATATTCAAATATTAATACAAAACAATTGAATGCTGCATGACTTAACTATTTGCATACAGCTGTTTGGTGAACAGAGATACTTGCTAAAGAGAAACGGGAATTTAGTGAGTGGCACACAAACAAACCTTTTGTCTTCCTGTTGTGGGCAAATGGAAGTACAGTGTTGATGTGCATGTACTGTACTGACACAATACATGATGTACTTGTTTTTAAATAGCAAAAATGTGTACTGTAATTCAGCATTCTCTCATGACATAATTCAATGCCTGAAATGCCAACTTTGGAAACATTTCACATTGTTCCTATTTATCCAAAGGATCCAATATCCTTGAATGCCTGGCTAGTATGAACTCAATTCCACAGTGAGAGCCATTTTTTGGACGGAGCATCATCATTACTCTTTGAGTTCCAGCATAATAGATGCTATTGTGTCCCAACTGTAGATGTTTGTTTGAATACACTACTCAATCTGCCTTTTTCTTAGAAATATATGTCACACCCAACAAGCAGCCCTTCTCTCCTCCTCCCCCACCTCCTCTCCTCTGTTAGCGTGGGAATGTGCCTGTAGGTCAGGCATTGGGAAGACAGACGGAGTGGGAGGGGTGGATGCGGAGGGGGGGTAGGACCCCTCCACTATTTGACAGGGTTAAACATTGTGAAAGATTGCCACTGCAAGCTGTGACATCTGTAGCAAGTATAAACGCAAACTGTAATTAAGTAGAATCAGCGATTTAAAATTCTATATGCTACGTAATAACAGGCAGTAATGAATAATTTAAGAGGGGGGCTGCCGTCTGACACTTTTTCTCCTGTGTTTAAATTTAGCCAGTGTCATTGTCCGGCACTTTGATTAATTGGTTATCGCTCTTAACTATACATCTCCATGAAATATCTCTTTCCATCTGTCATTAAACAGCACATGGAAATTGGTTCTATATTTCCAATCAGGTACTGCAGACACGCATGTAATTAGATTAAAAAAATTACAAAAATAGCCATCAGGATTTTAACCATAGTACACCGTTATGACTGCGACCATATATGGAGTACCATTTGGAGAGTTGCTATTCTTTTATCTGTTGCATTAGGCTTGTGCACATTGCTCACCCCAAAATGACATTGAATGATTCTGTATGATAATGGGATTGAGAGCTCATACTGTCATACATTTGTATGATCAGCCTAAATGTGGTTTTAAACAGGACTGAGGTGTGTGGAACTCTGTGAAGGCGCTTTATTGCTGGTGCTAGACCTGAGAGCTGAGAGCTGAGAGCTGAAAGAGGCCTGGTCTACACAGTGAAGAGTGACCAGTCAGCCAGAGATTGGCTAGCCTGTCAAATAAAGATTAGGCCTTCATTTCTTCATCTAATCCCTGTAAATCTCTCACGAAAGAACTTTGGGAACAGAGAGCTGGTACCGGAGCACGGCTTTACAGCTTGTGTCTTTTCCTTTATCTCTACATGTTCACCTCAGTGAACAGAACAACCTGTTGTTTTCAATTGCTGTGGTCAATCCCTCCGGCAGACATGTTTGGATTACAGATTTCAAGTAGCGGTTTAAATTGGGACATTTTCTCCCAGGTACAGTAATTAGGCAATTTGATTATTTTTTTTGTGGATGGTAGAGTGTTTTCAGGGTAAACTTCTTCTGTAGCAACATCACATAGTCATTAAGAAAAGCAAGTTAGACTGGACTTTGATAGCCATTCACACTCTGTAAACTACCCAAAGGCTTTGTAGTAGTGTGAACCTTTCCAGTTAAATATCTCCACATTAAGCTATTGGATGTCTCTCTTTGGTTTCCTCTTCAACATTTTTGATCATTATTTTTATTGAATTATTAATTTGTATGTGTTAAATTATTGAATGAAGTTATTATATGATCAAATTCATTTGAACATTCTCTAAAATACTAATGATCGATGTTAAAAACGATGAAGTTAGAGACCTATTAACATAATCATAAACAGACACAGAAGAGTTTTTCAAGTTTGTCAAAGTCAAGTTTGCAAGGGGGATTGACTGACCTCTTGGGGATTTCTCTAGATCTCCCTCTAGGGTCAGTTCATAGGGAATAACTATGTTTAGTTGACTGTCTGTGTGCTTCCTGTCTGACCAGTGTCATGGGTGGGTGCAGCTCAGGGCCTCAGGTAATGGCAGGTGGGGGGACTTGATGAGCTTCGTCTGCATGTGATCTGTCACATCTCAACTGTCTGCAGCGGACTCCAAATCAGTCAGAGGGCAGGAGAGGAACATTACAGATATACTTGGAGCCCTGTTTAGGGCCTACTTTCAACTCTCTGATTGGCAGGTAGAGCCCCAATGAGATGCATTGTTCACTGTTCTTTTAACCCCTGCTACCCCTGCTTGTCTGAGACTCCCAACTAGTTCAACTGAGAGTATTTGGTTGAACAGTGCTGTTGTTGGTTTTTTAAAGATTTTTTTTTTTAAGTTATAAAGTATTTGCAGTGAATATAGTTGAACCAATGGCTTCAGGAGAGTTTAATCTACTCTTTTTTTAATCTATCTGTTTTGATTTATCTATTTCTTTCTTCTTTTTGATAACAAGTTTTCAACAAAGATTACATTTTTTAATGTCTTTAGTGTGTTCTTACAATTGCCCCATTGTATAAATAAAATATGGAAATCAGAAGGAAAAAAATCAATTTCTGTAACCATAGTGATAAGCACCTTAAAATGTGTTTACATTAATGATGTTTTAAATGTTAATGTCAGCTGAGAGCATAAGAAAGATGACATGATAGAGTCATTATTCAAAATCTGATAGCCAGGGAGAAGTAAATTATTTCAAATATTTGATATTTAAATTATTTTCAAATGATCCGAGACATGAGCAGAGCAAAGGTGTGTAGGTTCCTCTGGTGGTACTTCGGGTGTCTGTGTTTCCTTGGTGTGTCTCCGGCTCATTAATGTTCTAAGCCTGTGAGAGAACCAGCAGAACTGTACTCCATAACCTATGGCACTGTGCTGTGTGCTGTGTTGTGTGAGACCTCGGGCCCCATGCATACACGCACACACAGACATCCCCCAGCCGTTTAAAGTCCACCAGTTCATTCAGAAAGGGATGGCCGCCGAGCTGTCCTGATTAAAATGACAATAGTCTAATTAACTCGACCTCGGTGTCAGTGCACAAAACGGATGCTTGCCCTCCACTTTCTGTCTAAAAAAACCTTTCTCTTCACTCCGTCCCAAAAAAGCAGATGTTTTTCACGCAAACGCCTCAACCCCTTCGATGAGATTTGCTAATGGCAATCATTTTTTATAAGCTAATTAAATATAGGCAAAGTTTCTATATTTTGTCCTTCTGTGAAATCCTTGAGGTATCCTCCATTTGGGGGATAGTATTACAAGCACCTTCAAGCACTGTTAAGTCGTTTAAAATATTATATACGATTATAAACCGGTCTGTTTGTGCTCAACCTGATTTTATTTCAAACATGGATAATTACATTCACTCTCCAGTGATCTCCCTCTCTGAAGAGACAGAAGACAGTAGGCTCATCCCCCCGGGCCCCTCTTCCTCTGCCCCCTAACATCTAGCTCTGTGAACAGACAGACAGACCAGATAAAGACAGGCCAGAGATATAGTATTGAACCAAGTGAACCCATTTTACAGCAAAGTTGAACATTTTAACCAGATAACAATTTTGTCTTTCATGCTCCACAACAGAGATATTTGAAAGGGGGATTTTGCTCTTGCAATACGATCGGTTGCCATTATTTGATACTCTCATCTAAAGGAAACGGGAGTAGAAAAAAAACATGAGTGACCGAACTGAAAACGGCTTTCTGTTCTATTATCCCTTTGCTGGTGATTAAGGTCTATAGGGAGATAATTACGCTTTAGTCTTAAGTTAATGAAACAAAAACCTCTCTTCTTCTAAAAGGAAGGGCAGATCATTTGTGCTACTATCTGCAGACATGTCCCACCCTTGACGAGCCACATTGAGAATTGGTTTTGTTTTAAGGTTGGAGTCCCCCCACCCCCTTCCCCTCGCCTGTCAGTCTAGGACTGATATGAGGGATTTCTCGCTGAAGCCAGAAACAATGAGGTCTCTCTCTCACTCACCAATGCTGGTGTCTGGTAGAATCTGACCATTATAGGTGCATGCAGGAAAAGGGGAAAACAACATCAAATGAAAACATCACAATGTCTTCTGGGATGTGTGCTGAATGGACACAGTAACACAGGGCAAAATATACAAGGGCAAAATACCTCACCCACGGGTCCCTAATGCCCATCTAACAAGGTCTACCAGAAAGTAGCCAAAAATGACCTATATTGTCACAGCAAAATAATCCTGCAGCAGGATTTGAATGTTTAGTCCACAATGTTGCTTGATCTGTAGCTATCTGAACAAAAAAGTCCCTAATGAAAAGTGCCATACTGTTAATATAACTGTGTGTTAGTGTGGGTTTTCAGTGAATTTATGTAAATCACGAAGCTCATCTGCATTTCCTGCGGTGCAGGAAAATTCTTTCTAAGCAACAAAATATTAATCAAATTAAGATTTTACATCTGTATGCATTAAATATAAATCAAATGCACAGGTTTGAATTTACTTCTGAAGAAACACAGGTGCCACATGTATAATTTCCCTTCTAACAGCCCAAGGAGACATCTCTTTTGAAATGAATGGAAGTGAAGTGTGGACTAGCCACTGTTTGGTATGTCTGAGCCATGTAGCACAAGTGGCGACCACAGAGCACATATTTAACTGTCCTTGTAGAAGTTCACATCTGGTGTGGAGCTGAGCTGGGTGATTCGGCGGCAGGGCAGTCCCTCCTCCCCCGACACCACTCTCACATTTCATCATCTGTTCTCCAGCGCCGGGGTGCTCCAGCATAAGTTGGCCGCTCTTGATCCATCTGTTGTTATTGTTTTCCACTGATAATTGGCTTGAACAATGGAATGCCTGTGTCCCCCTGCCTTTGAAACGCTATACCCTGTTTATTTTCCAGAGGTCTCATTTCTGCTCTCTGCGGCTCTCTCCTTCTCTCTCTATTTCTCTCTCTCCTTCTCTCTGGCCCTCCTCTCCCTGCCCCCCTCTCTCCCCCTTACTCCCTCCCTAGCCTGGTGTCTGCACCCCTCTTCCTCCATTTCTACTTCTCCCCCTTCTAATTTAGAGAGGGGCACATGCAATGAAATCTTTGAGTGGGCATCAGTATATCACTCAGCATCTAAAGCTGGGCTCAAGATTTTCTTTGGGCATCGTCTCCCTTTCTCTTTGGTTCACTTGAAGTTTTAGTCATGAAGCCTGGCAGATTCAGGCAGACACTCCAGGAGTCTTGCACCGTTATGAGTTTCTGAATTCATATCCCAAGAGTTGGGGATAAAGAGACAGATAGTTAAAGGGAGGGAGAGATAGAGAGATAAAGGGAGAGGGAAGGAAAGAGAGAGAGTGAGGGAGCAAAAATGAGAAAGGGTCTGTAGACTGTAAGAGCTGGACAATTGTGGCTGTTCTAAATCGTATCCGTTTTTTCCCTGGCTTTAGAGACTCAGCCTTTATTTTCTATTCATCCATTAGGGGGTGTCCATAGGAGTGCAGCAGGGAGCAGAGAGGGGGATGACTGAAGGCATGATAAGTAGTAGCAGTAGGATACTTTTACTGGATATTGAAAGGAATATTCATACCCAAACATGACCTACTTTAATTACATGTTTTACATTTTAATTACACTATACTGTTTTAGGTAATGGATCTATCCTTTAGAATGTCCTATATGTGATATAGTATGTCACATTTGCTTACACAAGTTAAGCGAGTAGCTGAAATTGATATTTTAAAAGTTGAAGATGAGGTATTTGATATTTATGTATTAAAAACAACTGAATTGTATTTTTAAAAGTCCTACAACAAAAGTAATGTGTTTGAAGTTGGCATGTGTCTTTACTGGTTGTGTGACCGTTCTGGTGTTTGTTCATTTGTTCTGCTTGCTCTTGTCTAATTAAACGGGCAGAGGACAGGTATGGCTCTCAGCAGGCGCCTGCTCTGCTCTGCCTGGTCTGTGCCAGTCCTTCATTTGCTGAGTGTTTGTGTTTATGCAAAGGGACCTCTTCCTGCATATTTAATCTAGAGCAAGGCTCTGGCTTTTGTTGTGTTTAGACCACATACCTCCAGTTCCTCTGAACACTGCAGTCAGGGATCTCTTCAGCTCTCTCACACTACAACTACTGCTTTTACTGCTACTAGCACTGAGAGGCTTTTCTTCTGTTTGAGAAGTGGATTGTAGAAGTCTTGTTAAACCTTGGGGAATCTACATTCATGTTTCAGTAATGTAATGAAACTCAGGCTCACGGTTCATGGGTAAGTCAGTAAAGATTTTAATTGTACTTTTTCTCCTTCCCTTCCCTGGCCTTGTATGGGTTCATGTTGCATGTGTCTGTATTGTGGGTTTGTTCTGTAAGGGATGCAAAGAACTGTGCCGTAGGTAGAAAGATGCGTTCCTCTGAAGAGTTGAAGTTATTCTAGAGGTCCAGGGTTTGGATTGAAGGCTTCTGACAGACTAAGGGCTGCCTGGCCAGCAGTCCTCTGGTGATCTCATAGAAGAGGCTTGCATCGTGTGAACCAAACTAAACTGAGTGTGCGAGCTGAGCTGCTCCTGTTCTCTAGTTTAGAACGGAGTGATAGCAAAGGAGTGAATGTGCTGCTGTGATGGGTGAGGGTATCAGTTCCTCTCTCCTTCTTTCCCTCCGTCTTTGTCTGGGGAAATGGAATCTGTGGGTTATTGATATTAATAGCACACAGGATCTGAGGTGGACGAATGGAGGAGCAGGACACAGAGACTTGGGAGAGTGGAAACGTGATATCACAGGAGAGAATTGACAGTCCTCCTGTTTGACAGGGTGGAAAGGAATTGGCCATAAAAATAGCATTGCATAATCTGTCTGTCGGTTAGCCCTTTTGTGCTCTCTGTGTGTGTAGGGTTCTCTCCCTCCCTCCTCTCTATCTCTCTCTCTGCCTCCCTCTGTCCCAGCTATTAGTTCTCAATTGTAGGAGAAACCAAATTAAGTTATTTTTCTGATGGTTGCTTCATGGATCAGTTGATTAGAATCTGTGTATAGCCAGAGTGAAGTAATTTGGGTATACAGAGGAAGGGAATGCTCTATTCAAAGAGCTCTGTTAACATTTAAATAGTGTAAAGAAATGTGCTGCCTTGTTTGTTTAGGGTTAGGAGTGAAATTCCACTTCCTTGGTATTAAGGCGGAAAGCTCTCTCTGTGTACTTTGTTCTTAGCTCAGCAATACATGAGGGCAGGTCCAAAGAATCTCTGGGATCAGACAGGCAGACATTCAGCAGGCTGCACTGTTGCCTTTTCAGCTTACAGGCAAAAAAAAACTCAAAATGCGAAGTTGGGTTTAATTGGTGGGTTTTGAGCCTGTTTGCGTGCTGTTTGAGTGCTGTTGTTTACAGACTATGTGGGTGTGCAATATAATGCCACCATGAAAGAGAAAATACACTTGATATTTTGAAGCGGTTTTTATGAGACGTAGTTATGTTTTCATTGAATCAGTCTGCCTTAATAAAGCTTGAAAGAAATGAAGGAAAAATACTGTTCAGTCAGTCCTTTAGTGAATCACATATAAACAGCTGCATTTGTTTGAAAATGAGTCATGCCTTAGATTTTCCTGTGTTTCAGAGCACGGACAGTGACTTGGGAAATCTTGGACACACACACCCTAAAAACAAACACTAATGTCCTGAATATAGATATCACTGACTCTGCCTATCCTGTTGGACTCCCTCTTATTATTATTATTATTAATACATTCTTTATATTGATCCACAAGACCAGCACCCATTTCCGGGAGGAATGTTCAAACAAGACCACCACCCATTTCCGGGAGGAATGTTCAAACAAGACCACCACCCATTTCCGGGAGGAATGTTCAAACAAGACCACCACCCATTTACAGGAGGAATGTTCAAACAAGACCACCACCCATTTCCAGGAGGAATGTTCAAATAAGACCACTACCCATTTCCGGGAGGTTTGTTCAAACAAGACCACCACCCATTTCCGGGAGGAATGTTCAAACAAGACCACCACCCATTTCCGGGAGGTTTGTTCAAACAAGACCACCATCCATTTCCGGGAGGAATGTTCAAACAAGATCACCACCCATTTCCGGGAGGTTTGTTCAAACAAGACCACCATCCATTTCCGGGAGGAATGTTCAAACAAGACCACCACCCATTTCCGGGAGGTTTGTTCAAACAAGACCACCATCCATTTCCAGGAGGAATGTTCAAACAAGACCACTACCCATTTCCGGGAGGAATGTTCAAACAAGATCACCACCCATTTTAGGAGGAATGTTCAAACAAGACCACCACCCATTTCCAGGAGGAATGTTCAAACAAGACCACTACCCATTTCCGGGAGGTTTGTTCAAACAAGACCACCACCCATTTCCGGGAGGAATGTTCAAACAAGACCACCACCCATTTCCGGGAGGAATGTTCAAACAAGACCACCACCCATTTACAGGAGGAATGTTCAAACAAGACCACCACCCATTTCCGGGAGGAATGTTCAAACAAGACCACCACCCATTTCCAGGAGGAATGTTCAAACAAGACCACCACCCATTTCCGGGAGGAATGTTCAAACAAGACCACCACCCATTTCCAGGAGGAATGTTCAAACAAGACCACCACCCATTTCCGGGAGGAATGTTCAAACAAGACCACCACCCATTTTAGGAGGAACGTTCAAACAAGACCACCACCCATTTCCAGGAGGAATGTTCAAACAAGACCACTACCCATTTCCGGGAGGTTTGTTCAAACAAGACCACCATCCATTTCCGGGAGGAATGTTCAAACAAGACCACCACCCATTTCCGGGAGGAATGTTCAAACAAGACCACCACCCATTTTAGGAGGAATGTTCAAACAAGACCACCACCCATTTCCAGGAGGAATGTTCAAACAAGACCACCACCCATTTCCAGGAGGAATGTTCAAACAAGACCACCACCCATTTCCGGGAGGAATGTTCAAACAAGATCACCACCCATTTTAGGAGGAATGTTCAAACAAGACCACCACCCATTTCCAGGAGGAATGTTCAAACAAGACCACCACCCATTTCCGGGAGGTTTGTTCAAACAAGACCACCATCCATTTCCGGGAGGAATGTTCAAACAAGACCACCACCCATTTCCGGGAGGAATGTTCAAACAAGACCACCACCCATTTCCGGGAGGAATGTTCAAACAAGACCACCACCCATTTCCGGGAGGAATGTTCAAACAAGACCACCACCCATTTCCGGGAGGAATGTTCAAACAAGACCACCACCCATTTCCAGGAGGAATGTTCAAACAAGACCACCACCCATTTACAGGAAGAATGTTCAAACAAGACCACCACCCATTTACAGGAGGAATGTTCAAACAAGACCACCACCCATTTACAGGAAGAATGTTCAAACAAGACCACCACCCATTTACAGGAGGAATGTTCAAACAGAGCCACCACCCATTTACAGGAGGAATGTTCAAACAAACCAATGCTATTTTTTGTTTTCACATACAACAACGAGTTAGCCTATAGGGACAAGGTCAGAGACCTGGTCTGGTGGTGCCAAAATAACAACATATCCCTCAACATAATCAAGATAAAGGAGATGATTGTGGACTTCAGGAAAAGGAGGACCGAGCACACCCCCATTTTCATTGACGGGGTTGTAGTGGAGCAGGTTGAGAACTTCAAGTGCCTTGGTGTCCACATCAACAACAAACTAGAATGGTCCAAACACACCAATACAGTCATGAAGAAGGCACGACAAAACCTATTCCACCTCAGGAGACTGACAAGATGTGGCATGGGTCCTCAGATCCTCAAAAGGTTCTTCATCTGCAATATCGAGAGCATCCTGACAGTTTGCATCACTGCCTGGTACGGCAATTGCTCGGCCTCCGACCGCAAAGCACTACAAAGGGTAGTGCGTACGGCCCAGTACATCACAAGGGCTAAGCTGCCTGCCATCCAGGACCTCTACACCAGACGGTGTCAGAGGAAGGCCCTAAAAAATGTTAAAGACCCCAGCCACCCTAGTCATAGACTGTTCTCTCTGCTCCCGCATGGTAAGCGGTACCGGAGCGCCAAGTTTAGGACCAAAAGGCTTCTCAACAGCTTTTAACCCCAAGCCATAAGACTCCTGAATTACTATTTGCATTGTGTTCCGCCAACCCCTCTTTCATGCTGCTGCTCCTCTCTGTTTATCATCTATCCATACTCACTTTAACTATACTTACATGTACAATTCGCCCGACTAACCAGTGCCCCCACACTTTGACTCCGTGCCGGTACCACCTGTATACAGCCTCTCTACTGTTATTTTCACTGTCATTTTACTGTTTTTCACTGTCATTTTACTGTTTTTCACTGTCATTTTACTGTTTTTCACTGTCATTTTACAGTTTTTCTTTTTTTTTCTCCTTACTTATCTATCGTTTACCTAATACCTATTTTTTTACTTAAAAATTGCACTGTTGGTTAGGGCTTGTAAGTAAGCATTTCACTGTAAGGTCTACACCTGTTGTATTCGGCGCACGTGACAAATAAACGTTGATTTTATTTGCTGTCTAGTTCATGGTATGATAAATAAACAGATCTGTGTAGAATGATGCAGCTAGCGTCACTAAGTGATCATAGGCTGATAGGCTTAAAGACAGTGAGTGAGGAAACTGTTCTATTGACAGACAGCCATCGAGTTGGGCATTAATTCACATGGTAATGGCGTGTGAAAGTTCATTAATGACCTACCACAGAAGTAGCCACAGATATCGTTTTAAGCATGCTCAGAGTAATTAATGGAATAACTTTACTTTGTGGTAAATATTCATGAACTCTTATTTTCTGTCAGAATGGTGTGAAGAGAGTGGAGAGTCTGTCCATTAGAAGGGCTGAAGAGCCACCCGGAGTGGATGTTGGGCCTTTTTTGGGGATTGTGTGCGTTTCAGTGGAGGGGTATTCATTCCTTTTTTGAACATGCGATCCTGCGGCCTCTAAAATAGTCCCAACCAAGAATTAAAAACACAATACTGATGAATGTTTTGCATTTATCATGAAATACAGTGTGTTTATTATTACATCACAGAGACAACAATAATAAAGTGTATTTATTATTACATCACAGAGGCAACAATAATGCAATGTATTTATTATTACATCACAGAGACAACAATAATGCAGTGTATTTATTATTACATCACAGAGACAATAATAATGCAGTGTATTTATTATTACATCACAGAGACAACAATAATACAGTGTATTTATTATTACATCACAGAGACAACAATAATACAGTGTATTTATTATTACATCACAGAGACAACAATAATGCAGTGTATTTATTATTACATCACAGAGACAACAATAATGCAGTGTATTTATTATTACATCAGAGACAACAATAGTATTTATTATTACATCACAGAGGCAACGATAATGCAGTGTATTTATTATTACATCACAGAGACAACAATAATACAGTGTATTTATTATTACATCACAGAGACAACAATAATGCAGTGTATTTATTATTACATCACAGAGACAACAATAATACAGTGTATTTATTATTACATCACAGAGACAACAATAATGCAGTGCATTTATTATTACATCACAGAGGCAACAATAATACAGTGTATTTATTATTACATCACAGAGACAACAATAATACAGTGTATTTATTATTACATCACAGAGACAACAATAATACAGTGTATTTATTATTACATCACAGAGACAACAATAATACAGTGTATTTATTATTACATCACAGAGACAGCAATAATACAGTGTATGTATTATGACATCACAGAGGCAACAATAATGCAGTGTATTTATTATTACATCACAGAGACAACAATAATACAGTGTATTTATTAGTACATCACAGAGACAACAATAATACAGTGTATTTATTATTACATCACAGAGACAACAATAATACAGTGTATTTATTATTACATCAGAGACAACAATAATACAGTGTATTTATTATTACATCACAGAGGCAACAATAATACAGTGTATTTATTATTACATCACAGAGACAACAATAATACAGTGCATTTATTATTACATCACAGAGACAACAATAATGCAGTGTATTTATTATTACATCAGAGACAACAATAATACAGTGTATTTATTATTACATCACAGAGGCAACAATAATGCAGTGTATTTATTATTACATCACAGAGACAACAATAATACAGTGTATTTATTATTACATCACAGAGACAACAATAATACAGTGCATTTATTATTACATCACAGAGACAACAATAATGCAGTGTATTTATTATTACATCACAGAGACAACAATAATACAGTGTATTTATTATTACATCACAGAGACAACAATAATACAGTGCATTTATTATTACATCACAGAGACAACAATAATGCAGTGTATTTATTATTACATCACAGAGACAGCAATAATACAGTGCATTTATTATTACATCACAGAGGCAACAATTATGTTCATGTAGATGATGATGATAATTCTTATTTGTTGGTACAGCACAACATACAATGTAGGAACATATGCTTTTGAATCATCTCAGTCTTTCTGTGTCTGTATCTCTCTGTGTCTTTTCACCGGATATGATAGGGCTAATACTGTAACTCCCTTGATGAACACTTTTGTTGTTCAACTGTTTTACCACTTCAAACAAAATACCTAGCCATCTTTTCAACACTTTGGCAGCAAACATTGTAAGATGCTCCTCGACTCTCTTTTGTCTTAGGAAATTGTTGCGTTTTGATTCATGTTCTCACTGAGTGTGCACATAAAACACCTGGGTGGGTAATCATCTCAACCAAGAGTTATTCTGTTCCCTCAAATCTCAATGTGGGAGTGTGTGATGGGCTCTACAAATCCAACTGGGCAGAGCAGCATGCTGCTGTTTATCCACACCATGGGCTCACTGTACCCCCACCGCTCCAAACACTACTATTACTGCCACGTGCAGTTTTAAATTGACACAATTATCTATTTAGGTATTACAAGATGTGCATTGTATTGCACAGAGGGATAAAAAACACCGTCACAGCTGCTATCATAGTTTTGTTGTTTCTTTTTTCCCTCCAATACACATTTTCCGTCATTAAAGTGATGGAACATTTAACTAAATGGATGTTATGCATTGGGTAAACTCATTTAGTTCCCTGGGCCTTTTCAGGTGATAGGGATTAATGATGTTTAGTAGTTTGAAACTGAAAATATCTGTCATTAGTCACCACTCGCTATTGATTTACCATGTCATTGATGATATGTTAATTGAACTCTAATGAATCAGAATAATATGAGAGTGGTGTGGGAACAGTCCATTTTGTATGATTTTCGACCCTCGTCGAGTTCAAAGTGAGTTTAATGTTGACTAGTGTTTTCAACAAGGGCATTTACCAGATAATTAATGCTGTAACTGGGCAAGGTTCAGGCTCATGTGTTTTATCTAGGCACAGTCTGCTTTAGATAAACACTTTGGAGCTCCACAAATGCCTGGCCACAGCTTTGACTGCCAAATGTAAACTGTACAAAAGAACAGTGTGAGAGAGTCAGTCTTTTTTCATATTTGGATATGCTTTAATGCTTTTATTCAAATGCTTCTGAGATATTGCCCCATAGTCACTTTTCCGTTTACCATAAAAATAAGATTTTATGTATTTTTTTGGGGGGGGGGTTGAGTGCTCAGTTTACAGTGCACACAGTGCATGCTGAACAGCTAGTGTGCTTCTGAGTCTAGAAAGACAGGTTTGCTCTTCCACCAGGTGGAGTTGTCTTTGACATTTTTCTGATAGCGGCATCTGGCGCAAGGAATTAAAAAAAATAAACTTTCATTTTCTTTTAACAACTTCATTGTTAGTCTTATCGTCCTCAACGGCTACAGTATAGTGAACGATTGTGCTGATCAACCAGATGGAAATGAGGAGATGCGGTAGACAATAAGGCTAGGATAGCTATGTACATGCACTAGTATACAGTGCACTCGGTAAGTATACAGACCCATTGACATTTTCCACATTTTGTTACGTTACAGCCTTATTCTAAAATGAATTTATTTGTTCATCAATCTACACACAATACCCCATAATGACAAAGCAAAAACTGTTTTTTGTAATTTAGCAAATGTATTAAAAATAAAAACCGGAAATATCACATTTACATAAGTATTCAGACGCTTTACTCAGTACTTTGTTGAAGCACCTTTGGCAGCGATTATAGACTCGAGTCTTCTTGGGTATAAGCTTGGCACACTTGTATTTGGGGTGTTTCTCCCATTCTTCTCTGCAGATCTTCTCAAGCTCTGTCAGGTTGAATGGGGAGTGTTGCTGCTCAGCTATATTCAGGTCTTTCCAGAGATGTTCGATCAGGTCCGGGCTCAGGCTGGGCCACTCAAGGACATTCAGAGAATTGTCCTGAAGCCACTCCTGAATTGTCTTGGCTGTGTGCTTTGGGTCGTTGTCCTGTTGGAAGGTGAACCTTTGTCCCAGTCTGATGTCCTGAGCACTCTGGAGGTTTTCATCAAGGATCTCTCTGTACTTTGCTCCGTTCACCTTTCCCTCGATCCTGACTCGTCTCTCAGTCCCTGCCACTGAAAATCTTTCCCACAGCATGATGCTGCCACCACCGTGCTTCACCGTAGGGATGGTGCCAGGTTTCCTCCAAACGCGAGGCTTGGCATTCAGGCCAAAGAGTTCACTGTTGGTTTCATCAGACCAGAAAATCTTGTTTCTCATAGTCTGAGTCCTTTAGGTGCCTTTTGGCAAACTCCAAGTGGGCTGTCATGTGCCTTTTACTGAGGAGTGTCTTCCGTCTACCCACTCTACTATAATGGACTGATTTGTGGAGTGCTGCAGAGATGGTTGTCCTTCTGGAAGTTCCTCCCATCTCCAAATAGGAACTCTGGAGCTCTGTCCGAGTGACCATCGGGTTCTTGGTCACCTCCTTGACCAAGGCCCTTCTCCCCCGATTGCTCAGTTTGGCTGGGTGGCAAGCTCTAGGAAGAGTCTTGGTGGTTCCAAACTTCTTCCATTTAAGAATGATGGAGGCCACTGTGTTCTTGGGGACCTTCAATACTGCAGAAATGTGTTGGTACCCTTCCCCAGATCTGTGCCTCGACACAATCTTGTCTCGGAGCTCTACGGACAATTCCTTCGACCTCATGGCTTGGTTTTTGCTCTGACATGCACTGTCAACTGTGGGACCTTATATAGACAGGTGTGCCTTTCCAAATCATGTTGAATCAATTAAATTTGTCACAGGTGGACAATCAATTAGTGTATTTTAGAATAAGACTGTAACATAATAAGGGAGGATCTGAAGTCTTTCCAAAGGCACTGTATGTCAATGCTTGATAATATGTCCAAAGAAAGATTGCTGACACCATTAAAAGGAAAGACAAACAAAAACATCAGGAAAGAAATACAAAAATGGACTATTTCTTAATATGTGTGTTACCCATTCCAGGAAGAAGTGTGTTACCCATACCTAATATTTGTGTAATTGTGATCAATCCTGTTGAGCAGGCTCATACTGCAAGCAGTATTATTAATAAACATAGATTTTGTCTGTTTTTCTTTCAGCGATTCTGTTTTGGTGATTGCTGATGGCAAATGCTGTACTTAGTTGCAGTGATTATTCAATAACAACCTCTAATTCCCATGTCCTCTGTCTGCAGGGCAAGGAGGCTGAAGTCACTACGCTGGAACTGAAGATTGCTTTAAACGAGCAAGTCATTGTAGAAGGTAAACACACGATTATTCATTAGACTCCAATCTCAGTGTGAGGGTGAATGTTGTATCGGATTGGCTTAATAAATAACCTGATGCCGTCCGGTTGCCTTGGTTGTATGTTTGTTGAAACTAAAACCTTGCTCTGAAAGTTCACTATCAAACACCTGAAAATGTACATACAGACTGTAAGTGTTGAAATATCTCATCATGATCATGCTACTGTGTGATTAATCTATGTATGATTTATTGTAGTTGATGTTATACAGCACAGTTTGTTCTGTAGCAGAAGAGGTCTGTTGTGTGTAGTGGACTTCTGCCTGTAGAGAGAACATATTTTAGCGTGCAAGTACAGGTAGGTAGGTACATGTAGTAGTTAAGGTTTATGGACTCCCCGAGGGGCATTTTACCTAGAAGGGTTATTGGCATGGATTTTCTCTTCTCCCCCTCATTTCCCCTCAACACTGTGCCTCTGTCATGATATAGGGTCAAAGTTCCTCTTAAGAAACAGTAGATTAATACATGGTTACATATCTACTGGTTATTTAGCCGTTGGAATCTCCATCTCTTGGTGGATCAGTGTGGTTCTTTATGTGTGTTTGTGTATGTATGTGTGTGTGTGCTCCTCACACCCTTCTCCGTATCTAAATGTGCTGGGGCCCCAGGATGTAAGCAGGCAGGCTTGAGTGATCCAGTGGGGAGAGGTGGGGGTGTTAACACGTCAGGAGCTCTAGGCTTCAGAGGAGCAGTGTGTCTGTGTTCTGTCTCTCACAGCCCTGTAGACAGTGATGGGCTTTAACATCCCAGCCCCTCAGCTCACAGCTAACGGCAGGGGCACAAACCCCTGCAGGTTTACTCCCATAGACTCTTAACAGGGAGATGCCAAACTACCTCGATAATATTATGTTGTCACTAACCACTATAGGCCAACACTACATAGAATTGAGTGGTCTTAATTGTCCTTCAGGGTGTGAGTGACAAAGTTAAGAAAATGAGCTTGAAGGCTTTTTGTATTTGTGGAAATTGAGAGATAACAGAATAGGTTCATCAACGGTTGGAAATGTTCCTGTGTTCAGTTCAGAGGGGATTCATATGTCATAACTCTTTCATTTGTGTGGGTTGAAGTATTTCAGACAGATTGTGCGTTTCTCACTATCAGAGCAGGAAGTGTGTTGTGTTTCTCCTGCCTGTGCTATCATTCCAGCGTGCTAAACAGCCATATACTCGTCTCTGTTTGAATTCAGCCAATCACTTCTCCATTTGTAAAAAAAGGCAACTGTGGGTTGAAGGGTAAAAAAATGTAACTGAGTGCATTCTCTGTGTAGTCTTCTGAAGAAGGTCCTCTCTAGACCCGCAGCACAGCTGTTTTCTCCAGATGTAAGATCAGGACTTAAATCTTTCAAATTATTGTGTAATTAATGTTAATGTGCCAAAATCAGCCTAATTATTTACACAACTTTCCAATGCGATTTTGATTGCTTTACTAATGCAGAAATCCCCGTGGCAGTTTATAGGATTACCATGCTTCAGTCTTTAAAGGCATTTTGAGGTGCAATGGAGTTGAAAACGGAAGAAATGCTCTTGTTATTTTGAGAAACGGTATGCATTGTGTGATTGTACAGTTGTGTATGTGTTTGTTAGTGCTCACATTTTCTTTACTTGTTAAGAGATTATGAATTAAAGCAGCCTGACAAAGGGTTGGATTTCAGTAAGGATGGCTCTTGGCCAGATAGTTTAATTATCATTGTGCTGAATGATGCTACAGCTGTAGGATATTAATTTGATCACTCTTTTGTTGCTGAAAATTTGCAGGAAATGCAGATGAGCTTCGTGATTTACATAAATTCACTGAAAACCCATACTAACACACGGTTATACATTTTTTACAGTATTACACTTTTCATGTAGCCTACTTTTGGCCAGCTAATAGCCTAACCACCGAACAAGCAACATTATGGACTAAACATTAATATCCTGTTGCTGCAGGTTTATTTTACTGTGACAATATAGGTCAGATTAAGATCCTACATCTGTAGGTTCATATCATGCACCATACAGGTCTTAGTTTCTCTTCCAATTTACTCATATGTTGGTGATGCTTAAGTCAACAGACGAATGCCTATTCCAGGAAGAAGTTCTCCCTCAGAACATCAGTGTGTGTTTCTATTTAGATTCCTTTTAAATGCACTTGTCTCCGTTTGAACTTCATTTGAATTTCATATTCAAACAGAAGGAAGAACATATCATGCCAACGGTTGCTTGCTCGTATTACTCGCTACTCTGCTGTTATTTTGAGTGCCTTTGAAGATCCCAGTCAAGTTACTTTGCTAATCTACAGCTTTTTATAGGAGTATTAAGAATAAAAAGTGAATTCATGAGTCCGGCTGTCACGTATCTCCCTCTCCGGCCTCTAGGTCATTAGGCTGCTGATTATCCCACACACCTGTTACCATCGTCAAGTGTATCAGCGCCTCATGACACTCACCTGGACTCCATCACCTCCTTGATTATCTTCCCCATATCTGTCACTCCCTTGGTTCTTTCCTCAGATGTTATTGACTCTGTTTCATGTCAGTGCATTGTTTGTGTTTCGTGGTTATTGTTTTGTTTATTTATTAAAACACTCACTTCCTGTACTTGCTTCCCGACTCTCAGCGCACTCGTTACAGAATAACACCTCACCTAAGGGAAGCATCAGGGAGTGTTTTATTTATATATATTTTTTTGTGTCGGTGTAAATGACGTCGGGTCCGGGTGCCGCTACAGGCTCTTATACGTCAGCCAGATCGCCAGGCTCCCCTGCCAAATCACCAGGCTCCCCTGCCTCCGCCATCTCGTCGGGTTTTCATGCCTCCGCCGGATCGCCAGGCTCCCCTGCTTCCACCGGCTGTTCAGGCTCATGCCTCAGCCGGATCGCCAGGCTCCCCTGCCTCAGTCGGTCAGTCAGGTTCCGGCGCCCCAGCTGGCTCGACAGGTTCCGGCACCCCAGCCAGCTCGACAGGTTCCCGCGCTTCAGCAGGGGTGAACGGTCCTCTGCTGATCCCCGGGTTCGTCCCCTTTGTTGGCGTCCTGTGGCTGGAGCCGCGCGTCAGGGCGTATTGTCACGTATACTCCCTCTCTGGCCTTTAGGTCATCAGGCTGCTGATTATCCCGCACACCTGTCACCATCGTCAAGCGCACCAGCACTTCATGACAACTTCCTGGACTCCATCACCTCCTTGATTATCTTCCCTATATCTGGTTCTTTCCTGAGGTGTTATTGACTCTGTTTCATGTTTGTGTTTCGTGGTTATTGTTTTGTTTATCTACTAAAACACTCACTCCCTGTACTTGCTTCCCGACTCTCAGCGCACTTGTTTCACCGGCCAAAGAAAGGTTGCATATAGATTTATGTTGGGAAGAAGAAAGCTCACATAATAGTTCTCTTGACTGCATTTATTGCTTACTTTAAAAAGTAATTTCTTTATATCAGCATCAAGCTGAAAATTGCCATACGGGTATTAGGGTTGGTAAGCTTCTAATTCTGTGGCATTTACAGCTGGCTGTGTTTCCATGCATTTATAACACTTTGATTCTTAAAGAGTTTCTTTAATCGCTTTTGCCGAGCTCTGAACATAATAAACAACTTGCTGTTGCTAAAGTGCCACATGGGGGAGATTGCTAACAAGAAAGTTAAACGTTTCTGCCACTAGCAGTTTTGTCACAGTGCTGTTCATGTTCTCTAACTACTGTAATCTACTCTCAGTGCTTGGCTGCAGTAGTTAAAAACAGTGACAGGCAAAATAGCTGCGAGGTGGCTTCTCTAGTCTAGCTGTTGGAAAATGAAATGTTATCATGATAGGTACAAAGACATTTCAATGGAGACCAACATAAAAAGCAAGCCTGGGTTTTATTTGTTCCAGTTTTATCTAGATCACAGGATATGTCAGCACCTACTAAACACTGTCTTCTCTCTATCCCCAGTCACAGCACAGCAGCTCCTATCAGAATGGGCTTCTTGAGATACTGTATCTAGGCTCTTTATTGTCTGGCTAAACAGGTTGCATAGGTAAATGTATGCTTTATTCAGAATGAAGTATTTCATAGAGAATAGAGCAACATTCTTTTCTCTTGTCATTTCCTGCGCTTTCATGTGAATTATCTTGTAAGGTAGAAAGGTTTGTACTGATAGTGTTATCACCAATGTGTTATCTTGAAGCTACTTAAAATACCTTTTGGGGGGAAAGTGTGTTTGGCAACTTTCAATCTATTTTTCTATCAGCATCACTCAGACATATTTTATTTTCGTGGTTTGGAACATATTGATGGATGTATAAATTCAGCACTGTCTGGGAGAGTGAAGGCCTTTGATGTCAAGCTGCTACCAGGTGCAGACGTGTAACATGACAGAATCTTTGTGTGAGATTGACTGAGGCGACAGCAGTAAGCAAATTCCACCCGCAGATGAGTTGTCTTACAGAGACATGAAAAGAAAATCACAAAAGTGAAAGAATGTGTCAAATCTCCTGAAGGCTTTGACTTTGGCCTGCTCTTCCCGCTTCAACATGTGAAATTGAATTAATCATCAAAATTACTACCTATAACTTTTTTTGGGGAGAGGGTCAAGGCCAGCAACTACCATATTGATATGGTACTCAAGGACATTCAGAGACTTGTCCCGAAGCCACTCCTGCGTTGTCTTGGCTGTGTGCTTAGGGTCGTTGTTCTGTTGGAAGGTGAACCATCGCCCCAGTCTGAGGTCCTGAGCGCTCTGGAGCAGGTTTTCATCAAGGATCTCTCTGTACTTTGCTCCGTTCATCTTTCCTTCGATCCTGACTTGTCTCCCAGTCCCTGCCGCTGAAGAACATCCCCACAGCATGATACTGCCACTACCATGCTTACCTTGTAGGGATGGTGCCAGGTTTCCTCCAGACGTGACACTTGGAATTCAGGCCAAAGAGTTCAATCTTGGTTTCATCAGACCAGAGAATTTTGTTTCTCATGGTCTGAGAGTCCTTTAGGTGCCTTTAGGAAAACTCCAAGCGACCTGTCATGTGCCTTTTACTGAGGAGTGGCTTCCATCTGGCCGCTCTACCATAAAGGACTGATTGGTTGCAGAGTGTTGCAGAGATGGTTGTCCTTCTGGAAGTTCCTCCCATCTCCACAGAACAACTCTGGAGCTCTGTCAGAGTGACCTGAGCTCAATTTCGAGTCTCATAGCAAAGCGTCTGAATAATTATGTTTACAAGGTATTTCTGGTTTTTATTTGAAGTACATTTGCAAAAATGTCTAAAAACCTGTCTTCGTTTGTCATTATGGGGTACTGTGTGTTGATTGATAAAGAAAACATGAATTTATCCATTTTAGTATAAGGCTGTAACGTAACAAAATGTGGAAAAAGAGCATATGGAAGAAGTTATGTTTTTGTTGCACTGAATGTATGGCGTTGCAGTTAGATGTTACATTTTGGCTGCTTGTGCTCGCTGAACTGTTAGACTAGGGTTGTCTAGACCCTTTCAACAGCCGCAATGTCTTAGTAAGCCTGGGACGTCTGGGATGCAAGACTTGGTTTGGCTGGGCTTGGGTGTTGGCTACAAACAAACACTTGAGTAACTTGGCCCTTGTTGAGGTAGCAGTGGGCTACCATGAATGGATTGAGAAAGTATGGGTATTGTTTTCCAGACTGTGGCCATGCCTTCTCTTTAACCCCGAGAAGATAGAGCAATAACCAGAGCTGTGACTCGGAGTAAAAGGAGAGGAGAACAAGTGACCACTGAAACCGAAAGTAGAATGAATGTTACATTACATTCAAATAGCACTACATGCTGTTTTGATTAGTGAGAAATGGAACCCTCCAACCTAGACATATTAAATAATATTCCATTTTGATTTAATTCGACTGGAAGTTTGCCAAACTGCTCTAATTCACGTCATTCATTTTTGCCAATTAGGTTTTCCTCTTGTTCCCCTTGTTGGATCGTCAAATAAATTAGAATGTTAAAATATTTAAAATGTTGAATTAAATTTAGACAGTTAAAAGACGCTCATGAAGCGGAACACTTTTTTGAGAGGGAGTGGAAAGCTTTTTCATTCAAGATGGGAGTTTATTTAATGCAATCCAACAAGAAAGGTGGAGACATTTTTAAACATATATTTATTTATTGGGATATGCACCGGTTTCAGTCTTGGCTCCTATGTTGTTTTCATAAATAAAGTCTCCCTGGTCTAGCAGTAAAAGTACAGGACCATACAGAGCCCTGAAAACAGGAATGACAAACACCATTAGCTAAAAAATGTCCATCTCTTTGCAACTATGTTATTGTTTACTTTACCATACACGTCCTAATATGGTTACCTCCCTGTTAAAGCAGCCCAGCACAGACCCGAGGGGCCCTCGCACTGAGACGCTTTTAACTGCCACTTAGACAATAAGAAACAAATGTCACAGCTCTGCAAAAATGCCCAGCTTTCACAGCCTTGCAATACTCAACCTTCCATGGTGCTTGGCTCAGGCTACTCTGAGATATTTATCCACTTTCTCCTGTTACCCGTCGCTGTGCCCTCTCACTATCCCCCCGCCAGCCTGTCTCCCCTACACTCTCTTGTGCTAGCTCTCTCTATCTCTCTCTCTTTATGACTCTGTCTATCTTTCTATCCATCTCTTTCCCTGTCTCTGTGTTAGCTGTTTGGAGCTTGACTGATCTGTCTCTGTTTGCCTTGTTTAGTTATTTATCGGGGGATAAGAGTGATGTGTTTAGTGTCTTTTGTCTCTGCTGCTGAGCAGAGCAGATGCCAATACAGCAGTAGGTCCTTCCCCAACCTCTTCCCTAGCCCCTGCCCCAACCCCTTCCCCAACCCCAGCCCCAGCCCCTGCCCCACTCCCTGCCCCAACCCCAGCCTTCTTATTCTCCACTGAGATCACCTCACTCCGCATATGGTTTGAGTCCTGAGGTACAACAACATATCTTTATTCTTGTTTAGAGTGTTTTTTCTTGTCTTTGGACTGTGTTGAATGTGTTTAAGTGTCAATGGTTCTGTCAAAATAGGCTTTGACTGATACCTGTCTCTCAGCTCTCCAAAGAGGACATTGAGAATCCTTTCATATGTTCTGTGCCGTCTTCCCAGACATGTACCCTGCAGGTAGGAATTAGCGTATTCCATTGGTGGGTTAGGTGGTAGGTTAAACCAGCCTATGCTTTCAGATGCATGGCTTTCTTTTCCCTGGTTGGTTGAAGATGTTGGCAGCCTCACCTCAATCCTAAAATCCTCACGTTTTATGATATTTGCCCAACATTATCTGTGTCCTTTGATGATATGTGGAATGTTGAAGGTCAGCTTCCATGATTTAAACAGGGATAGAGCATAAGAACCCTTGGAAAAATACTTGGGCCGGGATCAAACAGATGTTGTGATATATTCTTAACATTGACATTTAAATGCATGTATTTCTCTCTTTTTGCTATCTTGTTCCTTACGTTTAGGAAGACCAAAGTGGAGTGGGCCTTTAAAATACATTGAAGTAAAAAGAACAAGTATATAACAAATATTTGGAGTCTGTACATTTCAAGCGGCAATTGGCAATTTCAGAATCATTATATAGACTAACTTGTTTGAAAGTTTCTATGTCTGCACATGATTTTAAACAGAATATTTAAAATGAAATGAACAATGTTATTTCAAGATGTAAACCATAATCACCTGGTCTCAATTATTAAGGTAGTGGGTTGTTAACTTGGGTTCACCCTCAGTGTCTGTTGTGGTAACAAGCTGTGTTACTACCTCCATTATTTTCACTGTGTATATATTTGATTGTTCAGTGTGATTGGTCCAGTATTATGAGAATTATATAGGGGAGGGTTGTCTAAAACGAACAAATGTTTTGCTTTGGGGTTGTGTGTTTTTTTTATTGGGCACAAGGGAGGGTAGTGCGTTTCTTTCCCTGGTTTATAATCGCCCTTTTGCAGGTTTAACTATATAATTTTTTCCATCCTGTTGGATGCGGGTCCCCTATATCAAGGTGTTTTGGTACGTCCCTTAAGCACTGCGCTTTTCCTCGCACAAACTATACCACAGGTCAATATAGTCTACCAGTCTGTCTATCCTGCCCTCTATTCACCATTCATAGTGACAATAGCGGTAGGTGGATTGTTTGTCCAGATCTGCAATAGCTACCTACCAATTATACCACACACAATTATTCAGAGCAGAACCAATTTTCAAAGCGTAGAGGCTAGCTTCGTCATTGTGGATGAAAGAACAGTGAATACATGAGGCATGCAGCTCAAAAACTATCGATCTTGTTTAGGGACAATATAATGATCCTACCTAGACTAGCCTACAACACCACATTGCAATGAATAATTGCATTATTGTTTTCAAGTAAGTACAAAATTCTACTCTAGGCTGTAAACTGCAGTGAAAATGTCATTTGAATAATGCCATAAAAGCTGTGTGATTTGAATATTTAATTCCATTAATTCCGTTTGGATCAGTTGTGGGTCTACTCTCCACAGTTTATAAGGTATTGAAAGGCATAGTAGCAGGCCAGTCTGGCTGTATTTTATGTTCTGATACTGAAATGCGCTGTCTGTTGCGGATCATCATTCTCAAGTCATCCTATAATATTGTGGCCACATATGCTCTCAACAGGCCCAGTTATTCAGGAAAGTTTAACATGTGCTCTGCCTCATTTTCCATCCCAGCGACTATTCCTTGCGCACCTAGAACATTACTCTTCAGTATATCCTAAATATTTGTAATTTAACTTTTAAAATGTATGACCTTTTATGTGCGGCATTAACACAACCAGTCACAATCTTTGATTTTGATTGTGAAGGCTACTGTAGGCTACCTGCGCACGTTCATTTAAAACTGTGCAGATTGTGGTGTTGAAAACACAAACCATGAAGTTGAAGCGCCCAAAGTTGGTATGCTTTGCTTATTGGTTGTGGTGCATTGGCACAGAAACATGTTGGTGGAAAATGTGTTGCATATATTTATATAATTATAAATATAGCATCATCATTTAGAAATTCTGATTTCTACCTAGCTGATTGTCTGCAGCAGGCTCTGATTGTAGTGTAGGTCTAATGAAACAGGCAGGGAGAGTGAGCTCGTCCGTGGTGGTCGGCAAACCCTCAACCTTCTGGCCCGTAACCCTGATTGTCGTCGACTGTGCAACAAAAGCATTCTGAAGTGGCAAAGTCGATATCCAGGTTTATAAACACAGGGTCGCTACAGGTATTGTTATTTGTGTTCTTATACATTATTTTGAGGTGGGAGGGTGCACCCCTTTCTTTACAGTACAACAGGAGGGGCGTGTGACAATAGATTTAATGTTGGGGAGTGCATTAAATATCAATGTCCTTGTTAACAAAGTCCTGCAGGTTGTGTGTGTCTTAACCAATTAGAATCATCGAATTTGCAGAGCACGTTCTCCACTTTCCTCCGTTATTATTTTAGCAAACAGGAAAATAACTCATTCACTCTCGACAGACACAAACAAAAACTGTACGTTTCGAGAAATGTTGTAGCAGCCTACACCTAAACATGAGTTATCTGACATGCTGTATCAGTCTGATCAACTGTAGCCTACCTATACACCCGTCCCATCTGGCCAGGGGAAACAAAGTGGTGGTAACAATGTTGTAGCAGCCTACACCTAAACATGAGTTATCTGACATGCTGTATCAGTCTGATCAACTGTAGGCTACCTATACACCCGTCCCATCTGGCCCGGGGAAACAAAGCGCTAACATTACATATTTATAGCATAAGCACATTTTTTGGGTGAATGTGATTAAATTTGGTTTATATTCAAACTTTGGTTGGCTAGGCTACGGAGGCCTTTTTTTCAATAAATAGTGATGACATAGGCTTGACTGTGTTAATGCACATGTAACTTTTTTAATTTAGGCATGATACAACCCTGCATATACAGTTAAAGTTGGAAGTTTACAAACACTTAGGTTGGAGTCATTAAAACTAGTTTTTCAACCACTCCACAAATTTCTTGTTAACAAACTATAGTTTTGGCAAGTCGGTTTGGACATCTACTTTGTGCATGACACAAGTCATTGTTCCAACAATTGTTTACAGGCAGATTATTTCACTTATAACTCACTGTATCACAATTCCAGTTGGTCAGAAGTTACATACACTAAGTTGACTGTGCCTTTAAACAGCTTGGAAAATTCCCGAAAATGATGTCATGGCTTTAGAAGCTTCTGATAGGCTAATTGACATAATTTGAGTAAATTGGTGGTGTACCTGTGGATGTATTTCAAGGCCTACCTTCAAACTCAGTGCCTCTGCTTGACATCATGGGAAAATAAAAAAAAATCAGCCAAGATGCTGGAGGAAACAGGTACAAAATTATCTATATCCACAGTAAAACACGTCCTATATCGACATAACCTGAAAGGCCGCTCAGCAAGGAAGAAGCCACTGCTCCAAAACCACCATAAAAAAAGCCAGACTACGGTTTGCAACCGCACATGGGGACAAAGATCGTACTTTTTGGAGAAATGTCCTCTGGTCTGACGAAATAAAAATAGAACTGTTTGGTCATAATGACCATCGTTATGTTTGGAGGAAAAAGGGGGACGCTTGCAAGCCGAATAACACCATCCCAACCGAGAAGCACGGGGGTGGCAGCATCGTGTTGTGGGGGTGCTTTGCTGCAGGAGGGACTGGTGCATGTCACAAAATAGATGGCATCATGAGGAAGAAAAATATGTGGATAAATTGAAGCAACATCTCAAGACATCAGTCAGGAAGTTAAAGCTTGGTCGCAAATGGGGCTTCCAAATGGGCAATGACCCCAAGCATACTTCCAAAGTTATGGCAAAATGGCTTAAGGACGACAACAGTCAAGGTATTGGAGTGGCCATCACAAAGCCCTGACCTCAATCCTATAGAACATTTTATGGGCAGAACTGAAAAAGGAGGTCTACAAACCTGACTCAGTTACACCAGCTCTGTCAGGAGGAATGGGCCAAAATTAACCCAACTTATTGTGGGAAGCTTGTGGAAGGCTACCCAAAACATTTGACCCAGGTTAAACAGTTTAATAGCAGTGCTACCAAATACTAATTGAGTGTATGTAAACTTCTGACCCACTGGAAATGTGATGAAATAAATAAAAGTCGAAATAAATCATTCTCTCTACTATTATTCTGACATTTCACATTCTTCAAATAAAATGGTGATCCTAACTGAAATAAGACAGGGAATTTTTACTAGGATTAAATGTCAGGAATTGTGAAAAACTGAGTTGAAATGTGTTTGGCTAAGGTGTATGTAAACTTCCAATTTTAACTGTAGCAAGCTCACCCCTGTTAGTTTTTTTGTCTAATCACAGTTGTCTATGTGTCTATGTAATGGAAAACCGGTAGTTAGTCTAGTTTTAAAATATAATTTATATGAAGATGTGCAAGTAGAGTATAAAGTTGCTGCAGTTTGACAGGGTTTTCAACCTCCTTATAGTGCCAGGAGTTTACAACTGCATTATGTAGCCTGATTAGATAACTCTGATAATGGTATCAAAGGCACTTTCCCATCAGCCAAGTCAGCAGTATTATTTGGTTGCCCGAAGGTTATGATCACTTGACGAAAATTGGAAAATAGTTGTTTACACTCTGAAATGCCATAACTTGTCGGTTTCTTAATTAAACAAAAGGGAAGAAGCAGAAAAATCTGTCTCACTGTCCTGCCACATCAGCCGCAAAACCTTTGCAGAGCGTGAGACACTCCTATTCATTTCAACAAAACCTTTGCAGAGCGTGAGACACTCCTATTCATTCCAACAAAACCTGGGCGTGAGCACGCTGGGCCCACGAGAGGTTTGCACTACTGGAGCTTCAAATGACGCTCTGGTTCTATTTTCAAGACTTTGACATGCAACTCACGCCTGCTAACTAGAGCTAGCGCAATTGCTGACTAGTGTTAGCGCAATGACATGAAGTCTATGGTATCTGCTAGCATGCTAACACTAGTTAGAATTGGCTTACCAAACTACCTCTAACTTCCTTCATACTGGACAGAGACATAAAAATGGTATCCAGAAGTTCACCTGACTCTGGGGAATTAGATCAAGTGCCTCGTTGCCAAAATCCAGAAGTATCCCTTTAAGGTCGCTGCTACAACTAGGTTCCGGACATTTATCTGGAGTTTATCAGGAGAAAAAAAGTCATTAGCTTACGTGTGATAATGTTTTTTTAATATTGCATTGTTGTAATTGACGCATTGTTGCAACTACATTATATGCCATAAAATAAGTTTTCTCTGTTAGGTTGTGATTTATTTATAAATAATTACACACCTATTTAAATGTACTTCCTTGGTGATTTCTTGTATTTGATGTATTGTAGTTCACAATATTGATGTTTATAAAATATTTATATTAAAAAATATATATAAATGTTTTATGTCAGGGAATATGAAGCCTGTCCTGTCTGACGTTAATGAACTTTGTGAGGAGGTTCTTCAAGGTCAGTTTTTAATCATGGCCGCATGTTTTCTTATAAACATATTTACAGCCAACGATGTGTAAACATTGTAAATGTATACATACAGGTGAAGAGCCGATACTGGTGTATTTTTTTATTTGATTTGTTTTTTTCATAATTACCTTTTTCTCTATGACACGTGCTTAAAGGCAGCGTGTGTGTGTGTTACAGTGAGTGCACCAGCAAAAATGTAGCCTCACAAAGGATAATAATGTGCCTGCTCTCAATATGAAGCTTCTACTAGAGAGAGAGAGAGAGAGAGAGAAAGCTGAGGAATAGTTGGGGTATTAAATATGAATTAATGGAATGTTGCTCGGGCACATCTTTGGGTGTAGTGTAGTGTTGAAAAATAAAATGTATGTTGCTGGCTACTGGCCGTGAAGGTGCATTTGGACTTAGTATCCTTTAATTAGAAGTGAGATATTAGCATTTCATAGGGCTTTACGCTGGGTGAGGGAACGGCCGGCCCAGCCGCCGAGCCTTCATTAGCCATCCTTTCTGCATGTAATGAGCGGCGTCATTAGCTGATGGAGTGGATTTGCCATAGCTCTACCTTGAAAGGCACATAATTTACATACTTCCAAGGAATATGGCCTGTAATGGATTCCTCAGTGAATAAAATAAAATGCCACTTCTTTACATCTTGAAGAGTTATTTTTCTCATAGTGGACATCACTAGCCTGCTACCTCTTTTGTTGGATAGATTGAGAAAGGCAAAAGGGGGGAGAAAGAGGTGAGATTGACTTACGTTTGAAACGTAGTGCGTCATAAATTCTGAATGAAATCAATAATGTTGGGACGTGAAAGTATAAAAGCGGAGGATCAAACAGGAGAAATATGACACGCAGACTGCCTTCTGCCTCCAGACATGGGCACATAAATAAGATTTGCATGATTTGTCAGAGACCTGAGGAAGTGCTAGGCATCGCTCAGTTGGGGCTGGGGGATTGGAGAGGCAATGGTTAAACCTGTGTGTGTGTGTGTGCGTGCGTGCGTGTGTGTGTGTGTGCGTGCGTGCAACTCACAGTGATAGTGAAGGTTTTTTGGAAAATGGAAGAGTTTTCGCTAAGCCTTTAGCTGCAGCTCATTTTCTGAATCAGCTGTGAAGTGATGAGTATATTAGTGATGAGTGGCAAGTGTGGGAAATTTCATCTTTGATCACACAGGGTTTGGGAAATGTAACCTGAATGTGTGGAGCCAACCAGGTAAGACCCCCACCCATTCTACACTCCCCCCCCACCGCCCGACACACAGACCTGTCACCTGGGAGGGATCTTCCTCCCCTTCTCCAAAACACATATTTGTTTTGGATGTTTTCATTGAGAGTCTACATGGTGATTACAGATGTTCATTAACAAAATTCGGTATTTGTTTTCAACTTTACCCAATCACTTTGATATGCTAATTACGGTGTAATTTAATATTGAGCCCCGTAATGATGATGCTGTTATTATGGACATAAATGATGCAGTTAAGCTGAGAGTAATCTCATTTGCATACTGTACATGCCAGTAAATTAAGCTCTTTCTCTGCTTCAGCTTTAATTTTCCACTCCTTTTCACATAGCATCAGCAGCAGCATCTCTCAGCCCTGTGCTTAATAGCAGGCCAGCCTGTTTGATGTGGAGACGCTGCCTCACTCTAAATCCAGTCACAATATATAATACATAAAAGAGCTCATTACCGCTTTAAGAGTTCCTTTAAGAAATTGGGATTAATATGTAGAAGTGCTTTTCACTCTTTGTAGTCCTACAGAAATATATTGGTGCCACTCATACCCCATGTTCATATTTTTAGGATGTTTTAATCCTCCACCCCCCAAATAAACTTTCCAGGCTTTCCAGTAACGTGTTGATAATAGGTCTCTTCAAAGGGTTGATTGTATTTTGATATTCTTCCTTTGAAAGAAATGAATATATAGATGAATAGGAACTACATGTTTTTCTGACTATGAAGTCAAACTGCACTTTACCTTTATCATACAGAATGAACATTTAGATAATGGTATCATCATGCGTTAATGGCAAATGGTGGCAGGTGCACAGTACATGTTGTTCATGTCCATATAAAGGGGTATGCAAATCTTTCCCTGAAGGGAAAACACTTGGGAAATACCTTATTATTATTAAATATATCAATGGAGAAAGTTTTCACAGAATCACTTCATAGCTAATTGTTGATAGCAGTTTGGTGTCTTCATTAGAGAAGCAGCAGCTCATGGTGTCATTGTGTGCTTTTTGCTCTGTGAGTGTAAACATGTTTGTCACACAGAGGTGTATTTATGCTGATCAAACAGATCAGCCAGGGGATTGTCAATGCCAAGGTCTCTGGCTCATTTCAGAGAAGAATTCCTGTGCTCAACCTGGACTCAGAGGTAGACGTAACATAGCAAATGCAAATTTGTCTCCCTCTGTTTTGTATGAATTATTGAGTTTCGTATGGTTTGTATTAATTTGTGGATGTCCATCATCCTTTTCGTATGATATGTTACGAATTTGCAATACATATGATATGAAAACTAATTCTAATTTTTTGTGGCTAACGTTAGCTAGGTGGCTAGGTGGTTAACGCTAACCTGGGCTAGGTGCCTAACGCTAACCTGGGCTAGGTGCCAAGCTAGGGGTTAGGGTTAAGGTTAAAGTTAAGGTTAGGGTTAGAAGTTAGATTAAAGGGTTAAGGTTAGGGGAAGTGTTAGCTAATATGCTAAGTAGTTGACAAGTAGCTAAAAAGTAGTAAGTAGTTGAAAAGTTACTAATTAGCTAAATTGTTAAAGTTGTCCGTGATGAGATTCTAACATGCAACCTTTGGGTTGCTAGACGTTCACATTATACAACCACCCTTCTTTCGTTTTGGCCTCAACTAACCTTCTGTCATATGTCACCATACCAAACTGAATATATCATACTAATTTGATTGTCCCGGATTTACATTTACTATGTTACTTGTGGTCTAGGAAACCAGGCCGCTATGCTGCACAGCCTCCCTCACATTTAGAAAACTTTCCTTTTCTCTTTCCCTGAAAGCATCATGTCCAGATCCAACACAGCAGCTCCTTTGTATTTGGAAGTGGGGGGGTTAAATATTTAATGGAGTTAACACTGACAATACAATTGCCCTTCAGCGAGAATGCTTTTCCATTCTGTTACCATAAAGAATATTATTTTTCTGCTAGCCAATTTTTCTTTGTTACTCTCTAATTAGCTACATACATCTCTAGCATTGTGGGGGAGCAATGTTGCGGTGTCACAGAGTGTAATCTTCACCCTTATTTACCAATTCATTAAGATTCATTGATGCAGGATCGGTGAGAAGAAATGACAGCATAAATCAGACCTCCAACATAAGGACCCCTAATCAGTTGGGAATTGCAGAGAGTGTCATGATGAACTATGTCCTTGTATTAGTGCCACTGTACATTGTCATTTCACTGCTTTACGTGTAGGACGCATTCTCCTGACATGGGCTGTATTTAACGAAAAATAGTTGTTAAAGCCTGATTCCATTAAAGCTCTGAGATTCATACAAGGTATTTTGGTATTTGGCCTGCCGCCCTTTACCTTCAATTTAACTGCTTAATGGAAGGCACGTACCCCTCTTTTTTAACACTCTGTGTACTCTCTCTGGAAAACAGTGGGAGGAGTCAGGGGACAGAGGTCTGACCACTCCCATGCCAGAAGCAATGATTGGGGTGCCAAAATGTATTTGGTCCTTTGTCCTGATTGGTTAATGGCCACCCATAACTTATCCAATGAGTTGGAAGAGGCCATTAACGAATATGCTTGCTTGGATGTTGTGTAGTTAACGTAAAAAAACAGCTTTTCAGCATTTTTCCACACAATTGCATCAATTCATCTCATAGAATTAAGTAGCGGCATGTTGGCTCATTGGAGGGCATTGAGATTAATTATTTGTAAAATGTTCAAAGTTGCAATCTGTTGCACTCTGGGCCAATGTTCCCACTAAGCTGTGCGGGGTGTGCGGCTGCGCAGCTCCTGGAGCATTCCCACGTAGAGCAATTGCCAGCCCGCCCAGAGATGCACGAGATTGAACTTTACAAAAATGTATTTTCTAGCTTTAAACAGATGCGATTTTCCGAGAGTAGCCTAGGTGCACATTTGAGACGGCAGAGTACATTTTTTTTAAAATTCTGTGCTAGTTAATGAGTTAGTAGCCCGGTTATAGCGAATATTGGTCAGAAAATGGGGAGTGATTGCTTCCTTCAAGAGCACAAAACTTGTACATAAATAACCACGTTTACATCCACAATTTTAATGCGAGTAAAGTCATACCGTATAAAAAAAAATCCCGACAGCTCTGATGGGAACAGGAAGTTTCGGTAATATTTTATAAATGCTGACAGATAATTTGTTAATTTGACATGGTGGGATATTTTTGTGTCGGTAACATTATGAGAGCAAAGGTCAGTGGAAACGACCTTTGCGCAAATACTGAAATAATAACCAGCACATAGAAGTAAACTTGGAGTCACGTAATGATATGGTGTTAAACCATGCAATTTATTAGGGTACATATGAACTTCACAGGCTGTTGAAAGTGCACACTATGAACTTAATGCTCCTTTCCAATGAATATCGAGGGTCTTATTCTGGTGACTTGATGATCGATGCATGACTACCGTTTGACAAATACAAATATTCTCGCTCTTATCCATAATAATTTCATCATGTAGACTAGCTTACCCGCACAGCTTATTTGTACTGTATCTGCGAGCTGTTGGCATGTGCCAAGATCAGAGTAGGCCCATTTGTTATTTAACGCAAAAAAATGTGTGACAAAACTATAGAGTTAGAGTTGAAAATGTAATGGAAACACATTGAATATTTGGTAGATGAAAATGTAAATGTAAAAATACTTTTTGTGTGCACTACATCATAACACACTGATTTTTCTCCCCAAGTCAGTTTGGTGGAAACATCGCTGGAGGGAAATGTGCACATTTTCTTTATGTAGCTACTGTCTTTGAAAAGCCAGTCAGGTAAAGAGCTTTGTTTTTACTTTAAGGGGCAGGGTCCTATTTTCTTTATGTAGCTACTGTCTTTGAAAAGCCAGTCAGGTAAAGAGCTTTGTTTTTACTTTAAGGGGCAGGGTCCTATTTTCTTTACGTAGCTACTGTCTTTGAAAAGCCAGTCAGGTAAAGAGCTTTGTTTTTACTTTAAGGGGCAGGGTCCTATTTTCTTTACGTAGCTACTGTCTTTGAAAAGCCAGTCAGGTAAAGAGCTTTGTTTTTACTTTAAGGGGCAGGGTCCTATTTTCTTTACGTAGCTACTGTCTTTGAAAAGCCAGTCAGGCAAAGAGCTTTGTTTTTACTTTAAGGGGCAGGGTCCTATTTTCTTTATGTAGCTACTGTCTTTGAAAAGCCAGTCAGGTAAAGAGCTTTGTTTTAACTTTAAGGGGCAGGGTCCTATTTTGAGACACGCTTGAATATGCAAATAAGCCAATAGGCAGATGGTAGCATTCATCTTTGTATGATTCTCTGTATGGTAATAATAATGATAACAATTAATTGTATTTTGTAAAGTCGTTTCTTGCAACATATAACACAACACAATGCAGTTGTCAGTCACCTATTTGGCCAATTGTGTTACAGATCATTTCTTATTTTTGTAAAGTGATTTGAGCTTTCTAACAAGTAAATAATCAGTCCCAAAATGATTAATGTTAATCCATGCATAATGTTTTCAAAAAGTGACACCTACATGGAATGTAGGTGTCATGTTCTGACCTTAGTTATTTTGTTATGTCTTTGTTTTAGTGTGATCAGGGCGTGAGTTGGGTGGGTTGTCTATGTTCGTTTTTCTATGATTTGGTATTTCTGTGTTTGGCCTGGTATGGTTCTCAGTCAGAGGCAGCTGTCAATCGTTGTCCCTGATTGAGAACCAAACTTAGGCAGCCTGTTTTCACCCTTGAGTTGTGGGTGATTATTTTCTGTTGACTGTTTGTATTCTGCACCAGAGAGAACTGTTTCGGTTTCGTTCGTTCACTTTGTTGTTTTTGTTCAGTGTTAAATTTCTTTATTAAAAATATGGACACTTACCACGCTGCACATTCGTCCTCCGATCCTTCCTACTACTCCTCGTCAGAGGAGGAAGAAGACCGTTACAGTAGGCCTACATTGAACACCACATATTGGCTATTGTAGGTGATATTATAGAAGTCATCCAATCACATTAACCGTTACTCTCTCGCGGGAATTCCACTAACGGTCCATATGTAGCCAAATGTAGCTGCTGCTAATTCCGTTTGCTCAAAAATTGATACATGGTTATACAAAGTAAGGTCTGTGTCCATAGAGACACATACCAGCTCTACTGGTAGTACTGCTACTACCAGCAGTACTACACCTGCACCTGTCGAAGACACAAGTTGTTCTGCTTCCACGAGCACATCCAATGCTAGCATCAGTAATTCTACATTTGTTGTTATCCCAGCTAGCATGGACACTGACAGTTGTGAATCTGATGCAGCCAAAGAGCTACTGCCCCCTTACCCGGGAAAGCACCGAACAACATACAGGGACGTTGGACCAACGAAGAGGCGCAAATATGATGAAAACTACATTGATTTGGGGATCACTTATATTGGGAGTGGTGCCTTCCCTTAGCCACAGTGTGTTATATGTGCAAAAGTACTATCTCACAACTCGATGAAACCTTCACTCTTGCGTAGACATTTAGAAACAAAATATGGCAGCTTTGTGACATCAAATTGACTTTGGTGGTCAAGATGTGTTGGTATCTGTACTGATGGCCAAAAGCCATGACAGGGAGACATAGTAGAGTGGTAACGAGCATGCAAGCAGTTGCTCCCGATGCCACTTGGGTACACTGCAGCATCCACCGAGAGGCTCTTGCTGCCAAAGGAATGCCTGACAGCTTGAAAGACATTTTGGACACTACCGTGAAAATGGTTAAATTTGTTAAAGCCAGGCCCCTGAACTCTCGTGTTCAGAACATACAGAAGTGCGCTGGTTATCAAGGGGCAAAGTATTGACACATTGTTTTTAATTGAGAGACGAGCTTAAAGTTTTATTTACTGGCCATAATTGTCACTTGTCTGACCACTTGCATGATGACGAGTTTCTCACACGAATGGCCTATCTGCATCAACAAGGACAACACACAGGTCTTTCCATCATTGTATGATTTTTTGTGTGCAAATTAACTCAAGCTTACGGACAATGTCAAATGAAATATAGCGAAGCACCTGAGTGAGTTGGGTGCACAATTACACTGGTACTTTCCCGAAACAGATGACACAAGCAACTGAAGTTGTTATCCCTTTCATGCCCTGCCTCCAGTCCACTTACCGATATCTGAACAAGAGAGCCTCATCAAAATTGCAACAAGTGGTTCTGTGAAAATTGAATTTAATCAGAAGCCACTGCCAGATTTCTGGATTGGGTGGGCTCAGAGTATCTTGCAATGGAAAATCATGCTGTTAAGAAACTGATGCCCTTTGCAACCACATTGCGAGTTTGGACTGAAACTCTCCACAATATAACCCAATATTGCAGAGTTATGTGCATCCTTTCAAGCACACCCTTCTCATTAACCTGTGGTAAGTTATTAACAATTTTCGGTGAAAAATAAAGTTGTATATGTGAGATGGCTAAATAAAGTGCAAAATTATTGATTATTATTATATTATTATTTGTGCCCTGGTCCTGTAAGAGCTCTTTATCACTTCCCACGAGCCGGGTTGTGACAAAAACTCCAACTCATTCTTATGTTTAAAAAGTGTATCGTATAGTGTGTGTGTGTGGCAGGCTTACAATGCTGGCAAAAAAGTGCGCAAAAAACCTTACAAATGTTGAGCAATAGTTAAATATTACGTTTCTCTCGTCACACAAGATAACTAGCCATTATTTGTGTGTAAAGGTTAACGATTGTGTCTGGCAATCAATAGCTGAACTGTATCTCTGTGTAACCAGCTCCAAACAAAGGAACTGGGAAACACGCACCTGTAGTGTATTGTGCCCTACTGTGACACATTTAACACAGTTTGAATATTGAACAGATCTCAGTGTCTGTTGTTAGGCTAGGAGGGCTCAGACTGATTTCCTGCTGTTGTTGATGACCATGCTATTGAGTAGTGGGCTAATAGACAGTACCCAACCTTCTCCAACAATGCTATACAGTGCATTCCGAAAGTATTCAGACCCTTTGACTTTTTCCACATTTTGTTATTCTAAAATGTATTAAATCGTTTTCAATCTGTACACAATACCCCATAATGACAAAGCAAAAACAAGTTTTTATACATTTTTGCTAATATTAAAAAATATACATAATAATTAAATGGAGAAAAAAACAACAACTTTACATAAGTATTCAGACACTTTACTCATTACTTTGTTGAAGTGCCTTTGCCAGCGATTACAGCCTCAAATCTTCTTGGGTATGACGCTACAAGCTTGGCACACCTGTATTTGGGGAGTTTCTCCCATTCTTCTCTGCAGATCCTCTCAAGCTCTGTCAGGTTGGATGGGGAGCGTTGCTGCACAGTAATTTCAGGTCTTTCCAGAGATGTTAGTTCGGGCTCTGGCTGGGCCACTTACTTTGCTCCATTCATCTTTCCATCTATCCTGATTAGTCTACCTGGCCCTGCCGCTGAAAAACATCCCCACAGCATGATTCTACCACCACCATGCTTCACCATACGGATGGTATTGGCCAGGTGATGAGCGGTGCCTGGTTTATTCCAGACGTGACACTGGGCATTCAGGCCAAAGAGTTCAATTTTGGTTTCATCAGACCAGAGAATATTTTTTCTCATGGTCTGAGAGTCCTTTAGGTGCCTTTTGGAAAACTCCAAACGGGCTGTCATGTGCCTTTTACTGGTGAGTGGCATCCGTCTGGCCACTCTAACATAAAGGCCTTATTGGTGGAGTGCTGCAGGGATGGTTGTCATTCTGGAAGGTTCTCCCATCTCCACAGAGGAACTACGGAACTCTGTCAGAGTGACCATCAGGTTTTTGGGTCACCTCCCTGACCAAGGCCCTTTTCCCCGATTGCTCAGTTTGGCCAGGCGGCCAGCTATAGGAAGAGTCTTGGTGGTTCCAAACTTATTTTATTTAAAAATGATGGAGGCCACTGTGTTCTTGTGGACCTTTAATGCTGCAGAATGTGTTGGTACCCTCCTCCAGATTTGTGCCTTGACGCGATCCTGTCTCGGAGCTCTACGGACAATTCCTTTCAACCTCATGGCTTGGTTTTTTTCTCTGACATGCACTGTCAACTGTGGAACCTCATATAGACAGGTGTGTGCCTGTCAAAATCATGTCCAATCAGTTGAATTTACCACAGGTGGACTTCAATCAAGTTGTAGAAACATCTCAAGGATGATCAATGGAAACAGGATGCACCTGAGCTCAATTTTGAGTCTCATAGCAAAGGGTACTTATTTCTTTCAGGTTTTGATGTTTTTTTATGTTGAACAAACTAGCAAACATTTCTTAAAAACTGTTTTCGCTTTATCATTATGGGTTATTGTGTGTAGATTGATGAGGATTTTTTTTCTTTAATCCATTTTAGAATAAGCCTGTAACGTAAGAAAATGTGTAAAAAGTCAAGGGGTCTGAATACTTTACGAATGTCATAACTGTAGAAAGACGCAAAGACTCAAGAGTTGTCAATGTACACTAGCCGTGTGCAACTGGGTAAGTTTACCCCGCAAGATCAGTGTTTCTAATAATATGACCCTCATATGGTTTAGGCACACAGCGTTAATTAGATAAGTTCATAGGCTAACCTTCCTTTCCCTTGGAAAATGTATCTGACACATTTTCTCCTCTGAAGTCCACTCCTGGGAACGGGCCCTGCATGAATTCTAGTAAAAATGATAAAAAAAAATGTATGACACATTTTAAGTAATGTTAAAACAATAAGCGCTTTTGCAGATCCCATAGGATGCGGAGAGATTGAAGTCTGTGTTTTTCTTTCAGCATGCGTGTTTGACAGGTCTAATTGAAAAGATGAGCTTGAGGGTAGCGAGGCCTGCTTTTCCCATGCATCGGATCTGGTCAGAAAAGAGGCCCACGTCTCTCGATGTCTGTCCTCTCGCTGCAGTGTTATCGATGTGAGCCTCATGTGAGTGAGATTATCAAAGTCAAATGAAGGAGAGTCACCGAGGAATGAGTTGTGATCCACTCCTGAAGCAGCTCCATCTCCACATCACACCATTACTATTCCATTCATGTACAAGCGGCTTAAAACTCATTAGACTTTTCTATTTACTTAGTCTCAATCGGCCGTGGTTGTACTAAAAATACCATGCCCTGCCTTACTTTTGCACATTCCGTCATTGTCTCTTCCCAGCAGGCCTGTACGTTAGGTGTATATGGGACGGCTTCATGCCAAGGAGACTAACTGTTTTGTGTATTTTCGGGAAATGATCTGTCTACTTAGCCTCCCTACTGGAGAGTGTGCCTTCTGCTCCCATCCTTATTGTTCATTTAAATGAGCTTGTAGCATGATAATAGATTCATATTCATATGAATCATCATCCTCAGCATCAGTGGATGTCAAGCACTTTTCTCTGTACATGGTGTAATAATACATTTGAATCTGGATTTCACGCTAGAGGATCCCATTATATTCTTCACAATGTGTCATAAATATGTGTTTGGGCTCTTAGCTGTTGTTCCTTTGCCCTCACTATTTGGGGGTAAATGGGTTTGGGGTCTAACTGAAATGACTATGAGGGTTGTTTGGGAGAGGAGAGGAGACGGGTAACTAAACAGTCAGGGTAGCTAGGCCTCTCTGACTGGATTCAGATGAGCAGATGGCAACTTGTATGCATGAATAATTCATGCACAAGGTGACGTGCAGCTTGAAATTCCCCACACCAATTTCTCTTTCATGCTTGTTGTAATCGTTAGCTGTTTCTGAATAGTGTATTATTTGCTCTAATGCAAATAGAGTAACACAGATCATACACTGTGTGCGTTAGACTCAAAGTCACGCTAGTATTATTTTTAAAGAAATCGAAATAGATACATTATTCATTGTATACCCAGATTATTGATTCCAGTATTATCTGGGTTAAAAACAGGGCACTTGCAGTTAAATTATTTCTCTGTTTGTCAGATGAAAACAACATTGCTTGTTTTTCCATCAACCTGTCCTGATGTTTTTAGGAACAGATTCAGGAACCCTCAGACGTCCTTTGTTGTTGCCAAGCCCTAGTTACTGAATAATTGAAGCAAGTAAATGTTTAACATGTTTTACAAGTTCCTTGCTGTGGTGTTTTTGAAGACGCTCTATATTTTGTCTGTTGTCAAAGTGTTGTGTCTCAACCACAGTGTTTTCCCTCAATTCTGATGAGACCCTCTTCACCAGCCCACCACACCCTCCCCACCCCCGTCCACCCCCTCTTTGTTCACGTTCATGATGGCCGCCAGGCTAGCAGCTGTAACACACCACCTTAATGCTTCTTCAAATGTCAGGAGAATGACTGTTTGTCTTGAGTTTCCCCCAGCTGTTTATTCTAGCTGGCTCTGCCTTTGCATCGACAATGATTCCCTAAGCCTTGCCCCTTTCTTCTCCCAGAGCCTGTTTACATTAGGTCTGCCATGAGTGTCACCTATGAAATCTGTTGATTATTCCACCTGGTTAATGTTAAATTGGTCCGGCAAAGGTGATGTGTTTGTTCATAAACAAAAACCCCTGTTTACTGTAGCCATGGCAGAAATCAGTTCATAAGCAAATAGCAACTTTGTTTGCTGGTGTGAGTGAGTGGTTGGTTAACCCTTATAAGGTCTGGAAGGAACTTTTAAAAAGCTTCTGTGTGTCTGTGAAAAAGGGGTGAGGAGGGAGAGAGGGGAGGCCTGTTCCTACAATGTTGTCATAGTAGTCTTGAGATACGCTTTGCTTATCTACGACTTTGTTTATCTGCAACTTTTTGTTGAAGTGGCTGGTGAGATTAGTGCTTGTTTGGTCTCACTGTGAAGTCTCCGTTGGCGGAATGTCATCAATACTGTCAATTTACCTTCTCGGAGAAGAGAAGGGCGAGGGATTCTTTGTTGAGTGCCAAGCGAGTCCAGATATTGTGGCAACTACTTCTGAGGGATGTGTGTGGTTCTGGATTATGGAGGTCTAGGCTACATTAAGGTAATGTCACGGCTGTTGAAGGATGAGAACCAAGGTGCAGAGTGGTGAGTGTACATTTGACTTTATTTAAGAAATGACTCCGACAAAACAATCCAAAACAAACCGTGAAGCTTAATGCTATGTGCCATCAAACAAAGTTAACCTCCCACAAACACAGGGGAAAAAGGGTACCTATGTATGGTACCCAATCAGAGACAACGAGAAACAGCTGTCCCTGATTGAGAACCATACCCGGCCAAAACATAGAAAATCAGAGAAACACAAAACATAAAATGCCCACCCCAACTCACGTCCTGACCAAACCAAAATAGAGACATAAAAAGGATCTCTAAGGTCAGGGCGTGACAGGTAAAGACCAAGGTGATGAGGGAGGGAGGGAGGAAGGGAGGGAGGAAGGGAGGGAGGGAGGGCAGGACACTGGCTGTTCTATGACTGCGGGAGGGTTCAGGGGCCCAGCCCAATTCAGACTTTCTGTTCTGTTCTGCACATGCCAGTATAGGGGTTCAGTTCTTTTAATAGTTTATTTTGTATTATGAGAGGATTGACTGTGGATTGTTGAACAAATGTTCGTTCAGCCATCTGTAAACACGGTGAAAAAAAGAGATTTTCTCTCATGTTTGTCGAGCCAAAATATAGCTGAACACAAAACTCTCCAAACCTTGTAAACCCCTTCCAGGTGAAGCGTTATGGTGTTGCACCACCTTGGTACAACCTCTTTATGTTGTCTCGTTTCGCAACCAAGCCAACCTAAACAGGCAGCATCGGAGTGAATCTCTCCCGTTGTCATCTCCTTTGTCTGTGTCTTTATCTCCTCCCCAACAATGTTGTGCTTGTGTTGTGTGCTTCTGTTATGTGCTTGTGTAAACTGGAGCTATGTGATAACTATGCAGACCGGAACAGGTGGCCATAAAGGGTTTACTGTCATGAGCATTAGTGAAAAGTAAAACATGGAGAAAGGCCACACCACAGCTGTGCAGGCCGACCCTACCTGGGATTGTTGACTGAATTGTTGAGCTCTTCAATTCCAGGCTGCCATGACAAGGGGCTTTTAGAGTTCTATTGAGTGGAACGATAGGCTTGATTAGTCCTTGGTGCCCTGCCGTGCTCTGAACCCGTCTCGTCAGGTAGGAGTTGCATGTGACTGTGTTTGGACTGTACTCCCCTTATTAGACAAACAAAACCATCACCAAACAGAAAATCGGACCTTTTTTTATGATCCACTGTTTGTTCCAAACACTTGTTGTGTTTTGCAACCAGACCCCTGCAACCCCCACCCTCTTTAGAAGAACAGACGTCTGAGGATCAACAGAGAAGCATAGCATCTGTTTTGTGGACCTCTGTTACCTCATGGAATGTTCATTATTTAGGGTTCTTTGTTTTTGTTGTTTTTCTTTTTATATTTAGGGCTGACATGCCTCATAAACAACCAGGCCTGTTTCTCATGAACCTCCCCCTCATTTCTGTTTGAATATGTGTGTGTGTTTATTTGTGTGTGTATGTGTGTATGGCTGTTTGTGTCTGTGTTTGTGCATTTGTGGGTGCTTGCATGAATGTGTATTTTCCAGCCCTGCTAAGTATAGTACCTTTAGCGAGACACTTGACTGATGATTCCCCCTCAATATGCATTGTTGTATAAATGGATGAATTAAAAAAAAATGTTTAACTGCAAGCTATTTGAGTCATCATCACAGATAAATGTATCCTCTGAGCAAACTGAACATAAATGAGTAGATAAATGAACGAGGGGCCCTGTCACGTGGTAGACTAGTTGGCTGTGCCTGATAGCCCACATGAAGTTGCTGTGTCTCTGCCTCAGTGCAGCTCAGATTAACATAGTTGTCACTAGATAACTTTCCAATAAGGCTCATTCCTATCTGGGTGATATTTAATGCACATTTTACATTTTCTTTATTTCTCTTTTTTCTGCAGCTTTGAATTATTCTGCAGTAAAATTAATGAGAAAGTAGATTTATGGGTTTCATTTGTTTGTCAATTCGAAAATTAATTGGGTGTTAATTTTAGCCGTCCCTCATCAGTGCCGGTTCCAAGCATGTGCGCCTTACTTTCCATCATTGTGGGTCACAAGTTTTGCATACATTAAAATAGCCCCGCGGCTCATTCTCTTGATTACTTTTGGAGATGCCTTGCATTTGTAAATGTATGCCTTTCCGTTATAATTACGAACATTTTGCATGGAATGACAGTGCATGCATAATAGGCATTACTTTCCCCTTTTATGTAGTTTTAGAGAGAAAAAATCAGACTCAGTCCATTTTTTTACATGTGGAAAAATGTATTTTATTTGAAAAAGAAGTGGGGGTGAATAGCGTCAGCATGTGGTTTATTTCAAATCACATTTCATTTGGCCTAAGAATGTGTTTCTAATTGGTGTCTCAGAAGGAAGGGGAGTTTGTATGAGCTGAGCTGACCTGAGCTGAGCAGCCAGCTGACTCTTGTAGTTGTGGCTGACTCTCTCTCTTCCATCCCACAGTATTCCTCTTGCTCACTCCTTGTTTACAAAATCCCGTTATGGAGGGAGGCTGTGCCAGACTGAAGGGGTCAGCCGGGTCAACATCTGTCTGGAGAGAAGGAGAGAGAGTGGGCTGAACTGGAGGCTTGAGGCCAGAGCCCAGAACCCAGAGAACACAGCCCATAGCCTGGGCCCATCAGCCCATAGCCTGGGCCCAACAGTCTGTAGCTTGGGCCCGACAGCCCATAGCCTGCAGGCAGAGAGGCAGGGGCTCAGAATGAGATTTATTTATTATTTATTTAACCAGGTGAGTGGACTGAGAATACATTCTCATTTCCAGTAAAAAAAAAACATAGGCCTAGTTACTTACATACAAAATATATGGAAGCACAAAAAACATCACAATGAAGTAAAATCTAAAATAAATGACAAGATCAATCATAGAACCGTAAAAAACAAACACATTCTTCCTTAAAATGGTCCTCACATAGCCGTCTGAACTGCTTTAGATGCACCATTGAATTTCAGTGAATTCTGTAGACAATTCCACAAGCAAGGTAGCAAAAGGTAGATTTACTTAACTGTTGAGATTTTTATTTATTTATTTATTTTTTACCTTTATTTAACTAGGCAAGTCAGTTAAGAACAAATTCTTATTTTCAATGACGGCCTAGGAACAGTGGGTTATCTGCCTGTTCAGGGGCAGAACGACAGATTTGTACCTTGTCAGCTCGGGGGTTTGAACTTGCAACCTTCCGGTTACAAGTCCTAACCACTAGGCTGCCCTGCCGCCCCAAATTGAAGGACCTCTAGAGTTAACCATTCCTGAGATTGTGTCTGATAGCTTGTATTTCTGTAGGTTACCAGAGAAGTGATGTACGGTGATAGTTTACGTAAGAGGACTTTATAGACAAAAAGAGCATCATGCATAGATCTGCGAGACTTCAAAGAGGGCCAGCCTACTTTCTCATATAGAGTACATTGATGTGTGCTGAACCCATCGCCCATAATGAAGCGTAATGCTATACACAGCATCCAGTGGTTTCAATACAGTGGCAGCTGCATTCATATAAATGATATCGCCTTATTGTAAGATCGGAATCAATGTAGACAAAATGATTTGTTTTCTGCTATTTAACGTAAGGCATATTCCTGTACAAGACGTCCATTTAAATTAATAACTTCATAACTAACTCATCAACATGTATTTTGAATGAAAGCCTATCGTCAATCCACATTTTCAGATATTTATACGCGGGAACACATCCGAATTATACTGAACATGAATATAAACGCAACATGTGAAGTGTTGGTCCCATGTTTCATGAGCTGAAATAAACGATCCCAGAATTGTTCCATATGGACAAAAAGTTATTTCTCTCAAATGTTGTGCACAAATTTGTTTAAATCCTTGTTAGTTAGCATTTCTCATTTGCCAAGATAATCCATCCATCTGACAGGTTTAGCATATAGAGCAGCTGAATAAACAGCATGATCATTACACAGGTTCACCCTGTGCTAGGGACAATAAAAGGCCACTCTAAAATGTGCAGTTTGTCACAAAACAATGCCACAGATGTCTTTTGAGAGAGCGTGCAATCGGCATGCGGACTGCAGGAATGTCCACCAGAGCTGTTGCCAGAGAATTGAATGTTAATTTATTTGCCATAAACCGCCTCCAATGTAATTTTAGATAATTTGACAGTACGACCAACCGCAGACCAGTTTAACCACGCCAGCCCAGGACCTGCACATTCAGCTTCTTCACCTACAGAATCGTCTGAGACCAGCCAGCCGGACAGCTAATGAAACTGAGTTTGCACAACTAAAGAATTTTGGCACAAACCGTCTCAGGGAAGCTCATCTGTGTGCTCGTCGTCCTCACCAAGGTCTGGACCTGACTGCAGTTCGGCATCATAACCAACTTCATTGGGAAAATATTCACCATCAATGGCCACTGGCACACTGGAGAGGTGTGCTGTTCACGGATTAATCCAGTTTTCAACTGTACCGGGCAGATGGCAGACAGCGTGTATTGCGTCGTGTGGGCGAGCGGTTTGCTGATGTCAATGTTGTGGTGGCGGTGGAATTATGCTATGGGCAGGCATAAGCTATTGACAATGAACACAATTGCGTTTTATTGATGGCAATTTAAATGCACAGAGATACCGTGACGAGATCCTGAGGCCCATTGTCTTGTCATTCATCCGCCTCCATCATCTCATGTTTCAGCATGACAATGCACGGCATCATGTCGCAAGGATCTGTACACAATTCCTGGAAGCTGAAAATGTTCCAGTTCTTCTATGGCCTGCATACTCACCAGACATGTCCGACAGCGTGTTCCAGTTCTCGCCAATATCCAGCATCTTCACACAGCCATTGAAGAGTGGGACAACATTACACAGGCCACAATCAACAGCCTGATCAACGCTATGTGAAGAAGATTTGTCACACTGCATGAGACAAATGGTGGTCACACCAGATACTGGCTGTTTTTCCGATCCACACCCCTACCTTTTTTTTAATGTATCTGTATACATATCTGTATTCCCAGTCATGTGAAATCCATAGATTAGGGCCTAATGAATGTATTTAAATTTACTGATTTCCTTATATGAACTGTAACTCAGTAAAATCTTTGAAATTGTTGCATGTTGCGTTTATATTTTTGTTCAGTGTACGTAGCATACATCATTCGATACATTTCTATGTGAATGGGAAATCAACATGTTTGATTTTAAAAGGCATTAAGCACTAACTTCAGTTCAAAAAAGGCCCTCTGTAGGGCAATAAAGGCAGGCTGAAGCTTCAAAAGAGCCTGCTCAGCCATCGGGGAAATAGCATACACAACAGTTGAGGTGAGGGGGCGGCTGACGTACAACTGAAACAATACTGACAACATTATCTAATGAGGACTCACTAGGATGTTCTGCTTGCGAGAAGAGCATTTTCATTGTTGGACATAAGACTAGAGACACCAGTAAATCAGCTCCAAGTGATTTTAATTTAGGAAATATTTGAATCCCATGCATAATAAAGAGATATATGTGATCGGATACAAATGTAAGCAAGGTTTGAAATTATTATGTTTTAGTCAAATATTATACAGTGCCTTGCGAAAGTATTCGGCCCCCTTGAACTTTGCGACCTTTTGCCACATTTCAGGCTTCAAACATAAAGATATAAAACTGTATTTTTTTGTGAAGAATCAACAACAAGTGGGACACAATCATGAAGTGGAACGACATTTATTGGATATTTAAAACTTTTTTAACAAAGCAAAAACTGAAAAATTGGGCGTGCAAAATTATTCAGCCCCTTTACTTTCAGTGCAGCAAACTCTCTCTAGAAGTTCAGTTAGGATCTCTGAATGATCCAATGTTGACCTAAATGACTAATGATGATAAATACAATCCACCTGTGTGTAATCAAGTCTCCGTATAAATGCACCTGCACTGTGATAGTCTCAGAGGTCCGTTAAAAGCGCAGAGAGCATCATGAAGAACAAGGAACACACCAGGGTGTAAGCGGTGTAAAAAGAGGGGTAGCCAATAGTCTGGGTAGCCATTTGATTAGGTGTTCAGGAGTCTTATGGCTTGCGGGTAGAAGATGTTTAGAAGCCTCTTGGACCTAGACTTGGGGCTCCGGTACCGCTTGCTGTGCGGTAGCAGAGAGAACAGTCTTTGACTATGGTGGCTGGAGTCTTTGACAATTTTTAGGGCCTTCCTCTGACACCGCCTGGTATAGAGGTCCTGGATGGCAGGAAGCTTGGCCCCAGTGATGGTCTGGGTCGTTCGCACTACCCTCTGTAGTGCCTTGCGGTTGGAGGCCGAGCAGTTGCCATACCAGGCAGTGATGCAACCAGTCAGGATGCTCTCGATGGTGCAGCTGTAGAACCTTTTGAGGATCTGAGGACCCATGCCAAATATTTTCAGTCTCCTCAGGGGGAATAGGTTTTGTAGTGCCCTCTTCATGACTGTCTTGGTGTGCTTGGACCATGTTAGTTTGTTGGTGATGTGGACACTAAGGAACTTGAAGCTCTCAACCTGCTCTACTGCAGCCCCGTCGATGAGAATGGGGGCGTGCTCGGGCCTCTTTTTCCTGTAGTCCACAATCATCTCCTTTGTCTTGATCACTTTGAGGGAGAGGTTGTTGTCCTGGCACCGCACGACCAGGTCTCTGAACTCATCCATATAGGGTGTCTCTTGTTTAGATTGGCATCTCAGGAGACTCAGCCCCTCTGTTGAGCACACATTAACTCGTACTGGCCTCCCTATAACACGGCTTAAACACAACATTTTAAATCTGCATTTAGTCTCATTTCCACCATCTTTCATGACGAGGCCCAATGTTTTAAGGGCATTTATTCTACTTTGTATAAATCATTAATCAGCCAAGTTAATTTACTTCTGTCTGACTTGGTCAGCTTCATTAACTGCTCTGGAGTTGGGCAACTAGACGCGCCTCCCGCCGCACCAGGCTTGTGACCAACACAAAAGATGTAAATCTCACCACTGATTGCAGGAATGCAGACCCAGATAAGCATCAGTGTCATTCAGTTCATACTTATCCCAGGAGCGAGGGGAGGGAGTTGGGCTGGGGGGTGAGGGGATGTCTGTCTGGCTTGTGCATCATCAAAATTAGAAACAATAAGGACTTGAAAATTCAAAAAAATCTACGGCTGAATATTTGTTTTATTTGAGTTGGATTATAGAATTACATGCAATTATAGAGCATATGTAACCATTTGTATACAGCACATTCTCCTTTAAAATGAAGTAACAACAGAAAAGGTTTTTGGTATAGACTCATATGATGGTATTAATTGAGCACCGTATAGGATTTGAGTGTTTTAAAATGGATATTTCTCATGATCCTTTGGCAGGCAGGCACGCCCACCCGTTGGACCTGTTTCCCATTAAAAAGCCATTCTGCGTGGTTCTTCTGGGAGTAAATATATCCATTTCCATAGAAAGTGTTTTGTTTGTGAGGGTGAGTGTTTTCTTGGACTCCATTGCTTTGCCTCACTGAGGTTAGGTTTCTCTCAGATGTGTGTTTTTATCCCCTGCTTTCCACACAGCCGTGAAGCAGAACACTAACAGAACCTGATCCATGCTCCTTCCTCCAGCCCAGTATGGACATGTCATCTGCAAGTATCTAGTCCGGAAAGACAAAGCAAAAGACTAGTTCATCACCCAGTGGAAGGAGAGTCTATGAATACAGTGCAAACAAACAAACAAACAAGAAACAGTCAGGAATGAACCAATAGAAAAACCTGTTATAGAAGTGAACTCATGTGGGAAGGAAATGACACGTTTCCAGTTTGGCCCAGGTTAGAACATACTGTATCCCCTGTACTGTGTCTTGTTTTAACAGCTGTTTCTCCTACTCCCTGATGTCTCAGGTTTTTAAGTCATGATGCAAGAATCTGGGACCGAGGCGACAAGCAATGGTCCAGCCAGTCAGAACAGAGCAGCGAGCGTGGAGGACGGGTCCAGGGACGCGAGGCCCAAGAGCGCCACGTCAGTGGACGTCATGGCAGCTGAACTGATCCATCTCCAGCAGCAGCAGGTCAACTAGGTTCCTCTCTTCACACCTGTCTTAATGAAAGGAATAATCCCCTCAAAAACGATCTTTTGGTATTTGTTTCATTATTTCACTGTTGTTACAGTCCTAAAAATGTTTTGCATGTCAGCAATCAAGTTACTATTTGCTTTTTGAAAGTCTTATATCTTCACAACTTGATTGCTGACATGCAAAACCTTTTGGGACTGTATCAACATTGGCCTAATGAAAATAATGTCAAAATGAGTGGATTATTCCCATGGCAACAGCAGTCCCTATCCCCTCTAAAGTGCCTGTTAATATTTAATCCCGACCCAAAGTACATCAAGTACATAAACACATGATTATTATTTATGTATATTGGAGAGCGTTTTGAAGGTTTAAAGAGAGGGTAGTGCGCTCAATGATTGTGTGTTTGGATGCGGACATGTTTAGTGTATTATGCAGCTTCTGCATTTTGGTGAATTATTTGTTGAGGTAGGTCAACATATTTTAAGTGTATAGGTGCCACACGATTCTCGGACAGTTGGAGTGCTGTGCTATGCAATGGGCTGACAGTATTTTCCCTTAGCTCATTGTAAACACGCCTCACACTCGCAACTAATGCCACACTCCTCTGTGTCCGACCAATGAGGCCCATAGAATGGCGGTAGATTTATTATTAGTGAAGCCCAAAACATTTTCAGCATCTGAGACTTGAGGGAAACAGACAAGCTCTTTCTGTTGGTGTCAGTGTTATGTGTGCCACACGACAGCGTGTTTAAGGAAACAGCATTGAAAAGATCACTGTGTCTCATGGTGTCTTGGCATTGAAGAATGACTGGGGTTGTTGTCAAGAGCAGTTTAGTCATGATGCACAGCCTCTTTTGTTGCTGCCTGTTGTCACAGTATATCTATCAACATCTGTATGAGGTAAAGAACAATGATGAAACATGCATTTTGTCACAACAAAAATAACAGTAATTCGTTTGAAGTCATTTGTTTGAAGCAATCAGCTTGTGAACACGTACAGCACATAGTGAGTAATAGCCCAAGAAATCACAGGTTTGTGATTTGTTGCAAGTCAGTAACATTAACACCAGCAAAGTTGCAAATGCACAATTTACAATAATTCCTTCAGCAATAATAGAAAAAGTAGACAAATAAAGATGTTTCTGCAAACATCCTTTACTTGTTAGACCTATAGGTGGTCTACTCCACATGGCTGTCCCTCCCTCCTCTCCCCTCCATCACTGCTGTTCTAGCCGTCTCCCTTATTTTCTCCAGCTCAACATTAACATGTCGTCAGTGAGAAAATCACAGACATACTGAATTCATTACTGCAGTAGTCGCACAAAACCATGGATACAATTTCAATAACTGCGGGCCACAGTTGAGTAAACAGTTGCACTGAAACTTAATTCCTGTTGACTTTTCCTTCATTCTTTGCCAGGGGCGCATTCTGATTTGCTGTGCAAAGACAACAGGGGTTACAACTTTGATGAATGTGAGGCAGACGAGAGGGAGAGAGAGAGCAGGGAAATGTGGCATGGATGCACACTTGACACCAAGGATAGAGAGAGAGAAAATCCTTCACTCGAGGAAAAGAGCCAACTGTCCGACACTGGTCTCTGTTCTCTGGTCATATGGATGGGATAATGATTCTCCCAGATCAGTCATTTAGGAAAATAATGTAGAAATAAAAACATTACTTGTGAATTTAGTCCTGTAGAATATTTTCCTATTCATTTCAATAAATCGTAGATATTTTTCTTTCTGTTTGTCCCTTTGAACAAAGAAAGCCCATGGTTAATTTCTGTGGCGTACCATACGGTTTATGATGGAGAGAGAGAGTCGGATGGATTAATTGTTCTGTGTGATAAATGGTGCATGGTTCGGGATGAAGGACGAGATGTCTCATTCTCCGCTCCTGACGTTCTCCTTTGATAGGGTACTTACCAGTGGAGAGTTCTGGGGGAATGCGCCTGTGTTTTTATTCTCCCATTAGGCTAACCCAGGATTTTCATTCATGCATCATGAACCATGTTAATTGTCCCATGGGCATTAAGATCTTCGCTCAATTACTTGATAACTTTTACTTTTGTGGCATTTTGCAGTCTGTCTTTTACGTTTTATTTGCTGGTTGTGCTAATATGGGGGTAACTTGACAGATATGTGGGCTAATCTGAGAAACATCCAAGACACCATTTCCATTTTGGTGATGCAGAAATCAATCTAGATTTTTTTGTTCACCCCTGAGTCAGGGTGAACAACAAACCTGGTGGTGGTATACCATTTATTCTTATTAGGGAACATAACTGTGAAAGACAGTGCTCATTAATAAAGATAGGGGATACAATAATTGTAATCTGTTTGATCATCTTGATTCTGACAGAGGAATTCATCTTGTAGACCAGTCAGATTTGGGGGAAGTGGACCATAAGCTTGCTCTAAACATCTCTATTAGTAAGTCAAATACTGGGCTGTAATACCTCTGCAGAAACAAGATGCTCTGCTGGCTTACCTAAATCTCCAATCGAAGTGGTTTCCCATTATTGGTCATTCACTGTATAGACACATTTAATGTTTGACCAGAAATGTTCCCATTTGGTGGATAAATATAGTGTATTGTTGTGTCAACCAAACAGAAGGTTTGCACCCTATATTTTCTCTATATGACTCCTTTCTTTTATGTTTTCTCTCAACTTTTTTGCTGATGGAGCAGAAGTTGTGGTTTTCAGAAATCCCTTTAATGAGGAAGTGAAGATTATAGACATCATAAAGACAAATATATTTTTAAAAAGGGGCTGTGTTTTTGCAATAGCTAAACATTTGTGGGTTTTCCGTTTGTTTTGTTGTTATTGATTTTGCAAGAGGAAGTTCCGATGTCCAAAGGAGCAGTCACAGATTAGACCAGATGCAGCCAACCACATCGACAAGCAGGCAGTCATAGTGAACTGTTAGATGCTGTAGGCTGCTGTTGACTCCTGCACATTCAAGTTACTACATGTACTGTTGTTGATTGTGATTTATGGTTGATTTAGGCATTGCATTCGTAATCTTGCACATGTTTATGCAAGCAACCGATTCCTCTGCTAGAAATTGGATTCAGCTGATATAACTGTGGAGTATTAAATATTAATATCCTGTCTCTTAGAGGTGTCCTTTTAATGAAGTTTGAGAGATTCCTCAAATATCATCGTTCCTCAGTGATAGAAAATACATTGAGTGTACAAAACATTAAGAACACCTTCCTAATATTGAACACACTTTTACCCTCAGCACTAGGAACAGACACCTCCTGAGCTGCAGGCTTCAATAAACGTTGCAGGAAAAGATGATCATGAGGAAAATTACGTTATCTGGCAAGCTTAAAGGCCTTACATAAACATGTGGTGGAAATATTAAACAACGCAGACTGTGGCCTCCAAAAATCTGGCTTCTCTAGAAAATACACTGAGTGTACAAAACATTCAGAATATTGAGTTGCCCCACCTTTTGCTCTCAGAACAGCCTCGATTCATCAGTGCATGGACTCTACAAGGTGTCGCACAGGGATGCTGGACCATGTTTACTCCAATGCTTCCCAAAGTTGTGTCAAGTTGGCTGGATGTCCATTGGGTGGTGGACCATTCTTGATACACATGGGAAACTGTTGAGCGTGAAAAACCCAGCAGCGTTGCAGTTCTTGACACAAACCGGTGAACCTGGCACCTACTACCATACCCTGTTCAAAGGCACTTCAATCCTTTGTCTTGCCCTTCACCCTCTGAATGGCACACATACACAATCCATGTCCCAATTGTTTCAATGCTTAACAATCCTTATTTAACCTGTCTCCTCCCCTTTATCTGCACTGATTGAAGTGGATTTAACATGTGACATCAATAAGGGATCATATCTTTGACCTGGATTGACCTGGTCAGTCTATGTCATGAAAAGAGCAGGTGTTCATAATGTTTTGTACACTCAGTGTACACGCCAACAATATCATCAGAAAAAGAACAACAGCCAGATGAATCATTGCTTTTTCTTTACAGCAGAAATATCGATCCAGGCTTCTTTGTCAGACAAGTTCTCTAAATCTTTGTCACAAATCGCAAGATAAGGCAAACCAACTTTTTCCCTTCTTTAATTTCTCTTCTGTGTTGGAGCAGGGCCATCAGTACTGTCTGGAGAGCAACACTTTGGCTCTTCACATGGAGCCGCAGACACAGGTTAGCTGTTTGCATAATATAAACTATAACAAGATCCCTCTCGACATGGTGGAAGAGAGAGAGAGATACACACACACACACACACACACACACACACACACACACACACACACACACACACCCACACACACACACTGCTCAGCACAGCCTTGGTTGTCTGTCTGTCTGTGTGTCTATCATCACTGAACTTGCTAAGTGATAAGAAGACTCACGTGACTTTCTCCCACGTTGCCAACCCTGTACTGTAGAGTAGACAACCAGGCCCAGTACAGCCCAGTACAGTACATTGTATCAGGGCCAGGGCTGCTGAGGCCTGTGTCCTGGTCAGTAGAGCAGACTAGTGGTCAGACTAACTGGCATTTAGATCAGAAAGGTTAAAATCATCAGGTCAGAGGTGAGCTCAGAGCAGCTCTCATGCTGCTGGACCGCTGGCTGCTGATTGCGTCCACTTGACTGTGGAGTTCAGTGGAACAGAACCACCCCTCTTTACTACAAGTAAAAAACACTCGTTATCACCACACATTTTAATTCAATTAAATTCAGCAATTCAGCTTTTTGTTTTCTGACAGCAGTATATCTGCTCAGTACTGCATTACCAATAGGTGTGATAAAGGGCTGGTTTCTCTGTGTGGTTGGTGTCCAAAGGCTATGACGCATTATTCTCTCATTGTGTGTTTGCTTCCTGAGGGTTTCAGTCAATGACAAATATGCATGCCACACACACAAGTGCACACACACACACCCCTCCTCATCTCAGAGAGGATCATGTTAAAAGGATACACACTGCTCTGTTTCTGTGTCACTCGCAGCCACCTGTGTAATGCTGTGGATTGTCTTTCCTTCATCTCTCAGTGCTCTCAGGTATCTGCTTGTAAACTGTTCATATTGTCAGATCGGGCTGGGGACGGTAGAGGCTCCAACTTATTGGAAATCTGGGAGAACGGATAACATCAGTGTTATGACACTGCATATTGCCCTAAATTGCTTTGTTGGTAAAACGATAGTGCTCTTCCAATTTGAATAATTGTATGGAATCCCTCCCAGAACAGTTTAATTATGTTATCACACAACTCACAGCATCTGTCTTTATAGTGGAGCAGATGACAGTTTTATTACAGGCTGAATTTCTTGGGTGGTTCTGGCAATTGATGTGTGATCTGATTAATAATCATACTGATGGAGGTGAAAATTGAACAGTAATGTGCTTGTATGTAGAAATTGGAAAAGATAATTAGAAAAAAACACGCCATGTGTCACAAGAAAACTTCATCACTGTTTTTGTCGATTCCTAAGCCTTCCGCAATTGAACCATATTGCTTTTTGAGTCTAGTTAATTGTTACATGCAATATATTTTTCTCCCAGGGAAGAGAGATCTGTTTAGTCTATCCCAGTATAACTTCTGAAGCCTTTTGTCATGTCTTGTTGAGTTTTCTTCCTGAGTTTTGGAGGTAAACACATTAGCAGCACCAAAATGGCAAGCTCATGAAATCATCCATTTTGTTAAGTGTACCTTAAGCGTGTCCTTTCAGCCCGTGAGACGATCAGCAGCAGCGAGAGATGCAGCACAGGTTGCATGTTTGCATACCATACCAAACCCCTAAGTTTAAAATAGTTGACTGATCCATGGGTTGACATCCTGTTTACACACCCTCCCCGGGGCTGGTTCATTTGGGCAAATGGGGGGGATCTGAGGAGTTGTTTGACAATGATGTCATCAAGAGAGACTCTTAACTTCCCTCATGCCCCAACAAGCCTACAACGCTGCAAGGTAAGTCGCTCCATACTATACTGTAGATAACCCTGGCCACATGAAACACAGGGATAATGGATTTCAGGTCAAACGGTCAGGATGGGGTGTAATGTTTAATTTTTTTTTTATTTTTTTATTTTACCTTTATTTAACTAGGCAAGTCAGTTAAGAACAAATTCTAATTTTCAATGATGGCCTAGGAACAGTGGGTTAACTGCCTGTTCAGGGGCAGAATGACAGATTTGTAGTGGAAGGTGTATTGTTTTGTATCCCGTATATATCAGGATGATGTAACGGTGAAGTGTAAACGTCTAGGAGCAACAACGGCTCAGCCGCAAAGTGGTAGGCCACACAAGCTCAGAGAACGGGACAGCCAAGTGCTGAAGCACATAGTGCGTAAAAATTGTCTGTCCTCGGTTGCAACACTCACTACCGAGTTCCAAACTGCCTCTGGAAGCAACGTCAGCACAATAACTGTTCGTCAGGGGCTTCATTAAAGGAGTTTCCATGGTCGAGCAGCCACACACAAGCCTAAGATCAAGCAATGCTAAGCGTCGGCTGGAGTGGTGTAAAGCTCGCAGCCATTGGACTCTGGAGCAGTAGAAATGCGTTCTCTGGAGTGTTGAATCACGCTTCACCATCTGGGTGTCCGACAGAACGAATCTGGGTTTGGCGGATGCCAAGGGAACGCTACCAGCCCCCGTGCATAGTGCCAACTGTAAAGTTTGGTGGAAGAGGAATAATGGTCTGGGGCTGTTTTTCATGGTTTGAGCTAAACCCCATAGTTCCAGTGAAATTAAATCCTAACGCTATATTGTGTGATCAATTCTAGACGATTCTGTGCTTCCAGCTTTGTAGCTATAGTTTGGGGAAGGCCCTTTCCTGATTCAGCATGACAATGCCTCCATGCACAAAGCAAGGTCCATACAGAAATGGTTTGTCAAGATTGGTGTGGAAGAATTTGACTGGCCAGGACAAAGAGCCCTGACCTCAACCTCATCGAACAGCTTTAGGATGAATTGGAACGACGACTGTGAGCGAGGCCTAATCGCCCAACATCAGTGCCCGACCTCATTAAAGCTCTTGTGACTGAATGGAAGCAATTCCCTGCAGCATCTAGTGGAAAGCCTTCCCAGAAGAGTGGAGGCAGCAAATAGCAGCAAAGGGGGGACCAACTCCATATTAATGCCCATGATTTTGGAATGAGATGTTCAACGATCAGTGTCCACATACTTTTGATCATGTAGTGTATTTAGCAGTCTTATGGCTTGGGGATAGAAGCTGTTCAGGGTCCTGTTGGTTCCGGACTTGGTGCATCGGTACAGCTTGGCTGTGAGGTAGTAGAGAGACAGTCAATGACTTGGGTGGCTGGACTCTTTTATTTTTTAAGTGTTCTACTCCGCTAGCCAGCACCTTGCCTAAACAGGTGTGCGTTTCTTTCGCTTCCAGATTGGCTGGACTCTTTGAACATTATTAGGGCCTTCCTCTCTGACACCGCTTGTATAGATGTCCTGGATGGTAGGGAGCTCGGCCCAAGTGATGTACTGGGCCATACGCACTAGCCACTGCAGCGCCTTGCGGTCGGATGCGAAGCAGTTGCCATACCAAGCAGGGATGCAGCCAGTCAAGATGTGAGGGCCCATGCCAAATCTTTTCATCCTCCTGAGGGGGAAGAGGTGTTGTCGTGCCTACTTCATGACTGTTGGTGTGTGTGGACCATGTTAATTCCTTAGTGATGTGGACACCGAGGAACTTGAAGATCTCGACCTATTCCACTAAATGCATCTAGTGTGTAATGTTGGGTCAGTGTGGCCACTGCTTTCTATGTAAATTATGGGTGTGTATGCTGGGATCATTAGGAAGCCTGAAGTGGCTCTCATTGTGGGGCACCCGGATGATGGCTGTATCTGTGCGTTAGTGCTGAAGAGGGAAACTGTAAACTTCTGTGTAGATGTCTGAAGCAGCTAGTGTGGAGAGTCAGACAGGGAAACACGTCTGTGTTGGTTCATTATTAGATGGCTTATTAGGAGGGCTGAACTGACTAGGGTTTTGACTAAATGCATCGATGATGTTTTATTTAAAGTAATACTCACAAACCCATCTCTAAGCCTCCCGATCGCACACACACACACACACGTATGCTCACACACCAACACACACACACACGCACGCGCGCACACACACACACACACTGGTATTGGTCTGTTTTTGTTGAGCAGATTGTGTGTTTAGTTTTGTAAATAAGGAACCATTTTAACAGTGCCTCAGGAGGCTTGGGTTGGGAAAGTACAAGCCCAAACATGGCTGGTTTTAATAGCCATTGTCAAAACACTCTTTAAACAAAAAAACTATTCAGTGGAATGGAATGTTTACATCTAGTTGAATAATAATGCCTTTTTTGGAGAAACTAGTCTTTTAGGATGGCCAATTTGACCCAATTTATTAGGGATAAAGTTAGAGTAAATATGTATCAAGAAAGTATTTCCTACACAGAAAACGTATGGGTAATTAATATTAATAGGCTGTGCTTGTTAACACCCCCAATGCAAGTGCAATGTAGAAACCATTAACATAGAAGGGGCCCTAAGGAATTTGGCAGATAAGGGTTAAACGAGCTATTGAAATTGAAACTGGATCTTTCTCCCATTAAAACACTTATTTGTTTCAATAAAGCCCTAATCCTTGCAACTGCATTTGCCTCAGATTAAAGCATCTATTTGGGCTTCAGAGGCCACAACAGTACACAGATACATAGGGTGTATGTGTGTGTGTATGTGCGTGAGTGCGTGTGTGTGTGTGTGTGTGTGTGTGTGTGTGTGTGTGTGTGTGTGTGTGTATTGGGGTTGGCGGGATGGATTACCAATGGAGGTACTAGCCTGCTAATGCAAAAGCGGTGTAGTCAAACTGGCTTTTTATATTTTATTAATAATCTACGCGCCACACTGTGGAAAACAGACGTCAATGTTCATTCACGCCGTCAGACCCCAGATCTGAAACTGGGCATGCTGGGTGACAGAGAGGGAAGAGAAGAGCTGGAGTCTGGAGGGGAGCAAAGTGATGGCAGCAAAACGCCTGTTTACTCTTGCCAGGCATCTGTTAGCAACACGCAAGCTTGTGATATTGCTCCCCAGAGCAACTTGTGAAGAATGTGCCTGCCGCCTGTTTCTTAAAGGGCTCAAAATGCCTCTAAATGGGTTAGCTGCCTGATGGTACCAAACGGTCAGGGGCAGACTTAGTGATTTGGAGGCTTGAGACAGAGGCCAGTCTGAGCCCCCTCCCCCATGGGTCTACAATGTATTTCTTTTTAGGGGTTTTATGACATGTAGACATGTAATTTGACAATAAAAATGTATGTGCCATGAACACAATCATGAACACAACCGGTCATGTTTTCATCTGTTTGTTAAACAAATCACTGCAGAAAGTAGATTACCTTTGCACGTTCATCCAAAAATATTTCCAGCTTCCAAGTGGTTGAAACGATCTCACCGAAGAAAGCATCCGAGTGAGGGAAACGGCGCCCCTCTGTCTTTCTATATGTAGCTCATGTATCTGATGCTGTCTGGCCAAAAGGAGTATGACATGCCATACTCTTTTTAACCAGACAGCAGCAGATACATGTGCTACACATACTGTACATGGCCCCTGCCTCGACAACAAAGGCAGTATTATCAACAGCACCTGTCCTTTTACTAAAGAAATGCTTTAAGATTCAATTTTTCTGTGAAAATGTTTTTTTTTTTTTTTTTCTCTGCCCCGTTCTGAAAGCGCCTCATTGCTGCAAGTTAATTTCAATGAAAGTCATGTTTGCTATCATATCGTGTGAAACAATGCACGGTAACTCTGTCAGGGTGGAATAGTCCATTATAATGAACCATTCCGTGGGTGATTAATGACACTTGTTTCTACTATTCTGAGAAAAATATTTGTATATGTATGGAAATAAAGTTTTGATCTATATTCTGAATTATTATTCAGCTGTATGGATTTATTTACTTTTTTGGGGGCCTTTTTTTGTCAGCAATGTGGCCTCATTAACCTGGGCACAGTGGCCAGGCAAATCCCCCTTCCAACTATTTCCATTGTAACTTTGAAGCTTCCTGCAGATTTTGCAGTTGCTGAACCAACTTGCTGAAGTAAGACAGAATGAGAGCGATGAGCTGAGCAGCCCATGACAGCGGGTCATTTGTCGGGGTGGGCTGGGTTGGGGATGCCTCGAGCGGAATATGCGGGGCCCTCAATCGGAGAAATTATATACAGTACCAGTCAAAAATTTGGACACACCTACTCATTCAAGGGTTTTTCTTTATTTTTACTATTTCTACATTGTAGAACTTCAAACTTTTGACTGGTACTGTAAATATAAAAAAGATTACTGTAATAGTTTAAAAAAATATATATGACCAGCTCACGAGGCCCCTTGATGATGTGAGGCCTGATGCAATTGCCTCTTCTGCCTAATGGTAAGTCCACCATTGCAAATGGCAATTTTTTTTTCTCTTATCTCCCTCACCCATTTTATTTGCCTCGTCCCTAACCATCAATTCTCTCTGTCAAAGAACAGAGCAGTGAGCACAGAGGATTTGTAACTTTTGGTTGGTAATGTTGTGTGTGCAGAGGGTTTGGGAAATCATTATTTATTTTGTAAACCTGTTACACCACTAACACGGTCTCACTAGCATCAGTTGCTGTGATCCTAATGCTTATGGTGTACTAACTAGCTGGGAAATGGCCTCTGTAGGATAGACCATAAAAAGAGAGGCACAGATATGTCGGCTTCATTAAGTCACTATGCAGTGCTCTAGTGGAGATATATGAATTACTGACCTTGGTCTCTTCACGCAGGTCGTTAGGATCTCTAACGTAGAGGCCGTTAGTGGTGATAGGGAGACCATGTTTCTCAGGGTTAGCATGGAGGCAGGTTATGAGTAGTGAATATACAATGAGACATGAACAATAATTATTTCTTTAACCATTTTTTCCCTTTGTTATCATGAAAGGACAAATATGACAAATGACTGAAATCTATACTGAAAAAAAATAGAATACGCAATACGTAAACTGTTGATCCCATGTTTCCTGAGCTGAAATAAAAGATCCCAGAAATGTTCCATATGCACAAAAAGCTTATTTCTCTAAAATGTTGTACACAAATTTGTTTACATCCCTGTTAGTGAGCATTTCTCCTTTGCCAAGATAATCCATCCACCTGACAGGTGTGGAATATCAAGAAGCTGATTAAACAGCATAATCATTACCAAGGTGCACCTTGTGCTGGGGACAATAAAAGGCCACTCTAAAATGTGCAGTTTTGTCACACAACACAATGCCACAGATGTCTCAAGTTTTGAGGTAGCGTTCAATTGGCATGCTGACTGCAGGATTGCCCACCATAGCTGTTGCCAGAAATGTTGCTGATGTCAACGTTGTGAACAGAGTGCCCCATGGTGGCGGTGTGGCTATGGTATGGACAGGCATAAGCTATGGACAACAAACTCAATTGCATTTTATCGATGGCAATTAGAATGCACAGAGATACCGTGAAGAGGTCCTCAGGCCCACTGTCGTGCCATTCATCCACCCACATCACCTCATGTTTCAGCATGAAAAAGCTGAAAATGACCCAGTTTTTCCATGAACTTCATACTCACCCAACATGTCACACATTGAGCATGTTTGGGATGCTACGACAGCGTGTTCCAGTTCCCGACAATAGCCAGCAACTTTGCACAGCCATTGAAGAGGAGTGGGACAACATTCCATAGGCCACAAATAACAGCCTGATAAACTCTATGCAAAGGAGATGTGTCGCACTGCATGAGGCACATGGTGGTCACACCAGATACTGGTATTCTGGTATTCCATTCCCCTACGTTTTTTAAAGGAATCTGTGAACAACAGTTGCATATTTGTATTCCCAGTCATGTGAAAACCATAGATTCTGGCCTAATGAATTTATTTCAATTGACTGATTTCCTTATATGATCTGTAACTCAGTAAAATCTTTGAAATCTTGCATTTATATTTTTGTTCAGTGTAAAATCAAATTAACTCCTATAAAGGTAATTATACATTTCTTTCCACATTTTGTTACGTTACCGCCTTGTACTAAAATGGATCCAATCGTTTGTTTTGCTCATCAATCTACACACAGTACCCCATAATGACATAGCAATAACAGGTTTTTAGAAATGTTGGGAAATGTATTACAAACAAAAAAACTGAAATATCACATTTACATAACTATTCAGACACTTTACTCAGTACTTTGTTGAAGCACCTTTGGCAGAGATTATAGCCTCGACTCTTCTTGGGTATGACGCTACAAGCTTGGCACACCTGTATTTGGGGAGTTTCTCCCATTCTTCTCTGCAGAACCTCTGAAGCTCTGTCAGGTTGGATGGGGGGCATCGCTGCACAGTTACTTTCAGGTATCTCCAGAGATGTTCGATCAGGTTCATGTCCGGGCTCTGGCTGGGCCACTCAAGGACATTCAGAGACAGTCAGACACTCCTGCGTTGTCTTGGTTGTGTGCTTAGAGTCGTTGTCCTGTTGGAAGGAGGATCTTCGCCCAAGTCTGGGGTCCTGAGTGATCTGGAGCAGGTTTTCATCAAGCATCTCTCTGTACTTTGCTCCGTTCATCTTTCCCACGATCCTGACTTGTCTCCCAGTCCCTGCCGCCGAAGAACATCCCACAGCATGATGCTGCCACTGCCGTGCTTCACCGTAGGGATGGTGCCAGGTTTCCTCCAGATGTGATGCTTGGCATTCAGGCCAAAGAGTTCAATCTTGGTTTAATCAGACCAGAGAATATTTTTTCTCATTTTCTGAGAGTCATTAAGTGCCTTTTGGCAAATTCCAAGCGGGCTGTCATGTGCCTTTTACTGAGGAGTGGCTTCTGTCTGGCCACTCTACCATAAAGGCCTGATTAGTGGAGTGCTGCAGAGATGGTTGTCCTTCTTGAATGTTTTCCCATCTCCACAGAGGAACTCTGGAACTCTGTCAGTGACCAATCAGGTTCTTGGTCACCTCCCTGACCAAGGCACTACTCCCCTGATTGCTCAATATGGCCGGGCGGCTAGCTTTAGGAAGAGTCTTGGTTGTTCCAAACTTCTTCCATTTAAGAATGATGGAGGCTACTGTGTTATTGGGGACCTTCAATGCTGCAGAAATGTTTTGGTACCCTTTCCCAGATCTGTGCCTCGACACAATCATGTCTCGGAGCTCTATGAACAATTCCTTCGACCTCATGGCTTGGTTTTTTGCTCTGACATGCACTGTCAACTGCGGGACCTTATATATACAGGTGTGTGCCTTTCCAAATCATGTCCAATCAATTGCATTTACCACAGATGGACTCCAATGAAGTTCTAGAAACAGGTCAAGGATGATCAATGGAAACAGGATGCACATGAGCTCAGTTTCGAGTCTCATTGCAAAGGGTCTGAATACTTACGTAAATAAGGTATTTCTGTTTATTATTTGTAATAAATTGGAAAAAATGTCTAAAAACCTTCACTTTGTCATTATGGGATGTTGTGTGTAGATTGGGATTTTTATTTTATTTAATCAATTTTAGAATAAGGCTGTAACGTAACAAAATAAAGTAAAGAGGCCTGAATACTTTCCCAATGCACTGTATATTTGTGTGGACCCTCACCCTGCCTCCTTTCAGAGCTCATTGGATGATTTGACTTGTCTCTTCCCATCAATGTATGTATCAGTGATTAATAATGACCTCCGATGCGTTCAGGAGTGACGTGGCCTCTATTTGAGAGAAAAATGACAAGGGGCCTGCGTGTGAACGCTTGTATTACATTTAGAGAATGATATGCTACGCCTCTGATGTGATGTCTCATCATAAATAAAAGTGATTGCCACCCAGCATCCTGTGAATGACGGCTGCCATAAATACTCATTCACAGCACCACTTGCATATATCCTCATTCGGTCTTTCTCTCTCTCTTAAAAAAAGGATCTATATTATTTAAATGGACAATCAAAACAAATGTTTTCTCCACTGTGAGGAGGCCGGGTGGGTGCCCCTTTGGAGAACAGGGAGAGATGTGTGTTGTGTTGCTCTCTAGCTTTGGGCTTCTCTGCGCTGTTGTTATTTGGTTGTTTACAATCTCTGACATGATGTAATGGGATGGCTGTGAAAGTACTAGCCAGTAAATGGCACAGAAAATAAGACAGGCCTAAATGGCTTTTTCTCTCCCTTCTTTCTCTCTCTCCCTCTGTTTTCTCCAGAACTGGGAATATGTCCTGCATTTTACTGAGGGAACCAGTCTTGAATATAAGTAACTGTTCTTTGCATTAGGTGCTCCCCGGAGGTAGGGGGAAAATATCATGTCTCTGCGTGAAATGCGAATATGAAATCTAGCAGAAAGAAATATTTATGACTATTTTCTGCTTGATTAGAGTTGGATGACCTGCGCTAGGATACAGGGACTGGAGAAAAGGGAGCATTGCTTCTGGGAAAATGTTTAGAGCAGGCCCTGCCTGTCCATCCATCTGTCTGTCTGTTCTGGGGAGGGAGAGCATGGGAACGGCATGTCCATGTTCAACGGGAGTCATCTGGGAGTGAGACATACAGTAGGGAAGTGATTGGCTTCTTCAGTACCATACTCCAGCGACGTAGGCTGCTGTCATCTGCCTAACAGCTACAGGTACACTAAATGCCTCGCACCAGTCACAGCATAGACATATTCTACACTCCTACATTTGTCACACAAGTACATTAATAGAACGTGGAGTAGATTACTCTGTCAATATTCACAACACAAAGCAATGTTATGCTGTTTTTCTTTTCTTGAAGCAAACAGAAACAAATGTTAGCCATCTAAGAGCTAAAGGGCCTATGTCTGTATAATGTTGTTCTGTGGACATTTACAATGCATAAGCTCTCTTGTTTTATGTACACAGAACAAAAATAGAAATGCAAGATGCAACCATTTCAAAGATTTTACTGAGTTACAGTTAATTTAAAGAAATCAGTCAATTGAAATAAATTCATTAGGCCCTAATCTATGGATTTCACATGACTGGGAATACTGATATGCATCTGTTGGTCACAGATCCCGTAAAAAAGGTAGGGGTGTGGATCAGAATACCAGTCATTATCTGGTGTGACCACCATCTGTTGGTCACAGATCCCATAAAAGGTAGGGGTGTGGATCAGAATACCAGTCATTATCTGGTGTGACCACCATTTGCCGCATGCCTTGCAACATACAGTTGAAGTCGGAAGTTTACATTCACTTAGGTTGGAGTCATTAAAACTCGTTTTTCAACCACTCCACAAATTTATTGTTAATAACAAACTATAGTTTTGGCAAGTATGTTAGGACATCTACTTTGTGCATGACACAAGTCATTTTTCCAACAATTGTTTACAGACAGATTATTTCACTTATCATCCACTGTATCACAATTCCAGTGGGTCAGAAGTTTACATACACTAAATTGACTGTGCCTTTAAACAGCTTGGAAAATTACAGAAAATGATGTCATGACTTTAGAAGCTTCTGATAGGCTAATTGACATAATTTGAGTCAATTGGAAGTGTACCTGTGGATGTATTTCAAGGCCTACCTTCAAACTCAGTGTCGCTTTGCTTGACATCACGGGAAAATCAAAAGAAATCAGCCAAGACCTCAGAAAATAATTTGTAGACCTCCACAAGTCTGGTTCATCCTTGGGAGCAATTTCCAAATGCATCATCGTACCACATTCATCTGTACAAACAATAGTATGCAAGTATAAACACCATGGGACCACGCAGGCGTCATACCGCTCTGGAAGGAGACGCATTCTGTCTCCTAGAGATGAACGTGCTTTGGTGAAAAGTGCAAATCAATCCCAGAACAACAGCAAAGGACCTTGTGAAGATTCTGGAGGAAACGGGTACAAAATGATCTATATCCACAGCAAAACTAGTCCTATATCGACATTACCTGAAAGTCTGCTCAACAAGGAAGAAGCCACTGCTCCAAAACCGCCATAATAAAGCCAGACTAGGCCTCCCGAGTGGCGGAGTGGTTAAGGGCGCTGTACTGCAGCGCCAGCTGTGCCACCAGAGACTCTCGATTCGCGCCCAGGCTCTGTCGTAATCGGCCGCGATCGGGAGGTCCGTGGGGCGACGCACAATTGGCCTAGCGTCGTCCGGGTTAGGGAGGGGTTGGCCGGTAGGGATATCCTTGTCTCATCGCGCACCAGCGACTCCTGTGGCGGGCCGGGCTCAGTGCGCGCTAACCAAGGTTGCCAGGTGCACGGTGTTTCCTCCGGCACATTGGTGCGGCTGGCTTCCGGGTTGGATGCTCACTGTGTTAAGAAGCAGTGCGGCTTGGTTGGGTTGTGTATCGGAGGATGCATGAATTTTAACCTTCGTCTCTCCCGAGCCTGTACGGGAGTTGTAGCGATGAGACAAGATAGTAGCTACTAAAACAATTGGATACCACGAAAACGGGGTAAAATAAAAAATACAAATAAAGTCAGACTACGGTTTGCAACTGCACATGGGGACAAAGATCATACTTTTTGGAGAAATGTCCTTTGGTCTGCTGCAACAGAAATAGAACTGTTTGGCCTTAATGACCATCGTTATGGAAAAAGGGGGACGCTTGCAAGCCGAAGAACACCATCCCAACCGTGAAGCACGGGGGGGGGGGGGGGGGGGGGGGGGGGAGCATCATGTTGTGGGGGTACTTTGCTGCTGGAGGGACTGGTGCACTACACAAAATAGATGGCATCATGAGGCAGGAAAATATGTGGATATATTGAAGCAACATCTCAAGACATCAGTCAGGAAGTTAAAGCTTGGTTGCAAATGGGTCTTCCAAATGGACATTGACACCAAACATACTTCCAAAGTTGTGGCAAAATGGCTTAAAGACAACAGAGTCAAGGTATTGGAGTGGCCATCACAAAGCCCTGACCTCGATCCAATAGAAAATTTGTTGGCAGAACTGGAAAAGCGTGTGCGAGCAAGGAGGCCTACAAACCTGACTCAGTTACACCAGCTCTGTCAGGAGGAATAGGCCAAAATTCACCCAACTTATTGTGGGAAGGTTGTGGAAGGCTACCTGAAACGTTTGACCCAAGTTAAACAATTTAAAGGCAATGCTACCAAATACTTATTGAGTGCATGTAAACTTCTGACCCACTGGGAATGTGATTAAAGCTGAAATAAATAATTATCTCTACTATTATTCTGACATTTCACATTCTTCAAATAAAGTGGTGATCCTAACTGTTTTACCAGGATTAAAGGTCAGGAAATGTGAAAAAATTAGTAGAAATGTATTTGGCTAAGATGTATGTAAATTTCCAACTTCAACTGTATCTCCTTCACATAGAGTTGTTCAGTCTATTGATTGTGGCCCGTGGAATGTTGTCCCACTCCTCTTCAATGGATATGCAAAGATGCTAGATATTGGCGGGAACTGGAACACGCTGTTACACACTTCGATCCAGAGCATCCCAAACATGCTCAATGGGTGACATGTCTCGTGAGTATGCAGGTCATGGAAGAATTGGGACATTTTCAGCTTTTTCATGTGTACACTCATGTGCATTATCATGCTGAAACATGAGGTGATGGCTGAGGATGAATGGCACGACAATGTACCTCAGGATCTCATCACAGTATCTCTGGGCATTCAAATTGGCATCGTTAAAAGGAAATTGTGTTCATTGTCCGTAGCTTGTGCCTGCACATACCATAACCCCACCACCACCATTGTTCACAACGTTGACATCAGCAAACCGCTCGCCCACACAACACAAAACACACTGTCTGCCATCTTTCCGGTGCAGTTGAAACCGGGATTCATCTGTGAAGTACACACTTCTCCAGCCAGTAGCCATCAAAGGCCCAATGAAGTCGGTTACGACGCCGAACTGCAGTCAGGTCAAGACCCTGGTGAGGACGAGGACGGCGAGCACACAGATGAATTTCCCTGGGATGGTTTCTGACAGTTTGTGCAGAAAATGTTGGGTTGTGCAAACCCACAGTTTCATCAGCTGTCTGGGTGGCTGGTCTCAGACGATCCCGCAGGTGAAGAAGCCAAATGTGGAAGTCCTGGGCTGTCGTGGTTACACATGGTCTGAGGATGTGAGGCCGTTTGGACGTACTGCCAAATTCTCTATAGCAACATTGGAGGCGGCTTATGATAGAGAAATCAATATTAAATGTTCTGGAAACAGCTCTGGTGGACATTCTCGCAGTCTGCTTTCCGATTGCATGCTACCTCAAAACTTGAGACATTGTGTTGTGTGACAATCGGCACATTTTATAGTGGCTTTTTATTGTCCCCAGCACAAGGTGAACCGGTGTAATGATCATGCTGTTCAATCACCGTCTTGATATCAGCGTCACACCTGTCAGGTGGATGGATTATCATGGTAAAGGAGAAATGCTGACTAACAAGAATATACCAAATTGTGCACAACATTTGAGAGAAATAAGCTGTGTATGGAACACTTCTGGGATCTTCTATTTCTATTTCAACTCATGCAACATGAAACCAACACTTTACACTTTTCAGTATAATTGTATGTGTAAATATACACATTACTGTGGCTGATACTTCTGGGAGTGTGTTAATGTGTGTGTTAGAGTGAGCGAGAGAGGCGGAGTCATTTCCCTAATGTCTGCCGTATAACAATCCCCACTACCCCACTTGTGTCATATTTTTTGTATTTATGCACACACTCAATTTTCTTTTGTCGTGCATCGGATAAACGTTAATCATTGCAGCTTGCAACAGGGTAATCTGTGTTGTGGTGTTATGGCATATGAGACGTGCCAACGTTGTAAATAATATTTTAATTACTATATTGATGCAATTGTCCTTTCTCCTGAGCAACATTCCCTGTCAACCATTGGATTGTGTCCATACTGAGCATATGACTGGGGAAAAGGCACGGCTCTTAGAGCCATTTCCTATGTGTCAGAGAAGTACAAAATTGAGAGTATGATTAATTTTTCAATTTCTCTCTGCGGATATCTAATAATTGTGCCCATAGATAGCCGAGGGCCCTTATTAAACATTAAAATGCAAAAAGAAAGTTAGAATCAGAAAGATGGTATTTTGGATTGAATAATGTAAAATAACTGTAGGGCAACAGAGAAAAAGCTAACTAGTCGAGGTTTATTCTTGAAATGTTTTCCACCATCATGGGTACTCTTAATTACCAACTTTTATCTGCAGACTCAACACTATATTTATTTTTCCTCATTTCTAAATGCTAATTTTGTAACCTTGCGTACATCTCAGTAAATCTGTTTAAGGAATTATGTGAAATGTCAGTCTGAGGAATTCCTCTGCCAGGATTGTTTTTAATTGGTTTGTAATTGTGGTAGACAGACAATAGTTGAATTTTTTAATTCAAGTTCTGATAAGTAATTCAATCTTATCTTCAGCATATAAATGCTTGGCTCCTTGATCTGTAAAACAGGCTGTGTTGCACGTGGTCCTTAAGACATTGGTCACAAGCATTTCGCTACACTCGCAATAACATCTGCTAACCATGTGTATGTGACCAATAATATTTTATTTTATTTTATTCGCGACATGGTGGCTTTTACCCTTGCTTCTGGAAGAGAGACACTACTTTAAGAAGAAGCTGAGCCTTTGAGGAGGGTAAATCCACCTGGACTTCTCTCTCTGTGCTGTCTTCCTCAGTTTGCTCTCTTCCACATAATATCATCTTCATCTCAGATAGCTGTGGCACAGGGGAACTGCATTTGTTGATCAAATTTGGCTTGGCTAACACTGCCATCTCCTCCCCCAGAAGTGAGGGGCTGTGCCTGGAATGCACGGCAGAGCTGAGCCGTGGCGTGGTGATTGATTGATTCTGCCTGTCACAGGACAAGATAACCGCATCAGTAAATACTCTGTACTCCTCAGCCTCCCCCTGCACAATCACAACCGAGGGCATCACTGGGGCTACAGAACACTGATGTATGTTGGGAATTCATTGTGAGGTTGTATTGCGTCAGTGGGGGTGTATGTGAGCTTCACTTGCGATGTTAGTTTAGTCCAATCCCTGATCTACCCTTTCAAACCAGGGTTATGGTAGACATAGAAAATGAAGCACATGTTTAATTTAACATACACACGTATTGAACCAGCACTGGCTGTTCTCTGAGGGGATTTTGATTGGCGTTAAAACATCTGTAGCAAGGTCTCTAGCTGGTATTACACTGTGCTGGTTTCACTATGTGTGCCCATCTCCATGAGTTCACTTGAAATTGTCCTTCGTGTGGAGGCAGATTAAACTGGCCGTTCTTGCTATATTTATCTGTATCTTGGAGTGACTTTGTACTCTGTCTTTGCACTCAAGCTCAATGAAAACAATAAATTGTGTCCTTATCTTTGGAGTGAAATCAAGATGGGCTCAAAGGCCTGTGAGTTATTTGTGGTTCTGGAGAGAGAAGAGAAAGAAACTGGAAAATGGACACCCATCTCACATTACAGACAGACAGACAGACAGAGAGAGAGAATAGGTTTTTATCACAAGAGAGATGTGCACAAGCCTGGAGTGAATGAAATCCAGAGGAGTGCTGTGTGAAATTGAAAAAGGGGCCAGTGGGATTTGGGGGTTAGGAGACTGGGGGTACTGGGGACACAGTGGGCCTGGCTGACTGATGGATTATCCCACACCTTCCTTTCCCTCTGCTCTCTCCCACAGACTGGGTCACTACTACAAAGCCAACACTACCTGTATTGGGATAACCTACAGAAGGGCTGCTTGCATATCAGCTAGCTAATTCCACCATTATTTGTTGTAATTCACTTTCAGTTCATTTGATCTATGTATAACATCCACCCATGAAGCACTGGTGCAGTATAACCACACAGACAGACATGACTGAAAGCATCCCAAGGTGATTCCATAGAATGTCTTTTGTGACTCTAGGTTGGTATACTGTATCCCATAAATAGAGGAATGCAGGGCCTTACTCTCTCCTCTCTCTTGCTCTCTGCTCTATGTAGTACATTACTGAGACTCCAACAGCAGCAGCAGCATTGTCTTTGATTCTCCCCCAGTCTCGCTGCATCTCCCTGGGCCTGGCCTGGGCTGGGTGGAGGAGAGAACAGAACCGGATCTCTTCCTGGCAGGTGGACTGTACAGTGGGGAGCTGCAGCTTCTGCCTTTTTGCTGACTCAGAGAGAGAAACTGTAAACTAGAGGGGGAAATGAACGTTTATACACAGAAGTGTGTGTGTGTGTTCTATTTGAACCACCTGAGCTCCAGCCAGAACGCTGGTTTTGCACTCTATTTCAAACAGATGTAGGGGAGGGGAAGAAAAGCCTTACGAGAGTCCCGCAATCAAAATAATTATCTTTACAGCTGTATGTTTACAAAGTGTTTATGTGATATTCTGCAGTCTGTCTTACTGAGGTGGCTTTCATGTGTTAAACACAATAAATACCTCCATCTATTCATATTGAAGTACATTTGAGGGTGCCAATTTGAATATGTTTATGTGTGTAAAACCCTATCATTTATAAAATGAACACCCTGGGCTCCCGAGTGGCGCAGCGGTCTAAGGCACTGCACCCCAGTGCATGTGGCATTACTACAGCCCCGGGTTCGATCCCAGGCTGTGTGGCAGCTGACCGGGAAACCAGTTGTACAGCGTTTCCTCTGACAAATTGGTGCAGCTGGCTTCCGGGTTAAGCGAGCAGTGTGTCAAGAAGCAGAGTGGCTTGGCCAGGTCACCTCTTCCGAGTCCATACGGGATTTGCATCGATGGGACAAGACTGTAACTACCAATTGGATATCATGAAAAAGGGGTAAAAGGTTTTTAACAAACGTACACCCTTGCAGATTAGCTCATTTCCTTTGCTATGATGCATAGCCACAGGTCACAGGTTTGCGTGGCGCTCCTCACAGTCCCTGCAGCCTGGCTCACATGCCCAGCATGAATCATAGGAGATGCCATGCACAGGCAGGCAGGCGGTTGGGTCCTCTTTGATGGGCAGGTTGAGAAGATATAGGAGAGCTTTGGTTTTGTTGCCATGGGGCAGCACTGCCTTAACTTGTCCTGCTGCCAAACCCCAATCACTGCTAGCTGTACTGCTGTTGCTGTACTGCTGCTACTGATGCACTAGCTCAACAAAATGATTGACACACAGATGATCTTGTTTTTTGTAGAGCATATGTGCAGTATAGATAATGTAGTATCCACAGGACAGCTATCACATTACATCCAGTTCTAGATAAGTGCTAACATAATTATTCATGGTATACTATAGGGTTTCGTTTTGGTGTATAAACTTCTCTGCATTTTATTTTGATAGACATATTCCCACTGGAATAGAAGTTTAATTTGAATAATCACTGGTGCGTTACTTTGGATAACAGGGACATCAGTGTCCCAGGTGCATACAGAAGTAAATGAGGGAAAAACAGGTAATTATGCTAAACCTGTAAATGAATGAACTGCTGACCTCCAATTATAATTGATTTAATGGGGGGAATTCATATTTATCAGCCATGTTAATATGTTTTTTCTTACTTTCTATGACCTTTTTTGATAATGTAATTAATTGGTATTTTCAGAGGGAAAAAAACTCAGTCCTTCAAATAGAGAGGATATCAGTGTCTGCTATGTTTACGAGCAGAGCAATTATACTTGGCAACATTTACTTGAAGTAATGATGTCATATCCTGGAATGGGAGCAAATACTTCACTCCCTGAGGAGTGATAAAGTATACAATTATCAGTTTGTTTTTCTCTATTTGCAGAAATACATAATGCAGACATGTTTTTTTACTCTGTTATGTGCACTGGGCTTTCAGACAACCAAAATGATGTAAATGAGCTGAGCTGTAACAATGTCAGCAGCTGTCTATGATTCAGAAATAGCATTGTTATGCTAGTGTCTGCACTGAGTCTGGCAATCCGCACAAGTGTTCTCAAATATGTAGAGGTCAGTGACTGTAATGGCATTCAGAGGAAGAAGGTGAGGACCAAGATGCAGCGTGGTATGTGTTCATATTTATTAAATAGAACTGAACACTAAATACAAAGTAACAAAAGGAATAACCGAAACAGTTCTGAAAGGTGATACAAACACTAAACAGAAAACTACCCACAAAACCCATGTGGGCAAGAGCTACCTAAGTATGGTTCTCAATCAGAGACAACGATAGACAGCTATCCCTGTTTGAGAACCATACGCGGCCAAAAACAAAGAAATACAAAAACATAGAAAAAGGAACATAGAATGCCCACCCTAGTAACACCCTGGCCTAACCAAAATAGAGAATAAAAGCCTCTATGGCCAGGGCGTGACAGTACCCCCCCCCCCCCCCCCCAAAGTTGCGGACTCCGGCCGCAAAACCTGACTCTAAAGGGGTGGACCTTCCTTATGGCGGCGGCTCGGGTGCGGGACATGGACCCCGCTCCACCTCAGTCTTGGCCCACTTAGGTGGCGCCTCTGGAGCAGGGACCCTCGCGGCGGGCCCCGGACTGAAGACCCTCGTAGAGGGTGCCACTGGACTGAGGGGCACCTCTGGACTGAGTGGCGCCTCTGGACTGAGGGGCGCCTCTGGACTGAGGGGCGCCTCTGGACTGAGGGTCTGCGATTCTGGCAGCTCCGGAGTGTTGGGAGACTCTGGCAGCTCCGGGCTGGCGGGAGACTCTGGCAGCTCCGGGCTGGAGGGAGAAACAGGAGACCTGGTTTTGGGAACAGGCACAGGACTCACCAGGCTGGGGAGACATACAGGCAGCCTCTTCCTTGGCCGAGGCACCGGATACACAGGGCTGTGGCGGCGCCTTGGCGGTCTCGACCACATAGCTGGCCCCACCCGTTCAGGCTGGATGCCAGCTTCCACTCGGCAAATGCGGGACGCTGGCACCGAGCACACCGGCCTGTGAATGCTCGGCCGAGACACAGTGCGCATCACCCCATAGCACGGGGCCTGATCAGTCACATGCTCGACCCGGGAAAGCACGGGGAGTGGGCTCAGGTCTCCAACCTGACTCTGCCACACTCCCCGTGTGCTACCCCCCAAATTTTATTTTGGGGCTGCCTCTCGGGCTTCCTCGCCAGCCATATTCCCTCGTAACGCTGGTTCCCTTCTCCTGCTGCCTCTGCTCTCCTGGCTGCCTCCACCTGTTCCCATGGGAGGCGATCCCTTCCAGCCAGGATCTCCTCCCATGTGTAGGATCCCTTCCCGTCCAGAATGTCCTCCCATGTCCATTCCTCCTTTTCTCCACGCTGCTTGGTCCGTTTGTGGTGGGTAACGGCATTCAGAGGAAGAAGGTGAGGACCAAGATGCAGCGTGGTACATGTTTATATTTATTAAATAGAACTGAACACTAAATACAAAGTAACAAAGGGAATAACCGAAACAGTTCTGAAAGGTGATACAAACACTAAACAGAAAACAACTACCCGCAAGAGCTACCTAAGTATGGTTCTCAATCAGAGACAACGATAGACAGCTGTCCCTGATTGAGAACCATACCCGGCCAAAAACAAAGAAATACAAAAACATAGAAAAATGAACAAAAATAGAGAATAATGGCCAGGGCGTGACAGTGACTGTACAGAGTTGCCAGGGACAGCTTTGTGTGCAGGCACTGATTGGGTGATGACATGGCTACTTTACATATACATTCTCTAGTGATTCACCTCTAAATGAACCCATTGAAAGTGATTCTGTCACTGGCCTAAAGACAGAGATGTTTATGACTAGGTAAGGCACGTCCTCTCAAAGGCCCTAAAGCACTGTATCTCTATACCCTCCCCTTTAATCACTGTATCACTCATAAACTACATGAGGTGTGTGTGTGTGTGTGTGTGTGTGTGCGTGTGCGTGTGTGTGTGCTCGCACTGTGCGCACAAACGTCCTTCCTGTTTCTCGTTTTTTAAACTTAATCAGCAAAAATAAAAGCTGTTGTAAGCTGGCTCACATTAAAGAGGTGATTATTGGTAATAAATACTTTTTATTCATACTTATTACAGAGGCAGTTTTCTTGTGGGGTTAATGAGAGTAATTTGATTTGCTTGAGAGATTACAGTTCCCAAGAATTAATGCGGCAATCCCATTCCAAGATAGAGCGATATCTAAGATTCTTCACAGGTCGTGTGCTGCTAGATGCACCGCTCTCACATACTGTAGCAGCTAATGGAGGTGAACAGCAGTCTGTCATTTCCCGCCTGGCCCCCCTATTCTAAAGCCCATATGCCCTTGGTTCTTGCAGTGCTTGTTGTTTGGGCTATTACTGTTTGTAGCCATGCCTGCATTTCACTTAGGGTTTGTTTCATTCTCACCATGCTGTGTATGAACACCTGCTCTTTCCATGACACAGACTGACCAGGTCAATCCAGGTGAAAGATATGATCCCTTATTGATGTCACATGTTAAATCCACTTCAATCAGTGTAGATGTAGGGGAGTGTAGGGGAGGGGAGGAGACAGGTTAAATAAGGATTGTTAAGCATTGAAACAATTGGGACATGGATTGTGTATGTGTGCCATTCAGAGGGTGAAGGGCAAGACAAAGGATTGAAGTGCATTTGAACAGGGTATGGTAGTAGGTGCCAGGTTCACCGGTTTGTGTCAAGAACTGCAACGCTGCTGGGTTTTTCACGCTCAACAGTTTCCCATGTGTATCAAGAATGGTCCACCACCCAATGGACACCCAGCCAACTTGACACAACTTTGGGAAGCATTGGAGTAAACATGGTCCAGCATCCCTGTGCGACACCTTGTAGAGTCCATGCACTGATGAATCGAGTCTGTTCTGAGAGCAAAAGGTGGGGCAACTCAATATTCTGAATGTTTTGTACACTCAGTGTATTTTCTAGAGAAGCCAGATTTTTGGAGGCCACAGTTTGCGCTGTTTAATATTTCCACCATATGTTTATGTAAGGCCTTTAAGCTTGCCAGATAACTTAATTTTCCTCGTGATCATCTTCTCCTGCAACGTTTATTGAAGCCTGCAGCTCAGGAGGTGTCTGTTCAGAGTGCTGAAGGTGTCTCAGGCTGATTGAAGCCAGCCAATTCTGTCACCGCGCTGCGCTTTGCATGCTAATTACTACAGGATGTTATGTTAGTTAAAAGTGCTTACATACAGTTACAGGACCTGCATTGACTTGTTGTTACTTCACTCACACTTGTCCATGCCAATATGACTTGTGAGAGTTTGAGTAACGCCCAGTGTCCATGTTCAAGCCAATTAAACTAAAAGAGTATGGCTGCCCTCTTGTCTTTGCCCTCTTGTCTTTCGTTAGAACACTACTATGCATCATATTCAGTCCAAGCTGACTGGAGATCTGTCCAGACTCAGCCAGGAGAGCACTATAGTTTATGGCCAAAGCAATCAGATTTTTTCCCTCTTCCTTTATTCCTGTCTGTCTGAGATCATATTACCCGTCTTGGAATGACTTCAACAGAGACAGTGCTATTCACAGGGAGCTGCCACTCCACTGCAACTCAATCCACAGACCATGGCCAATTGGGCTCACTGTGATTTATAGAATTATTCTCCCGTAGAGTAACTCTCTCTCCATCCACACTGGGATTCCTCCACTGGCACCTCATAGACCTCATACAGGGGGTTTACGTGCTTTAGGTCCCAGGTCAAGACAAGGGAAATCAATGGCAGATGATGTATATATACAGGTGTAGGATCTTAATTTTACCAAAATAATCCTGCAGCAGGATAGGATTTGAACGTTTAGTCCATAATGTTGCTTGAACAGTGGTTAGGCTATTAGTTGGCCAAAAGTAGGCTACATGAAAATAACAATACTGTTAATATAACTGTGTCTTAGGGATTTTTGTGAATTTATGTACATCACAAAGCTCATCTGCATTTCCTGCGGTGCAGGACAGTTCTCAGCAACAAAAGAGTGATCAACTTAATATCCTACATCTGTAGTTTTGGATCAGTGGAGCTATGATATAAGCATTTATATTTATGTTTAGTATACCACAAATATATTAAGTGTAACCAAAATGCAGTAGCAACCAAGGGATGGCTTCTGTGCCATATCATTTGACTGAATTCCGTGTTTGTGAAATCAACAGCAAGGTTTGGGAAGATAGTGTTTTCTCTAGGGACATAGCACACCACATTAAATCCTGTCCTATGGACTTCCTTACCCTGCCCTGACAGCAGTGATAGGCTGTAGGTAATGTCACTCTACCTTTTAGGTGTTTCTGATTGGTGGCATGCATCATATTATGGGCCGGATTTATTTTTGTGTCAGACAGTTGACCAGCAGAGTAGTAAACCCATAGTAGAGGAATTGAGGACCAATCAACTGACAACACAGAAGCAGCCAGTGCCCTGAGCAGTCTAAATCCCCCATGTACTGTCTGATGCAGTATATCAGTCTCCTCCTGAAGCACTGCTTTGTTACGGGGTGTTGTGTGTGTAATGTGTAGGCTGCCTGTATTCATCTATATTCAGTGCAACTCAAATCAGAGATTTAGGGCTTTGCTGAGAGTAACTTGAGAGTTTGCTGCTGTATTGATGAAGTTGAGTAATGTGAATGAGATGAAAAACAACGAGGCATTCCCATTCTAAACACTACGCTTCAACGCTGGATACATTTCCACAGAATCCTTGCCTCACGCTGCGTTTTAGAATCATCCTTTCCCAAGCACGACACTCCTAACCACTACCTGATGCAACTCTGCAGACGAAAATGCAATAACAAACGAAACAAGGTTTTTTTTCAAGCACCCGTCTAAATAGTTTGCATGCCCAAGACATTTTCTGTGTTTTATCGACTTGACGGAAATTACAGCAGAATGCAATGGTGGGCATCCCCAGGCGTTGGTATTGGCAAGGAAAAGGGGAAGGCAGCAGGAGGGTATAGACTGAGATCTGCCTTGCATTGTTCCCAGCTCTTTCTTTTTAAAAATTATTTATCTTTTTATTTTCTCTTCCTCACTCAATCTCCCTCTCTTTCTTTTCCCTTTCTTTCTGCCATCGAAACGGAACCAAAGCATTGACTGCTCCCCTACTGATTTGCCTCTGTGTGACCTCCCTTTAGTGGTGCCATTCACGGGCGGTGCTGGAGCAGAATGCAAGGGGAGAGAGAGTGACGCGCTCTGATAGACTTCGCTAGTGAAGTGGATTAAATCAGCATCAGGCTAGTGGAGCTGATTACCCTGAATATGAAAATGCAGTATCTTAATGGTACATATTTTCATGAGGCAGCCCAGTTGCCTTTCATTTTGCGGCTCATATGTCTATTCTTATGAGTCATTTACTTCTTTAATTACCTTTAGCAGCAGATGCACAATGGTGTATTAATGTGAATGATTTTTACTGCCACTTTATCATACAGTGCCTAGGAAGTTGAAAGGCGTAATTGAGGTGGAAGAGCGACTCATGAGGGAAACAATATTAGTTGACAGCTTCCCTTGTAGTCGGGAGGGTGTTTATGAGTTTACACCGCTCTAAAGCAGTAATAAACACAGTATTCATTTAATAACTGCTGAATGGCGGGGACAAAAATGCCTTCACGGTGGGGAGATTTGCATTATGTTATTGAATCATGATAGGAAGTTGGTGTCCCATAATCAGACAAAACTGCATGTGTGTGCATATGTGTGTGTGTGTGTGTTTATCCTGCCTGTGTGAAGCCAGTGAAGCCATTCAAATTTTCTTACATTTGTCTTATTTTCTGTAGGTTTTGGCCCTGTTATTTTGATGCTAAATGACACTTGAGTGTGTGTGTGTGTTGTGTCTACAGTATGTGTGATTTTCTTTATGTGTATTTTTTTGACCCGGACCTCTGAATTGAGGCCTACTTTTTGCCATCTGTTGTTAAGCTGCTAGCTAAGAGAGGCTGGAGAATCCAAACAAACGTAACCTGTTGGGCCTGCATAGCTGAGCTGACCTCCCGGGCCGCCTGTACCAGGCTCAGAGTAGATTCCGGGCCCATTGTTTACTCTCTGCTCTGCGCCTGCTCCATACTCCCTCCCCTCTCTACCCTCCCTCTTTCGCTCTCCCTCCTCCTCTCCCTTCACTCCCTGCCCTCCATCATTAGTCCCGCTCCACAGCACCCTCTTCCATCCACACTCATGTTTAATAAGTTTACTTTCTACCCTGTTTTTCTTTCACTCCATTATCCCCATTAAAAACATTTGTCAAGCCATCGCATTACCTGTTATGGGGAGAACAAAACAAAATTTGATTTTTATTGAAGTCGGCTTGCATCTTATATAATTGCATGCTGTGCTTTATATTGTTTAAACATGGCAATTTGAAATGTTTAGTGTTGTCATAAATATTAATAGATTAGTTGAAAAGTGCAGCAAAGGAAAGGCATATAATGGTTTGAAGTGGGTACAAAACATTGATTTATTTATGTATTCTACATGAATTAGTTTGGAAATCTAAACATGGGTTAGAGAGTGTTTTTCAGAGGGCCTGTAATGCGTGAGGTTTAAACATGGGTGCCTGTTTTCCATGTGGAGAGGCTTTTTGGAAATGGCATTAATTATATACTTACAGGGAATACAGCCCTGCCTACTTTGCATTACAGATAAACAGCCATTGTACAAAAAAAGTATATAACTCAATTCATATAAATTGACATGATTCCTACTGCTGCTTATCTGCTCACATGTTTAAAAATGGTCCCAAATCATATGCATTTCAATAAAAATGACACTTATTGTAAGTGAATTCCATTACTATATGTTTGCACACTCAATGCCCCGCTGATCACACATCATCCTACTTGTCCTATTCTAAAAATGTGTGAGTAACTCTCCCAGTTTCAATAAATTCCCCGCCAGTCTTACAATAGCCTGCATAATTTACAAAAATGGAAGGAACAGCTTTCCACTCTGTAGGAGGGAGTCAGCCTACTGTACTATGAACACACCAGGAGGATCCTTGCACAGGGCTACTGAAGGCCCTTTGTTTGGATAAAACATTGCAGGGGTAGAGCGAGGGCCATAAATGTCAGATGAGTTGAGAGGTGTGCTCTTTCACTTAGAAAGTTAAGCGGATAACCTTGACATTTAGGCCATCACCAGGCAAACCCACAGACCTGAGAAGGGGGAGAAATGCCTGTGTCTGCTGAGCAGAACTACATTAAGGACAAACCTAATAGCTGTGTTTTTGCTGGCCGTATGAGAACCTTGGTCTCCTGTCTAGTTAACTCCAGTCACTGGGTAAACAGCGAGCACTGGATCCCGCTCTCCTCTACTCCTCTCTGCTTTCCTCCACTCCTCTCCTCTCTCTGCCACCTTTTCCTCTCTCTCCAGTCTCCACAATGGCCACAGGGATCCGATTACATCTGCGCGCACATCTTCTAGCAGTTAGGGTCAATTTGTTTGAAATCATTTCACATTCAAGGTTTACACTGACGTTGGAGTTGGAGGACATTGGTGAGTCGGAGGAAATAAAGAGGGCTCTCTCCTGATGGGCCTGAACAAACACACTAGACCAGACCCACGTCACCGCACCTCTTGCAGTGGAGCCACCCTGAATGGAGCCCTCTCAGTTTTCACACAACCACTCTCTTTACCTGGCTCACATTTGTCTGTCAGTTTGAACTGCAGGATGATTGTTGCTGGTCTCTTCTTTCCGAGGAACATAGCCTACTACTAGACGTATCTCTCAATAACCAGTGCATTTGAATTCCTCTACAGTTGAACACAAGTTGTTTGTATTTTTTGTTTACTCAAGGTCAACAGATGTAGAGAGATAAAGAAGTGCCTTTGGTCATGTCCAAAATGTGCGTGCCATTACAACATAGTAAAAAGTTTAGGGCTGAATCAAAGCAAAGACTTGTGGTAATTCTCAGAGCAGGGATTTGTATGGCACCCAGAGCTGGCTTTAACAGCAGGAAACCCAAAGCCTGTAAATAATCCACATGTGCAGACTGCATATAAAGACATCTAGTACTTAGCCATTCCCTTATCACTGCTAGATAGCCCTGGGACATGAGAGCTGCTCCTGCCTTTTCAGAGGCTCTATTCACTAATATGGTGTGAAAGTAGATTTAGAAATAAGGCAGCCGCTGTTTATTAAAACAGACCCGTTAACACAGGGGAAGGTGTGAACTTTGAACACATTTGAAAGAGAATGTGCAAATGACAAGGATATCAAATTGCATTGTCTTTGTTGGCAATAAGACCTTGTCAGATCCTGGAGGGTGTTTGTTTGTGTGTGTGTGTGTGTGTGTGTGTGTGTGTGTGTGTGTGCGTGTGTGTGTTTATTTTGTTCCTTATCCTAGCTCGTACTGTACAGCTACAACTTAGCCTGTAGTACAAACAACCATAGCAGCACATTGTAATGCAGCTTCTTCAGTTGCACCTGTACATAGACAGGTTCCGCACGTACAAATATCTAAATCCAATTGGCAAGCCTCATGTTACTCATGACATGTTTTGCCAGTTAGAAATACACACAGTTCAATCTGCTGGTTCTGTAGATTAGAATAAGTCAAAACTTGAATACGTGTATTTCTGTGTAAAACCCTAGTTAATTCTATAAACATACAGTATTTCCCCCCTTAGCTTGACATCTGCTTCGCCCTAAAGCACGGCAGTCTCCTGTTCCCTTTGCATCCTAGTTATCTGTTTGTATTATCTGTCTTTGAACTGTATCTGATCAGTTCCACCTAATATGTCTCTTGATTTGTGCTATTGTAGTGCCCAGACAACATGCTGTTCTCCTCATTTCTCTGCTCTTTAGATGCTCCGGTCTGTCATCCGCTGGCAGTTTAGCGCGTCTGGAGCTGCTTTTAGGCTTGTACGTCTATCAAGCCCCAGTACCTTTGAATGTGAGATCAAAAGGAGATGAATTCCAGGGAAAGAGGGGAGAGAGAGAGAGAAGAGGCCTTGTGTGAAGAGAAGAGTGGGTGCTGTGTAAACATCACAGTGACAGCTCACAATGCGTTATTTTAGCACAGCATCAGGCCTCTCTAAGGCAGCCAGCTACAGTCGCCTTGTTAAACAACAAATCATTCCTCAGCCTCTAGCCGGCCTCAACTCGGAAACACTCTACATAGGTTCCCCAGCTAGACCTTTTTATATCGTTATTTTTCGATAATGACGGTCTTTTGACTCATCCTGTGTCTTTCGCTTTTAAAACTATTTTATAAAGTCATTGGGGAAAACAGAGCCCAAACAGTATGACTAATACTGTAAGTGATTATTTTCTGACTGCTTTTCCACTTTATCAAATATGAAAGTCTTAATGAGGTTAGTTTCTATTTGATGATCAACTTGAGATCAACGTGGATGATCTTACAATACACAGTGTTCCATCGCAACGTCACAGTTACTGTATTTATGCTGATTGATGATGCAGTACTGTAGGTGTTGTGCCAGGTTTTTTTCTGTTAATGATTCCCAGAAATATATGTCTTCACCCATTAGTATCTAAAAAACTCCCATCATATCCTGTTGACTCAAGTATCTTAGTTCCAACAACCCCTCTTAGTAAACCAGACAGGGTACACCAAAGCATGCATGTGTCATAAGTTACAGAGAAAACTAACTACTACTTTTGTTTATTCATAATGTTCCCCTGTAGTAATCCGTAGGCTTGGCTTAACTATTTGGTGCTCTGTTGTGCCATGCTGCCTCACCAGGTAAGATTATTGTGTCTTCGAAGAAGAACCTTCTGTCCTTTATTCCATTACACAGCTCTGTCATTTGTGGTCTATTGTCTATTTAAACTTGACTTTACGCTGCACATTTTGCATAAGTGCTGTAGTGCAATGTGTATATAACTTTTAACCGTCAACTTATTCTTACCTACAATAACCTACTTGAGGTTATTGAATTACATTGATCTTGTATTGCATGCTTTAAGTGCTAGGTAGGTCTGCCACTGTAGGCGGGAAGATAGGAAGTTTGTCATACTGTAACTGAATGGGTTAAATATCATGCTCTTATAATTAGGGCTATAAATAGTCGGTTATTGTTTGTGCCTTAGCATTGCGTTGGATTTCTCTGTTTGTGTTGGAGTGAATCTCACACTGTCGCAAGAAAAGGGTACACTATCTTTATGAATGTGTGGGCTGGGGTTTTCCCCTCACAAGCTATAGGCAGGGAGAGAGAGAAAAAGAGAGAGAGAGCATGTTTTAATGGTGGAAGGGTAAAACGCCAGGAGAGTGGCCTCTTTGTAGCCTGTGGTTATATTCTTGCCTCATGATGTCATCCCACAGGCCTGTGTTTGAGAGGGTCAACACACACACACGGTGCAGAGCAGCGCACAGCTGTTTGCCCCTGCCTCTGAGCTGGACTCCCCTCTCATCCTTTCTTTTATAGAGCATTTACAGGCCTATAGATCATCTTCTCCTATCACTCTCTCTGTTTCTCTATAAGCCTTTCACCATACCATACCCTCTTCCTTTTCCTATTTCACTTTCATACCATCTTCCATACATTCCTCTTACTCTTTCACACGTTTCTTTACATTTCCCTCTTACGTACTCTGAGCACCTCCTCTCTCCACCCCACCCACCCCCCTCCACCTTTTCCGATTTCCGTCTTCAACATACCACTTTTAATTTGCGTCTGGCAATCAACCTGACTCATCAAATAATTGACTTGTGGACTATTACTCTGCTGTGTGGGATGGGCTCGGACTGTTAGTTTAATTGTGGGAGTAATCGTCTGTGGAGTATGGAAAGTATGAGCCTAGTTATTTACTCAGATGTTTTACTGGTGTAGGTGTGAGGAGGCTGGCGGCTCACTGTGGGAATACACGCTTGCTTTTCTTGGTATCAGTGTGGTTTTCATGACCACTGTTTTTCCCGGCTCCACGGCTTTGTTTGTTCTGGATGGCATGTTTGATTATTTATCGTGAGGGAAAAGGGAGTAGCTGGAACAATAAACATGTGACTGCACTGTATTTTGTTTTCCACTGAGAAGACCGTGTCCTTTAACAGATATTTGGAGCAGCAATAAACCTTTTATTTACTTTCTGGAGGGGAGTGGACAGGGGGAGAGGAGGATCAAAAAGCACCGTTCTGTGCCTCTGACTTTTTCTGTTTACTGTAATTGCAACCTACAGTATACACACACACGCTACATGTTCATGTTTTTAAATGTATGTAAATTGTTAAGACTTTTGTCTGTATTGTCTTTTCGCTACGAGTTGGACCCCAGTAAAACTAGCTGTCACCATTGGCATCGACTAATGGCGATCCTAATCAAATCTAAATCAACAGAAAATATTTGCATTGGCTGTAGCTATTGATTTGTGTAAAATCCTGTTTGTTTTGTTATCTATCAGCAGTCCAAGAACACGTCGTTGTTTGGGTTACATCTGTTGTGTTAAAAGAAGAGTGGTCTCAAGGGAAGGGTTGAGCCCCAAGACAATCAAATATCTGCTTTTAGTTTCAATGTTGTTCCCTTTTTTTAACCCACCATCATTTTCATCTCTCTTTCAGGCTCTTCAAGTGGCTCGGCAGATCCTTCTACAGCAACAACAACATCAACAACAACAACAACTGCAGCTTCAGCAAGGCACCGATCTAAAATCCCCCAAAGACAATGAGAATCAGCCAAGCCTACAGGTACCACACTGTCATATGCTTGTTAAGAACATGCAAACAGTGTATGTTTACACCAGTCAACCGTCATATTGTTGCTTCCAATTTGGAGACCTCAAGACAAACAAAAGCGGTTGGTCTGTTGTAAAAGTCTTATTAAGTTGAGCAATGGAGAGCTGAACTTTCTTGATCTTTTCTATAGTACACTGTGTGCTGTTTTCTGTCATGGGTGAATGTACTAAGCAACCTTCATCAACAGGAAATTAAGAGAGGCAGAGTGAGTGACGGTTGTAGGCCAACCACGTTTGCGTGTGTGTGTTCGTGGGTGTGGATTGCAATGTGAGTGTGATCAACAACATACATCTCAGACTGTGACACATTAATTATATTACTATGTAGAATAAACACAGTTCTGAATGCCTGGGGTGGCAGGGTAGCCTAGTGGTTAGAGCGTTGGACTAGTAACCGGAAGGTTGCAAGTGCCAACCCCCGAGCTGACAAGGTACAAATCTGTCGTTCTGCCCCTGAACAGGCAGTTAACCCACTGTTCCTAGACCGTCATTGAAAATAAGAATTTGCTCTTAACTGACTTGCCTAGTTAAATAAAGGAAACATTTAAAATTTAAAAATAAAGTCTAGACTCTCAGAAATCAGCCTCTTGGAAATATTTTGATGTATTCCATTTTTTAACAAAGCCAAGGAAATAATGCACACATGATGTGTGTTGCTGATCGAGGCCTGTTGTAGCAGTGGTTAATATGTGATAGAAACATGAGTGGCCTGTTTAAAGGAGGATAAAGGAGAAGAGAGGGGAAGAGTAGGTGATGTTTCCAACTCTCCAGCAGAAGATATGAACCTTTAGGAGCTTTAGGTGCCTTTTGGTATCTCTCTCACTCTCTCACTCATTTTCTCTCTCTCTTTCCTCCTCTCCCTCTCTCCCTCTCCCTCTTTCTCTTTCATCACTACCCTCAATGGGGGCAGTAATATCAAGGAGAAACTGTTTTCACCACTTACAGCAGATCACCACTTACAGCAGATCACCACTTATTTTCAGATCACCACTTATTTTCAGATCACCCGTTTGATCCGCCTCACATGTGTATCTTTGTTTGAACGTTTGTTTCAGTGCGAAATTGCAAATGACTTCAGGGCATATTTGGTCATTAATACGGAGGACTGTTCTATATGCGTGTGTGTATATATATATATATATTTAATAGACCCTTTCCCTTAGCAGCTAGGTCTAATGACAGGTACACATGTAGGATCTTAATTTAATCTCTCTTTTATCGCTAAGAATTTTCCTGCGCTGCAGGAAATGCAGATGAGCTTCATGATTTACGTAAATTCACTGAAAACCCACACTAACACACGGTTATATTAACAGTATTGTGTTTTTGAGAAAGTTCATACTTGATATGTCCTAGTGAAAAATGTATCAACCCCTACAAAAATCTCCATTAATTATAATCCACATGATCAATCACATTTCCTGTTGCCGCAGCATTCTTTTCCCGCTGTAGCAAACTGACTCAAATTAAGATCCTACATCTGTAATTAAAGAGGCAATTTTTTGTCTCAATAATAGCTCTAGAGGATTACCTTTTAGTTGTGTTGATCTTTCATTTGTGTTGACCTTTTAGTTGTGTTGACCTTTTAGTTGTGCTCACCTTTCAGTTCTGTTGAACTTTTAGTCCTGTTGATCTTTCAGTCCTGTTGACCTTTCAGTTGTATTGACCTTTCAGTTGTATTGACCTTTCAGTTGTGTTGAACTTTCAGTTGTGTTGTAGGTGTGTTGACCTTTCAGTTGTATTGACCTTTTAGTTGTGTTGTAGTTGTGTTGACCTTTTAGTTGTGTTGTAGTTGTGTTGACCTTTTAGTTGTGTTGTAGTTGTGTTGACCTTTCAGTTGTGTTGTAGTTGTGTTGACCTTTCAGTTGTATTGACCTTTTAGTTGTGTTGTAGTTGTGTTGACCTTTTAGTTGTGTTGTAGTTGTGTTGACCTTTCAGTTGTGTTGTAGTTGTGTTGACCTTTCAGTTGTTTTGACCTTTTAGTTGTGTTTACCTTTTAGTTGTGTTGTAGTTGTGTTGACCTTTCAGTTGTGTTGTAGTTGTGTTGACCTTTCAGTTGTATTGACCTTTTAGTTGTGTTTACCTTTTAGTTGTGTTGTAGTTGTGTTGACCTTTCAGTTGTGTTGACCTTTCAGTTGTGTTGATATTTCAGTTGTGTTGACCTTTTAGTTGTGTGTGCATTTGTCAGGATTCAAATAAGTTGAAGGGATCCAACTAAAGAGTTTCCCGAGTCAGGCTGGAAAATGTATAGCAGAGGTCAACAAACACAGGAGGCTACATGGAAGATTCCAGCGTACAGCCAGTTTTTGGGACATAGTGAAGTACTACACATTCTCTCACAGACAAAGAAAAAATACAAATTCTAAGATCTTGCCCAACCTGTCACTAAGCTATTGAAAAGAGAGCTGGGCCTTTTTTCCTCCTCTGCCCAAATCTTGTGAAGAGCACAGGCTAGTTGGCCATAGTATCTAAATAAAATGCTAAATTGCCTGCTTTGTAATGTGTTGTAGGTTATGTTACATTTTGCTAGGTTGAAACTATCATAATGAAAGCCACAAGTACAGACAAGTGTTTATGTAAGTGATAATGCCCGATAATGCCTGGTGTTTGGATAATGCCTGGTGTTTGGAGGATACAGTGCATTCGGAAAGTATTCAGACCCCTTGACTTTTTACACATTTTGTTACGTTACAGCCTTATTCTAAAATGGATTCAATTATTTTGTTCCCCTCATCAATCTACACACAGTACCCCATAATGACAAAGTGAAAACAAGTTTTTAGAAATGTTTGAAAATGTATAAAAATCTAAAATAGAAATATCTTATTTATGTAAGTATGCAAACCCTTTGCAATGAGACTTGAAATTGAGCTCAGGTGCATCCTGTTTCCATTGATCATCCTTGAGATGTTTCTACAACTTGATTGGAGTAACCCTGTGGTAAATTCAATTGATTGGAAATGATTTGGAAAAGCACACACCTGTCTATGTAAGGTCCCACAGTTGATATTGCATGTCAGAGAAAAAACAAGCACTGAGGTCAAAGGAATTGTCTGTAGAGCTCCGAGACAGGATTGTGTCGAGGCACAGATCTGGGGAAGGCTACCAAAATATTTCTGGATCATTGAAGGTTCCCAAGAACACAGTGGCCTCCATCGTTATTGAATAGACAAAGTTGGGAACCACCAAGACTCTTCCTAGAGCTGGCCGCCCCGGCTAATCTGAGCAATCAGGGGAGAAGATCCTTGGTCAGGGAGGTGACCAAGAACCCGATGGTCACCCTTGAAAGAGCTCCAGAGTTCTTCTGTGGAGGTGGGAGAAACTTTCATAAGGACAACCATCTCTGCAGCACTACCAATCAGGCCTTAATGGTAGAGTGGCCAGATGGAAGCCACTCCTTAGTAAAAGGCACATGACAGCCCTCTTGGAGTTTGCCAAAAGGCACCTGAAGACTCTCAGAACATGAGAAACAAGATTCTCTGATCTGATGAAACCAAGATGGAACTCTTTGGCCTAAATGTCAAGCGCCACATCTGGAGGAAACCTGACACCATGACTACAGTGAAGCATGGTGGTGGCAGCATCATCTGTGGGGATGTTTTTCAGCAGCAGGGACTAGGAGACTAGTCAGGATCGAGGGAAAGATGAACGGAGAAATCCCTGATGAAAACCTGCTCCAGAGCTCTCACGACCTCAGACTGGTGCAAAGGTTCACCTTCCAACAGGACAAAGAACCAAAGAACACAGCCACGACAACGCAGGTGTGGCTTCAGGACAAGTCTATTAATGTCCTTGAGTTTCCCAGCCAGAGCCAGGACTTTAACCTATTGAACATATCTGTAGAGACCTGAAAATAGCTGTGCAGCAACGCTCCCCATCCAACCTGACAGAGCTTGATAGGATCTGCAGAGAAAATTGGGAGAAACTCCCCAAATATAGGTGTGCCAAGCTTGTAGCGTCATACCCAAGAAGACTCAAGGCTGTAATCACATCCACGGTTGCTTCAACAAAGTACTGAGTAAAGGGTCTGAGTACTTATGTAAATGTAATATTTAAGTTTTTTTATTTTAATACATTTGCTAAAATTTCTAACAACCTGGTCTTGCTTTGTCATTATAGGGAATTGTGTGTAGATTGATGAGGATTTTTGGGGGGTTAATCAATTTTAGAATATGTCTGTAACCTAACAAAATGTGCAAAAAGTCTAGGGGTCTGAATACTTTCCGAATGCACTGATTTAGTCTTGTGAGTGTGCATAGAGTCAGTGCAAGATAGGGTCAATGAAGATAGTCCGGGTAACCATTTAATGAACTATTTAGCAGTCTTACGGCTATTAAGCAGTCTAATGGCTTTGGGGTAGAAGCTGTATCGAAGCCTGTTGGTCCAATGATTCAACAATTACAGTTGAAGTCTGAAGTTTACATACAGTGCCTTGCGAAAGTATTCGGCCCCCTTGAACTTTGCGACCTTTTGCCACATTTCAGGCTTCAAACATAAAGATATAAAACTGTATTTTTTTGTGAAGAATCAACAACAAATGGGACACAATCATGAAGTGGAACGACATTTATTGGATATTTCAAACTTTTTTAACAAATCAAAAACTGAAAAATTGGGCGTGCAAAATTATTCAGCCCCCTTAAGTTAATACTTTGTAGCGCCACCTTTTGCTGCGATTACAGCTGTAAGTCGCTTGGGGTATGTCTCTATCAGTTTTGCACATCGAGAGACTGACATTTTTTCCCATTCCTCCTTGCAAAACAGCTCGAGCTCAGTGAGGTTGGATGGAGAGCATTTGTGAACAGCAGTTTTCAGTTCTTTCCACAGATTCTCGATTGGATTCAGGTCTGGACTTTGACTTGGCCATTCTAACACCTGGATATGTTTATTTTGAACCATTCCATTGTAGATTTTGCTTTATGTTTTGGATCATTGTCTTGTTGGAAGACAAATCTCCGTCCCAGTCTCAGGTCTTTTGCAGACTCCATCAGGTTTTCTTCCAGAATGGTCCTGTATTTGGCTCCATCCATCTTCCCATCAATTTTAACCATCTTCCCTGTCCCTGCTGAAGAAAAGCAGGCCCAAACCATGATGCTGCCACCACCATGTTTGACAGTGGGGATGGTGTGTTCAGCTGTGTTGCTTTTACGCCAAACATAACGTTTTGCATTGTTGCCAAAAAGTTCAATTTTGGTTTCATCTGACCAGTGCACCTTCTTCCACATGTTTGGTGTGTCTCCCAGGTGTCTTGTGGCAAACTTTAAACGACACTTTTTATGGATATCTTTAAGAAATGGCTTTCTTCTTGCCACTCTTCCATAAAGGCTAGATTTGTGCAATATACGACTGATTCTTGTCCTATGGACAGAGTCTCCCACCTCTGCTGTAGATCTCTGCAGTTCATCCAGAGTGATCATGGGCCTCTTGGCTGCATCTCTGATCAGTCTTCTCCTTGTATGAGCTGAAAGTTTAGAGGGACGGCCAGGTCTTGGTAGATTTGCAGTGGTCTGATACTCCTTCCATTTCAATATTATCGCTTGCACAGTGCTCCTTGGGATGTTTAAAGCTTGGGAAATCTTTTTGTATCCAAATCCGGCTTTAAACTTCTTCACAACAGTATCTCGGACCTGCCTGGTGTGTTCCTTGTTCTTCATGATGCTCTCTGCGCTTTTAACGGACCTCTGAGACTATCACAGTGCAGATGCATTTATACGGAGACTTGATTACACACAGGTGGATTGTATTTATCATCATTAGTCATTTAGGTCAACATTGGATCATTCAGAGATCCTCACTGAACTTCTGGAGAGAGTTTGCTGCACTGAAAGTAAAGGGGCTGAATAATTTTGCACGCCCAATTTTTCAGTTTTTGATTTGTTAAAAAAGTTTGAAATATCCAATAAATGTCGTTCCACATCATGATTGTGTCCCACTTGTTGTTGTTTCTTCACAAAAAAATACAGTTTTATATCTTTATGTTTGAAGCCTGAAATGTGGCAAAAGGTCGCAAAGTTCAAGGGGGCCGAATACTTTCGCAAGGCACTGTACATCTTAGCCAAATACATTTAAACTCAGTTTTTCACAATTCCTGACATTTAATCAGAGTAAAAATCACCTGTCTTAGGTCAGTTATGATCACCACTTTATTTTAAGAATGTGAAATGTCAGAGTAATGGTAGAGAGAATGATTTATTTCAGCTTTTATTTCTTTCATCACATTTCCAGTGAGTCAGAAGTTTACATACACTCAATTAGTATTTGTCACACCCTGACCGTAGAGAGCGTTTTATGTCTCCATTTTGGTTTGGTCAGGGTGTGATTTTGGTGGGCAGTCTATGTTCTATGATTTTCTATTTCTATGTGTTTGGCCGGGTGTGGTTCTCAATCAGGCAGCTGTCTATCGTTGTCTCTGATTGAGAACCATACTTAGGTACCCTTTTCTCCCACCTGTTTTGTGGGAAGTTAACTTTGACTTTGTTCAGGGCACATAGCCCAAGCTTCACGGTTTGGTTTTTGTTCTTTGTTTTGTCGGTGTCATTTTTTTGAATAAAGAGAAAATGTATGCTTACCATGCTGCACTTTAGTCCAGTCCTTCAGCCAGCCGTGACAGTATTTGGTAGCATTGCCTTTAAAATGTTTAATATGAGTCAAACGTTTCGGGTAGCCTTCCACAAGCTTCCCACAATAGGTTGGGTGAATTTTGGCCCGTTCCTCCTGACAGAGCTGGTGTAACTGAGTCAGGTTTGTAGGCCTCCTTGCTTGCACACACTTTTTCAGTTCTGGCCAAAGATTTTCTATAGGATTGAGGACAGCGCTTTGATACCAATACCTTGACTATGTTGTCCTTAAGCCATTTTGCCACAACTTTGGAAGTATGCTTGGGGTCATTGTCCATTTGGAAGACCCATTTGCGACCAAGCTTTAACTTCCTGACTGATGTCTTGAGATGTTGCTTCAATATATCCACATATTTTCCTTCCTCATGATGCCATCTATTTTGCGAAGTGCACCAGACCCTCCCTCCTGCAAAGCACCCCCACAACATGATGCTGCCACCCCCGGGGCTTCACGGTTGGGATGGTGTTCTTCGGCATACAAACCTCCCCCTTTTTCCTTCAAACATAACGATTGTCATTATGACCAAACAGTTCTATTTTTGTTTCATCAAAACAGAGGACATTTCTCCAAAAAGTACGATCTTTGTCTCCATGTGCATTTGCAAACCGTTGTCTGACTTTTTTGATGGCAATTTTGGAGCAGTGGCTTCTTCCTTGCTGAGCGGCCTTTCAGGTTATGTTGATATAGGACTTGTTTTACTGTGAATACAGATACTTTTGAACCTGTTTCCACCAGCAACTTCACAAGGTCCTTTGCTGTTGTTCTGGGATTGATTTGCACTTTTCTCACCAAAGTACGTTCATCTCTAGGAGAGAGAACGCGTCTCCTTCCTGAGCGGTATGACATTTACGTGGTCCCATGGTGTTTATACTTGCGTACTATTGTTTGTACAGATGAGCGTGGTACCTTCAGGCGTTTGGAAATTGCTCCCAAGGATGAACCAGACTTGTGGAGGTCTACACATTTTTTTCTGGGGTCTTGGCTGATTTCTTTTGATTTTCCCATGATGTCAAGCAAAGAGGCACTGAGTTTGAAGGTAGGCCTTGAAATACATCCACAGGTACATCTCCAATTGACTCAAATGATGTCAATTAGCCTATCAGAAGCTTCTAAAGCCATGACATCATTTTGGGGATTTTTCCAAGCTGTTTAAAGGCACAGTCAACTTAGTGTATGTGAACTTCTGACCCACTGGAATTGTGATACAGTGAATTAGAGAGTTTTAATGACTCCAACCTAAGTGTATGTAAACTTCCGACTTCAACTGTATGAGATATGCAGTGAGCTGCCACCTGATGTGTGTAGAGCTGTGAAGATCTATCTGTGGTGAAGTCCTATTCATCTCATCAGTATCCCCATTAGACAGACAGAGAGAGAGAGATGCACAAGCTCTGTGACTCACTCCAATTCATTTTATACAAGTCAAAAATAATGAAGCACAGAATATCTGAAGCATCTGAAAAAAATGACCTGCATAGAAGGGGGAGAGAAAAACCAAGCAGGAGAATCCTTGATCAGCATGAAATGGCTGTTGTGTTTTATATCTCCAAGAAGAGGGGGTGTTTTTACCTCCAAACCCCCCCAATGTAATGTGTAGACTAGATACTGAATGTGCTGCTTGCATACTGTTTCCCAGTGCCTTGAATCATATTAAATCATACAAACAGCTGTTAGCAGGCTGGAGAGCAGCTTAACATACTTAACTGGTCAAAAAGCCAGTAAATTACTGACAGAATGACGTGTAATTAAAAGTCTATGCCACTTTACCTCGCGCTTCACACCTACAGTGGCGCGGGACGAGAGCGAGCAACTCCCACCCCGCTAATTAGCATTATCAGTGAAATGGTAGGGTTTGACTCATTAGTTCCATGTGCATTTAATTAGAGGCTGGCTGAAATTGGATTTAACTTATTACTTTTTCATGGATCACTTTCTTGTCATCACTTCAAATTGGATTGCAGCCCCAGGTAACTAATTATGCCAGCCGCAGGATCAGGAGTGGAGAAATAGGTCATTAGGCACAACACTGTCGGACCCTCGCTGATAGTCCACTCGCACCGCGGAGGAAGAAGGGAAAAAAGAGGCTTGTTTGTGGCATTGCTTTGGAGCCTGCTCAGTTAACTATGCCACACTGCAAGGGTTCCTGGGTAGGCACCCAGCGCCTACATTAGAATATGTGACATGCAACTGGGCTGAAGATGTTATGTCAACATGGTTCCAGTGCCATCAGTGTAATGCCTAGATTAGACTTGTTCTGTTCCAGGTCTGGATGGTGGCCTTGATGGGCCTTCATTTTTCATGTCGCTAGTACCATTAGGTACTGTGAGGTGCTGCAGGCTGCAAGCCAGCCTCTCTTTTCTATATGAACTCTCCATTAAGAAAGTTGACTTTTATTTGCCACTATTAGTAGGTCAGAAAATACAATCCTGAGAATGTTTGTGTAGTTGGACTAAAAACAGATCATGTTAATGGCCTTGACAAATAACCTATCCCCTTTTATAATTATTATATTTTTGGTTGTAGACAGATTGTTTGTAGCACAGGCAAATGCGTCACATAGGGCGGCAGACTACTGAAAAAAAATCCCTTGTTGAATCTTTTGTGTGTTCTCTGAAAGCAACTTGTAAAGATCACTTCTTTCTTAGTTCTACTGAAGCTGAGTCCTTGAAGCTGGTGAGCAACGGAAAACAAGAAAAGAGAAACTGCTTTTATATGGTTTCCTGACTTCCTCTGTTCACTGAAATGATGCGTTGGCTTTCTTTTAATATTTAAATGAAATGATCATGATTCATTTGATAGGTCATCTTGTCAGCATCATCTGATATATTTTGCATTGAACATATTCATGATATCAATGGAGCAGTGCTTGTTATTCTCTTCAGAAATAAGACGGGGAATAACACGAACCCATCATCTACCGTACATTTTTGCCAGGTGAATCTCTCTCTCTCGCCCTCTCTGTTTTACAGAGGGCATCTCCAGGTCAATAGATAATGTATTTTCAGTTTGACATGATGAAAGCCTTTTAAGTTTTGCCCCCCTCCCCTCCGCCACTCATATCCTTCATTTGTGGTCTTTGGGGGAGTGTTGTGTGACAGAATGCAGGGGCCACACCTCTCTCTGACAGGGGAGGAGAAGCCGCCAGCTTGCTCTGCTACTGTTGTTTGTGGTAGACCTATGGCATTGTCCTGACACATGTACACCACAGTGTTCCAATCTGTAAATCATTAGACTGCCGGCTGGACCTCCACCAGCGCTCTAAAGCAATCAGAGGCAGCATTCCGAGGAGCTCCCTCCTGCAGCCCAGCCGCCCCGTGGTTCGGAGCGCTATCCGTGGCCCACTACCGTGGCTAGGTGAGGTGACAATGAGCCCGGGCTCGGCCCACTCTGGCTCCCTGCCAAAAGGAGGAAGGGCAGCTGAGACAACGGGACAATTGAGGCAGACACAGCCTCTCTGTGATGAGCACCCAAGCTGTGAACCTCACCCTAAATGAACCAAGTTGTTTGTTTTAAACAGACACGTTCAGGTTCAGACAATCAAGACCAGAGTGGATGGATAATCCTTTCAGTGGTCAGTAAGCAGAAACTAAGCCTACTCCTAGTGTTGAATGAGGATTGAAATGGGAATGTTCTGACAGATACTGTGCTATAAGGCCATGTCTAGACTTCACAGTTCAGGCAGCGTTAGTATTCTGATCGTGGAATACCAAACTAGTCATGCATTTACACATACTGTACATTCAAATGTGTCTACAGTGTCCACAGTGTGTCCAGATTCCCTTTTCACGCGCTATATTCAAATGTCAGTATGCATTCTACAAACGGTGGAATAGGCTAAATATGATAATAAAATAACAACTGATGGCAGTAGCTAACTACTGTAGCTAACTAGCCAGCTAACCTCTGTAGCTAGCCAGCAAGCTAGCAAGCAATGCTAAAGGGATTGCAAACGGGATAGTGTAACTCTAGCCATAATATTTTCTATTTATTAGCTAGTTGGCTAGCATTTACACACTCGGAACATATTTCCTCCAACATTATAATGAAAGGTGCCTCTCGGTCCCAAAACACGTTTTCTGGATACTTGTGGGAGTGCTGATGACATTGCCCACTGTATGCGCTTTCGGTAGCCTGATTGCGTCCAGACTGAGGTGAAATACACACACAATGCATCCATGACCACTTCCAAATCTGAACACAAAGCGACTTTTGTGCGTCTAGACCGGTCTTTTCAATGCGATCTTCATATTCTGATAGCAGAAGTCGCATGTAAGTGTCAAGTGTAAACACGACCTAAGAGACATCAATATTCTTCAGGTTCATCAGCACAGTTTTTAGGTTCAAAATCAAATCACATACATCTGTGCGTGTGTGTATGTGCATGATTCCGTGTGTCTCTGTCTTTGAGGTGATTTAATATGCCAGGAATGATCAGCACAGCGCTGATCCCTGCATCTGTGTGTAACCAGGGATCAGGATGTCTTTTTCACCGCTTGTTTTTCTTGTCATATCGTAAAAATGTATTATGTGTACTGTATATATTAGAAACAGGTTTGGATCATTCTGTCAGTATGAAGTCATCCCTTGTATTTCCAGGCAGTCTGTTTCAGCCTGTTAGTGAGCCTCAGCCATGCGATGACTGTCGGTCTGACTCCGGACTCCAGACACAGGGCTTTAAGCCACTGCCATTTGCTGGACCTTTTTTTATTCTGAGGACTGATGTTTCCCTTCAAGCTCTATCCCCCTCCCTGTCTCCCTGTCTCCCCCTCCCCCCAATCTTGTATCTTCAAATCATTCTCCGCCACAGTATCTTGATTTCAGCCATGTGTTGTTTGAAATGATTCACCTCCCCTTTTGGGTGGTAATGGGTGGATGCATGGACTGTAAGGACAGAGCATTAATAAACACCAAGAGCCATATCAAAAACATCCACTCATGCATCTCTACATTTAATTAACCTTTTTTTACCAGGTTAGTCTTGTTGAGATAAAAGTATATTTTTCAAGAGAGACCTGGACCAAGGCAACTGCATCAACACATCAGTATCAGATAAACAGACACATTAAATATAAACCAGGTGAAAATCACATCAATACAACAAGCAGTACGTCAGTAACTAACATGTTCACGACACAAGTCAGAAAAACATCAGAGTGCAATATGTCAAGCATCAGAGCTTCACAACTACATGCCTCAACAACTCATTCATCTATTTGTATTGTGTGCTTCTCTAGGGACACGAGGTCCTGAAGTTTTACATTGACTTGGAGGGACTTTAACTACCAGGGGGACAACTGACCAGCCTGTTTAATTGACCAGCATAACTGACGCTTAACTGACCAGCATGCTTTTTAGGATTAAGATTAGGAGTATTGTGTACACTGATAGTTTCAGTTAGTGCTATCTACTCACCCTGTTTAGAGAGGGTCTACGTTCCTAAAACCATACTGAATTGAATGACACAGTCCGTAGACATATGTACGTCTATATTTGTGTTGGGCACTGAAGAGTACATGTTTATAGTCCACACCCTGGTAATTCATGTAACTATGACTAGTTCCTGGATACCAAATAGTTGGCATGGATGCACTCGTGCGCCCAAAATGTACTCAAACTAACTATTTTTAGATGTAATCATAGCTCCCAGACGTGTCTTTTAGAAATCCTGTAGGATAGAGATGACAGTTCCACTGCTCATTTCATTTGGCATCATTCAACTACAGGATTATTTTTCCTGAACAAAATGTCATGATGAGGCACTGTACTTCTTAATATAGTGTCTGATTCAAAAGAAGAACTCTATATGAATCAATCATGATAGAATACGGCACAAAATTCCCCCACCCCCCTGAATTTATGTTGCACATCGCTGTAGATGTTCTTGTTTTGACTAAGTGAAAACCACAGCAGACAGAACACAAAGAAACACAAACCTCGTTCTGCGCTGGCTGGCATATCACCTCAAGGAAATATTTAGCAAATACAGACTACACAATGTGTTCTTTAATGTCTGAAACCAATAACATAATACATCCTTGTAACACATTGCAACAGGCATGACTTAATATGAGTTCACCTTGGCCAATAACCCTGCCCATTTCAGATGAGGCTAAAGTGCAGATGTCAGGGGATAGAGAGAGGAGTTAAAGAGGTCTGTACACATTAGTTCAACCCAAAACTCAGAAAAAAAGATTCTGAATTTCCAGTAAGTTTGTCTTTTCAGATACAGCAGAGACTGTACACAGAGCTGATGTTGTTCGAGAAGTCGCTCACCTGGGGTGTAATCAATAGTGCACACAATAGCAAACAGTTGCAAACACTTTTATGCAAATTCAGGTAGGTTATTCCCCATTTCATTCCGTTTGCTTCTGTTTGGTTCCTAGTGAATACATCACTGGTCTGAAGATGCCTGGGTTTTGGTATACGGTTTGACCATTTATCTTAAAAAAATAAAATACAGTTATTATTTTAATTTTAATTGTAACATGAGTTGGACATATCTAGTTATTTAGTGTACCCATGTTGATATGGTTTAGAATGAATTTAGTCTACACCCCTTTATGTTGTTCACCCTCTGTGTTTGTATATGGGAGCTGCCATTGTCTTTAACCCCAGAACAAACACTAGTCAGACTACCAGACGTTAACTCATACTTTCACTGTAACACAGGCAGGAAATTGAGTCTTTTATTATGTCATCTCACTGTGTCGTAAGCACAATAATTATTTCTGGATCATCATGAAGAGGATGGGTGAAAGATAAAACTGAAGGCTCAAGGATATTGATGATTCTCTGTGTTGACAAAATATGTTTGGTGAAGAAATATATATGTATCACATCGATACACACCTATGTGTAATTACTGTGCACAGTGCAGGCTCAGGCAGAGGAGGAGGAGAGTAGAGTGTGAGAGAGGGGAGGCTTGAACTGTATGTCTGCTAAATTTATCATGAGGCCTTTGGGAGCATTGAAATGAGAACAGTGGCCTATTACTGCTTAGAGAAGGTGTTTTATTGAGAATATGCCGACATGCCACCCCAGGGAGAGTGCTGGGGAGAAGAGTGTGGCCAGAGCCGAGATCAGTGTGTGTGTGTGTGTGTGTGTGTGTGTGTGTGTGTCTGTGTCTGTGTCTTTGTCTGAGCCCTCTGAGTGTGTCAGATAGAAAGTAAAGAGCCTTTTCTTCTTCTGGTTAATTATTCACTAAGATATGTATTGGAATTGTCACTTTTGACACTTGAGGTCACCCAGTCAATTATTTATATAGGTCACCCAGCTTAACAAAGCTTGTTGTTAGTTATTAGCAGATGAGGGCAGTGGCTTGTTACTGTATGTATGGACTGTGTTGATTTGTGTTCTGGAATGTTCGTATTCCATGAGCATTCCTTCATCCTTAGCCAAGCTTTTATGGACATTGATATGAAAAAAATGTTATGGCCATGTTTGAATTTGTTGTGCATGTTAACATGTTAATTAACTGAGTTATGTGTTAATCCTGACTAAAGGTTTGTTTTAATGTCTTAGTATTTGTGTCTGAATGTATTTCATCCTTTTGATTCTTCTCAAACTGAAATGAATAGTTGTAAATAGTATATTTTCAGATACTACAGATTTATCATGGTTTAAAAGCTATTATTTCAAAAAAGAGCAAAAATGTATGTATAATAGTTTTTTTGGTATATTTATTTATCTCCTTTCTCTCTCTCTCTCTCTCTCTCTCCTGTGCAGTTCATGCATGTCCAGTAGAGGGCAGGGTCCTGTTTCCCCTTGTTCTCTTTTATATACCTGCTGTTGAACCATGTGATTCTATTAAGACGTATTATATTATATTCGTATTATCGTGACTGAGTAGTAGTGACAGCACCAGAGGCAGGAGTAGTATATGTTGTGTAGGGAAGTATTAGAACAAGTGATATTAGTAATCAGAGGAAAAATCATGTATTTTGGTAGATCAATGAGTTTATTGCTTATTTTTACAAAGGGCAAAAATATTAAAGATACCCTGGAAAAAGATAGATGTGGTATCTGGAAAAATATAGATGTGGTATCTGGAAAAATAAACAAGTGATATCTGGAAAAATAAAGAAATTATGTAGTTAATGGAAAAGTTGTTTCTTACTCATGAAACAATATAAAAAAAACACACAAAAAAACAATTATATTAAAAAGTATTTATTTTAGACTGAAATGCTTTTTTATGGTATTTATGGTATAAATCAACAAAGCATCTAAATTGTTTGTTGGCTGTTTGTTGTTCTCAGAATATAAAATTAGTTTGACTCTTTGTCCTGACGCTGTAAACAATTCCATTTACCAGAACAATAAAGTGTCTGATAGCAGGCTAGATTCTTTCTTTCAGCTGGATAGCTGTGTTTACTTATCTGTTGTTTAATTAAAGGGCTTCTTTTCTTTAGGCATCCATTGTTTCAATAGGTCAAAGGGTTAACAGCCGTCAACTATGTATTTTTTTTCAAAGGGGTCCCACACAAAGGCATGGGTTCACCTGCAGCTCAGCCTGAGGCTCCCTATTGTGTAGGCCATTTGAATTGATTATGTTTAGGGGGCTGGTTGTGATTGGTGGAGAAGGGCGTGGTTGATTGGATAGTTTTGTATCTTGTCAGCCAGGGAGCAACCTTGCACGTGCAATCTGTCTGTATCCCGAGGAAGCCTGGAGACGCCACAGAACAGTAGTGTCCGCCTGCCTCTCTGCCTGCCTCTTTGCCTTTCATTCTCTCTCTCTCGCTCCTCTCCGCTCCACTCAACACTGCACGGCCCAGATCTCTGTTTACCCTGCCAGCTAAATGGAGTTTGTCAGGTTTGTCAATATGATTGATTCTGCAATTTTGCCAGCTTTCTTGTATAAAACTTGACAATGTCATTTGTCCAGGGAAAAGATGAGGGCTTTTATCTATCTGTTGTTGATGTTCTATCATTGTAATTGGTTAATTTTGTCATGCAGTTTGTTTAAGGAGAGAATGGATCCAGGTTTTAGTGTGTTCTGTAGATAGGGACAGAGTACAGACTTTCCCTGAAGGCTGTTACACTACAAGTATTTTGTGATTTGTGGGGAGATGCTGTGTTTTTAAAGATAGGCTACGTGTTGTTTAGATGTTTGTGTTTACCTGCTGATAGTTGCTGATGCCATTCAGAGATATAGTTTTCATTTGCTGAATTGTGCTTCAACAAATGAAATGTTCAAATGTTTTGTTAATCATTTTGTGTATTTAGATTCACTTTACATTAAGGTAACACTTTACATTAAGGTAAAACTTTACATTAAGGTAACACTTTACATGAAGTTGCTCATATGCCAGTTTAGATATACTGTAGTTGGGATTCTAGTTGTGTTTGTTTCTTTATTCTGACACTGTACTAACCAGATCATCAGGCTCTGGTACAACAGCATGTGTTGTTAAGATATGGAAAGTTCTAGGAAAGGCTGTATTTTAGCAGTGAAGTTGTTTATCACATATTATTATTTAATATATTCTGCATCCCAGTGTGTTACTAACAAGCACATGTAGCCCTCAGCTTCAGTAGGGCATGCTGTTATTGTTTACTGTTAGTTATACATGAGATATTCCCAGTTTGTGTGTTTGTGAGTTGAGTGTGTGTTTGCCGGTCAGACCTGGCTCCCACTCAGGCTATGGACAGTGTCCCTGTCAAGTGAAGAAGGCAGCGAGGTGATGGGGGGTTGATCGTCTCCTCACTCTGTCACTTGAAATTAAGGGAGAGGGAGGCACAACTCTATATTTGACACTGCCACTACGTAACCATTTTAGGCAGACTCAATCATTTGAAATGTCAGAACTGACATTTTTCCTGAAACATTTTTTTTTTGTGCGTGCACACGCACGTGAACACATGCATACGTGGGTGTGCTTGAGAGCCTGCATGCGTGTGTGTAGTAAAGGGGGCGGAGAATGAAATGAGAGATAAAGTTGAACCTTTCTACACCAACTTCCCTCTCTTCCCTGGTGGTAGATTTGAACCCCATGAAACACCCCTTAGATATTAGACTGAAGACTGTTATTTACTTTGTGATGCTGGTTTAACTTTTAATGTAAGAGAGCCTTCAGAGTCTTCCAAAACAACAACATTTTCAATTAATATATTAACACATGCTTAAAAAACAACAACATTTTCCTCACTTTTGAGGCTAATGTTTTCACCTTCTACCCCCTCTGCCATGTTTGTACTGAGCTCCAGACTGTGTCTGAACAGCCTCGGCGATGAGAGGGTGTATCTGTACTGGTAGAGTTTAGAGAGAGAGGGTGAATTTCTCTGGCAGAGAGGGGCCGGTGGAGGTTAACATCAGATTGTGAGGAAAATTAAGCCTAAACAGCCAGTGTGCACTGTAATGCTGTGCAGCTGCACTGGCTGGGCTGGGGGTGCAGTTTGGGAGAGCTGGAGTGCGAGCTGATTGGGATGACATTTTGTAATCAAAGTTGATTTATTGTTCATTAGTAGTGCATTAGCCCTTTCAGGCAGGGCCATTATTTGTGCAACGGCCTGTCAAGGCGAGAGGCTGCCAGCACCTGTCATTTTTAAACCATGACATAGGCAACCAGATATTACCCTGTACCCAGAGAAGCGGGCATGGTGGCAGCCGACAGCCAGCGAAATCCCACAGAGCTCTGGGATATCCTTTACAGGAGTGGCCACTGCTTTGTAGTGTGGAGTGAGTGAGTGAGGGGGAATAGTTTACCGGTGATATAGAAAACCACCAGCTGCTCTCTGCTGTTCTCCTGACTCCTCGCTGGATTGAGGAACGTTTTGACATGAAAACAGCTTTTGTTGCGTTAGGTACATTACTGCTCATTGCTCTTGGTCACGGTGTCTCTGTATCAGATAGGTGGATTATGTCAACACAAAAGATGTTATATATTTCAAAGTATAGAGATAGTATGTTAACAGTATGATTAGGCTACATGGTGTATAGACAGTGATATGGTGTGACAAAATAAACGAGTCTATATTTGCCACTTGTTCCGTCCTGCTCTGCTACTAGAAAGCATTATGTAATACTGTGTTAATTACTGCTGTGCTCCTCAAATAACATAATATATGTTTTCTTTGTGTAAGTAGTTGTGGAATGATTCAGTAGGCTGTATCCAGATACAAGAGGTGGCATATGTGTTGGATCTAGATTTATCTCTGGATGGTTTTCACACATTCTGTGAACCAGCTGCTGACTTCTCCCCTTTTTATTATTATGAATTGGCCACGTGGTTTTTCTGACTCACAAAAGACAACAGCACAAGCCAAGTTTAAAAAAGCCTACACAATTTGTGGCCCCTTGTCTGCCGTCATGGAAACAAGAATGAGGTTTGCATTGCTGGTGTGCAGAGTATGGAAACAATCTGCATGAGGATGTGTCAGGCGTTGTCTTTGGGTACATTTTCATTTGAAGGGGATTTTAAAGGCTGTGATCTTAATTAAATCTCAACTGATCCAAATAATGCATCTGAAGGCACGCAGGGTTGCGTAATGGTGCTGAGCTGATAAACCATAAAACACGGGCACACGGAGGTACACAGGATGAGAAGAGGGGGTAGCACCCACTGGGTCTGGGACCAGGTGAATGGGCTGGTGAATGGTGCTATTGTAGGCACTAGAGTTGTCATCTCCTATTTTAATTTTGTCTCAACCTAGCGTAGTGCTTGAAAGGTCAGAAAGAGTGACAGGATATGTTATCAGTGAAAATGGAATGGAAAGCCTCATTAAAAAGGCTATCAGTGAATACAGTGGAACATAAAGACAAACTGAAAGAAATGATCCTTTTATTCAGTAATATGCTCTTACTACAGTGAACTACAGGAAATGGCTCCCAAGTGTGTGTGTGTGTGTGTGTGTGTGTGTGTGTGTGTGTGTGTGTGTGTGTGTGTGTGTGTGTGTGTGTGTGTGTGTGTGTGTGTGTGTGTGTGTGTGTGTGTGTGTGTGTGTGTGTGTGTGTGTGTGTGTGTGTGTGTGTGTGTGTGTGTTTGTGTACACATGTGCCAGGGTGGGGGCCATGCACTGGGCACCTGCAGTGGCGGCTGCCCAGAGTGTGGGAAAGAGATGACACCACGCAGCTCTACTGTTATTGTTGGGGTGAGAGGCTCGTTCACTTCCCAGTGTAGTTTGTTTGTTTTACAGAATGCTGGCCCAGCTTAGCTGAAAACGTGTTTGTTTGTGGTTTAAAAGTTAATTAAAATGCAATCTTGAGTTTTGTTTTTACAGTTGTTGCGTATCGTTTCAATCCCCCTGCAGAATATATATAGCAAATGGGCAGAAAATATGACTGTGATTATCCAGTTTATCTGAATTGTAAACTTTTTGAAAGCAGCTTGAATTTGGATGACAAAGAGGAATTAGTGAGAGCTTAGCCAAACCAGGATGGGTAACGTTAGCTCTGTCTCCTTGTGTTCTTTGTCATGCATGTTGTAGTCTGGGACTACATACATTGGTTGTTGTGAAACTACTATTATTATTATGATTATGATTATTATTATATTATTATATTTGTTTGATAGTAATACACACAAATACACCAAAAATACAATATAAGAAACAGTCTTTTGTTGATCCTTTTTTTCCATCAGAGAAAACATGCTTGACATATTCTCTAAACCGCTATCCACCTTCAATATTTCAATAAACCTGAACGATGAGGAATGAGTAATTCATTCCGATCTTGTCGTAGACTAATTATGTTCATGCATCACTTCAATACAATGCCTCCCGTGAAATCCTCCTTTCGGAGACATTTTCATGCTCGAGATTATACGCTATTCAAGACGGAGCGCCATTACTATTCAAATGTCTCAGGCCAAGGTAAACCAACAGTATCAAACAGGCTGGCCTCTGATTTCTCAAGGGTTTGTTATTTTCTACTTCTCCATTCTATTTGATGTCCTTACAAAACAAGATCACACCAGGGAGAAAGATATAAAAATTACAATTTTTTTTTTCTTCATCTAACCTGGTCCTTCATGGCTGGTTTAATATCAGCGATGGTCTCATTGAAGTTGGCTTGTTTTTCCTTTTTCTCTTCTCCTTAATTGCCCCAGTATCACCAGGAGGGAAGGGAGGGAGGCTAGCTTCATGTCTCATGCCTGGGTCTGCTTCCCCTCTCTCTCTTTTTCTCTCTCGCGCTCTATTTCTCTCTCTCGTTCTGTCTCTCTCTCTCTCTCGTTCTCTGTCTCTCTCTCTCTCTCTCTCTCTCTCATTCTCTGTCTGTCTCTCTCTCTCTCTCGTTCTCTGTCTCTCTCCCTCTCTCTCTCTCTCTCGTTCTCTGTCTCTCTCTCACCACACTTTGACCTTTGGCTTCTGGGGGAACGCTGGTTGAAGAGCGTCTTCATTAAGTGTGAATCTGTGAATTCCCGACGTCGTCAGATGTGTGGCCGATGTTTCCTCATTAGAATATCATTTCCATGCTTGTTCTCGGTGGTGACGCACAAAGAGAAGTTGGCGTAGTGTACTTTAAAGGCAGCAGAGGCTCCCATCACTTTGTGGCCTACCTTCACTCTGAACACGCTCCTGCTCTGTTCTCCAGGCAGCACGGCATCAGACGCTGCCTGGTACACTAACCTCTCTCAGACAAAGAAAAATATTCTTATAATTTCTTTAACATCGTTGTAATTACGTACTGTTCAACCATGCGCTACAATTTACTGTGTGTGCATGTTTGAGTTTTTGCATGCTTATGTGCATGTGTGTGTGATTGTGTTAGTTGCTCACACTGCAGCTGTGTGAGAATGTTCCAGGTTTGAATGTTTATATACGCGAGGCACCTGGAGAGTGCCACACCTTACTGAAATCCATAAACGTCAGCTGTTTCTGGCATTCCCAAAATGTCTTATGTTTCACACCCACATATTGGTGTACAAGTAGCTGCTCAAAGAAACTCTCCTAGTATTAGTTCTCTGTGAATCATCCAGACCGACAGAGAATTCTCCCTCAGACTCTCTTCAGATGTACATATATTTCTGTGCATCATCTGGAGTCGTGAGGTTAACCAGAAATAAGTGAGTATGCCATATGGAGAGCGTTCTAAATGGAGAGTGGCGTACTGTGTTTGTGTTAAATTGGCATGATACACCAGCCAGGGGCCACATGTTTCGGTTAAAGTGCTCCTTCCCCTCAATAGCCCCCTGTCTCAGTCAGATTTTCACTCATTCAACACACTGGATTAAATGGTAGTAGTTACAATGATCAATAGGTAAGAACCGTACATTCCGTCTTGCTGCTAATGACCTCAGTAGTAATGTGTAATAAAATGTGGGCTCTAATAGCCGCTTGCCGGGGCTCAGCCTGCCGTCTCTTGGTGTCTAGGGGTAGTTACAGTGGACCAGACCCCCCCTTCCATGACAAAGAAAGGTGTGAGGCTGCTTGAACCAGAGGATGTGCTGCTCAAGGTGTAAAAATAATGTAATTAATTGAATGAAATTCCAATCCAATTTGTTAAGAAATGATCAGTTATTAAGTGTGAAATGGTGTAAAATATTGTGTTAATTATATTTTTCTACGCTGGATCTCTATGTTAGACTCTATAAAACATGTACTATCGAAGATGAATAATACAAATGGTTAACTACATGTGAAAATAACCCTGGTTACATTTACTGCCCTAACATGACAATAAAAGTAGAGCATGTCAAATCTAAAGTAGATAGTTTCTGTAATGTAATGTAAAGCATCAAAGAAGATACATGATTATTTATCCTTGGTGTGTGAGGTAATTGTTAGTGGTGCTGAGGCAGGTCTATATCTATCGCATCACGTAGAGGGCTTATACTGTAGCGAGACACGCTGCCCGCTTGACCTTCAAAATAGTTGATCAAAATTAGTGATGCTGAGAAAAAAGGACATCAGTGCATAATGACTGCGAAATTAGAAATGGGGGTCTTGGCTAAGCAAATGACAGGAAAAGCCATGTGAAAAAGTCCAGGTGGATATTTAGACATAATACAGGAGGAATTCACATAGCAATTTCAGCCTCTCGTCGCCTCCCACTGAAAATGAGAAATGTTAAGTGCGTTGAGTCCTAGGTGGTGCGTGACCTCCTCGAGTTTCCCCTACAGGAGGACAAAACACATCTAATCTTTCAGCGCGGAGCAGCTCTCAATGAGGTTTACAGAGAGCGTCAGCGCCACCGCGTCCTGTTTGACGCTGCTACCCTTTCCAGTGCCGTGAGAGTACAAGCTGCTCATTATGACCCATTTAGTTTTTGTTTTCTGTTCTAGTGGGGGAAATTAATCAGGTGATATGCATGCTGCGTGTACCAGAGAACGCCTCTCCTGCTAGATAGATTGGAAACAGCTAAAGGACATTCATGCATGGACATTTCAAAAGGCCGTCATTGGCTATGAGGTCACAGTACAATTTGGGTAACCTTGGTGAAGACTGACTGTCAGCCCTAATGTCCGCTCTATCAGCCGGCGACATCAGCCTCGGAGACGCAGAGCACGGGTTTACCACACATACACACACACCGCGGCATGTTAACAGTTGCAAATGTGAGACGGCTATCAAGTACATCTCAGTAGCTGTTTGTCACTAAGATGTCAGTGAAAAGGGCTTTTAATGGTATGGCACATCACAGCAGTGAGTGGCAGCATCCAGACACTCTGAGAAGCCACAAAGCCGCCGGAGCAATTAAGGCAGCCTGACAACTGTGGGGAACTGTGGGGTTCTTTCAGTGTCATAACAAATCACTTGTTTTGAAGAGTCATCCACTCACACCTTTCTGTTGGAGTTAGTTAGGGGCCTGTGTCAGTATGTATGTCCTCCTCCTGTCATGGCGCCGCAGCTTTATTTGTACATTAAAGAAATTGCTGTTGACAATATTCTAATGAAATGACATGGTTTATGCACACAGGTTCGCTGTAGCCTACAGTGTGTGGCCTATCTTTGCGTTTGCTGGTGTAGTAGCAGATCACCTCAGCAGAAACAATCAAACCTTGGACAGCCTGTTAGTGTTAGGTTGTGTGTGTCTGTCTGGACAGCCTGTTAGTGTTAGGTTGTGTGTGTCTGTCTGGGCAGGGCTGTTGTGCTGAAGGTCGGAGGGGGGCTGTTGTAGAGTTTCCACAGGCTTACTGCAGGCCATCTCCTGTCATTACTCCTGTGTCTAGTATTGTGTCATTACTGCTTAGGGGGTGTAGCATCTCTTGCTGTGATGACACTCCAGGTGATTTTTCCAGTACAGACCAGAGGTGTTGAGGGGCTATCCTGGGCTCTCATTTCAGTGGCTGTTATAGTGTGTGTAACTCCTGACAAGTGGTCTGGTTGAGCTGCTGTAGTCTATACTGTCTCTGCTTGTCCTCCAGCTCACTTTTTTTTGCTGTGGTCATATAGTCCTATAAAGCATGTATCCTGGCTATGTCAGTCTTATACTACAACACTGTCTTAGTAGACCAGGTTAGTGACTGCTCTGCCTACCCCCCCCCCCCGCCCCTCTCTCTCGTAGGTTCCAGTGTCAGTGGCTATGATGACACCCCAGGTAATAACGCCTCAGCAGATGCAGCAGATCCTCCAGCAGCAGGTCCTGAGCCCTCAGCAGCTCCAGGTGCTCCTGCAGCAGCAACAGGCCCTCATGTTACAGCAGGTAAACACACGGGACATTCATACTGTACATAAAACACATCAACATCAACATCCTCACACCAACCACCATACTGTGCACTGGCGTTCCTTCTGAATATGAGACTGTATCACATAGAGAACAGCCAGAGTGCTGAAAGTATGCCCGCGGCCCACTGCTGAGTTTAGCTTGGCCCTGATGGATTGATTGGTTGGTGAGCTGTCACTCAGACGTAGCTCCCATGTCTTTTGCAGCAGCAACTCCAAGAGTTCTACAAGAAGCAGCAGGAACAGCTCCACCTCCAGCTCCTCCAGCAGCAACATGCAGGCAAGCAGAGTAAAGAGGTAGGCTCACTATGATGACATCATCACCTCCACCGCCGCCATGCATGTCATTGCTTTACTGAACTCGTATGTTGCCCCGGTGGTACGATCCTCAGCCAGCCAAGCCCAGAGCCCAGAGCCCAGAACCCAGAGCTCAGAGCCCAGAGCCCAGAGCCCAGAGCTCAGAGCCCAGAGCCCAGAGCCCAGAACCCAGAGCTCAGAGCCCAGAGCCCAGAGCTCAGAGCCCAGAGCTCAGAGCAGTATGTGGAAGGCATGTCTTCTCTCACTCTCACCATCTGTTCAGAGGCTGTGGTTTTTAAGAAGAAAAAAAGAGAGAGAGAATCAAGTGTAGTTCTGCTTCTGATTAGCATGTCAGGCACGATGGGTAAATACCAGTAATAACTGAATAAACCAGGAATACTGATGATCCCTCTTCTTCCAGGGGATGGGGCTCGTACTGCTTCTCGGGCAATTAAATAAATAACTACATTTTGTGCTGTTTAATCGTTTGTTCTCTCCAGTAAACAAGTGTCTTACAACACAGAGATTGCCCTTCACCCCCTTGTAGGAAATACTGAAAGGAAGGAAAAAGAAAGGCAGAAATCTGAGAGGCTTGCTTGGTAATTAACATGCAAATGGAACGGGAAGAGAAGGTGTGTAATTGTGAGATATCAGTACGCTCCCAGCTTTGTTGTGTTGCCCACGCTCTCCTTTTTCCCATCTTTTTCCCTTCCCTCCCCCCAGTTCAGCCGGACTGGCTCATCAGCGGTGGCTCAATGCGTGTTAGTGACTCGCGGATACAGGCATCACTCTGGACAAATAAATTATTATTGTGCGGTCAAAAGAAGTTTAAAGACAATCAGGGAATTTTCTATCTGAGAGCCACGTTTGGGGAGGGTGGGGGAAAAAAGCATATAAATGAAGCCAAATGTTAAAAACACATTCACGCACATGCTCACACACGCACACACACACACACACACACACTGTTGAAGCTACCGACTTCAAAGTCCCATTTCTCTAATTAATGAACTGCAAGCTTCAGTTTGGACAAGCTGTGGTGTGATGCTCCCATAAATCAACGTGACAGCAGAGCTCCTTGGCCTCAGATAGGGCCTGTCACCAAGTGGCATCTGATGTAAACATGACTGGAGCTGGGGGGTTTGAGAGGGAGGGGGGTACTAGTCAGAAGGAGGTGCAATTGATCAGCTGAACGGAGATCTTTTGAAGTGTATTATGTATGATCACAGGAAATGGATGCAGCCTCGAGAGGCTCTCCTGCTCTCCGATGTGTTGCTTTTTTCCCCTTTCTATTGCATTTCTAGCTGCTACAACCATCAAAAGACAGAATAAGAATCACGCTGCAACTCCCCTGTGGCAGGCAGACAATAACCCCCTGTTGTTGCTTTGTGCCTCTTTTATTTTAAAGACATCAAAATGTAGTTTTTCAAAGATCTTTAACTTTATATTTGAAGCTTGACAATAAAGGGCTGCCACTGCCACTCTTTATCCTTGTCAGGAACTGTTTTTTTCTCTCGTGCCACTTCTTGTTAACCTCTTATTTGGTCTATTGGGCCGGGGGATTTAATGTGTCTTCGCGCTGGGAGAGCACAGGAGCTGCTGTCAGCTGAAGAGACCACAAGAAAGAAATCTGAAGGGGAGAGAGTTAAATTCAGTTGCAATTTAAAAGCCACCCTATATTTATTTAAGGCACTGATGAAAGACATTGTTCCCTGTGAACTCCCGCCCCCGTAGTACCATTAGCATTGTCTTATGCTGTCAGACAGACAGGAGCTACAGTACAGAGAAGTGTCCCATTGAAGACACAAGAAACTTCTTACACTGTTGTTGAAAATCAACACCCTTTCAAAAACAGGCTCTTAGATGGGAAGAATCAGAGGCTATCTGCATCACTAATTACACTGAAGCCTGCATGAGAACTTCATCAAATTTGCTTCAAATCGTCAATATAGTTTAGGTCATAAACCAGAGAAATAGGTGTTTATGAATGCACCCTATCATCTAGTCCCATGTTTTAATGCTAATCCATGAATATTCCACTACATAATCCTCCTGATCAGACTAACGTATATGATCCCTGGCCGTGACCTCACTCTCCGAGGGTGTCTCAGGGAGAGTGGGATATGCAAAAAAACACTTTTCCATTTCGCAGGTTACACACTTGTACATGTGAAACAGGACAAATATAAGCGCCCCCTATTTGACCTTTTGTAATGAGAAGGCCTCTCCACATCAGACCAGTGTAGTGTACTGTACTGTGTTCAGGGCCTGTGGGGAAGGAGGCTGGATGAGGGGAGGGGAGGGGAAGGGAGGGGAATCCCAGCCCGGCAGACCTTTGACAGGCAGACCAGGACGTGCGGAGGGGGGAACAATTTATCTGGATATTTCAGCGGTTTCTGAGCCGCCGGCGGGTGACCTGACAGCAGCGTTGCACCGAGACCTTTTTTGTATGCGCTCAGTTGTGAGAAGTAAACATAGTGGTGTATCCTGTGTTTGGTAACAGGGTGCGGTGCACAGCTTGGCAGCCCGGGTTGCTTTTAATGCCCCCCACCCCGCCTTGACAATTGGCGCTGTGTACTCATATGCAGCCTAATATCCTGCCCTCTCCCAGGCTTATTTTGTTTGGCCGTCCTTATGTGTCATAGAAAACATAACAAGGTGAGCTTTGTCTTGATTGATCGTTATCTCCAGTTGTTGTTTAAGGAATAATAATCCATATTTTGATGGTGAAGCTGAGACTGGGGTCACTCCTCCACTCCGCTGTTACCTACTGTACCCACTTGTTTTGATTTGGAAAAGATTGGGGATATATTAGATCATTTCCTCCTGTTTATTGTTCTGACGACACCTCTCTCTCTCTCTCTCTCTCTCTCTCTCTCAATTCAAGGGGCTTTATTAGCATGGGAAGCATATATTAACATTACCTTAGCAAGTGACATAGATAATATACAAAAGTGAAATAAACAAATTAAATGATTAAAGTTAAAGTCAAAAATACATATTTCAATGAAGACACTGACTTTCTCAGAATGCAGATGTAGTGCTGTAAGATGAGCAAGACTCTGATCTTCAGTCACTCTATGATTCAACTCTACTTGCTGCAATTACCTGAGAGCAGTGCCACGCCTGAGAGAGTTGGGGGACTAGCTCGTGTGGTTATTAAACACTTTGATTTAGTCACACATTGTTTGCTGAATTATGAATAGGTGTAATTAAAATCCCATGGCTCTTATTATGAATGATTAACTATGTTGTTTAATTGTTTGTCATTTGCCTCCACACTTCTGGTTAATTAAGAGAAAGAGGGACATATACTGCACCTGTTCTGAAGTGTGCTCAGACAAACCCACATACTGTAGTGTGCTGAATGTGTTAGAGTTTAGGTGGTAGGGTTTGATGTGTTCGATTGGGATTGGGATTGGGATTGGGATTGTGTGTGTGTGTGTGTGTGTGTGTGTGTGTGTGTGTGTGTGTGTGTGTGTGTGTGTGTGTGTGTGTGTGTGTGTGTGTGTGTGTGTGTGTGTGTAAACATACTGTATCCTGTATGTATTAACCTAGGGCCTAACGTGCAGAAGCAAATGTTCAGGCATACAGAATACACTGTGATCAGCATGTGTTTGTCCGTTGTATCATCATGTGTTCTTTAACTGTCTCTTTCTGTGTTCAATCAATATGTACAGTTCGTAAAAATATTTTTTGTTTACCCTAGATTACCTATGTCCTGTTTGTTTGCTTATAGTGTGTGTGTGTGTGTGCGTGCGTGCGTGCGTGCGTGTGTGTGTGTGTCGTCCTCAGCAGCAGCAGCAGGCCCAGCAGTTGGCCTTCCAGCAGCAGCTCATGCAGGTCCAACAGCTCCAGCAGCAGCACCTGCTCAACCTCCAGAGACAAGGCCTGCTCTCCATCCAGCCTGGACAGACCGCCCTGCCCCTGCACTCGCTCACTCAGGGTCAGTGCTCTACTCTACTGCGAAACACACCTCCACACGGGATTATACTGCATACCACACCTGCCCCCAGCACCCTCCCCACAAACACACACACATACACACACACAGACACACACACTCTAAAATACCCTACATTCACTTTGTCCCAATGATAAACATCATATTGCATATGCTTTGACTACAGTATTCACCTTATTTAGTGCCCTCTAACTCTTGTTAGAAGTGTTCCCCATCTTGTTTTATTTATACTGCCTGTACTGTGTATCTTCCCTGTTCCCCCCCTTTGACTACCATGGTGTAGAGATGCCCTCTCCCCTCCAGCCTCTTTCTCTGGTCTCTCCATTCATACATTTTCCTTAGAATTACATCATACTGGGTGTTGACCAGGGGGAAATGCCTCCTTAGGCTAGAGGAAGAGTGGAACTGATGAGTACGGTTACATGCACACAATAATACCATTATTGTGGATAATCAGATTAAAATAATAGTTTCTTTAAACATTTACATGTTTTGCAAGAAGAATGATTTCCTTAATAATCCTTCCATGGAAACATCTGAACTGAGGCTGTTGATGGGACTTAAATAAATGCTGAAAATCAGCATAAATGTTGTACCACAGCAAACATGTTCTTTTTGCGAGCCTTTTTGAGTTGGGACATATACAGTTTGTATGTGAAAAGTATTTCTAAGATGCGTACTTTCAGTGTTTCCCAACTCACTTCCCTTTGCGCTACCTGTGATAGCACATATGCTGATCAAATACACAGCTGGAACGCCAATTCAGCTGTTTCCATGTCCTGATGACTCAAAAGGTTGCTCAGAAAACCAGGTGTTTTAAGCGGCGTATGCTTACATTGGTTTTGACCTCACGCCGATTAAGATAAGCAGAGTAAGGTGTTTACATGACTAATGCCATACGCAGCCGACAGCCATAATCAGTTTAATATCGAATTATTAGTGTGCACATAAACATACTCGTTGTTACTAAACTGCCACTTAACCTCTCATTGTGAAATATCCCATAAGGGGATGGTGGTGTGAGTCAATGCTTGTTGTTTAGCCAGGAAGTTTATTTCTTTATTTGTTTTTAATGTTTTCTTAAGGAGCAGCCCTATGACAAAGCCTCCATACCATTTTGGAACATGACATAGACTATTCATTCCAGGCTAAGACAAACAGTTTTGAAAAAACAAGATAAGGCGATAAAGTGGAAGGGCTGGGGAACTTAGGTAATGGGCAAACAAAAACAAGGTTTGTACAATCATGTTATTGTTTGGACTGTGTATGGAATCTGACGATTGCCATAGGCACAGGCGTGGCCACTGGTGTGCTGCCTGTTAGTGTACGCTTATGAATGACCTTGTTTTGGATATCTGGCAAACACACACATGCCCTTTTGAGTAAAGCATTACACCAGTGATATGGCAGTTTACTGTTCTTTATGGAATAGCACAACAGTTACTGAACATCCTGTTGACTGTTTGCTTACACTTAGTGTCATCAAATATCTCTTAGGCTGTCTCACAGCATGACTAATAGCAAACAGGACACTATAGCCATATTTTGTCAGATGACAGTTTAAGATACAAATAAAGTATCGTTTCTCTTTGTTATTATTTATACAATCTGAAATGAGGAATTGAACCTTACCACACAGAATGTTGGTTGGTTTCACTATTTTACTGAGTTGATCCTGGCTAGCCCGCCCTTGGAAACCATTCATGGTAAGACAGCTGTTAAAACACTTGCCATCAGGCTGAGTTTCCCTTCCTATTCTACACATTTTCTGCTTGACTGTTTGAAGTTATTGATGACCTTTCTGTTTTCCACATCACTAAACTCTTTCATGCATCAGCAGCCGAGACCTACAGAGCTGAGATCTAATCTACTATATTCAGCACATAGTAAGCAGCACTGCAGAAAGAATGTGTTCTGCTGCTCCGTTTGGACCCTGGTGATTATGTGTTTGGACTGAGCCAATGAATTAGGATGACTTTTATACACTGAGGTGATGATCAGACAGAGATGCTTTTTTCCCTCTTTATTCAAATTCAGATATCACAATCAAATTATTAGAAAATTCATTCTCTCATTGCAGTATAATTATATTGTGCTCTCATGGTGTTCTGGGAAAACAGCCGCCCTGAATGTTTTAGAATAAGGAGGCGTGTAATGCATATTGTACATGTATAAAATGGCTTATTTTTTGTATTGTATGGTCTTGTGCTTACTGGAAATGTTGATAGAGACCGTATAACATATTTTCATTATCAATAGACATGAATAATCACATAGAGTTATCATTTAAATACCAGAAGTAATTTAGTACCATAAGTGAAGGAAGTAATTTAGTACCAGAAGTGAAGGAAGTCATTCAGTACCCGACGTGAAGGAAGTCATTCAGTACCCGAAGTGAAGGAAGTCATTTTGTACCAGAAGTGAAGGAAGTAATTTAGTACCAGAAGTGAAGGAAGTCATTTAGTACCAGAAGTGAAGGAAGTCATTTAGTACCAGAAGTGAAGGATGTCATATAATACCAGAAGTGAAGGAAGTCACTTAGTACCAGAAGTGAAGGAAGTCATTTAATACCAGAAGTGAAGGAAGTCACTTAGTACCAGAAGTGAAGGAAGTCATTTAATACCAGAAGTGAAGGAAGTCACTTAGTACCAGAAGTGAAAGAAGTCATTTAATACCAGAAGTGAAGGAAGTCACTTAGTACCAGAAGTGAAGGAAGTCATATAATACCAGAAGTGAAGGAAGTCACTTAGTACCAGAAGTGAAGGAAGTCATTTAATACCAGAAGTGAAGGAAGTCACTTAGTACCAGAAGTGAAGGAAGTCATTTAATACCAGAAGTGAAGGAAGTCTTTTTTTTTTACATTATTTTTATTTCACCTTTATTTAACCAGGTAGACTAGTTGAGAACAAGTTCTCATTTACAACTGCAACCTGGCCAAGATAAAGCAAAGCAGTGTGACACAGACAACAACACAGAATTACACATGGAATAAACAATAAACAAGCCAATAACACAATAAACAAGTCAATGACACAGTAGAAAATAGAAAGTCTATGTACAGAGTGTGCAAAAGGCATGAGGAGGTAGGCAATAAATAGGCCATAGGAGCGAATAATTACAATTTAGCAGATTAACAATGGAGTGATAAATGAGCCGATGATGATGTGCTAGTAGATATACTGGTGTGTAAAAGAGCAGAAAAGTAAATAAAAATAAAAACAGTATGGGGATGAGGTAGGTATACTGGGTGGGCTATTTACAGATGGACTATGTACAGCTGCAGCGATTGGTTAGCTGCTCAGATAGTTGATGTTTAAAGTTGGTGAGGGAAATAAAAGTCTCCAACTTCAGCTTATTTTTGCAATTCGTTCCAGTCACTGGCAGCAGAGAACTGGAAGGAAAGGCGGCCAAATGAGGTGTTGGCTTTGGGGATGATCAGTGAGATATACCTGCTGGAATGTGTGCTACAGTTGGGTGTTGTTATCGTGACCAGTGAGCTGAGATAAGGTGGAGCTTTACCTAGCATAGACTTATAGATGACCTGGAGCCAGTGGGTCTGGCAACGAATATGAAGCGAGGGCCAGCCGACTAGAGCATACAGGTCGCAGTGGTGGGTGGTATAAAGTGATTTGGTAACAAAACGGATGGCACTGTGATAGACTGCATCTAGTTTAGTACCAGAAGTGAAGGAAGTAATTTAGTACCAGAAGTGAAGGAGGTCATTTAATGCCAGAAGTGAAGGAGGTCATTTAATACCAGAGGTGAAGGAGGTCATTTAATACCAGAGGTGAAGGAAGTAATTTAATAACAGAAGAGAAGGAAGTAATTTAGTACCAGAAGTGAAGGAGGTAATTTAGTACCAGAAGTGAAGGAGGTCATTTAATACCAGAGGTGAAGGAAGTAATTTAATAACAGAAGAGAAGGAAGTAATTTAGTACCAGAAGTGAAGGAGGTCATTTAATACCAGAGGTGAAGGAAGTAATTTAATAACAGAAGTGAAGTAAGAATTTAGTACCAGAAGTGAAGGAAGTCATTTAGTACCAGAAGTGAAGGAAGTAATTTAGTAGAAGCTTGAAGAGTGTGACTTGGATGATAACCAGTTGTTCTCTTTATCTGGACTTTAATTTGTTTCTCTCGCGGTAAATTATTTTGACATTAATGTTCAAAGTCTTGGAAGCGGTCAGACAATATCTGTTATAAATTACAACAATGTGTTTGGGGAGGATATAACTCTCATAAATATACATTTGATCCAGCGCCCACCTCCCCTCCTCCCCCCAAAAGCCTTTCCTTTTGACCTGTGGAGAGTGAGTGAGACAGCAGTGCACGCTCCGTTCTCCATTCTCCCAGGTGCAGCTGCCAGGTGTGTGTGTATGTGTCGCTGATCGCCCCTCTCCGTGCCTCCCCTGATTGGCTAAAGTGTGTTTTGTGGCTCCATGGCCTCCCAGGCTGTGCTGTAACAGACTGAGCTTTCATCGCTGGAGAACATCAGTTAAGTTGTCCAGGAGAGGGCAATGGGACAGTGACAAGACAACTGCAAAAAACGTGGCAAAGTACGAAGCCGTTCACAGTGCAGCAGCGGCACATCAGGGACAGCGGCAGGTAATATGCTCCCCCAGTCAGTGATTGATTTGGCCAGCAGCGCGACATTGGTAATAGTTCCTGCAGCATTAGGAGTTAACATATTTTAGGCCTAAGGGATGCATATCACTTGGCCAGTGATTACAGGAACATAAACAGTGGTGCACCAGAGGTCTCTGCCGGATGGAACAATAAACTAATAGCGGTGTCACCGTCCCCCCATGGTATTGGCTCTGTGTGGAAAGCAACAGCAGAGTTGAAAGAGCCCGAAGCATAGGGGCTATTTTTTATTCTGTGGATGATGACCTGCAACTGATGTCATTATGCACCTTAAATCAACATTCTGCTTGCTTGAACATGGTCACCTGGGTACGGAGGTACAAGGACGGGAAAAGGTTGAGGAGCACGTCCTGTCTGGGTGCCTAAGCTACCTGCAGCGGTAAAATTGAGTTGCCAGGTCGGTGATCAATCAAGTGTCCCAACAACATACATTTTTTTGAAATGGTTGTCTGTTTTTCCATCCTATAGTGTGTGGAATAGTTTTGTTGAAAAATGGAAAAAGGGATTAACTAATCCTGCATTTGAAAATACTAAATATACAGAAAAGGATTTAGAGATCAGTGTTATACTGAATGTCTACCATAGATTTAGACATCAGTGTTATACTGTATGTTGTACTCTATGTCTACCATTTAAATCAGATGCTGCCTTCTCAGGTAGAATAAAAAGCTGTTTGTCCAAACCTAGAATATAATACTATTTGAGATTTTCATAGCACTACATTTTATTGTCATTCATGGTGTTATCTTGAACGGCCCTCAGTTTCCAGAGATCCAATGAGGACAAGGTAGTTTAATAAGAGAAGGGCGTGGGAGTGGAGGATAGAGGGGAAGAGAGAGAAATAAAGGAGACCGCTTGGTCCCAGTCCGTTACCTCTGTCATCAGAGGAGTCTATGGGAGCTGTTTCATCTGAGTAAACATTGGTGTCGGGGTCACCAGGACTGGCTGGTAATTGAGGGAGAGTGGGCTGCCCTGTCAGCCACACAGGCTAAAAATACATCGCCCACTGTCACTGGGCACAAAGTGGGGGGAAAATTATTGTTCCCGCTGTCGAAGCACAGGACCTTCCCCATCCAGACAAACCATCATCATAGAAAACTTTCCCTCCAAGGATCCTTCCCTCCATCAAAACAACAATGTGCCTTTAATAGACAAGTGAGAAGCAACAACCGAAGGATTAGCATGCTTTTGTGCAAACAGAATCATTTGGCATGTTTTGTCTGTCAGGGCTGTGTCCTTCGATGAAGGTACATCAAGGAGTAAGACAGAAAGAGAGAACGAGAGAATACAGGGCAGGCAGAATAGAGGAGAGCACGTGGAAAGGTTATTGATTTGTCCTGCAATCATTTCCTGCTCTTTGATATGCAAACGATCTAGTGTGAATTTACAGCAATCCTATCAGACTCATTTCACAGTTCTTAGCCCCTGTGTCTCTCCAGAGTCCTTCGCATCATTAGGCCAATGTTCTCCATTACGAGCATAATTAAAATCTTTTGTAGCTTATCAAATAAAATATATTTTTGCTGATCTTATTGAGATCTTCATCTTACAGTTATTTTCCACAACAGGAATAAATTAAGACTAAGCATTTTGCAAAATGTATTACGATCTGGCGCTTGAAAGGGCCACTTCTGGTATCTATAGAGCGAGCGATAAAACATCTGGAGACTATAAACCCACCCGAGATAAGCATGTGCAAATCATCTTTCATTTGCCATTGCTCATTTTGAGAATAGATTTAATTAATTGTAATGTTAAACGAGTGGTCTTGCCCATCGCGCTCCTATTAAATTCACAAATGTGCACACATTCCCATATTGGATATTTTAATATGCTATAAAAAATATGGATTAACCAAATACTTTTCTGAACCATAATACAAACGGCTAGAGAACATACCCTCACGGGCGGAATATTATTTTTCTTATCAGCTTTTGCCTCATTTATGTCAAATGAAAGCAGGCTTCTCCTGCTAGTGGTAACAGACACTATATATACAGACACATATACATTGTGTTCAAACAATGGCTAGGTTCTCTCAGACATGGAAACTGGGGTGTACAAACACAGCATTATTCTTCCTCATCCCCAATCTGGCCCAGGGTGTCAGGATGGCTGTCAGACAGCAGCACAGAAAACACGCTCTCTCTGTGTATGTGTTCCGACACAAGAAAATGTCTTCTGTCTTCAATAGATGTTTCTCTTTAGAAGGCTGCTGTGTTAGCTGCAGTGTGCTTGACTCGTTAAACGAGGTTTAAGTCTTCTGTGTCAATTGGAGGCGGTGCAGAGCTTTAAGTATTTTGCACATTAATGCGCTTTTCAGAATATTACCCCAGGGTCCTGTTTCTGGAGGAGGTGGGGTGGGCTGTTTTGGTTGTAACATTGCTATTGTAAACTTTTTGTGTGTGTTCTGCCTCTCCTCTTGTACAAGAAATGATGGTGATTATTCAGATTTCATGCCTTGTCTGGATGTTAATTATTTACTGTGGGCATGAAATGCGTGTGAATGCCAGGGATTTGTGTATACAAACACGCTTCAGATCACAGAGAGAGAGCGGGAGGGTACAAGCGCTCTCAGTGCATTACCCTCTAGTGGGATATTTTCTCATTAATACTCAGCTTTGTTTACAGGCCCTTTGATTTAATTACGTGACGAAGAGAGTTAGATTAGCTGTTAATTGATTTAATTATCCAATTTGTTTGTTTCAGGCATAAATCCAGCAGAGCTTCAGCAGCTGTGGAAGGAGGTGACGAACTTGAAGGAAGAGAACAGCAACAACAGCAACGGCCGCCGCGGCCTGGACCTGTCCTCGCCACAACCCCCCAAGAAGCCCCTCCTCAACCAACACGCCTCCACCAATGGACAGTACATGAGCCATTCTCTGAAGAGAGAAGGGTGAGTTTCTCTCTTGTCTGTCGTCCTCTTCCTCCTGATCCAACAGCTTCAGTGTAACACGCTGGGCACAATAGGTTTTATATTTCCAGGGAATGGGTTGTGACTGAATGTATCACTAAGGATGTTCTGCTCATTGATTTAACAACCACAGATTATGATATTCGCCACAATCTGACCTCTTTTTCTAAACTGGGGTGCAACTAGGCATACGTGTCCTTTCTACTTTATGAAACAAAACTGGAACTCATTATGTGTGACATTCTCTTTACTGTCATCTTTGAATACAGAAAACAGGAGGCCTACATATTCCCTATTTAAAACTGCAATTCCTTGAAGGGGCCTAAGTTGATGGACATGTTCCCATAGGGCTTTGCCCACAGATGAATATTAATTTATAGTTTGTAAGTACCTTACTGTTTTCATTAAGACACAAGCTTGTTCTGTGTGTCAGAATGCACCTGGGAATTGCAGTGAAACACCTGGGAGCGAGGGAGTGATTTGGACTTTAGATTGCAGTAATGGAAATGGGATCAGCACACTATTAATTAGAGGGTCAAGGGTGCTGTTATTTCAGTTGCACTTAGGAAACTGCAGCTGTGACGTGCAGGGCTCTGTTTGGTTAAATACAATTCAAATTACCAACGTCCTCTCAACAACAGAAAAACACACACACACTGCAACCTTCGCTTTCCTTCCGGATAGTGACGTTTATGACAACTAGCCTTCTGTAGGTGTGACAGGCAATGAACTGTGGTGTCTGAATTGCTCTGCGTCAATATGTTCGGAATGCATTCTTTATTCAAATAGTAATGATCATTATATTAAATAAGTCAAGTTCATTCCAACGTTAATTTGAATACGTCAAACAGAGACTGTTTAAAATTACATGATTTAAAAAATACACTATAAATATTTGAAAAGTACGTTGATACGATGTAAGATCTATGTCAGAAAACTCCTCTTTTCACCGGATGCTTGACGTGATATTTGTACGTTTTCAGAAATATTTCCCTGAGCCACTGTGTCTTTAAGGAAGGAATTAATTTGGCATCCAACACATTGACTTGTTTTCTTGCACTGAGGCGCTGATCTCTGAACTGCTGGTGAGGAGCCTCCAGGCGCCATGAGCTCACTGCACAACATCTGACTTGTGTTTCGCTGATCAAAACCTATGTGTCATTATGAAAGCACTGCAGATGAAAACACGTTTAGCACTATAAACCATCAGGCTCAGGGAGGTGGAGAGAGGTTCAAACACAGGCAGGCAGATAGATAGTGTTCTATGTTGGTAGTGGAGATCTCACACTGCTCTCAATCGTAATGAGGGAACTTGGAATGCCTTATTTGGAAGCAAATAAAAGCTATATGTTTTACTGATTATGGGATACTCGTTCATCACATACACTACCGTTCAAAAGTTTGGGGTCACTTAGGAATGTCCTTGTTTTTGAAAGAAAAGCACATGTTTTGTCCATTAAAAGAAAATCAAATTGATCAGAAATGCAGTGTAGACATTGTTAGTGTTGTAAATGACTATGGAATATCTACACAGGCGTACAGAGACCCATTATCAGCAACCATCACTCCTGTGTTCCAATGTCACGTTGTGTTAGCTAATCCAGATGTATCATTTTAAAGGGCTAATTGATCATCAGAAAACAATTTTGCAATTGTGTTAGCACAGCTGAAAACTGTTGTGCTTATTAAAGAAGCAACAAAAACTGGCCTTCTGTAGACTAGTTGAGTATCTGGAGCATCAGAATTTCTGGGTTCGATTACAGGCTCAAAATGGCCAGAAACAGAGAACCATCTTCAGAAACTCATCAGTCTATTCTTGTTCTGAGAAATGAAGACTATTCCATGTGAGAAATTGCCAAGAAACTGGAGATCTCGTACAATGCTGTGTACTACTCCCTTCACAGAACAGCGCAAACTGGCCCTAACCAGAATAGAAAGAGGAGTGGGAGGCCCCGGTGCACAATTAAGCAAGAGGACAAGTACATTAGAGTGTCTAGTTTGAGAAACAGATGCCTCACAAGTCCTCTACTGGCAGCTTAATTAAATAGTACCCGCAAAACACCAGTCTCAACGTCAACGGTGAAGAGGTGACTCCGGGATGCTGGCCCAGTTGAGGACTTGTGAGGCGTCTGTTTCTCAAACTAGACACTCTAATGTACTTGTCCTCTTGCTCAGTTGTGCACCGGGGCCTCCCACTCCTCTTTCTATTCTGGTTAAGGGAATAGTACACAGTGTTGTACAAGATCTTCAGTTTCTTGTAAATTTCTTGCATGGAATAGCCTTCATTTCTCAGAACAAGAATAGACTGATGAGTTTCAGAAGAAAGTTATTTGTTTCCGGTCATTTTGAGCCTGTAATCGAAACCACAAATGCTTTTGCTCCAGATACTTAACTAGTCTGAAGAAGGCAAGTTGTATTGCTTCTTTAATCAGAAAAACAGTTTTCAGCTGTGCTAACATAATTGCAAAAGGGTTTTCAAATTATCAATTAGCCTTTTAAAATGATAAACTTGGATTAGCTAACACAACGTGAAATTGGAACACAGGAGTGATGGTTGCTGATAATGGGTTTATGTATGCCTACAGTGCCTTGCGAAAGTATTCGGCCCCCTTGAACTTTGCGACCTTTTGCCACATTTCAGGCTTCAAACATAAAGATATAAAACTGTATTTTTTTGTGAAGAATCAACAACAAGTGGGACACAATCATGAAGTGGAACGACATTTATTGGATATTTCAAACTTTTTTAACAAATCAAAAACTGAACAATTGGGCGTGCAAAATTATTCAGCCCCTTAAGTTAATACTTTGTAGCGCCACCTTTTGCTGCGATTACAGCTGTAACTTTTTTCCCATTCCTCCTATCAAAACAGCTCGAGCTCAGTGAGGTTGGATGGAGAGCATTTGTGAACAGCAGTTTTCAGTTCTTTCCACAGATTCTCGATTGGATTCAGGTCTGGACTTTGACTTGGCCATTCTAACACCTGGATATGTTTATTTTTGAACCATTACATTGTAGATTTTGCTTTATGTTTTGGATCATTGTCTTGTTGGAAGACAAATCTCCATCCCAGTCTCAGGTCTTTTGCAGACTCCATCAGGTTTTCTTCCAGAATGGTCCTGTATTTGGCTCCATCCATCTTCCCATCAATTTTAACCATCTACCCTGTCCCTGCTGAAGAAAAGCAGGCCCAAACCATGATGCTGCCACCACCATGTTTGACAGTGGGGATGGTGTGTTCAGCTGTGTTGCTTTTACGCCAAACATAACGTTTTGCATTGTTGCCAAAAAGTTCAATTTTGGTTTCATCTGACCAGAGCACCTTCTTCCACATGTTTTGTGTGTCTCCCAGGTGGCTTGTGGCAAACTTTAAACAACACTTTTTATGGATATCTTTAAGAAATGGCTTTCTTCTTGCCACTCTTCCATAAAGGCCAGATTTGTGCAATATACGACTGATTGTTGTCCTATGGACAGAGTCTCCCACCTCAGCTGTAGATCTCTGCAGTTCATCCAGAGTGATCATGGGCCTCTTGGCTGCATCTCTGATCAGTCTTCTCCTTGTATGAGCTGAAAGTTTAGAGGGACGGCCAGGTCTTGGTAGATTTGCAGTGGTCTGATACTCCTTCCATTTCAATATTATCGCTTGCACAGTGCTCCTTGGGATGTTTAAAGCTTGGGAAATCTTTTTGTATCCAAATCCGGCTTTAAACTTCTTCACAACAGTATCTCGGACCTGCTTGGTGTGTTCCTTGTTCTTCATGATGCTCTCTGCGCTTTTAACGGACCTCTGAGACTATCACAGTGCAGGTTCATTTATACGGAGACTTGATTACACACAGGTGGATTGTATTTATCATCATTAGTCATTTAGGTCAACATTGGATCATTCAGAGATCCTCACTGAAAGGGGCTGAATAATTTTGCACGCCCAATTTTTCAGTTTTTGATTTGTTAAAAAAGTTTAAAATATCCAATAAATGTCGTTCCACTTCATGATTGTGTCCCACTTGTTGTTGAATTTTTACAAAAAAATACAGTTTTATATCTTTATGTTTGAAGCCTGAAATGTGGCAAAAGGTCGCAAAGTTCAAGGGGGCCGAATACTTTCGCAAGGCACTATATGTAGATATTCCATACAACATCTGCCATTTCCAGCTACAATAGTAATTTACATTAACAATGTCTACACTGTATTTCTGATCAATTTGATGAAATTTTAATGGACAAAACATTTCCTTTTCTTTCAAAAACAAGGACATTTCTAAGTGACCCCGACTTTTGAACGGTGGTGTACATTTATTTAAAGATAATGTGAGACATTTTAGGTCAAGTGGTATGACATCAGTATTTTGACTCTCCTTTCATATATTTTGACTATAAGGTCTCACAAAATGTCCATATTTCGCTTAAACATTACATGGAAACAAAGATAGACCCCCCCTGTCCTTTTCACACACTGTTCCAGCCACACTCACGCACACACACACAAACACACACACACACACACACACACACACACACACACACACACACACACACACACACAAACACACATCAAGCTTCAGTGACACCTCTCCTAGCTCACTGCAGACAGTATCCACAGGCTCTGATGCATCCAGTCTGCTCAGTCAGTCAGTTAGCCAGTCAGTCAGCGCTCTCATCCCTATGGCTGAAGATTAATCGGAGGGGGAAATATTGACACGCTCCCTCCATCACACGTCTTCAGATGTGAACCAACAACAACAACCATCAGTGGGAAGAGAGAAACAACAAGGCCCAGCTGAAGGCTCCATGAAACATTGGAGAAGATGTGTGTGAAAGGCTGCCCCCGACGCCTTGCGCTCCCTGACAGAGATGAAAAAAGACGTCAACAGCAGTTTAGCACACGTTCAAGTGAAGGAGGCAATCTGGGGTTGAATATTCAGAGTAGAAACCCAAACAGGTGATTTCTCACCCGTCTCTCTGCTGTGGATGGCAAAAAAGGTTTCCAAACCCGGCTTTAAAATATAGATGACTGACATAAATGAGCATTAAAAAATCCCTATTAAACATTGCATGATGCTTATTTAAATTCATACAACCAATAATCCTGCTTGTGTTAATTTCCATGTGCTTAAATCATATAACTATAAAGAACATTATTCCTCTCTTTTGATGATGCAGACACCATTCTAATCAGAATCCTTGGGAAGAATAGAAAATGAAGGAAACATTATGTGGCGTGATTATTCCATGCAAGGCTGTGAGAAATGTCTGTTATAATCCAGGGATTTGAATAATCAGGTTTTAGATAATGGCCTGGGCTGCGTGTAAATAGAGAGCATCCACTCATCCTCCTAGCGCTGAACTTAATGAACTTTTAATTGATGTGGTTTTGTAAGTCCTTTTGTCATGCAACAGAAACAAGCCACTCTGCTGATGGACCTGCTTTCCCGTCCGGGCTCAGATTGGTTTACAGCTAGCCCTAAGTACCATGTAGTTAGTTTCATGTGTCATATAAAATCTGCCCAGGCACAGCGACGCCTGCAACTAAAACCTTAAGTGCATCCACAGGCATTATTCACAGCCTTTTCACTTCCGTCTTAAGGAAGGAGGAGAAATTCAATCACTGCCGGCGCAGATGAGACGTTGCTCCAGCTTTTAGCAGCCTCAAAGAGCCCTCACTCACAGACAGGGATCCTGACTGAATCACACCAATATGGTGAAGATATGTTTGTCTGTCATTCATCCTGCTCTGAGTTTAGGATTGTGAGGAGAGAAATACCCCTGTGAGCCAGGTCTCTTAGTTCAATGATTTGCTTATTTCAATGAAATGCATCCAATCTGTATCTGACTTAAATTCCCCATCCCTATGCTGCACTCATTTTGTGTGTGAGAGAGAGAGAGATGGAGAGGGAGAGACATGGAGATGGAGAGAGAGACATGGAGATGGAGAGAGAGAGACATGGAGATGGAGAGAGAGAGACATGGAGATGGAGAGAGAGAGACATGGAGATGGAGAGAGAGAGACATGGAGATGGGGAGAGAGAGAGACATGGAGATGGAGAGAGGGAGAGACATGGAGAAAAAATACACATCCATCTCTTTCTATCTCCATGTCTCTCTCTCCATATATCTCTCTATCTCCATATCCCTCTCTCTGCACTCTTAGAAAACAGGGTTCCAAAAGGGTTATTTGGCTGTCCCCATAGGATAATCCTTTTTGGTTCCAGGTATACTGTAACTATTTTTGGTTCCAGGTAACCCTTTTGGTTTCCATGTAGAAACCTTTTTACAGAGGGTTCTACATGGAACCTAAAATAGTTTTACCTGGAACCAAAAAGGGTTCTCTTATGGGGACAGCCAAATAACTCTTTTGGAACCCTTTTTTCTAAGAGTGTAGAGAGAGGGATATGGAGATAGAGATATGGAGAGAGAGAGAGAGAGATGGAGATAGAAAGCGAGGGAGAGCTGGAGAGAGCGAGAGCATTCATCTCACATAGCATTTGGCCCACTTACTTCCCAGCAACCATCAGTAACCACAGCTCAGGGACTTCAGCTCAGCAATCTGTTAAGGAGATAAATAATCTGATTTGGCACGACACGCCCCTTTCTTGCCTTTAATTTGTTTTACACACGTAAAATTATAATTAAATAATTACGGGGTAAACCCTTGATTGGCGGGGGGTCTGGAGAGCCCTAGGGAGGCCACAGAAGAGCAGGCAGTCATCGATACCCACTCTGAGAGATGATAGACCGTGTTGTGACTGGCTTTCCAGACAGGCCATGTCCAGACTCTGACCCAGCTTGGTAGAAACATCAATCCTCTCTCTGTTAGCTACCAATAATCACACTGAGTGCCCTAGTGTACTTTATAGTCCCTAGGATCATGCCTTGTTGATGATATAAGTCACCGTCCTCAAAAACAGACAGATTGTGTGCTGTGGTTGTCTTTTTGCCGGCATTATGGTATGCCTATGTGTTGTTGGTGTGTACGGATAAACAACACCTGGAAGATTTGGCCATGTTCCGTCTAGGTAGAGAAGCTTTTTGTTCCTATTCTATACAGGATGCAGATGGCATGGTTTCCCTCATTGCTGTTACAAGATCATTAGAGTTATCTTCCCCCAGGCAGCCTGACAATAATAGCATCCTGACAGACCTGCCCAGGGTGCGAGTCACATTTAACTCCACCACAGGATCTGAGAGAGAGAGAGCTGAGGAGAGGAGATGTTTTTTCTCTCCTAGTGCTGAATGAGAATGAGGTCACAATAGGGAGAACCCCCCCCAGAATCCCGGGCACTTCTTCTATTGCACTAATGTAGCTGATTTGGTGTAAATTCTGTCATTTACCACTGTTTAGTCATCTGCTGTTTAAAAGGGTCTTTCTGCCACAAGCTCCTTCAGAGTTCTGTGCTCACTGACTCCCAGCGCACACTCCACAATTCAATATCTTATTAATACACAATTAACCAACAGGGCTACTCGGAAATCATTTTAAAAAGCATCTCTTTAAATATAAAATCAGCGCAACATTCACCAGTCCACACATTTTCTTGTTAAAAAGTCATTATAATATTTATTCTACCATCTATTTATTAGCTGTATCAAAACAGAGGTCTTAATGCATATGCATAATTCATATGTATTTTTTATATTTCAGATTTTTTGAATGTTAAACGCATTCATGAATGCTTCACTGCTCCCTAATTGCAATGCAATTATCACATGTTATGAACAATGTGAACTCTTAAGCAAGTAATTATAACACAAGAAAACCTGTGACGACCCTCTTGAGGTAAAGCTTTGCTACTTTATTTTTAATGCATTGCAGATGGATGCGTTAGGAATGGTTCAATTTTGCGAGGGATCTTTAACAGTCATCCTAAGGAGAGCAAAATACACACAGAGCATCTCCATATGAATCTGTGAGGATTTGGGTCTAATGAATCTTCCCTTGCCCTCTCCCTTCTCAGCCTCCTGCAGAACGGGCCAGTATGTAAGCTGCAGTGGTGTGCTAGACTACAGGGCCACTAGAACACAGGTGGTAGTGATACAGGACAGTCCCCCAGGCTCTTGTAGCTGAGACTTGTGTGGCTTGTACAGTGCCTGTCTCCATATGGTAGACTGTCTCGTTCTCTACATGCACATGCTTCTGCATCCTACTGTTTCGACTTGCAACGCTATATGTAAGTTGTTGTATAGTTTGTTTATCTGGACGGTCCTGGTATTTACAGCTGATGTTGTGAAGCCGTAAGCCGCTCCTTCGACGTGCGCGTTTGGCCCCTGCTGACGTCGGTTGGTCCGTCCGTTGACCGGTAAATAAATTGCTAGCAGACGGGAGTGTTTGGTGTTTACTGTTTGTGCTTGGCTGGCAGATGGATTTGGGGGCTTCCTGTTGTCTGTTCCTCCAGGTGGGTTCTGGGAAAGGGTTCAGCAGTAAGGTCTTAGGGAACCCCTGGCTGCCTGGATCAAAGTGGGCAGCTACTCGGATCACTGACAGTAAATAATGACATATTGATTGCTTTTAGTCCCTCTCACAAGGACTGCCCCTACAAGGACCACCCCCTCCAGCCAGAGAGGTAGCAGAGATCACAAAGCTACACTGATTTCACACTGCCCGCAGTTCAAAGGTCAACTCAAAGGAAGGCTTTTGTGTTGAGACAACACAAGGGGAATTCTCACCAAACCCATCAACATCCTCAATTTTAAGTGGTGTACTTCTGTAACATGCCAATGAAACATTGTTCGCACTGACACTGTTAATAAGTAGGAATTAATGTTTGTGTTTATCTCTTTGTCTGTCTCTTACAGATCCACGCTAGACGACTACCAACACTCTCACCACAGTCACCCGCTTTATGGGCACGGGGTTTGCAAGTGGCCTGGATGCGAGGCGGTGTTTGAGGACTTCCAGTCATTCCTGAAGTAAGTTTCATAGCTTTTAGGCTGCATCTCACTGTTCTGTTGTCTTCGTCCGTCAGACATTCCAGTATCTTGTCTATGTTCCCCCTCTGCTTGGCCCTCTTCTTGGGCCGATTAAGGCTATGTTTCCCCTGGGGCTTAGTGACACTACAGGTGTAACGGGTTATTTGTGTGTGTGTGTGTGTGTGTGTGTGTGTGTGTGTGTGTGTGTGTGTGTGTGTGTGTGTGTGTGTGTGTGTGTGTGTGTGTGTGTGGAGATGCTAGGTGTGTTGTTGTTCCTCTATGATAGTGATGGGGTGTGGTCTCCACTGGGCCCTGCAGGGGCCTCTAATTCCTGTGATAAGTGCAGTCCCCATGGTGATTCTGGCCATTTTTCCCAAACAAACAACGGGAGAATGTTTATCTGTGGCAGCCAACACTCAGGGAGCTCCGCATGTTTGTCCTTGTCACTGGACAGGGATTTGTGCTTTTGCTTTCCTCACTCAGCTCTCTCTGTCTTTCCCTTGCTTTCTTTCTCTCTCGTTCTGTTTGCTGTTCTCTTCTTCTCTCCTGCTGTCTTTCTCTTGCTCTGAATCTCTTTTTGTCTCTCAACTGCCTAACTAGTTGTATCTCTATTTCATCCCTTAATAACAGCACCAGAAGTAACTTATTTTCAGGTCTTGTACTCAGTCAGATTCAATAGTTCTACTCATCAAAAAACTCAAGCAATACCATGCCCACTGGACCCTCTCAAACTGAACCAGTCTCAGGATTTTGGCTTCTTCTCCTAATTCATATCCCCTTTGAACTGGGCCTTCGTTGTACTGTATCCCCTGTATAGTCCTAACCCTGGTTTACTAAGTAACCTTGTGTGCAGTGTTCTATGGGTAATCCAACACATAACACCACCATGGCTACAGAGACAGACGATGAAAACATCTGTGCTGTGGCAGCAGATCAATGGGTGTCTGTTTCCCCGGATTAGTAGCACTTTAAACAAGATATGACACAATCCCATTATCCTGGGCCTAGCAGTCACAGCACACAGAGGTCCCTCACAAACACACAGGAGATCGGTCGAATCTTTACGGTCACTTACAGCTCTGCTGTTCCTACTCTGTGTTTAATTTCTCATTTCATCATATGCAACCAGCCACTTGGAGAGAAGGTGGTTTTAAAAAGTGCCCTAAAATGTTTGCAGCACCACAAAACACGTTTGAAATCATTTTTGATGATAATAATGTGAGCTACCTTGGATTTCAGTTTACAGCGAGAAATCACAGAAAGTTTGAGTCGTTTTTAAAAAACTTGTTGTTCATTACAAATTAGAAAAACAGATCTATTTTTTCTCCCTCAACATTTCAGTTTTGTGAGTGTCCCCTTCAATCAATCGCTATGCATTGTATTCTGACATTGCCTCACCCTTTGTTTATAGAAGGGAGAGTAATTACAATCTGTGCACCAGGTAAAGCTCACCTTAGAAAAAAAGTATCTAAGTCACTCTGCTATGTTTTTACAACTGTGGTTATCATGGCAACATCTTGTTTACTTTAGTTGCCTGCCCAAACTGCTTGGAACATGTTAAGAAAACATTGGAAGATTCACCACAAAGCTGCCTTTGTTTAACAGCAGGCAAGAGAATGAGCAGCTCACCAAGGTGTTAAGTCTCAAACCCTTAACCACTTCCACATGAAACCCAGAGACTGATGTTTACTCCACGTCTCCAAGAGAATCACAAATACAAACAAACAATAAATCAGGCATATGCTAATAACACCTTAATAAAATATTATTGGGGTGGATAGATATGGTGGAAGTGAACCGGAGGAGACAGTAGAGACAGTGTGTATAAGAGACAGCAGAACACTGAGTATTGGCGAGTCGGAAAGGTGAGGAGGACTCTAACGTCAACCAGATTTCAGCTCGGCATGCCAGCAGTAACAACTAACACAGGACTGAAGTGTGTGTATTTATTATGCATTTTAAAGACAACATACCTACATGCACTATCTTGATAAATAAAAAGGGTCAAATCCTATTCCTGTTTTCAATCCAGTGCTGTGTGGGGTGGGGTCGAGTCACAGATATTGGTGAGGGTCAAGAACCCCTCTTCAGTGACCATTCAAAGGTCACAGCTAGTGAAACACTGCACTGCCCTCTAGTGCTGCACCCTCTGCCTCTCTCTGGCACTCATAAAACTAACTGACTCATACCGCAACACTCTCTGACAATTGCTTAAGAAAGAATAGGCTATTTGGTGGATATTACTTCTTTTGTAGACAATGTTATTTTTCATATTTCTCAACACGTGTCCTAAAAATTGTTTCTTAAAAATCATAGAAAAATATTATTGAATATTTCATATTTTAAAAAATTGGTTTTAACTGATGTGCAAATAGTTTTTATGAAAAACTATGAAAATAGACATTCTAATTTACACAATGGTCAACTATATGGACATGTGGCATCGGGCTGGTCCAAAGTAGCGGGTCCAGTATATCTAATTAAAACCAATAAAAAAGGAAAGCTGCCTAAATGATATGTAAAAAACTGACTTTAAGGAATGTCTATTTAACTTGTTTTATTGTGTCAATTTACATTAGGGGCTGTCATCCTGCCAGAAAGCTTTTAAAATCGGTTTAATTTAAAGTATAGAAAGTGACACATGCCAACATTCATATTCTCTCTCGATGGCAATTTCCTGTTTCCTCAGCTAGCTCCCTGTATCCCCAGCTAGCTCCCTGTGTCCCCAACTAGCTCCCTGTATCCCCAGCTAGCTCCCTGTATTCTCAACTAGCTCCCTGTATCCCCAGCTAGCTCCCTGTGTCCCCAACTAGCTCCCTGTATCCCCAGCTAGCGCCCTGTATTCTCAACTAGCTCCCTGTGTCCCCAACTAGCTCCCTGTATCCCCAGCTAGCTCCCTTTATCCTCAACTAGCTCCCTGTATCCCCAACCAGCTCCCTGTATCCCCAGCTAGCTCCCTGTATCCCCAGCTAGCTCCCTGTATCCCCAGCTAGCGCCCTGTATTCTCAACTAGCTCCCTGTATCCCCAGCTAGCTCCCTGTATTCTCAACTAGCTCCCTGTATCCCCAGCTAGCTCCCTGTGTCCCCAACTAGCTCCCTGTATCCCCAGCTAGCACCCTGTATTCTCAACTAGCTCCCTGTGTCCCCAACTAGCTCCCTGTATCCCCAGCTAGCTCCCTTTATCCTCAACTAGCTCCCTGTATCCCCAACCAGCTCCCTGTATCCCCAGCTAGCTCCCTATATCCCCAACTAGCTCCCTGTATCCCCAGCTAGCGCCCTGTATTCTCAACTAGCTCCCTGTATCCCCAACTAGCTCCCTGTATTCCCAGCTAGCTCCCTGTGTCCCCAACTAGCTCCCTGTATCCCCAGCTAGCTCCCTGTATCCCCAGCTAGCTCCCTGTGTCCCCAACTAGCTCCCTGTATCCCCAGCTAGCTCCCTTTATCCTCAACTAGCTCCCTGTATCCCCAACCAGCTCCCTGTATCCCCAGCTAGCTCCCTATATCCCCAGCTAGCTCCCTATATCCCCAACTAGCTCCCTGTATCCCCAGCTAGCTCCTTATATCCCCAACTAGCTCCCTGTATCCCCAACTAGCTCCCTGTATCCCCAGCTAGCGCCCTGTATTCTCAACTAGCTCCCTGTATCCCCAACTAGCTCCCTGTATTCCCAGCTAGCTCCCTGTGTCCCCAACTAGCTCCCTGTATCCCCAGCTAGCTCCCTGTATCCCCAGCTAGCTCCCTGTGTCCCCAACTAGCTCCCTGTATCCCCAGCTAGCTCCCTTTATCCTCAACTAGCTCCCTGTATCCCCAACCAGCTCCCTGTATCCCCAGCTAGCTCCCTATATCCCCAGCTAGCTCCCTATATCCCCAACTAGCTCCCTGTATCCCCAGCTAGCTCCTTATATCCCCAACTAGCTCCCTGTATACCCAGGTAGCTCCCTGTATCCCCAGCTAGCTCCCTGTATCCCCAACTAGCTCCCTGTATCCCCAGCTAGATCCCTGTATCCCCAGCTAGCTCCCTGTATCCCCAACTAGCTCCCTGTATGCCTAGCTAGCTCCCTGTTTCCTGAACTAGCTCCCTGTATCCCCAGCTAGCTCCCTGTATCCCGAACTAGCTCCTTGTATCCCCAGCTAGAGCCCTGCAGCTCCCTGTATCCAGATGCTCTTCGCATGGCTGCATTAGGAGCCATTTGAATATTTCATTTCCTATTAATTATGCACTGTGGCTCTCCATGTCATTAGAATAAAAAAAGTAATGTAACAAAGGATGAAAAGAAGCAAGGTGCATGGTTTCTGTGAACAGAGAAATTCTAAAGCTCATCACGTAGGGCACCCTTTATTGAAAATGTGGTCTATGCCGTTTAAATTGAAGTTGAAATGTCTTTACTTACTCCTTTTTTTCTTTCAAATTTTAGTTAGATGTTCTGAAATGTTTACCAGTTTCAATTCCCAACCTACTTAATTAAATGGCCTTTTATTTCATTAAGATAAATGTAAAGCTGAGAGTGGACAGAATTGATTTCAGCAGCTATGGTTATCGTCTACACTTTCCTTAGATATGCCTTTTCTCATTTCTGTCTTTTTGTCAAAATAATACAATTGAAATACTGAGTATATATATACAGTAATTCAGTAATTACAGTAATTCATATATATAAAACACGGCCATCTGAAAAGCAGTGTATTTTTCCATAAAGATTTTAATTCCCCAAGGTTGAAAATAGCCCACTAGAAGCGAAACCTTCACATCCAAGCAGAATGCCATCCATTTTCCCCTCCTTCACATATCTCTGTTTTGTGTGTGTCTGTGTGTTTTTTAATGCACAAACGTGTTGTCTGTATGTTAAGCAATCAGCCCACAACAAAACTGCCAGGGAGGCCTTTAGATTTATTGAGCCATCATATCAGTCCGGCCTGTCACTGCTTCTGCAGCCGGTCAGGCAGGTCTGGCTACATTTGATTTGCAGTAAATGACAGAAAAAGTGCATTTGAGAAGACAGGCACGTCGCACACCATTCCTTCCTCCACCGGCGCTACTGTGAGCGCGCAGAGGCATGCCTAGTGACAGTGACCTACATGGTCACTGAAGATGTGATATAATTTATGATATATATAATATATTGGATCCATTAGCGAGCATAATGAAGTAGTGAAATGAAAGGGTATTTGTGAAATCAGTTCAAACATCCTGCTCGGATTATGATGAAATGATTAATGAAATGCCCCTGCATAAGCATTTTCAAACAGTAATTCATGCAGAGGCTGATAAAAATCCTCCAATCATATTTCCTTCACTTGTGAACCTTATCTCTACCATTTTATATAAATCACGGAAAAAACCCCGTCTGCTGCTGGGCAAGCTACTTATTTAGATTAGTTATAAACGTGCAGAAAAAGAGAACATCTTTGCAGAATAAAATAATCATGCATAATTATATTCATAATGCAAGTTTTTGACAGATTCCATCTATCTTCTTCTTGTTGTCCTTTGCCATTCCTTCTGGCTTCATTTGAGATCTCTAAATCTTGATGACATAATTAACCGGAAAAATACACCAAAATAAGGAGAATGTGCCGACCAGAGTAGGATGGTGCCATCTTCAAAGAGAAAGGGTGCACACTGAAGCACTGCATAATTTACTAAATGAAACCAACCTGAAATTCTTAAGTCATTTTTCTTATCTATGAAGTTAAGTTTGAGCAGATATGGCCACCTCATGAAATATGGATTCCATTCTTCTTTGCTTAAAGGATTATTCCTTTTCAGGTTGTGCATATATTGTTATACAAATCCTGGTAATATTTGGGTAGTTTTATACTTCTAGATCTGCACAGTCTTTACCCATTATTATATGTGCGTGTGTACACCAGACATTCCTACGTTATTTCCACAGTACCTGTACAGAGGAATTACTAGATCACGTAATCACATAAAAAGCATGATAGGATTTGTGTCAAATTGTATAAAAGGCTGCAGTTAAACCATGTGAAGACACACTGAGCTGAGAATCTTTGTTTTCTCTTTTCTCTCAGGCATCTCAACAATGAGCACGCCCTGGACGACAGGAGCACAGCCCAGTGTCGGGTACAAATGCAGGTTGTACAGCAGCTGGAACTGCAGGTATTGTTTCCAGTTTTGTTTTCGCCCGAAATATTTGTGGCTCCTTTCCTGACACTTCCTCTGTCTACTGCCCCCTCCTTGTCTCGCAGAAATGAACCATGGGTCACACATGGAGGGGGGTGGAAGAATGAAATGATTTTGTACATTTGTGAGTAACCAGTCATTAAAAATGTGTTATGTATGCATGACAGCCAGGCAAAGATATATGAAGGGCCCCGGGGCTAAGTAGAGAAGATAATTACATTTTGAATTTTACTGGGTTTTATAGATATTTATTACTTTTAACTGTTTGGCACCAACAATAAAACACTTATTGAAATGCTCAGGCAGCAGCCAACGATGGGCTGTCGACTGGGTTTATTGGAATAGGAAGATGCTAAATTTCTCACAAATAACGGCGATCAGAGATATTAATGTAGTCATCAGTATGAGTGGCCTGATAGGCACTTCTTCCATAAGACGGACCCTGGAAATATGCAATCAGTATGTACATTAAGTATAATGTAAAAATTTTTTTAAAAAAAAGTATGCACTTATGGAAAAATGGATGGGACACTGTTGGCCCATTAGTGTGTGTTGGTAAAGGTCTGTGGAGAGGTGGGTTTGAACACTCTCTAACTGGTCACTGTAAAACCATCCCTTCTAGGCTGGAGTCAGATGTCTCTGTGGAAGGTTTGCATATGTTTTATTACAACTGAAAGGTAGACATAACAATCCATGCCATTAACTAACTTATTTTTGTCATTTTTTTGTTGCTAAGCAGGCTTTCGAATCAATGGCATGTTTATGTATAGCATATGTGCTATATTTTATTTTTTTTATTTTTTTATTTTACCTTTATTTAACCAGGCAAGTCAGTTAAGAACAAATTCTTATTTTCAATGACGGCCTGGGAACAGTGGGTTAACTGCCTGTTCAGGGGCAGAACGACAGATTTGTACCTTGTCAGCTCGGGGGTTTGAACTCGCAACCTTCCGGTTACTAGTCCAACGCTCTAACCACTAGGCTACCCTGCCGCCCCATATACAGTAGACTTAAGGTACAAAGTTTCATGATTAACAGAATTGTAACCTTGAACGATGAGGTTACAAGTTCAGTTCCTTCAGCATTGCACCACACTACCGTCATACTCATTATTTCCGCTCTGGTTGTGTGTCATTGAGAGCGACTCAAAGAGTGAGAATTTATCAGACACGTCCTCCTCCTAACACAGCATATCTCTATAATCTGACCTGGCAGCTACTGTAAAACAGAGAGAACAGTTTAGGACATGCAGGCAGATCCAGAGTTTGTTATTTGCAATGGGACACAGAGTATACAGATATTCTATGGTAATTTGAACAGTTTCTCACTGCAGGAAAATAGTCCTGCAGCAACAGGAAATGTGAACTATTATATGGATTCTAATTAATCAACATTTTTGTAGGCGTTGATACATTTTTCATAATGGAAAATTCTCTGCGACAACAGAGTGATCAAATTAAGACAAAACATTTGTAGTTTGACCTTGAAGAAGAGACATGGCACGGTAGACTCGTGCATGATGACTAAAGTATCAAAATGCACAAAGGTTTATCGTCACATTAGCCTAGCATATTATAAAACTACTTCCTACTGGATATTTGACAAACAGTGAGAAAGAACATCATGTGTTGGATTGTACTACAGAGAATTCGATTTTTGTTCGTAAAGGATTTAATTTTTTTCCTTCTCGTTACAGCTAGCGAAAGACAAAGAGCGTCTGCAAGCCATGATGACGCATCTCCACGTCAAATCCACGGAGCCCAAACCCACCCCACAGCCAGTGAGTAGCAGCTCTGTCATGTGCCTGTTTTCCTTCATTATTCTTCTCTCATTTGTCTAATTGTCTCACAAATATTTATTAATTTATATCCTCATCTCTTCATTTATCGTCCCACCTCGCCAACAGCCAGTGAAATTGCAGGGCACCAAATTCAAAACGACAGAAATCCCATAATTAAAATTCCTCAAACATACAAGTATTTTACACCATTTTAAAAATAAACTTGTTGTAAATCCAGCCAGAGTGTCCGATTTCAAAAAGGCTTTACGACGAAAGCACATCAAATGATTATGTTAGGTCAGTACCTAGTCACAGAAAAACACAGCCATTTTTCCAGCCATAGAGAGGAGTAACAAAAAGCAGAAATAGAGATAAAATGAATCACTAACCTTTGATGATCTTCATCAGATGACACTCATAGAACTTCATGTTACACAATACATGTATGTTTTGTTCGATAAAGTTCATATTTATATCCAAAAATCTCAGTTTACATTGGCGCGTTACGTTCAGTAACGTTTTGCTTCCTAAACATCCAGTGATTTTGCAGAGAGCCATATCAATTTACAGAAATACTCATCATAAATGTTGATGAAAATACATCTGCTATGCATGGAACTTTAGATAAACTTCTCCTTAATGCAACCCCTGTGTCAGATTTCAAAATAGCTTTACAGAAAAAGCACACCATGCAATAATCTGAGTACATCGGTCAGACAACAAAACAAGCCATACAGATATCGGCCATGTTGTGGAGTCAACAAAAGTCAGAAATAGCATTATAAATATTCACTTACCTTTGGTGATCTTTATCAGAATGCAATCCCACAATAAATGTTTGATTTGTTTGATAAAGTCCATCATTTATGTCCAAATATCTAGTGGAAGCCTTAGGAAGTGCAATATGACCCCATAGACACTGTATATTCGATAGACAATGACTTGAAAAACTACAAACCTCAGATTTCCCACTTTCTGGTTGGATTTTTTCCCCGGTTTTTGCCTGCCATATGAGTTTTGTTATACTCACAGACATCATTCAAACAGTTTTAGAAACTTCAGAGTATTTTCTACCCAAATCTACTAATAATATGCATATATTAGCAACTGGGCCTGAGTAGCAGGCAGTTTACTCTGGGCACCTTACTCATCCAAGCTACTCAATACTGCCCCCCAGTCCCAAAGAAGTTAAACAAAAGCAGTTGCTCATTTGAGAGGAGACGTTAATATTGTTTTGATCACATATGTTGACATCCCAGATAACATTTTGTTCTGATTATTAACGCGGAGCACATGGTATTCCATAGTGTCTGAACTGATGTTGGTATGAGCAGCAACATAAACCTCTGTATCATAGTCAATTGTAGCTCAGTTGGTAGAGCATGGTACTTGTAACACCAGAGTAGTGGCTTCAATTCCTGGCACCACCCATATGTAATATATGTGCATGCTTGACTGTAAGTCGCTTTGGATAAAAGTTTCTGCTAAATGGCATATATACAGTACCAGTCGAAAGTTTGGACACACCTACTCATTCAAGGGGTTGGCTTTATTTTTACTATTTTCTACATTGTAGAATAGTAGTGAAGACATCAAAACTATGAAATAACACACAGTTGAAGTCGGAAGTTTACATACACCTTAGCCAAATACATTTAAACTCAGCTTTTCACAATTCCTGACATTTAATTATAGTAAAAAATTCCCTTCTTAGGTCAGTTAGGATCAACACTTTATTTTAAGAATGTGAAATGTCAGAATAATAGTAGAGAGAATGATTTATTTCAGCTTTTATTTCTATCATCACATTCCCAGTGGGTCAGAAGTTTACATACACTCAATAAGTATTTGGTAGCATTGCCTTTAAATTGTTTAACTTGGGTCAGATGTTTCGGGTAGCCTTCCACAAGCTTCCCACAATAAGTTGGATTAATTTTGGCCCATTCCTCCTGACAGAGCTGGTGTAACTGAGTCAGGTTTGTAGGCCTCCTTGCTCGCGCACGCGTTTTCAGTTCTGCCCACTCCAATACCTTGACTTTGTTGTCCTTAAGCCATTTTGCCACAAATTTGGAAGTAATCAAATCAAACTTTATTGGTCATATACACATGGTTAGCAGATGTTAATGCGACTGTAGCGAAATGCTTGTGCTTCTAGTTAGCAGTAATGTCTAACATGTAATCTAACAATTTCACAACAACTACCTTATACACACAAGTGTAAAGGAATGAATAAGAATATGTACATATAAATATATAGATGAGCGATGGCCGTGCGGCATAGGCAAGATGCAGTAGATGGTATAGAGTACAGTATATACATATGAGATGAGTAATGTAGGGTATGTAAACATTATATAAAGTGGCATTGTTTAAAGTGACTAGTGATACATGTGTCACTCATTCCAATTTGTAATTATTAAAGTGGCTAGAGATTTGAGTCAGTATGTTGGCAGCAGCCACTCACTGTTAGTGATGTCTGTTTAACAGTCTGATGGCCTTGAGATAGAAGCTGTTTTTCAGTCTCGATCCCAGCTTTGATGCACCTGTACTGACCTCGCCTTCTGGATGATAGCGGCGTGAACAGGCAGTGGCTCGGGGGGTTGTTGTCCTTGATGATCTTTTTGGCCTTCCTGTGACATGTGGTATAGTAGGTGTCCGGGAGGGCAGGAAGTTTGCCCCTGGTAAAGCGTTGTACAGACCTCACTACCCTCTGGAGAGCCTTACGGTTGTGGGCGGAGCAGATGCCGTACCAGGCGGTGATACAGCCCGACAGGATGCTCTCGATTGTGCATCTGTAAAAGTTTGTGAGTGTTTTCAGTGACAAGCCAAAATTATTCAGCCTCCTGAGGTTGAAGAGGCGCTGTTGTCCCTCTTCACCACACTGTCTGTGAGGGTGGACCATTTCAGTTTGTCCGTGATGTGTACGCTGAGGAACTTAAAACTTTCTACCTTCTCCACTACTGTCCCGTCGATGTGGATAGGGGGGTGCTCCCTCTGCTGTTTCCTGAAGTCCACGATAATCTCCTTTGTTTTGTTGGCGTTGAGTGTGAGGTTATTTTCCTGACACCACACTCCGAGGGCCCTCACCTCCTCCCTGTAGACCGTCTCGTTGTTGATCACTGTAGTGTCGTCTACTTGATGATTGAGTTGGAGGCGTGCATGGCCATGCAGTCATGGGTGAAGAGGGAGTACAGGAGAGGGCTGAGAACGCACCCTTGTGGGGCCCCAGTGTTGAGGATCAGCGGGGTGGAGATATTGTTTCCACCCTCACCACCTGGGAGCGGCCCGTCAGAAAGTCCAGGCCTCAGTTGCACCTCAACCCAATTGAAATGGTTTGGGAGGAGTTGGACCGCAGAGTGAAGGAAAAGCAGCCAACAAGTGCTCAGCAAATGTGGGAACTCCTTCAAGACTGTTGGAAAAACATTGAGAGAATGCCAAGAATGTGCAAAGCTGTCATCAAGGCAAAGGGTGGCTACTTTGAAGAATCTCAAATATAAAATATATTTGGATTTGTTTAACACTTTTTTGGTTACTACATGATTTCATGTGTGTTATTTCATAGTTTTGATGTCTTCACAGTTATTTTACAATGTAGAAAATAGTACAAATAAAGAAAAACCTTTGAATGAGTAGATGTGTCCAAACTTTTGACTGGTACTGTATATATATTTATATATCTTTTTTAAATATAGACATTTCTTTAATTGAAAAATCCCCTCAACATCTTGTTGTGAACATAGTATTTTGTTGATTCCACCAAATAAGCTTCAGAAAGACAATGTCTCTCAAGTTAAGAGCAATTCTGATGGCTGTTCAATGTCTTATTTTGCCACATTCATCGGACCATAACACCATCCCTACTGTATATGTCATCATACCATTATGTGACTTACTGTTCAATCCTTATCTTATAGGCTGTACCACTTAACATACAGCTTACATATAGCTGCTATTTTGTCCTGTTTTAGAAGGAACCCCATTACCATAGTTCAGTCATTGTGACAGTTCATTCATAGTGCCTCAAGCATGAGGGCCAGTACACTGTGGGGCTGAACACAGCGGCACACACACATACACACACACAGAGGTCCTCTTCTCTGACGAGTTCCTTCCAAAGCTCCAATCATTTATTTCCAGTCAGTCTCTGTACGGCGCTCCACGTAGGCAGGCGGGCGGGCGGGCGGGCGGGCAGGTAGGCAGGCAGGCAGGAGGGCAACATAAAGCTCCTGGATATGTAGAGTTACAATAGGTTGTCTGTTGCAGCTTTGCCTCTGTCACACACACGGATTGTGTAGATTAGGCTTCGGAACGAGGGCTTGACACAGGGACATTTGTATATGAAAAGTGGCTAGGGCAGCAGATAGCATATTGACTTCTCTACTTCTCCTCTCCCCTGTATCAGGGCTCTGTGTTAAAGCTCAGGGGGGACACTGCTTTTTTTACACCCTTTTTTCTCCAGTGGCAGTGCAGTGCATGCTGGTAGCTACAATGATTTGCTATGATAAATGTATCTAGCCCTGGCGTGGCTCGGTGGCTGCATCATTGGGGCAATCCCACAGGTCAAGGCCTGAGTCTCAGCTGGAGCTGAGTTAGACTATAACTGGAGATGCCCTCTGAGTTAGATCAGGCTTCATACTATAGACTGAGTTAGACCAGGCTTTACACTATAGACTGGGTTACACCAGGCTTTAGAATATAGACTGAGTTAGACTAGGCTTTAGACTGTTCAGGGAGTGGGTGTTGATGGGAGAAAAAGCTTACAACAGAAATTAACGCCTAATTTCTTCACCCTAACAATTAAAGTAAAGCATAAGGTTTTATTTATTTGCACCAAAGTCAACAAGTGACAGACAAAACAGTACAGTACAGATACAATATACAGTTGAAGTCAGAAGTTTACATACACTTAGGTTGGAGTCATTAAAACTTGTTTTTCAACCACTCCACAAATGTCTTGTTAACAATCTATAGTTTTGGCAAGTCGGTTAGGACATCTACTTTGTGCATGGCACAAGTAATTTTTCCAACATTTGTTTACAGACAGATTATTTCACTTATAATTCACTGTGTCACAATTCCAGTGGGTCAGAATTTTACATACACTAAGTTGACTGTGCCTTCAAACAGCTTGGAAACTTCCCGAAAATGATGTCATGGCTTTAGAAGCTTCTGATAGGCTAATTGATATCATTTGAGTCAATTATAGGTGTACCTGTGGATGTATTTCAAGGCCTAGCTTCAAACTCAGAGCCTCTTTGCTTGACATCATGGGAAAATCAAAAGAAATTAGAAATAAGACCTCAGAAAAATTGTAGACCTCCACAAGTCTGGTTCATCCTTGGGAGCAATTTCCAAACGCCTGAATGTACCACGTCCATATGTACAAACAATAGTACGCAAGTATAAACACCATGGGACCACGCAGCCGTCATACCGATCAGGAAAGAGACATGTTCTGTTTCCTAGAGATGAACTCACTATGGTGCAAAAAGTGCAAATCAATCCCAGAACAACAGCAAATGACCTTGTGAAGATGCTGGAGGAAAGAGGTGCAAAAGTATCTATATCCACAGTAAAACGAGTCCTATATCGTCATATCTTGAAAGGCCGCTCAGCAACGAAGAAGCCACTGCTCCAAAACCACCATAAAAAGCCAGACTACGGTTTGCATCTGCACATGGGGACAAAGATCGTACTTTTTGGAGAAATGTCCTCTGGTCTGATGAAACAAAAATAGAACTGTTTGGCCATAATGACCATCGTTATGTTTGGAGGGAAAATGGGGAGGCTTGCAGGCCAAAGAACACCACCCCAACCTGTTAAGCACGGGGGTGGCAGCATCATGTTGTGGGGGTGCATTGCTGCAGGAGGGACTGGTGCACTTCATAAAATAGATGGCATCATGAAGTAGGAAAATTATGTGGATATATTGAAGCAACATCTCAAGACATCAGTCAGGAAGTTAAAGCTTGGTCACAAATGGGTCTTCCAAATGGACAATGACCCCAAGCATACTTCCAAAGTTGTGGCAAAATGGCTTAAGGACAACATAGTCAAGGTATTGGAGTGGCTATCACAAAGTCCTGACCTCAATCCCATAGAAAATGTGTGGGCAGAACTGAAAAAGCATGTGCGAGCAAGGAGGCCTACAAACCTGACTCAGTTACACCAGCTCTGTCAGGAGGAATGGGCCAAAATTCACCCAATTCTTTGTGGGAAGCTTGTGGAAGGCTACCCGAAACATTTGACCCAAGTTAAACATTTTAAAGGCAATGCTACCAAATACTAATTGAGTGTATGTAAACTTCTGACCCACTGGGAATGTGATGAAAGAAATAAAAGTTTAAATCATTCTCCCTACTATTATTCTAACATTTCACATTCCTAAAACAAAGTGGTGATCCTAACTGACCTAAGACAGGGAATTTTTACTAGGATTAAATGTCAGGAATTGTGAAAAACTGAGTTTAAATGTTTTTGCTAAGGTGTATGTAAACTTCCGACTTCAACTGTACAATATAAGTACAAAAAAAGTTTGTTCAATCAGTTCAACAGAGCATACTAATTATAAATGTACATGATATATTAAGTATATGTCACGGACGTCATGGTGGAAATGACCTGCACCAAGGTGCAGCATGGTAAGCGTACATTTTCCTTTATGTAAATGTCACCAACACAACAAGAAACGTGATGCTTACTAGGGCTATCGTGCCACTAACAAAGACAACTACCCACAAACTACAAAGGAAAAAAGGCTGCTTAAGTATGATTCCCAATCAGAGACAACGATAGACAGCTGTCCCTGATTGAGAACCATACCTGGCCAAAACATAGAAACAGAAAACATAGAAATAAAGAAACTAGGATGTCCACCCTAGTCACACCCTGGCCTACCCAAAATAGAGAATAAAAGCCTCTCTATGGCCAGGGCGTGACAGTATACAAGAAAATACATTTTTAAATAAATGTGTGTGTGCGTGTGCGTATGAGAGTTAGGCTACATGGAGGAAACTACTGGGTAGTTTGATTCTTCAGGCTGACCTCTAGTCTATGCTTTAAGTTATTGAGGGATGATGATGTTTTGACAATGTGAAGATAGGAATTCTAGAGTATGGAACATCTGTATCAGCCAGAGAATTGACTATGTGAGGTGTTGCAGTGGGGAGAGTGAAGGTTATCGTTACGTCTTGTGTTGTATGCATGGGTTTGGGAATTAACCTGGAAGAATCCATTGAAAGGTTTAGGTAGATTTTGGCTTGGGCGGTATACATTATACTGGGGTATTTGGAAAAAGCCACAGGATGGTTTTTCAATACTGTCAATACCGTTAACTTTTTCTTGGATGTTTAAAAAAAAAAAAAGGTTAATATTTTAGCTACTTTTTAAGTAAATACATGCAGTCAACTTGTGCAATAGGTTGCTTTCTTCATTTCATCTGTCAAATGAATATGTACTTTACAGTAGTTCCCAGTCACGTGTCACATGGTGTTTGTTTACAAGCACACAGCGACCAGAGACCAGAGCCTTGTGAGTCACTCACTGTCATGCAGCATGTGCCAGGTGAACTAATTACAGTATGGAATTCACAACTAAATGTTTGCCAGCTAGATATCTTATAACTATTAAGTTAACTGGCAAAAATATGCTAAATGCTCTGCAGTTGTGCATTTGGTTTGCTAAATTAGTAGCTAGCTAGCTATTTACTTGTATAGTTTAGGTCAGACACTGTACAAAATGTTCGCAATGCGCTCGTTAGCATTTTGTTAGCATTTTCTATGACGATTCCTTAGTACGTGTTAACATTCTGGGCTTTGAATATTAGTACTGCTGTCGATATATTAAGTACCTGCAGTCAACTTGTGCGCTAAGTAATAGATAAAGCAGATCACGTTCATTATTTTGCCAATTAGATATATTTTCATTATATAACTTTTTTATTATGAAGCTTACTGGGACTAGTTTCCCAAAACAGCGATTTGAGCCAGTCACGGGTGTTTGTTTACAAAGAAGCACAAAGTGCAAAATGGGAGCTTTGTGAAGTGAGGTGATCAAGTTACACTTGTATGAAATCCACTACTAATGTTTGCCAACTATATATCTTATAACTATCAAGTGAACTATCTAAGATGTGCCTAATAAATTCTCTCCAGCCGGGTTTTGCTAACTTGCAAGATCAAGCTTCTTAGTAACAGCAGCAGAGACAATCCCCTCACAATATTTGTTTTGTGTGTGTGCTGAAAACTGCGTTTTGAGATACTTGCATAACTTTATGAGTTAAATGCATGCGCTCGTAAGCATTTACCTAGCTTCCGCTATGAGAATTCCTTAGTACTTGTTAGCATTTTGTTAGCATTCTGGTAAGTTATGTTTTTGGGTCTTTTTTTTACATTTGAAAAAAAAATAGCAACCCTTGTGTGCAATACCGGTAATACCATGTAATCTGGATACCTCCCAACCTTAGGTAGGCTGTCTGGGAGGTATGTGTATTTGTAGATGAAGGTGCATAAATATATTAATGTTGTGGATAGACAATATATTGAGTCTCTTAAACAGAGGGGCAGATGGAGCCAAGGAGTTAGAGGAGGTGCACATTTCTTCTGTATGATGAGTAACTTGTGTAGGTAGGAAGCATATGTACTGGCCCAGACATTATTGCAGTAAATGAGATATGGGTCAATTAGGCTGTAGTATAGTGTTAGGAAGCAAACCCGATGAACCAAACCACTAATCTTTCTGATGATAGCAACGGACTTCACCACTTTGCAGCAGTCCATTTCATTCGCACTAATTGAGATTCAGGATTTATTTTTTATTTTTTACAAAAGTTGCATTTTTTTACATTTTAAGATTTTGTTTTATCTGGAACCATTTAGAAAACTTGGCCAAGCCTGAGTTGGCTTCATTGATTAGTGAATCGAAATTCTTGTGTGATAAAATTAAGTTGTTATCATCAGCAAAAATAATGGGAATCGTGGATCTTAGAAACAATACCAGTTTCCATTGATTAATTAGGAGCACATACACTATATGTACAAAATTATGTGGAGATCCTTTCAAATTAGTGGAGTTGGCTATTTCAGCCACACCCGTTGCTGACAGGTATATAAACTCAAGCACACAGCCATGCAGTAGAATGGCCATACTGAAGAGCTCAGTGACTTTCAATGTGGCACCGTCATAGGATGCCACCTTTCCAACAAGTCAGTTCGTCAAATTCCTGCCCTTTTTGAGCTGCTGTAAGTGCTGTTATTGTGAAGTGGAAATGTCTCGGAGCAACAACGGCTCAGCCACGAAGTGGTAGGCCACACAAGCTCACAGAACGGGACCAAGTGCTGAAGCATAAAAATTGTCTGTCCCTGGCTGCAATTCTCACTGCCTAGTTCCAAACTGCCTCTGGAAGCAATGTCAGCACGATATATGTTTGTCGGGAGCTTCATGAAATGGGTTTCCATGGCCGAGCAGCCTCACACAAGCCTAAAGATCACCATGCGTAATGCCAAGCGTCGGCTGGAGTGGTGTAAAGCTCGCCGCCATTGGACTCTGGAGCAGTAGAAATGCGTTCTCTGGAGTGATGAATCATGCTTCACCATCTCTCAGTCCGACGAACAAATCTGGGTTTGGCAGATGCCAGGAGAACACTACTTGCCCAAATGCATAGTGCCAACTGTAGAGTTTGGTGGAGGAGGAATAATGGCCTGGGGCTGTTTTTCATGGATTGGGCAAAGACCCCTTAGTTCCAGTGAAGGGAAATCTTAATGCTACAGCATACATTGACATTCTAGACAATTCTGTGCAAGCCGGGCCTATTCGCCAAACATCAGTGCCCGACCTCACTAATGCTCTTGTGGCTGAATGGAGTCTAGTCCCCGAATGGAGGCTAGATGTTCCATCATCTAGTGGAAAGCCTTTCCAGAAGAGTGGAGGCTGTTATAGCAGCAAAGGGGGGACCAACTCCATATTAATGCTCATGATTTTGGAATGAGATGTCCGACTAGCAGGTGTCCACAAACTTTTGATCACGTAGTGTATCTACAGCACACGTCATACAGTACACTCTCCTACATAAATGGTCTAATTAACAGTTAGCCTAGATTAAATACAGAGCAAGCATATACTGTACATACACAGTGTCAACTGAATAGGATTGTGTTTATTCCTTTGAGCTTGATTGGAAAAAAATTCAAGACAGAATGCAGCGCATAAACTGTGTGTGTGTGCGTGTTTTGTGTGTGCGATGCATATGTGTTAGTAGTTGTCATTGTGTGGTTGTGGGATTGTGTGTCTGTAGTTGGTGTCACTAAGCATTCTTGTCAGAAATCTGACCTTTTCACAGTACATAATTAAAATTAAGGAGGGAATTTTTGTTTATTTTTTCTTTAGCAGCTTGGCGAATCAAAGCCAGTATAATTAGATCACCCATTACCATTTAATTAATTTCTGTGTGAAGTCTCATTTTGTCTCTGCACTGGAGTGAGCCCAAATGGTGAGGGAAACAAAGGCCATGCTATTACCAGGCTGTCTGGCCTATTGTTGAGGGCCACTCACTGTTTATGGCTGGGGAATATGGATGAAACATGAAACAAAGACTGCTAGTCAACAGGAAAATAAGTCAGACGCCCAGTCTATTGATAGTATTCTGTCAGAAAACAATAAACCCAAGTGTGATTTATTTGGGTCTTGATTTAGAATAACACACTTGTACAGTAGTGAATTTACAGTAGTGAATCTACAGTATACAGTTATGTGTTAATGGACATTTTTTTCAGGGGTTGATCAAGTCTGAAATTTGAAAGTGGAAATTACATACTTCTGAGGCTTTTTTAAATACACTAGAATTTTTACATTCCCTGCATTGCAGGAAAATGATCCTATAACAGGGTGATCAAATTCAGATCCTTCATGTATTTGTGAAGAACTCTGTCAAAAGGCATATTTCGGCCTCAGAATTGTAAATTAACATTAAATGCATACATATCTCTATTGATGCAGAAAAAACAGACACAATTCCTTTGTTTTAGCAAGTGAATACAAATACAAAAAATACATTTAATTTAAAAAATCACACTAGCCGTAACCTGGTTACGTCAATGCCATGTCAATGATGAATTAAGCAGTGGTGCCAGCCATGCAGCTAGCCCCAGATTTCTTTATTATATACTTGTCTATCATATGGGGCCATCTCAATGGTAATGACTGCTAATAGGGTTGTGGTAATTGGGTGGCCATGTAGGCTCCATGTGATGGGGGTGAGATGTTAAACACTGTCTGTTCACTTTCACCTTCAAGCCCCCCGCCTTCCTTGCATCTCCAGGCACCCACAACCATTATCAGCAAAAATTTGACATCTGATACCTCCAAAGCAATTGACAGCTTCGACTTTTCATTAATTTGTTAGCAAAGTCCGCAAATGATTGTCAAAGAGGTGACGCCTCCTGCCCACTCTCTCTCTCTGTTTTTTCCTCCCCTCTTTCCTCGCAGACTGAAGTGGTGTTTAATTTGGAAACTGGCCTCCTTCGGGCAAATTAGCAATTATAACAATTTTGTGGGAATATGTATATGTGTCATTAGTATTCTTGCAAATTAATAACTGGAGCAAAGGGTCAGGCTAGAATTTTCCACTTGACTGCTGTTCCACTGTGGAGGCAGTGTTTGGAAGCAGCCTCATCTGCTGGAAGCCATGGTATACCTTTGGAGCACTTGGCTTAATTAGTTTACCTTGTAGACATTATTACTAATATCTCTCCCCACTCCCTTTTCACACCCCACCCCTCGAAAGAACAGCAAACCCTCTCTCTCCCCCTTCTACAAAATATTCCGTAGCCATTTTGCGCCAGCCAGCGTAGCCCTGATGATGGGGTCATTTAGATACAGCATTTAATCATCACATCACCTCCATAAGCATCTCCTAATTAGAGTCCTTACAATACAATTTCAGCTTGTAATTAGCCCAGATTGTCTGCTTCCTCTACGTGGCTTATTAGTGGTTGCTCAGCGGGAGGTGAGAATCTCACTGTCATTTGTCAGGGCTGTTAGTGCCGCCCATCTCCCCTCACCCTTGCCAGTCGCCCATCCCCGGGGAGGGGAGGGGGTTGGTTGAAGTGTGTGGGTGTGATCTGCCAGCAGATCAAACAAAGGGAGGCAAACAGAGAGCAGGAAGCTGAGCCGTTAGGGAAGGAGGAGGAGAGGAGAGAGATCCATGAGGAGGAGGTGAAAGAAGTGAAGGATGGAGAAGGAGAAGGAGGTGGAGAGAGAATGAACAGGACGTTTAGCAAACGTTCACGGATCATCTTCAGGGTGGCCCATAATTAAAGCTGTGATCAGCCTAGCCAATGAGGCGTCTTGAGACACTGGATAATTAACAAGCTCCGGTCTGTCTGTCTGTCTGTGTTGTGTTTTGTTTACTCTCTCTCCCAGCTCAACCTGGTGTCCAGCGTCACCCTGTCCAAGACAGCCCCCCATGAGGCCTCACCCCCCCTGAGCCTGCCCCAGACCCCTACCACCCCCACGGCCCCCCTGACGCCCCTGTCCCAGGCCCACTCTGTCATCACCCCCAACAGCATCCACCACAGTGTGGGCCCCATGCGCCGACGTTACTCTGATAAGTACAACATGCCAATCTCCCCAGGTACTGGACCCATATACCCCCCCCCCCTCCCACACACACACACACACACACACACACACACACACACACACACACATACAATTTCAAATCTATCAGACTGCAAATGGAAATGTTGCGTCTATAATAGCTACTAACTATGGCTTTTGTCTATGTCTGTCTGTATGTTGTGGTTGCTACCCTTGTACAGATATTGTCCAGAACAAAGAGTTCTACATGAATGCTGAAGTCAGACCTCCCTTCACGTATGCCTCGTTAATACGCCAGGTAAGGATCCTCTGCTCGGCTGGCTCCGATCTGCTCTGGGCTGGTAACTTGTAATGCATTTAATCTGTCACTTAAAGGAATAGGGCCTTTAATCTGCTTCAGTGGCTTCCGTCGTTAACAGGGCACGCAGCAGCAAAATATTCAGCCAAGACACAAACTGCTTATTTTTTCCCTATGCCTCCTTGTTAAATTTCAAATACAATTTAGACGTGCAGCGGAAGATTAACCATCTGCAAATGAGTGGAAGAATGCGCTCGGGACAGCCATATATAACAATTACTTTTGATTAAGCATTACAGTGAATGTGATTATGAAATTCATTTCACACAACAGTAGGGATGAACCTGAACCTGTTCTAAGATGGCCAGTCAATTATCGGCCGGCTCGCAGTAATCTGTGATCTCAGGAGTTAATCTGAGCCTGGCGTAATTGCTGGCCTGTAATCTGCCTGAGAAATGTTTTCACTTCCCTCCATTTACACTGCCAAAAGAAATATATTCAAATTGCGAAATTTGAATGGGAACCAGACAGTGTTCCATAAACAAAGCAAGAGGGTACAGATTGTGCACAAAATCACACAGACAGACTGTTGTCTGTGTTCTTTCAGGAGAGCACAGACAACCTGCATGCCACTAGTGAATAATGTTTGTTTTTCAGAGGGAACAAAATGTTAAATGTTGTTTCTGTCTCTTGGTCTTTTCCAGGGTATCCTTGAATCCCCAGAAAAGCAGCTAACACTAAATGAAATTTACAACTGGTTCACACGAATGTTTGCATATTTCAGGCGCAATGCCGCAACATGGAAGGTAAAAATCAGTCTTCACCTTAGACTAATATAAAGGGCAGGGATTGTTGTGTTGATCTTGTGGAATTATACTGAACAAAAATATAAATTCATTGTGCAACTATTTCAAATATTTTACTGAGTTACAGTTCGTATAAGGAAATCAATATTCACAAAACAAAGCAATGTTATGCTATTTTTCTTTTCTTGAAGCAAACAGAAACAAATGTTAGCCATCTAAGAGCTAAAGGGCCTATGTCTGTATAATGTTGTTCTGTGGACATTTACAATGCATAAGCTCTCTTGTTTTATGTACACAGAACAAAAATAGAAATGCAAGATGCAACAATTTCAAAGATTTTACTGAGTTACAGTTAATTTAAAGAAATCAGTCAATTGAAATAAATTCATTAGGGCCTAATCTATGGATTTCACATGAATGGGCAGGGCTGCAACAGGTCATGGGGGGGCATAGGCCCACCCACTTGGCAGGCAGGCCCACCTACTGGGGAGCCAGGCCCAGCCAATCATAATGAGTTTGTCCCCACAAAATGGATTTATTACAGACAGAAATACTCCTCAGCACCCCCCCCCCCCCCCCATACCCCCCAGATGATCCCAAAGGTGAAGAAGCCGGGTGTGGAGGTTCTGGGCTGGCGTGGTTCTTGATATGCCACACCTGTCAGGTAGATGGATTATCTTGGCAAAGAAGAAATGCTCACTAACAGGGATATAAACAAACATTGAGAGAAATAAGCTTTTTGAGCGTATGGAAAGTTTCAGGGATTCTTTTATTTCAGCTCATGAAACATGGGACCAACAATTTACATGTTGTCTTTATATTTTTGTTCAGTGTAAATGATAGTGAAATATATCAAGTTTAAATGCAATGAATGAGCCTGTATCCAATTCATAACCTTGCCACATTTATTATATCTAAATAGAACCACTCCTAACACAAACACTGTCCGTTGCCTTGCAGACAAACATATGAGGGAAAACGTTCATTCTTGTAAAAAATCCCCAGCTAATATTTGGAGATGTTTTTGGTGGTGGGTGGCATCGGTTTAACACACCAATGTGCTGCCAGGAACTTCTGGCCGAGACCCTCCCACAGAATTTAAACTGAGAACACCTTATTTCTTTTCCACTGGGCCACACACACACACAGGCAGACAAACCCCAGAGAAAAAGAGAGGGCAGACAAAAAGGAGGAGGAGAGAGAGTAGGAGAGAAGGAGTAAGAGAAAAGAGAGTGATGAAGCATTGAAGGCTACCCTCATAAGGCAAGGAGGGCCTGTAGTGTAGCGTATCCACAGCGCAGCTGTGAGTGAGACCCCCTAGCCCCTCTCCACGGCTCACTGTCCTCCCTCAGCTCTCTAACTGCCTGTTTCCCCTGCCGCTGACAGCCCGACCATAGGGGCACATTTGAGTTATAAACAAAAATCCTACACTGTGACACACTCCTGCATATTGGCGTGCACACACACACAAAAACACACTAAGGTACTCAGATGACAAGGGGCCAATACATTTACAGAGTTCTAATCTCATGTGTCAGTGATTGGTTAATTTAAAAAATGTAACCTTCATACTCAATGGTCTCATGAAAAAGCTTATAATGTAAGCCAACAGCTAAAGCTTTTGGAAGTGTGTCTTCTTCCTTATGGTTAAATTGTAGGTAAAGTCATAACTGAAACTAACAAGTCTAACAGACTGGTTTATTTGATCACTGTCTTTGTTCAGTCTGGGTTTTTGTTATCAAGGTTTTGGTGACTCTTCTCAAATGGCTCATCATAACTTAAGGCTCTGTGAATGATATCTTGAAAGGATGTTGATGAAATGAAACTGTATTGCCATAGTAACTGGAAAATATTTCCACAATCTTTTTCTTGTTTGAAACTTTACTGCCGATAGATCACTGATACTTGAAAAAATTTACAAGGTTCTATCATGTATGTATGTGCCTGTCTAAATGTTTCTTCTCTGAAATGAAATGTTAATGATTAGACGTTTTCGTGTGTTGATAGAATTTTTCTCTCCCTTCTTTTTTTAAACCAACTGCAGAATGCAGTCCGGCATAATCTTAGTCTTCACAAATGTTTTGTGCGAGTAGAAAACGTTAAAGGGGCTGTGTGGACAGTGGATGAACTAGAGTTCCAAAAGAGAAGGCCACAAAAGATCACTGGGTAGGTCTGCTATCTCTGGCTGACTCTCGTGTCTGGCTGGTTGTGGATCTATGGGAAGAGGCTGCTCCATCTCATTGTCTGTGTGCCACGATGCCCCCCAAAGTCCCTGCTTGCTTTGGTGTGCAGCATCCCCCATGCTTTCAGTACTCTGCCGCTGGTGTCGCATCATCACCCACATTGGCTTGTACTTGTTTTCATTTTCATTTTCATTTTGATCCTTACCCTTTCCTCCCTTGTCCCTCTGTCTGTCCATGTGTCTATCTGTCTGTCTGTCCCTGTGTCTATCTGTCTGTCTGTCCTCTGTGCTGTTGTGTTGTGGTCACTGCATCTGCATCTGGCTGCCCTGCTGCTTGTCTCCCACCCAGGGTACCATCCGCACCAACCTTTCCCAGCATAAGTGCTTTGTGAGAGTAGAGGACGAGTTTGGGTCCTTTTGGACTGTTGATGATGAGGAGTTTAAATGCGGCCGCCATATACAGCGAGGCCGGCCTCAGAAATACACAGCTGATGAGAACTTTGATGAGCTCCTAGTACAGTAAGAACGTCTGCCTGGCCCACCCCGCCTCTTGATCCCCAGCTCCCCCCCCCCACTACCTGCATGCTCTGCCTCTGTGTTCCCATCATGCCGCTGTGTTTAGCTCTTCCTTTTTACATCATGCTTTTACAAAAACTGCTTCCATCAACTTGTCTTGTCTTCCTTACAATGAAAACAATTAATTTAAATGAGTCAGTGCATTTTCATTGTGTGATAAAATTACCAGCATTTTATTAAATGAACTACGAGCATTTTCTAAACTAAAGTTGTTGTCTGCAGAAGTCCAGCCTTAGTGAAGAACATCCAGACCAGCTTGGGCTATGGTCCGGCTCTCTCTGCAGCCTTCCAGGTAAATATGAATACTGTCTCAGTATCAAGCTCTATTTACCTTGTACCCTTTCACTGTGAGGGGAAAGAAAGGCAGGAAATAATAAACATAACACTGTCTCCACCTCCGACTCCTGGTCACTCTTACTTGTTTTTGGATGTAGTGCAGGTGGGATGGAGGGAAGTTGAAATGTGCTGACAGTTCTCTTCCGTTTCACTGTTTTAACACTGTGCATGCTTTTCAGGCTTCAATGGCAGAAAACAATATACCTCTATACACTACTGCTTCCATTGGAAGTCCTACCCTCAACTCGCTGGCGAATGCCATCCGAGAGGAGATGATTGGAGCGATGGACCATGGAAACAGCAACGGCAGTGACAGCAGCCTAGGACGGTCTCCCTTGCCAGCTATGTGAGTGGCTCCTTACTTTCTATTTATAGTATCTGTTTAAGACTGAAGGGAAGGAAAGAGTTTCAGCTGGTCACTGATTCAAATAGATCCCAAACAGAATGGATTTGATCAGACATTATTTTAATTATTTTTTTTCAATTACCCCCTTTTACTCCCCAATTTCGATCTTGTCTCATCGCTGCAACTCCCAAACAGGCTCGGGAGGCGAAGGTCGAGTCATGCGTCCTCCGAAACATGACCCATCAAACCATGCTTCTTAACACCCGCCCGCTTAACCCGGAAGCCAGCCGCACCAATGTGTCTGAGGAAACACAGTTCAACTGACGACTGGGGTCAGCCTGCAGGCAACCGGCTCGCCACAAGGAGACGCTAGAGCGCGATGAGCTTAGTAAAACCTCCTCGGTCAAACCCTTGCCTTCCTATGGGACTCCCAATAACGGCTGCTTGTGATACAGCCCGGGATTAAACCCGGGTCTTTAGTGACACCTCTAGTACTGCGATACAGTACCTTAGACCGCTGAGCCACTCGGGATGCCCAAACACATTTTTTGATCTAGCATTTTAATATCACCAAAAATGCCTTAAAATTGGATGTTACATGGAAATAACATATTTAAGGAACATGAAACAATGCTAAATAAAATAAGGATGACATTGGAGCGGTTGAATGAAAGGTCAGAACCGTGACTATGGCTGTAGCCTTCCCTGAAAAAGGAAACTCCAAAGCCAGGCAGGCCGGGAAGAAAAGACTGGAGCCCTCTTGTTATTTCAACACAAAGTTTATAACTCTCCTTTATTACGGTTTAAAAAATTGTCCTACTGTCGGCTGAGTCCCGCCATAATCACCCCTCCAATTTAAAAAAAAATATTTACAAAATGCCAGAACACAAAGTGAAAGAGCTGTTGTCTCCTCTACACTGAAACATGAGTTAGAACACATTCAAAACCCTCTCGGTTGTCGAAAGAAAAAAAAAAAAAAAAAAAACGTAATTAGTCTAGAAGAAATAGTCCAAGGTTCCCATGTAGGAAAACTGTGGTCTGCCTGGAAACCGCAGTTCCCTATTCACTTGTTGTATAGCACTGTCTTCTATGTTCTAAGCCTAAAATAATATGGGGCAGGCAGCATAATTTCCAGATGTGGGGCAGACCACTGATGTGCAGCTCTGCTAGATTTAGGGATGTGAAATATCTCAGCTAGAGGGAAATTGTGACTGAAAACAAAAAGGTGCAGTAATGAGCTTGTGGCGAAATGGAGGAAAGTGCCATCCCTAATCACTGGGAACATAGCTTTGGGCATCGCTCTGGAACAGGAAAGGCAGAGACAGGATGGGTGTGCTGGCCCAAAGGCTGCCTCATCTCTCTCCCTCTCTTTATCTTGAGGCTGATAAAACCCATATACTGAGCTATTTTCACAATATGTATGTGGATAAGCTTTATATAAGAACAAAATGCATCAGAGCGTAAAACTTCAGTGCATTCGTGCAAAGCACCATTTCTTCTATCTTCTATGAAGCAACACGCCTTCAAACAAAAGTTCAGGTTTACTTGCTAGCACCTCTATTGCTCTAAAGCCAGCTCCCTCTCTCCTCTCCATTCTCCAAGAGACACACCTCACACAAGCTACAGAATCACTACATCCTCATCCCACACAAACCAAACCTAGCTCATAGACCCAACGTCTTACAGGTCTTCACCTGGCTTACAGACAACTACTGGCTATAGAGTGGTCCAGGCCTTACATGTGTTTACCAGCTGTCTAGCTCAAAGCCCTGAATGGTGTTAGACAGAGTTAGACTTTTACTACAGAGAAGAAACCAGGGCTTTTCTCTTTTACAGGCTGACTATAATCAGGTATCCAGACCCAGCCAGCTAATTAGCAGAGTGTGGAGTCAGCATGCAGTTCAATAGCATAATAATAACAATTTCATGTTTGCCCTGCAGCCAGGGATTGAGACCTGAGGCGATGTGACTTGTGAAGTTACTTTGATCTGAAACCAATAGAAAAGCTAACTTTACTTTTTCCCCTGTTTTATAATCACACCTACACTAAATGTGTCAGCTCATTAGCATAGAAATGTCTCCATCAAAATATTTGCATATCACGTAAGACATTTGTGCGTAAATAAATTAGATGAGTCTGGGGGGACAGAGAACATGCTTGTCCCTGGTCGCTGTTCAAAATGGGCTCAGCGTCTCCTACTGACGCCGTACAGCACGGGGTTGGCACTACAGGTTAGAATGGGAAATATCCTGCAGCTTCTCATAATGTTTTCATTTTTTCCCTCCTCTCTGCACTAGTCGGGCCTCCTTCCCGTGCGCTTTATTCCTGCGGTGTTTCTGTAATGAGAAATTTGGCAGATCTCGTAGAGCCCCCTTTGCCCAGGCAGTGGGCTGGGTTCATGTTTTGCCTTGTTTACAACTGACAGCGTTATTATTCTCTTAAGGGCTCTCTTTCTTATCACAGTGTTGTGTTGAGCTCGCCTTTCTGCTCTGCTCTCGCGCCTTCCTGCCAGCGCTTTTCTTCCATTATTGACACTTGGTGAAAATATGCATTAATTTTGGAGTTTAAAGCATGTATAGCGGTGTCTGGTCGCTGTGTTTGCTTGAAGTTGATTAATGATAGAAGCCGGCTCGGGGTCGTCCTCTGGAGACCCGCCTCGCAGGTTGTGCATGTTAACGAGTAGGAAGAGGAACACACAGCGCTCGCTGTCACTGATCTACCGCCACCAGGAAGCTGACAACAGCCCACTCTCTCCCTCCGCAGAGTCCATTCTCCTCTCTCCCCGTCGCACGTTGTTAATCTTCCTCATTTATCAGTTCTAAGTGAATACCCTGTTGTCGGCTGCTATGAAAATAAAGCCTGCAGGTTTCCCGGGATTGGAATACCTTAAAAGAAGGTGAAGTTATCAACACCAGCCAAGAGAGGCCCATCTCAGAGATTCATTCGAGCCACTCGTTTGTTTTTGTTCCTCCTTTCTCTTTTAAATCTGAATCAATACATGTCTGTGATTCTCTTTTGAGGAGGGAATGAAAGGTTCAACAAGGGATTAACCAACTAAAGATAAACTGGAACATCCACTGTCTGTTTGTGTTCTGTTTCCATGCAGGCATCACATTAAAGAGGAACCGCTGGACCCGGAGGACCACGAAGGCCCCCTCTCCCTGGTGACGACGGCCAACCACAGTCCAGATTTCGATCACCACAGAGATTACGATGACGACCAGGGCCACGATGACATGCTGTAAGGTCGGGCCCCCAGGGGCCCCTCCCAGAGGCAGAACTAACCTTAGTCATCTGTGAGACGCCACAACGTCACAGATAATACAGATACAAGACTGCAGTCTCAGTCCTCTGATGACAGCTATCAAATGTTTCCAATTGACTTTTAGTGCCATTAAATACATAGTGAAAAACACAAGAAAGAGAATACGTCCCACTTGGGAGTATTTTTGATTTATATCTACTTTTTGGTTTAAGTGAACGAAAATAAGAAAAAAGTAATTTCTACTCTACATGCGTTGGATGGACATGTTTGGTACTGGGGATGACTTCTTGGTCAGCATTCTGGCTTCAAATCCAGGATGGACTTGGACTTGCACTGTGCAGCCAGTATGAACTTGGACCTGCACTGTGCAGCCAGTATGGATTGCATACAGCCCACTCAACCACACTGAGCATGGACTGCAGAGGGGTTCTCTCTCTCACACACACACAAACACATGCCCATAAACTCAAGAGATATTGAATGACGTTTAATTTACGCTCTGTGTGTGTGTGTGTGTGTGTGTGTGTGTGTGTGTGTGTGTGTGTGTGTGTGTGTGTGTGTGTGTGTGTGTGTGTGTGTGTGTGTGTGTGTGTGTGTGTGTGTGTGTGTGTGTGTGTGTGTGTGTGTGTGGGTAGATTTTGTTCATGGTCACTGCCTTCAAAATTTCATTGGTTTGCTTCCATCTAGGGTGGGAGGGATGTTTTTTGGTGTGTTTTGAGGGTGAGGGGTTTAAAATATGTATTTTCCATTGTTTATTGTTGTTGCATTTGATTTCTGTAACTGATCAGACCTCATGCCCATGCTGTGGAGATTCTGTATGGTCAGCACTTAATGATGGATGTTTAGGATTTCCTTTCTTGTTGTTTCCTCTCTTTTTTTTTACATGAAGCAGAATGTCAAATACCATGTAGTATTTTTCTGTCATTTGTTCCACATGCTTCAGAATGCCACCCCTCTAACATGTAGTCCATCCTCATCGCATCCCCCCAAGCTCATCAAGTCCATCCTCATTGCATCCCCCCAAGCTCATCAAGTCCATCCTCATCGCATCCCCCCAAGCTCATCAAGTCCATCCACAATGCACTACTCGTAATGAAGGCTCTCTCCACGCATCAATGAAGTTTTGTTCAGGAGTTGTTCATTTAAGATGGGAATGAATGACAGAGAAATCATGCAGGTTATGATTTATCCTCATTCAATTATATTTTAAAACAGCCCTTCAGGGCAGTGCGTTAGCTGCAACCAAATTTCTGATCATTCGCAAGCTCCCAGTTTAAGAAAGAAAATCAAATGTCAGGTGTGTATTACAAAGATAATATTTTAGACCAACTAATTGTGATTCCTGAACACAACTCTCATTGTATAGTTTTCCACACTGTAATTTCAGTCATGGAAGGATTGTTTGGCCTTGCTTGAAGATATCAAAGTTATTTTTTTTTACCATATGCATGACCAGTTGGCTCTCAAATTTGTTTGTGATTAATAATAATTACACACATCAGATGAAATATTCATGTTCTTAATTTAGGGATAATCCCAAAAACTGGCAATAAGACCTGATCATTGCTTCATTCCAGTATTGGCAGACATGTTATGCCCCCAGAAACCCACACACCACAAGGTAACTGATGATCTGGGTACTGTTTGGGGTCAACATCAGCAGACCCCAATGACTAAGTCAGAGTAGTGATGTAGACCCTGCAATAGGGTGGATGGGATTGATGCTGGGGCTGTGAGGCTGAATACAAATGGGCTTGATCCTACTGTAGTGTTGGTTTATGATATGAAACAGGCTCATACAAAGACTCACAAACATTACTTTTTAAAGACTGCAACCAACCACTTTGCATTTTTTATTTATTATTATTTCTTTTTTTTATTTGTAACTTTTGTTTTTAGTTGTTGATGTTTCTAAAATCTTGTTCTGTGACTACCAAAGATAAACTACAAAGTAAAAACAATGTTCTCTGTTTCATGCAATAGCAGATAAGGCCAAATATCCTCCATTCTCTCCCATTGGCTGTGAAAGGATCTAAAGATGGAGTATAGTCTCAACTGTGTCAATCCAATTGCACATTGATTAGAGAGGACGCTCCTCAAGCTGTCTGACTGTCATTAGCTTTAAAGCCAAAGGAGTCTCTTGTTGAGTGCAGTAGCTGCAGGACTTTGCAGTGACCACAACTGAAAGAGAGATACAGAGAGTCAGACAAACATTATGACCAAATTAGGGGAACATATTCTTTGGGCCAACGAGAGGAAAAGGCATCACTCTGTCTATCAGCAGCAGATTGCTGTGCAACCTAGGGGGATGAAAGGAGATTATGGTAATAATGAGGATGGCAATGATTTAGCAGTAGACAGGAGAGCTTTGTAGAGAACAATGTGAAAAGGATTCTATACTTCAACTGGACCACCCAATGATTAAATATTTTGTTTTATTTTTTATTCTTTATGAATTTGTATCCTTTCCAATGATTGTATGCCACTTTTGAGTGAGTCCTGCTATCTTGACGGGATTCTACTGTTCTTTGTTAACATTGGTAAGGCTTTATGATTGTGTTTAGTTTCTGTCAACATATTACTTTTTATATTAAAAAACACTCCTGTCAACTAATAAGCTGGGTACAGGGTACTTTATGGCAGTTATTTGAACATTCCACCATGCATTTATATTACACATGAAAAGGGCAGTCTGTGGTTTTCAGAAAATGTATTTAATAACCATTATCATGCAGCTGTGGGATGGGTCAGCAACAGATGGACTGGGATCGTGAGAACAACTTGAGCTCATCCAAATCTAGTCTCTTGCTGGTTTGCTTGGTATTGTAAAGGGGGAGATTTGAACATTGTCAGTATGTGTAGCTTGACATTACTAAAGATAACAGCCTGCGAAAACTGTATGCATACCTCAGTTCCAACCTATAGGGAATAATTCAATGAAAAGTGAAAAAAAAACTTTCACCCAGTTGTACTTTGTTCTATGTCTTGCATGTGTAGTCTAAAACTGGAGAGAGAGATTTTTTGTAAAAAACACCCCAAAAAAGAATATGAATATAAAATTAGACCTTGTTTATCTTGAGGGTCTCACAATCCAAACCTTAGGCCTTTTTTCATTAAGAAATCACCCAGCTTTATTTGATCCCATTTTCCACAATCTATTGTCATTTGTTTGGTCATGGGCTTTCCAACAGTAGGGTGTACGTACATGTCAGTATAGCCTTGTCTTTTTCTTGTCATTTTCTTTCCTTGTGTCTTTCAAAGATCAAAAATGCATTTGTGTTATTCTTTTGGCTTCATCACAACGGCTTTGTATGAACTATAAAATAGCTATGAAAACTGCTGTATGTATTGGAATAGCAAACTGTGCTGCAAATGTATTTTACTTAGTAATCCTTGCTTAAAAAGTCATACATGCAGACATCTGTGTGAGATGGGCGGGGCAGGGTGGGGGATTATCCCAGATTGTGGATTTTAAACTGTTAAATAGAAAACAGACTTTTCTCTGTTATCATTGACCTAAGGATTTTGTACAGATTGTTTTCTTCCGTGTGTTAAGCTGTTTTTGATACTTCCTTTTGACGGTCTAACCACTGCCTTCTGTGGCTAGAAACATTAGTGCTCGGAGAAATGGCAGACAGGTATATTTCCTCTACAAGACGGAGATATCTTGCATGACTAATTCCAGGGTCACAGAGATGAAAAATAATGGTTAAGTGGTCAGTAATAATATAAGGGTGTATCAATCTAATGATATTTTATATGAAACAAATAGGGAAAAGAAGAAAAATATGCAGTGCCAAGATGTAAAGAATATTTGTTAAATGCTTTGTTTTTTCCCCAGAAGAATCCATTCATTCCTACATATATTATCAAAGATGTGTCATCATCATGTTCAGTACATCCTCATTAGGTGAAATACATATCGCTTTTTAGTTGGCCTCTAAATATCTATATCTCAATTGTTTGGAAATGTTTCTCTTTTGATCAGTAAAAATCAAGCACAGCAGGTGCTTAAGTGGAGCACAAAGGTTAAAGGCTAAAAGTCGGATGTGAATCGGACTCTGTACTCATCCTTGATATATGTTGATTGTAAAACAAGAAATATCGGTAACCTTATGACTTTGCTGTGCTCTGTGTAGGTGGCATTAGATTTCCCCTCAAGACACTTGCAGCCATGCTAATTTACCACGGTTCCATCAATCATGACCACCCCACTGTCATTCACCACTGTGTTGTACCATCACCCTCTTAACCCATGCTTCTGGAGGAGGGATGGAGGGAGGAGGGATGGAGAGAGGAAGGAGGGTACAGGAGAGCAGCTGTCACAGTGCTTTAATGCAGCAGCTAAGTTAGTTTTCTGTTGAAGCTGTACTCTGTAGTTTTCTGTTTATTAACTAAAGATCCTGCTCATCACCTCCACCATCAGTCTGTAATCTCCTCATCATTCCTGGTCTGTCTGATGCAGACTATTTTGTTGTACAGTCAGTCTCAGTAACTGACGTAAGCTTTCTAAAAATGCAATAAAATGCTGGTTGTTCATGTTTGTTATCTGAAGTCCTTTCTTACTTGGTTTAAATGGCAGGGATCTGTATACAAAAAGCACTGAAATGATAGTTGCTTTGTCCGTGTGTACCAACGCAGGACGCAGAAAGGATAAAAGGCAACTTGATAATTCATTTATTTACAGAGTCATGTTATCTTGCCATAGCAAGTGGGTACTTTATACTCCAAAAATCTCCCCACAGCGATTCCACCTATACACTGATATTGTAATTTTTCAATTTTTTAAGTGCACAGATACAGGCCTGTTTGTCATCTTCTGCAGGACTTATGAGTCTGTGATGGTGACCATCATCATTTCAGCCTCAACATTAAATTATCTTGTGATTAAAAAGAGCAATTTAGGTAACAGCATTTGATGAGCTATAAATTGTAACTGCATTAAAATTCCAGAAATATTAGCGATATGGATTTCTTGATGGGAATGAATGCTGATGACCAAGACTTGCTTTTTTAATAATGGAAGCACAGGTCATGTTGGCTACAAAACAGGAGACAGAGATCAAGTCTAAGCACTTTTAATCTTGTGAAACAAGCGATTACAAATAGTTCCATTGAGTCATTAAAAAGCTTTAGGTGACATAAATTGTTTCTCGCTTAGCTTATTGCTCCTATACATAAGTATATTTAAGCAATAAGGCCCAAGGAGGTGTGGTATATGGCCAACATACCATGGCTAAGGGCTGTTCCTACGCATTACGCAAAGCGGAGTGCTTGGACACAGCCCTCAGCAGTGGTATATTGGCTATATGTCACAAACCCCGGAGGTGCCTTATTGCTATTATAAACTGGTTACCAACGTAATTAGAGCCCATGGTATACGGTCTGATATACCACAGCTGTCAGCCAATCAGTATTCAGGGCTCGAACCACCCAGTTAATAATATTAATTAAAGCCATTGAAAGACTAGATTTAATGGAAAAATATAGAAAATCACGACTAATCTTTTTACAGGCAATATGTTATCTAGTTTGAGGTCCTGAATTTCCTTGTTGTATCTCCAGTGGTGTGCTTTCAAGAGACTTGTAGCTTGGATGATTACGAGGTTTTTGTGATTTTTCTATGACTGGAAGTTACCTGATCTAAAAAGGAGTGGTAGTCTATGCAGGGTAACTGTATAATTCATCCATGCATGCTCTCAAACACTTCATTTACACAACATATCTGCTATTTTAATGTCATACCAGCATGTAAACAACACAAAATAACCCAACTGCCACGCCCTGGCCATAGAGAGGCTTTTTATTCTATTTTGGTTAGGCCAGGGTGTGACTAGGGTGGGCGTTCTATGTTCTTTTTTCTATGGTTTTGTTCTATGTTTTGTTTTCTAGTTTTGGCCTGGTATGGTTCCCAATCAGAGGCAGCTGTCAATCGTTGTCTCTGATTGAGAACCATACTTAGGCAGCCTGTTTTCCCACTATGGGTTGTGGGTAGTTATTTTCTGTTTAGTGTGTTTTGCACCTGACGGAGCTGTTTCGGTTCTTTATTTTGTTCCTTGTTGTATTTGGTGTTCAGTTTATTAAAATAATGATGAGCACTTACCACGCTGCACCTTGGTCCTCACCTTCTTCCACCAACGGTCGTTACACCAACTGTCATTATAAACTCAATGTGTCAATTGTGTGTTAATATATGTATAGTTAGCATGAATAGAAAGCAATAATTTAGTGTGCATCAAATAACATGCTGGTCTTACTTTGATTACATCCAAGGTTGCGTGGCATGCTGCTGAAATATACAACCCTGAGTGAGAAAAAATCATTTTAGCCTAACAAAGTTGTGGTGCTCATCCATCAACATGCATCTGCTGTGGTAAGAAAACACAATATTAAATCAAACCACTAATCATTCATTTCACAAGAATGAATGGAGTTATGGGCTTTGCTGTGTTGTGATGCTGCATGTGATACAGATGTCTCCATTCATCAATCATCAAACATCTATCAAAAAAGTGAAGCAATTATTTATATTGTAACACAATATGAATGATCATTGTAGGAATATGATATGGTTAAAAACAACTCATATTGGAAGAAACCCTACTTACAACTATCCAGTCATCATTGGTGTGTACTCACATTTCAGTCACTGTAGTATACTAGAGTTGCATAGAGATATTATATGACTAGGACCAAACCCACCTCAGAGAAATCCAATGGGCAGATTAGCCAGTCTTCCTGCTTATTTCTATTGGATTACACAACTTGATTCCTGCTTTCCATTTCATTGTAATTAAAGCATTGCAGAGCAACAGCTACCCACACATGAGGTTTATGTGTGGTTCAGTTGGTAGAGCCTGGCACTTGCAACAAGGGTTGTGGGTTAGATTCCCGTTGGGGCCATTCATAAGTATCATTTATACACGCATGATTGCAAGTCTCTTTGGATAAAAGTGTCTGCTAATATGGCATATTTTATTATATATTAGTCGGCAAAGCTGGCAAATTCTTAATATTGCAATGTGGGATTTAGCATCCCTGCAGTATTTGCTATTCATGGTTTGATGTAAAAACGTGTTTATCAAGAAGGGCTAGAGGCGTTGATGTGCAATAGACCTGCCTGTAATTAGATTCCAATTATTTGTCTGTTTCTGATATTGTAAACTGGCACTTACCACGTCAGTTAAATTGACACACTGCGCTGCTTGGTTTACTCTGTAATTAAAACATGTTCTGTTAATTAGATGATGACCACTTTATTCCAGGGCTCTTGTGTTTGGTCTTTTCTGTAGCGGTGCTGTTTGGATCATGAGTTGCCAGACGCTTCGCTAATCAGCCCTTGTTTTGTTTCAATTACCACCTGCTGTTCAAAAGGCATGCCTGGATGCCCCCTCCCCCAGTCTAAACAAGGCTGGGCTTGCATGGCTCCCAGCTCCCAGCCCCAGCTCCAACAGTACACATATTAATACCCGCCTGGCGTGGATTTCTTCATCATTAGGAGCCACATCTAGGTTTCAAAGAGAGTCGAAGCAATTAAAAGGAAAGTTAGGAAGGGCTGATTAAAGAATAAATGTACTTATCACATCAGGTATAGCACTCCTCTGTGTGTAGCCAACACTAACTAGTCCTGTTAGGTAAATAACAAAGTTCCTTGTATTCTATACACCATTACAGAGGAGAGGAAACTGTTGTGCCTTGTAATACTGACAACATGACAGCTGGCGTGTAGGCTTGTGTGATAGTGAATGGTTGGGGCATGCTTTAATACAGGTGTATCAAGAAGTACCGTATACAATCCTTTGCCAAATACATTACATGGCCAAAAGTATGTGGATACCACTTCAAATTAGTGGATTCAGCTATTTCAGCCACACCCGTAGGTGTATCGAACTGAGCACACAGCCATGCAATCTCCATAGACAAACACTGGCAGTAGAATGGCGCGTACTGAACCGTTCAGTGACATTCAACGTGGCACCGTCATAGGATGCCAGCTTTCAAAAAAATCAGTTCGTCAAATTTCTGCCCTGCTTCTCGGGTCAACTGTAAGTGCTGTTATTGTGAAGTGGAAACGTCTAGGAGCAACAACAGAACAACAGGTCAGACGCGAAGTGGTAGGCCACACAAGCTCACAGAATGGGACCACCGAGTACTGAAGCATGTAGCACGTAGAAATTGTCTGTCCTCAGTAGCAACACTCACTGTCGAGTTCCAAACTGCCTCTGGAAGCAACGTCAGCACAATAACTGCTCGTCGGGATCTTCATGAAATGGGTTTCCATGGCCGAGCAGCCGCACACAATCCTAAGATCACCATGCGCTATGCCAAGCGTTGGCTGGAGTGGTGTAAAGCTCGTCGCCATTGGACTCTCTGGAGTGATGCACCATGCTTCACCATCTGTAAGTCCGACGGACAAATCTGGGTTTGTTGGATGCCAGGAGAAAGCTACCTGCCTGAATGCATAGTGCCAACTGTAAAGCTTGGTGGTGGAGGAGGAACAATGGTCTGGGGCTGTTTTTCATGCTTTGGGCTAGGCCCCTTTGTTCCAGTGAAGGGAAATCTTAATACTACAGCATACAATGACATTCTACACGATTCTGTGCTTCCAAATTTGTGGCAACATTTTCGGGAAGGCCCTTTCCTGTTTCAGCATGACAATGCCCTCGTGCATTGTTTGTCGAGATCGGTGTGGAAGAACTTGACTGGCATGCACAGAGCAAAGACCTCAACCCCATCGAATACCTTTGGGATGAATTGGAACGTCAACTGCAAGCCAGGCCTAATCGTCTAACATCAGTGCCCGACATCACTAATGCTCTTGTAGCTGATAGGAATCAAGTCCCCTGCAGAAATGTTCCAACATCTAGTGAAAAGCCTTCCCAAAAGAGGGGAGGCTGTTATAGAAGCAAAGGGGAGAACAACTCGATATTCATGCCCATGATTTTAGAATGAGATGTTCGTGTATGTCAGTAAGTCATCTCAGATGGTTTCTGGTCTCCTATCCTTAGCATGAATCAGTCAGATAAAGCAAACTCACCTCACCCATCACCTTATTGTGTTCCAATGGCTTCCCATCACCTCTAAACAAGGAAACTGCAAATAAGAAATGTATTGTCAATGTCAGGCCCAATTTTCATAGATGTACCCAACAACTTCAAGGGGAGATTGTAGATAGGATAGACGTCTGGTGCTTCTGTATAATAGTACATACATACTGTCCCGTTGTCTGTTCAAGCAAGTCAATGGCCTTTAAGAAGTAGGTGGGTATCTGACAATTGCATCATTACATGTGACTGTGGTATTGACTGCAGGTATCTGTGTTCTTCTCTTTGTCTAAACCCCATGACCAAATAAGAAAATAAATGCACCCAAACAAGCAGCCAAACTATTAAGATGCATTGTTATCATGTTCCAATATTAAATATTATGAAGTGTTCTTGAGTTTGAATAATTAAAGAAATGCAAAACATGAATATTTACAATTCACTCTCTCGCTTTATGCCACAATTAATTAATGGATGAGACCAAGTTGTTTTTTTGAATTTGTATTTCAAAATTCAGGGGAAATGTGTTGATGACAACCTGGTCACGGAGGAGCACTGACAAACACAGACAATTGCATGGAGACACATACAGTTATTATGCCATTAAAAACTACAACAGTTGGCTGACACATGGACATTTAGAACCCAACCCGTGGCCAAACTAACCAACAACCCCTACATTATTACTAGATTATTACTAACCCTGACCCCACACAACTACATTATTACTAGATTATTAACTAACCCTGACCCCACACAACTACATTATTACTAGATTATTAACTAATCCTGACCCTACACAACTACATTTTTACTAGATTATTAACTAACCCTGACCCCACACAACTACATTTTTACTAGATTATTAACTAACCCTGACCCCACACAACTACATTTTTACTAGATTATTACCAACCCTGACCCCACACAACTACATTATTACTAGATTATTAACTAATCCTGACCCCACACAACTACATTTTTACTCAATTATTAACTAACCCTGACCCTACACAACTACATTATTATAAGATTATTAACTAACCCTGACCCTACACAACTACATTATTACCAGATTATTAACTAACCCTGACCCTACACAACTACATTATTACTCAATTATTAACTTACCCCGACCCCGCACAACTACATTATTACTAGATTATTAACTAACCCTGACCCCACATAACTACATTATTACTCAATTATTAACTAACCCTGACCCTACACAACTACATTATTACTAGATTATTAACTAACCCTGACCCTAAACAACTACATTATTACTAGATCATTAACTAACCCTGACCCTACATAACTACATTATTATAAGATTATTAACTAACCCTGACCCTACACAACTACATTATTATAAGATTATTAACTAACCCTGACCCTACACAACTACATTATTATTAGATTATTAACTAACCCTGACCCTACACAACTACATTATTACCAGATTATTAACTAACCCTGACCCTACACAACTACATTATTACTAGATTATTAACTAACCCTGACCCCACACAACTACATTATTACTAGATTATTAACTAACCCTGACCCCACACAACTACATTATTACTAGATTATTAACTAACCCTGATCCCACACAACTACATTTTTACTCAATTATTAACTAACCCTGACCCTACACAACTACATTATTATAAGATTATTAACTAACCCTGACCCTACACAACTACATTATTATTAGATTATTAACTAACCCTGACCCTACACAACTACATTATTACTCAATTATTAACTAACCCTGATCCCACACAACTACATTTTTACTCAATTATTAACTAACCCTGACCCTACACAACTACATTATTATAAGATTATTAACTAACCCTGACCCTACACAACTACATTATTATTAGATTATTAACTAACCCTGACCCTACACAACTACATTATTACCAGATTATTAACTAACCCTGACCCTACACAACTACATTATTACTCAATTATTAACATACCCTGACCCTACACAACTACATTATTACTCAATTATTAACTAACCCTGACCCTACACAACTACATTATTACTAGATTATTAACTAACCCTGACCCTACACAACTACATTTTTACTAGATTATTAACTAATCCTGACCCCACACAACTACATTATTATAAGATTATTAACTAACCCTGACCCTACACAACTACATTATTACTAGATTATTAACTAACCCTGACCCTACACAACTACATTATTACTAGATTATTAACTAACCCTGACCCTACACAACTACATTATTACTAGATTATTAACTAACCCTGACCCTACACAACTACATTATTACTAGATTATTAACTAACCCTGACCCTACACAACTACATTTTTACTAGATTATTAACTAACCCTGACCCTACACAACTACATTATTACTAGATTATTAACTAACCCTGACCCTGCACAACTACATTATGACTAGATTATTAACTAACCCTGACCCTACACAACTACATTTTTACTAGATTATTAACTAACCCTGACCCTATATAACTACATCATTATTTGTTTATTAACTAACCCTGACCCTACATAATTAAATTGTTATTTGATCCATGATTTAAAGAATTGTACTCATTTATCCCACCACACCTCTGGCAAAGCATATTAATCCAAATGGAAACAAGGTTTGATGTTTGTGTGAACACTCAATCTCTCTCAGTCTCCCCCTCTCATTTCCCTTTAAATGTAAAAGTTTCTTTCTCCAAAAAGCTATCGTTTAAACATGTCATGGCCAGTGTTTACTTGCAGTTAACCTTGATTGAGGCAGTCTGTGACTTCACACTGATGCCTTCCTAATCTGTATGACTGGCATGCTAATTTCCCTGATGCTGCCATTCAAAACACAAACATGAAATGTTGGTTTTAGAACTGGGAGACTTGGTAGAGTGAATTTCAAGTACTTATTCAAATATTTCATTAAAATGTAAATTTTACAATGGTGTACGTCTAGCTGTGCACAAGGCATGACTTAAGAAGTTATGAAGTTATAACAGCATTTTTCTTTCTGATGCCAATTAACTAGGACTATAGTGTCCTCACCTTGTTTTATCTTCAATAACAGCATGCCAACCAATGCATCAAATGCAATAGGAGTTTGAGGGAGTCGTATAGACTATTAAGATACATGGACTGCAAAAAATAGAACCCAATTAAACATGAAGCCTCCTGAAGACTGGTAGCTAATCAATTGTCTTATCTTCACAAAGTGCAAATTGACTGATTAAAATTGAGGGTAGAAAAAAACTATACTGAAACAGAATTGTAAATGAGAAAAATGCCTCTGTGTGTGGACACAATCTAAGGCATTTGCCAGGATGGGAAACAATCTGTAGAATGCTTGCCTAAAGTCTCCCTGTCAGTCAGGCCAGCTTCAATGCCATTAGTCATAGGCAGGATTACACTGTGGATCTATGCACACCTAGAGGCATTGTCAATACATTTATCAGCCAAAAGGAATTCAACAGACATCCTAATTAGTGACACAGCTTTTAAGTAAACACATATATTTGGAGACTGTGTCCCTGTGCTTTAAATATAGACAATACTAAAAAAAGATGTGCTTATTAAGAAATGTGGATACAGAATCTACTCCTACTACAGTATCTTCCCCATGTCATGTCTACACACATTACTAACTACCCATATCTAAGTCTGTCTCCTATTCAAGACAGGAATCAATGAATAAATATACAGCCGTGATGATGGCAAGCTGATTCAATTTGTTAGACAGAAATAATAAGCTTTTGTTTGGTGTTTTCCCACAAAGAACAAATGCTCAAACGTAAGAGTCTGAGAATCATTGAAAAGCCACCTCTGGGTTTAGATTGCTTGTGGTGTTCACTCTCATACTTTTTATGTATTTATTTTATTCATTGTTAACTTGCAGGGGGAAGACAAAATGGTTGCAGGTGGTGCTGAAAATAAAAGACATCCATCATTATTTATTAGGCATGAAAAAGATACACAATAATGTAATTTAATCTCTCAGCAGACAATTATTTCCACATATTGATAATGTAATGCGAAAAGTGCCATGAATCCTAATATGATGTTTGCTTTTATTGGTGTATAATACAACCAGAACAAATAATGTAATTGTATCAGGAAGAAAATGTAATTATTTTGACATGCTATCATTATAATACCAATCTGCCGGAGACAATGATTTCATATAATTTTGCTGTGCTTAACTAGTTACAATTTGCATGAAGTTATTATGTCTGGGTGTGGATAAAGACAGCTTCCTCCTTGTGGTATCTGTCTCTCTTTTTCTCAGTTCTCTATTACAATTCACAAAACTTTTTAATGTTTTCAATCCAACAGAGTCGCTACAACTTTTCCTTTAGTGGCTAAAACTTAACTGAAATGGAAATGGTGGCATAATTACTACAACATCTGTCATTTGTTTGTATCCATCTATAACTTTTAGTTCCACATTTCAGCATGTCAGGTTCATGAAAAGCAGGTAGCCTAACCTGCAGTGAATCTGAGGGGAGAAGTACCAGGAACCGGCATTACTCATGCAGCTGATCAATCCAGAAACAACAACACATTTTTCACATTAAGAAATAAGTGCTTTCGAATATATGCATATAGGTGCACTGATTTGATCATTTGCAATTGTGTGATGATTAACATTAATGAAGGACCAGCTTGATGCACTAACTGTCAGGCCATATCAGGCACCCCGGCCACCCCTCCATGTTTTGCGTAGAATGGTATTCACGCCATACTGAACTAACAAGTCCATGTAAATTAGATCAAGGATCTAGTAAAGTGTCTTCTCTGACATTATGAATGTTTTATTGATGACTCATTATAGACAGTCCGGCAATGAGGGGAGTTCGATCCACCCAGATTGAGGATGCAAAGTGTAATAATAATAATGCTCGCTAAATAATTGATATCAAAACCCAATCCATTTCTGCACAGGATACATATTTTAGTGTCTCATTTGCATATTTTGAACAAACACACCACAAAACCATTAGACAGCCATAGTAATGAGTTGTTTGAGTGATTGGATTTTAAGAGTTAAGACAGGGAATCACGACTGAATCACTCTTCTTAAGTGTACAGTGGTCACCGTGTGTTGGATCTATCCCTTCTTTTTCCTCCCACCAAAATGTTGGATCCCATTGAGTCTCCCTGCAGAATGGCGAGCACATACTGTGTCGAGGCGTCATGTTCCACCAGAGGCTAGAGGAGTGTTTGCAAGTCATTAGTGATTTGTAAATGATATTTGCTCCCTTGTGACATATCATTTGAAATGGTCTAATAATAACACCCACTGATATTAAAATAAGAGGCCCTCGTTGTGATTATGCATTTCACAAATTTGGTCTTGAAAAATTGCACAGAGACAGAGAGACATGTCGATATGAATTGTGCTCCCAAATCTAATGGATATTAAAGATTCCCCAAGGTTTCTCATAAAGAGTCTTGGTCAACTATGGAATTATATAGCAAGATTTAACCAGACATGCAAGACAACTTTTAATTTATTGTTCTTGAAAATACCACAGAGGACCTCTCTCTTCCAATCCAGACTGGGATTCTAGAAGAATTCACAGTCAAATGTATCTCCTGCATCCTAAAGATGCAGCTCAGTTGTTCTGTGCACAATCTTTTTGTACAGTATTGTAAATGCTAAAAGCTGTTCATTTGAACTGTCACCTCCTTCCTTAATGACTCCTGACAAATTCCCTGACTTCCTGTGGTGCGTTTCCTGTATACGTCGGCATAAAGGGGAGAAGAGTTGGCAAGCGGCTCACTGTGCCTGGTGTATGGAGATCCACACCACTGCTCTAACACCATTTGCCATGTATTTTATGAAATGAACCACCAGCTCAGAGATCAATAGGCTCCCATGGTGAATACGAACAACTAGAGTGAGCTCTTATCTGTGCCATGCTGCCAATCTGTGGCAAGCGAAGCCTACACCTTCCCTGGATACGCCATTGGTCTTTGAAATTAAAGTCGGCGTCTGTAATCCACGGAAATGGCCCCTCTACTCTCGCTTAGAACCGGTTTAGTTTCACCTCAGCTGATGATAAAGCATGACAGCAATACACAGCACTATCTTCTTGCGGGGGTTGATAGGTTCTGCCAGCTTATCAGGGAACAGGCAGCTAACCTTGTTGTGGCTGGCCCGTGGACAGAACTGAGGAGTCAATTTACAAAAGATGCTGTACGGGTGGCTTGCAAATAAAATCTTAGTTTCTCTGGAAAATACTAAAGAAAATTGAAAGAGTGAAAGAAAAACTTTGTGAAGATTTTGTAACCTTTTCCCCAAAATGTAAGGAAATGTATAATATAGGAGGCTAAGCGCAAGTGATAGAGTGTATTCATGTAAATCCGCCCAAGCGCAGCTGCAGGAAATTGACAGGGATATACTGGAGCGCTTTGCCTGTAAAGGGTGGGATTTACATGCCTAACTAGGGCTTAAACACCCTCCCCCGAGTTTACCTGTTAACACCTACGCCCTCTGATCACACGTCTGTAGGGGCTAGGTTGCACTGCTGATTTCTAATGCCTTTTCATGCTCCTCCATATCTGTCAGTCTTGCAAATGAACTTACTAACTGTGTTGATTGAGGCTACTCAATATCAGGGATGTAAACTAGTGAGGGGAAAAAAACTCTTATACTGTGGAGTATAGCACCATGTTCTAAACACACTTTAAAATATGAAATTATAAGTAATCATCTCTGTATGATGATAACTATGTATTCCTGTAGGATTCTTCCTAAAGACGTTTGCAGAGTATTTTTAATCCAAATTAGCTTAATTCAACTGTTTCCCCTTCAGAGAAAACTGCAACCCCGCTCCTTTTGGACAGGACGTGGCTTTGGGAAGTAGGGCCTGCGGGTATAGCTCCTGGGCTCTCCCTAGTGCTTGCTGAACCTCAACTCCGAAATAACACTGTGTATGGAGTTTTATGTTGAAAGACAAAAATGAACAGACAAGCTCTGTTAGGCCTTTTCCTTGAATTTCTTGTCTGGAAACAAAGAAGCACCAAATATATACACTGCTCAAAAACATAAAGGGAACACTAAAATAACACATCCTAGATCTGAATGAATGAAATATTCTTATTAAATACTTTTTTCTTTACATAGTTGAATGTGCTGACAACAAAATCACACAAAAATTATCAATGGAAATCAAATTTATCAACCCATGGAGGTCTGGATTTGTAGTCACACTCAAAATTAAAGTGGAAAACCACACTACAGGCTGATCCAACTTTGATGTAATGTCCTTAAAACAAGTCAAAATGAGGGTCAGTAGTGTGTGTGGCCTCCACGTGCCTGTATGACCTCCCTACAATGCCTGGGCATGCTCCTGATGAGGTGGCAGATGGTCTCCTGAGGGATCTCCTCCCAGACCTGGACTAAAGCATCCGCCAACTCCTGGACAGTCTGTGGTGCAACGTGGCATTGGTGGATGGAGCGAGACATGATGTCCCAGATGTACTCAATTGGATTCAGGTCTGGGGAACGGGCGGGCCAGTCCATAGCATCAATGCCTTCCTCTTGCAGGAACTGCCGACACACTCCAGCCACATGAAGTCTAGCATTGTCTTGCATTAGGAGGAACCCAGGGCCAACCGCACCAGCATATATGGTCTCACAAGGGGTCTGAGGATCTCATCTCGGTACCTAATGGCAGTCAGGCTACCTCTGGCGAGCACATGGAGGGCTGTGCGGCCCCTCCAAAGAAATGCCACCCCACACCATGACTGACCCCCCGCCAAACCGGTCATGCTGGAGGATGTTGCAGGCAGCAGAACGTTCTCCACGGCGTCTCCAGACTCTCACGTCTGTCACATGTGCTCACTGTGAACCTGCTTTCATCTGTGAAGAGCACAGGGCGCCAGTGGCAAATTTGCCAATCTTGGTGTTCTCTGGCAAATGAAAAACGTCCTGCACGGTGTTGGGCTGTAAGCACAACCCCCACCTGTGGACGTCGGGCCCTCATACCACCCTCATGGAGTCTGTTTCTGACCGTTTGAGCAGACACATGCACATTTGTGGCCTGCAGGAGGTCATTTTGCGGGGCTCTGGCAGTGCTCCTCCTGCTCCTCGTTGTACAAAGGTGGAGGTAGCGGTCCTGCTGCTGGGTTGTTGCCCTCCTACGGCCTCCTCCACGTCTGCTGATGTACTGGCCTGTCTCCTGGTAGCGCCTCCATGCTCTGGACACTATGCTGACAGACACAGCAAACCTTCTTGCTACAGCTCGCTTTGATGTGTCATCCTGGATGAGCTGCACTACCTGAGCCACTTGTGTGGGTTGTAGACTCCGTCTCATGCTACCACTAGAGTGAAAGCACCGCCAGCATTCAAAAGTGACCAAAACATCAGCCAGGAAGCATAGGAACTGAGAAGTGGTCTGTGGTCCCCACCTGCAGAACTACTCCTTTATTGGGGGTGTCTTGCTAATTGCCTATAATTTCCACCTGTTGTCTATTCCATTTGCACAACAGCATGGGAAATTCATTGTCAATCAGTGTTGCTTCCTAAGTGGACAGTTTGATTTCCCAGAAGTGTGATTGACTTGGAGTTACATTGTGTTGTTTAAGTGTTCCCTTTATTTTTTTGAGCAGTGTACATAATGCAGTCTTTACAAAAACAACAAAATGTTGAATCATTTATTTTTTCTCTGATGTTAGATTCCTGAGATTGTACTGAACAAATAAGCATCAGGAAATCTATTAATGCATTTACTGTATCTCACAGGAACCAACTGCAAATGTGAAATGTTCCCTTTTTTTTGTATTTTTCCCAAACAATGATTTGGGAAACTGAAGCCGCCACCAATAAAATTAATGGAAAAGTTGTTAAATCCGTACAGGAAGTGTTTTTTTTTTAAATAAACAGATTGTTTCCAAACTAATTCACACCCATATTGTTTACAGTTGTAAAATTGGGCAGGGCAGTTTGCAGAGACCTGTCACTGTAGTCTGCCTGTAATCCTGGCTGTCACTGTAGTCTGCCTGTAATCCAGCCTGTCACTGTAGTCTGCCTGTAATCCTGCCTGTCACTGTAGTCTACCTGTAATCCAGCCTGTCACTGTAGTCTGCCTGTAATCCTGCCTGTCATTGTAGTCTGTCTGTAATCCTGCCTGTCACTGCACTGTATTCTGCCTGTAATCCAGCCTGTCACTGTAGTCTTCCTGTAATCCAGCCTGTCACTGTAGTCTGCCTGTAATCCAGCCTGTCACTGTAGTCTACCTGTAATCCTGCCTGTCCCTGTAGTCTGCCTGTAATCCAGCCTGTCACTGTAGTCTGCCTGTAATCCAGCCTGTCACTGTAGTCTGCCTGTAATCCAGCCTGTCACTGTAGTCTGCCTGTAATCCTGCCTGTCACTGTAGTCTGCCTGTAATCCTGCCTGTCACTGTAGTCTGCCTGTAATCCAGCCTGTCACTGTAGTCTGCCTGTAATCCTGCCTGTCACTGTAGTCTGCCTGTGATCCAGCCTGTCACTGTAGTCTGCCTGTAATACTGCCTGCCACTGTAGTCTGCCTGTAATCCTGCCTGTCACTGTAGTCTGCTTGTAATCCAGCCTGTCAAGGCCAGTCCTCTCACAGAGAAAATTAAATAATAAAGAGGCAAAATAGTGAATAGATACAACCTTTTGTCTTAAGAAAATAAAGACAAAGTCATCAATGTCATTTAGTTTCTGTTAAAATATACAAAATTAAGAAGATACTACTGTAAGTGGTACAATAAACATTCACATTTGTACCAATGACATTTTGTATACAAAAAGTCAAGAATCAACACAGGAAAGTAATATTACACTAAAACCGTTGGTTGTCCTTTCCTTAAAATAACATGCAACTTCAGAGAGCTATATCAAATTAATGTATTCTGCTTTGTTATAAATTATAGGACCCATACTGTATATTCTGTACCTGTGTATGCAGACTTGCACCTCAGTCATATGCCATCAACCATCCTCCTTTCTTTCTTATCAACTCCAACATCGATTTTTGTTTAAAATACTACTTCACATTTACAAGGCTATTTACATAATGTCATGAGAAAATCTTTTTCAGTGAGATTGTCATTCATATATCCACTCAGCTCACTCGCCCTGATACTCCGCATACTCGCATTTCCATTTTAATCAGTGATTATAGCTGGCTTTTCTACTCTGAACCACTGAATATGTGACTCTGCTATCTATATCACTCAGAATCTAACATGCATACAGAGACCATATGAAAGAGAGCCACATGAATAGTGTGTTTTGGAAATTAATGTTGTGTGTATATACTGTATGCCATATATGTATTGTGTGCTGTATATTATAATATACCCTTTCATAATTGTTATTACTCTGCCCATACATTAAGTATCAAAGGCTTATTTTTTTGGTTGTCGTTTTTGTGTTAAAGTAAATGTCCAGTGAAAATATGTCACGCCCTGGCCTTAGTTATCTTTGTTTTCTTTATTATTTTGGTTAGGTCTGGGTGTGACATGGGGGATTTATGTGTTTTATAACCGGTCTAGGGGTTTTGTGTGTTTATGTGGCTGTTTCCTTTCTAGGTAGTTTTGTATGTCTATGGTTGCCTAGATTGGTTCTCAATTAGCTGTCTGTCGTTGTCTCTGATTGGGAACCATATTTAGGCAGCCATGTTCTTTGGGTATTTTGTGGGTGATTGTCTTCTGTCTTTGTGTAATTGCGCCATTGTCTTCTGTCTTTGTGTAATTGCGCCAGATAGGACTTTCGGTTTTCACATTTGTTGTTTTGTATTGTGTAGTGTTCTCGTGCATGGTCTTTATTAAACATGTTGAACTCTAACCACGCTGCATTTTGGTCCTCCTCTCCTTCAGCGGAAGAAAGCTGTTACAAAATCACCCTTTTAAAAGTTCATATTCTGTTAACTAAGTACCCAAATAATGTGGTTGACTCATCTCATACTCATATTTGTGCCCAAAGAATACATTGGAGAAAAAACACTTCAAAAACACCACCTCAAACTTGTATCTCAAACAGATACAAGTTTGCTATTTCCTCATAAAGAATGATGTCATCCTGACTCATTGGCTGAGCTGTTCAATCAGCTGTCTACTAGTACGAATATTTCTTATGCCTGTTATACGCCCACACCATTCTGTTGTTAGGGTACGCCCACTTCCAACACAGAAATGCTGCTTTATAACATAATTAAACATTTTTGGAAGGAAAACTATTTCACTCATAATGTAATTCACTATAGGTCATATTTCGTAGAAATCTGAAAACACTGACAATTACTTTAACTGAATTTGTGTGCATTGTATGGTTTTATTCAGCATATTCAGTGAAAGATCTTTACCATGACTACTGCAGCGGAGGATACCATTTTCAACTCGAAACCAGGGAGGAAGTTCTGAAAATAGGGAGGAAGTTGTCACGACTTCCGCCGAAGTTGGCTCCCCTGCCTGTTCGGGCGGTGCTCGGCGGTCGTCGTCACCGGCCTACTAGCCGCCACCGATCCCTTTTCCGTTTTCTGTTTGTTTTGTCTTCTTAGTTGCACCAGTGTCTAACTGTGTTTTCCTGATGGGCTTCCTTGTTTTCCTGATGGGCTATAAACCCGTCCTTGTTTTGTGCGGGATTATTCTTGTGTTACGTGTTGTGTTGTTGGGTGTGTTCGTGCTCCGGACTGGGTACCCTGTGTTTTGGGTTGGTCCATATTTTTCGCTGCCCTGTGTTTTGGGCATTGCTTTCTGGTGCCATATTAAAGTGCACTTCTCCCTTTGGAACTCTCGGCTCTCTGCGCCTGATTCTTACCTCACACACCTAGTCCTGCGTGACAGAATCCCGCACCTTCTAAAACGGAATCAGCAGGAGCAGCCACAACTCCTCTCCTGTCGATGGAAGAGAGGGTCCTCCATCACACCAGCATTCTCCACCGAATAGGATCGGCAATGGATCTGATGATGGAGAGGATGGACCGATGGTAGAGGAGTGGCCTTCCCACCTCATCTCCAGCACCCCCTCCACCCCTTCCACCCCTGCTTCAGCATCCGGCTCCGGCGGCTGGGTGTCAGGGGTTCCTCCTCCAACTGGAACTATACCCTACGACCGTCCTTCCTACTCCCTCAGGGAAGGAGAGAGTGAGCTTCCTAATCTCCTGTCTGACGGGACGAGCCCTGGAGTGGGCTAACGCAGTGTGGAATGGCCCAGACTCGGCGAGTGATCACTGCCCCGAGTTCACCCGTCGATTCCGAGCTGTGTTCGATCACCCACCAGATGAACTGGATGAACTCATAGACATGTCCATTCGTCTGAACAACCTGCTGGCTGCCCGTGGGCATCCGGAACAGGCCCTGTTATTTCCACCCCCAGGCCCTCCTGCTCCCATCCCCATGGAGTATGGAGTTTCCTCCTGCACCAGTTGTGGTCGGCGAGGACACATGGCCGAATTTCTCTTTCCCTGGGTTTTCTCCCTCTCTACAGCATTAGGCGCTAGTCGATTCAGGCGTAGCTAGGAACTTCATGGATCGCGGGCTCGCGTTAAGGCTAGGGATTCCCCTGGTGTCGTTAGACCTACCTTTCCCCGTGCACTCCTTAGATAGCCGACCATTAGGGTCAAATCAAATTGAATCAATTGTATTTATATAGCCCTTCGTACATCAGCTGATATCTCAAAGTGCTGTACATCAGTGACTCAACCCACTCAAGTGACGCACCCCTCCTAGGGACGGTATGAAAGAGCCCTAGTAAGCCAGTGACTCAGCCCCTGTAATAGGGTTAGAGGCAGAGAATCCCAGAGATGAGTCTTCAGTAAAGACTTAAAGGTTGAGAGAGAGTTTGCGTCTCTCACATGGGTAGGCAGACCATTCCATAAATATGGAGCTCTATAGGAGAAAGCCCTGCCTCCAGCTGTTTGCTTAGAAATTCTAGGGCAATTAGGAGGCCTGCGTCTTGTGACCATAGCGTACGTGTAGGTTTGTACGGCAGGACCAAATCAGAGAGATAGGTAGGAGCAAGCCCATGTAATGCTTTGTAGGTTAGCAGTAAAACCTTGAAATCAGCCCTTGCCTTGACAGGAAGCCAGTGTAGGGAGGCTAGCACTGGAGTAATATGATCATTGTTTTTGGTTCTAGTCAGGATTCTAGCAGCCGTATTTAGCACTTACTGAAGTTTATTTAGTGCTTTATCCGGGTAACCGGAAAGTAGAGCTTTGCAGTAGTCTAACCTAGAAGTGACAAAAGCATGGATTAATTTTTCTGCATCATTTTTGGACAGAAAATTTCAGATTTTTGCAATGTTACGTAGATGGAAAAAGCTGTCCTTGAAACAGTCTTGATATGTTCTTAAAAAGAGAGATCAGGGTCCAGAGTAATGCCGAGGTCCTTCACAGTTTTATTTGAGACGACTGTACAACCATTAAGATTAATTGTCAGATTCAACAGAAGATCTCTTTGTTTCTTGGGACCTAGAACAAGCATCTCTGTTTTGTCCAAATTTAAAAGTAGAAAGTTTGCAGCCATCCACTTCCTTATGTCTGAAACACATGCTTCTAGCGAGGGCAATTTTGGGGCTTCACCATGTTTCATTGAAATGTACAGCTGTGTGTCATCCACATAGCAGTGAAAGTTAACATTATGTTTTCGAATGACTTCACCAAGAGGTAAAATATATAGTGAAAACAATAGTGGTCCTAAAACGGAACCTTGAGGGACACCGAAATTTGCAGTTGATTTGTCAGAGGACAAACCATTCACAGAGACAAACTGATATCTTTCCGACAGATAAGATCTAAACAAGGCCAGAACTTGTCCGTGTAGACCAATTTGGGTTTCCAATCTCTCCAAAAGAATGTGTTGATCGATGGTATCAGAAGCAGCACTAAGGTCTAGGAGCACGAGGACAGATGCAGAGCCTCGGTCTGATGCCATTAAAAGGTAATTTACCACCTTCACAAGTGCAGTCTCAGGGTCTAAAACCAGACTGAAGCAGGAGTGGTCAGGGAGGCCACGGTGCCACTGGACATGGTAACGCAGGAAGGTCAGAAGGAGCGGATTAGTCTATTCCTTGTCGATTCACCTGTGTTTCCAGTGGTGTTGGGAATTCCCTGGCTAGCTCATCACAACCCGGTGATTTCCTGGCGACAGAGGGCTCTTAGAGGGTGGTCAGAGGAGTGTTCAGGCAGGTGTATAGGAGTTTCCGTTGGTGCTACTACGGTAGAGAGTCCAGACCAGGTTTCCACCGTGCGCATTCCCTCTGAATATACCGATTTGGCTATCGCCTTCAGTAAGAGGAAGGCGACCCAATTACCACCCCATCGTCGAGGGGACTACGCGATAGACCTCCTGGAGAACGCTTCACTTCCTAGGAGTCACGTGTACCCATTGTCCCAGGAGGAGACAGTGGCTATGGAGACATATGTCGCTGAATTGCTGGGACAGGGGTACATTCGGCCCTCCGCATCACCCGTCTCCTCAAGCTTCTTTTTTGTGAAGAAGAAGGAGGGAGGTTTGCGCCCTCAGTGTCCAGCAGGGGCTCAGTACGTGCCGAGGGGGTCCGTGATTATCGAGGACTAAATTCTATCACAGTGGGGTTTAGTTACCCACTACCTCTCATCGCTACGGCGGTGGAATCATTTCACGGGGTGCGCTTCTTCACAAAACTGGACCAGAGGAGGGCGTATAATCTGGTGCGTATCCGGGGAGGAGATGAGTGGAAAACCGCATTTAGTACTACATCTGGCCATTATGAGTACCTCGTCGTGCCATATGGGTTGAAGAATGCTCCAGCCGTCTTCCAATCCTTCGTAGACGAGATTCTCCGAGACCTTACTCGGGCAGGGAGTGGTAATGTACATCGACGACATCCTGATCTATTCTGCCACACGGGCGGCGCATGTGTCTCTGGTGCGTAAGGTACTTGGGCGACTGCTGGAGCATGACTTGTATGTCAAGAAATGTGTGTTCTTCAAACAGGCCGTTTCCTTCCAGGGTTATCGTATTTCCACCTCCGGGGTGGTGATGGAGTGTGACCGCGTTACAGCCGTGAGTAATTGGCCGACTCTGACCACGGTGAAAGAGGTGCAGCGGTTTTTAGGGTTTGCCAATTACTACCGGAGGTTTATCCGGGGTTTTGGTCAGGTGGCTGCTCCCATTACCTCACTGCTGAAGGGAGGACCAGTGCGCTTGCGTTGGTCAGCAGAGGCGGGCAGAGCTTTCAGTCGTCTGAAGGAGCTGTTCACCAATGCGCCCGTGTTGGCGCATCCGGACCCCTCTTTAGCATTCATAGTGGAGGTGGACGCATCCGAGGCTGGGGTAGGGGCCGTGCTGTCCTAGCGCTTGGGCGTGCCACGAAAGCTCTGCCCTTGTGCTTTTTTTCCCGAGGAAGATCGGGCCGGCGGAGCGAAACTATGACGTGGGGGACCGGGAGTTGTTAGCTGTAGTCAAGGCTCTGAAGATGTGGAGACATTGGCTTGAGGGGGCTAATTACCCTTTTCTCATCTGGACTGTCCATCGTAATCTCGAGTATACCCAGGCAGCGAGGAAACTGAATCCGCGTCAGGCTAGATTGAGCCATGTTCTTTACTCGGTTTCGCTTCACCATCTCGTACTGGCCAGGCTCCCAAAACACTAAAGCCGACGCTCTGTCCTGCCTCTATGATACCGAGGAGATAGAGAGGGCATCACGGTTAGAGCCCCCCCCCCCCCCCCCCCCCTCAGTGTCCAGCAAGTGAGGCCCCCGTGTTCGCACCAGGGGACCGGGTCTGGCTCTCGACCCGAAACCTGCCCCTCCGCCTGCCCTGCCGGAAGCATTTAAAGTCCTGAGGGGGATAAACCAGGTGAGTTACAGGTTACAACTTCCTAGGTATTATCGTATTAACCCCTCGTTTCATGTGTCTCTCCTCAGGCCGGTGGTGGCTGGTTCCTTTCAAGAAGGTGAGGTGCATGAGGTCCCTCTGACCCCTATGGACATTGAGGGGTCCCCGGCGTACACAGTACGTGACATTCTGGACTCGAGACGCCGGGTGGGGGGCCTACAGTACCTCGTGGACTGGGAGGGGTTTGGTCCAGAGGAGAGGTGCTGGGTACCGGTGGGGGACATTTTGAACCCTTCACTCCTGAGAGACTTCCACCGCCTCCACTCCACCGCCCTCGAAGCCGGTGGCGGCGCGCTGCGGGAGCTGCGCGTCAGGGGGGGTACTGTCATGACTTCCACCGAAGTTGGCTCCCCTGCCTGTTTGGCGGTGCTCGGCGGTTGTCGTCACCGGCCTACTAGCCGCCACCGATCCCTTTTCCGTTTTCTGTTTGTTTTGTCTTATTTGTTGCACCTGTTTCTAATTGTGTTTTCCTGATGGGCTTCCTTATTTAAGGCTTGTTTTGTGCGGGATTATTTTTGTGTTATGTGTTGTGTTGTTGGGTGTGTTCGTGCTCCAGACCGGGTACCCTGTGTTTTGGGTTGGTCCATATTTTTTGCGCCCTGTGTTTTGGTCATTGCTTTTTGGTGCCATATTAAAGTGCACTTCTCCCTTTGGAACTCTCGGCTCTCTGCGCCTTATTCTTACCTCACACACCTAGTCCCTCGTGACAGAAGTTCTGATTTCCATACACTTACAGAGATGAAAAAAAATCTACAAATAATCAACAACATGGAAGATGACATTGGCAGGCTAGTGGAACATGTTTATATTATTTGTGTATTGTGATTGTTAGCACATTTGATTGTAACTGTGAAAGAAATGCACGTTCAATGTCTTAGTTACATAGTTTAAACAAGTGGCACTGGAACTTGTGGTAGTGTCATAAGTAAGGCAAAACAGAGAACACACCTGCAACCCTCTGTGGCTCAGAAATGTCGATGAGAAATGCCTGAATTGTTGTGTCAGAGGAAGGGCTCAAAGTGAAACCAGGTTTTATCCTGTCTGTCTGTCTGTCTGTCTGTCTGTCTGTCTGTCTGTCTGTCTGTTTGTCTGTCTGTCTGTCTGTCTGTCTGTCTGTCTGTCTGTCTGTCTGTCTGTCTGTCTGTCTCACCTCTAGCAGCTTTAAGTTCCACTATAGTAAACTCTGAGGCTTTTGGAAAAGTCAATGTCCATGTTCTCCAGTGTTGGCTGGTCTGCTAGGAGGCCTACAGCCATGGTAACCCAATATTCAACTCAGAACTAGTTTGGTTGTTGAGTCCTAGTGAAGTGAACTGTTGCTCCTCACATTCATTACTTTGTAAATGCTCCTTTATTGGAATGATGTTGTGTCTCTTGGAACATCTCGGGGATAACAGGTTTATGGAGGTCCTGGGGGGGCTTTGTTTACATGTTTGTTTGTTTGTTTTGGACTGTTCTCCAGCGTCTTGTCTGGTCTACCATGTAATAGAAAAGAAGAAGATAAACTGAATCATAATAATCACGTTACCACAAATTGCTCTCTCTGGCCTTCTGTTTTCCAACTCTGGTTACACACGTGCTGCCTCAAAAGAATATTCAATAGACATATATGGCATTCAGAGGCATTCAGAGGTTTATTTGTAAAGCTCTTGCATCAAAGCTTTTTCCAGATCACACCATATTAGCTATATTTTTCAGGAAGATAACCACAGACTTCCCTGATGTGAAACACATGAGTGTGGCCGTGAGACAGGGAGCCTCATACATGGATGAGGCACTGCATTGAGGAGCATCAGTAAAAACAATTACACTCGCATGTCTGTATGTCATATGGTACCACAGTCCCACTTCAACAGGAGAGGCTTTGCCCTGGGTCAGATGAAGCTGCCTCACTCTAATGCAGGGAAATGGGATATCTTATAAACCACTAGCTGAGCGGCACAGCACGGCCCATAGTGGATCCCCTATTCACACTTCTCCACACGGGTGAGAGAAAGACAGGCTGGATGTCGGCCTGAGATGTGGGCTTGCTAAAAGAGACTGGGAAGGATGCCAATAGGAAATGGCTGTGCCCGGGGTATACACTTCCACCCGTGTGTGCATGCATGACCCCATGATCATCCATTTGAGTGTGACAGGAGAAAAACACTGCATGTGACAAGGGGTACACCAACACGCTAGGTGGTTTGTGTTCCCTCTGTTGATCTTGGTCCCATTCTCTAAAGAGTTCAATGTTAAAAATGAAATCTAACCACCAACAACATAGAATTTTATGAGGAAGGTATTCTTTGGTCATTGATACTCCGTTTTCTGCAAGATGTGTGAGACAAAGCCTTGAGCCTTAGTTCAATAGGCCCTTAAGGCAACACCCTCCGCTCGTGACCAGTAGCAGATCCTTAGCCACTCTATTCACTTATCATATTTATGTGAGTTATTCAGTATCACGTTATTCCACAGTACATCCTTGATGGTGAGTCGTATGCCACACACACACACACACACACACACACACACACACACACACACACACACACACACACACACACACACACACACACACACACACACACACACACACACACACACTTGTACAGTTCACCTTGTGGGGACACAGAATTCAGTCCCATTCAAATCCTATTTTCCCTAAACCTAACTCTAACCCATACTCTTATCCATACACATACACACACACCTCTGTGTGTATGATAGGCTCAGTATAATCAGAGCCTGCTGCGCGCCATCGGGCAGTTTACCTCAGGACCTAAAGAAAAACACTTGCAGGAAAAGAAAAGTAAAGGAATCCAGCTGGGGGAAATGCATCGAAGCTCATGTCTTAAGGCTATAATTAACTATTGTTTTGTTTGAAATGTGAAAGAATGAAATAATTTGACGGATAGCATTGTTTATTTATTTAGGTTTGTTGTTTTCATTTCCTCTCAAAATAAGCAAATTTCACTAAGACTTGTGTCTGATTGGGTGTAATGGAGATGTCTCCAGCATATGTAATTAAGGCAGGGTGAAGGTGTTGAATGCAGAGTATTGCCAAGGAATCACAAAAAGACCCCCAAAACCATGGCATTGTGGTATAGTAGCATTGTGGTATAGTAGCATTGTGGTATAGTAGCATTGTGGTATAGTAGCATTGTGGTATAGTAGCATTGTGGTATAGTTGCATTGTGGTATAATAGCATTGTGGTATAGTAGCATTGTGGTATAGTTGCATTGTGGTATAGTTGTGTTGTGGTGTAGTTGCATTTTCGAATCTGTCTTTTGTTCAGTGAACTAGCTGAAAGTGAAACAATGGTGCTACTGTCGCAAGTGGCAAACTAAAACTGTGTACTCGAGGAGAAGTCAAATATTTAGTCTCTCTCTACTCAACTGAACAGAATAAATGACTATTCTCCCTTCGCTGCCACAAGCACATCTGGACAGAGCTTACTGCCTCACCAATCTCCTCTTGTACAGTGATATCGTGATATAAAAATTTACTGATGGAGTTATGCACTTTCAACGGATATGGTATAAAAGGCAAAGTATGGTTATAAATGAACCATCAACTCTATAGACTCTATAAAGAGAAAACATAAAGAGGCCACTAAACTCTAGAGCACCATCATGGTGTTTTCACGTGGGAATGCTATTTACTCAAGTCACACAGTTTAAAAGTTACAGAAAGCTGTCTGGATATAGTGTCTCAGTATCACGTTTTTCCACAGTACATCCTTGATGGTGAGTCGTATGACACACACACACACACACACACACACACACACACACACACACACACACACACACACACACACACACACACACACACACACACACACACACACACACACACACACACACACACACACACACACACACACAAACTAAACACTAGACACATTGTAGTATGTGCATGGGGACTTAGTGATCCACTCAAATGGAACAGTCTCAGCTTCAAGCAATCAGAGCCTTGTTTACTCTGGCTACTCTATTTATTGCCCCCTATCCTGTCAAGTACAGTACAACTAGCAACAGAACAAGTCATTTGTATGTGTTGGCATCTGTCTTTAATCATCTTAGACAGAATGTATGAGAACATATTTTCAGAATATGTATAGTGTCCCTATTGAATAGCCATTCGCACTTATCAAATGCTATACTGACCTTTTTCTTGGCATACTGTGTTTAAACCTTCATTTGCAACATTTTCTTAGGCCCCAAGCAGATGAGGTCAGTGTGTTTTTGCTTCAGAGAATGTAGACTATGTGCAAAACCAATGAAGAACCGTTTGAGCACATCTGAATTGCTGAGGATATCCATAACTCTTTAAGACTCTTAATTTGAAACAGGTATGCACACCCCATCTGAAGGAAATAACTGTTCATAAATTGTCTAGCTCAGTAGTTCTTTGTGACTGAATTCATAAGGAGTGTAAATTTGTTGCTGGTTTACAACTACAAAGGCAGAAGGCAGTAGCAACTGGTCGCATACAAAGGCCTGCCAAGAAAACATATATTTTTGGGTATTGACCAAATTTCCCTGAATATGGACAACAGATTTTTGTTGTTAAAAACACAACGTTTGCACGTTACACTGATGACATTTGCGGAAAGTGATGACGAGAAGTAAAATTTAACATCCAATAACATACCAAGCCTTTAAAAATGTGGATTTAGGTTGGATTTCGATCCAGCAAGCAGGGAACGTCCTGTGGACATTCGGTGAGGTTCCCATAAGGATTTGGGTGGAACGTTATCCCTCTGACGTTCTGAGAATGTTCTAAGAACGTTGCGTGATGGTCCTAAAGGAACAGTGTCTGGGGGACCTTTGTATAGTTCCCTTAAAGTTGCTATATTCAGAAATCACTCTGCCATTTCCTGGTTGCTAAAATTAGAATAGTTTGCCTCATTTCAGTTTATGTGACAAAACAAGCAACGTGTAATGTAGAGAATCATTGTACCATCTAAACCGCTGTGAAATATATTTTACATAACCCAAAATATTGTACTTTCAGATGTTTGAAGTTGGTGTACAAACCTGAAAGTAAAAGACACAAAAACAAAACTTAAGCACAGGAAGCACAGAAATACTGCACATAGAACAGATCTACCACTTCTTAGACTTAGTTCCCAGGATGCCACTGAGGACCATGTCAGGAGGACCATGTCATGTTAGGACTTTCTCAGCACGTTCATTTTATTAGTCCTTAGGACGTCACATGATGGTCCCAAGGGAACGTTCTCTGGGGGACCTTAGTCTAGTTCCCTGTAAGTTCCCCAGGATGTCCCTGAGGACCATGTCAAGACTTTAATTTGACTAGTTCTTAGGAAGTTTTGTGATGGTCCCAAGGGGATGTTCTCTGGGGACCTTTTTCTAGTTCCCGGTTTGTCCTGGGGATATCTCCAAACACATTTTTAGGATGTTATTGGGACGTTGTGTCATGGTCCCCTGGAGGTATTGTCTAGTTCCCGGTTTGTCCTGGGGACATCTCCAAACACATTTTTAGGACGTTATTGGGACGTTGTGTCATGGTCCCCTGGAGGTATTGTCTAGTTCCCGGTTTGTCCCGGGGATGTCCCAAAGACGTTCTTGGGACGTTGTGTCATGGTCTTCTGAAGCTCCCCTGATTGTCCCAGGTGTCCCAAACCATTATAAGTAAATTCATGAAATGGTATCAGGATTTTAAGGTAAGTGGTGCGCTGTTCAGCTAAAATCTATAATAAATGAAAATACAATCACATGATCACTTAGTACTGACTTCTCAATATGACCACACCTGGGGTTTAAACTCACAACCACTGGGTTTGGGATATGCAGATCTTTCTGCATCAACACAAAGTCTGTAGAGTTTCAGGCGCCCTTAGCATTGCCAAAAAGACAAAGAGTTGTGAATGGATCAGTGGTTCACCAATCAGGGCCTAGATGAGCTTGACAACAGGAACAAGGGGTGATGTGTGTGTGATGAAACTAGGCTTTGCGTGCCCTAGATAGAAAGTTTATTTGAGGCCATAAGGTGACTTCCCCGAGACAAACTGGGAACTAGACAAAAACCTCCAGGGGACATTGACACAGCGTCCTGACGACTTTAGGTGACCATTTTTGTGATGTCCTAACGACTTATTGTTGTTTGCAGGGTATGATTTAACGTTTACTATAAAAGTGCTGTATTAAGTAATGCAGAGCACACCATGTCAGACTTGCCTTCTTCTAAAATAAGTAAACATTTGTCAAGTGACTTTGTTTGTCTTCACCCTCTAACTAACACTTAAACGAGAGGGGCCTCGTAACTGTGTTCATGTGAGAAACACACATGCCATTCAAACTGTGTCTGTATCCAATTTTGATATGATACACAATGGGAATCAATTCCTCATTCAGAGTAGAATGCAATATGAAGTTAAATTATTTAAAATGTTTGTATATCAAATAGAATATGTAATTTATGTAAAAAGTCCTATACAGTGCATTATCAATGGATGAACAGCTATGTGTCAATGATAGAAAAGGATATCTGCACAAGAGAACCAACTATACTATCTGCCAAAATTATTGCATTTTATGATTAAAAGGAAAAATTCTTAAATGCTCCTCCAAACCTACCACTGAAAATGTCGATTTTACATTGGTGAATCTTGGATAGTGTGGGTACAAAACAATATAAAATCCTTTGTGATATTATTGCATTCTTCAGATCAAAAGATTTTTTAATAAGGCCATTATAAATACATCAGAAATCCACTTTGATATTCAGCAAACAAGTCAATACAGGATGCGTTCCGCTCATTGGTCTTTTATAGAGGCACCGTAGCCCTTCATCTGAGGTAGCTAGCCCTATAATGAAGGAATACTGCACAGGATTTGGGGTCCCTGTTGTGTTCAACATGTCAGTCATATCTAAAGTACTTTATAATGGAAATAAAGGTAATCTTTCCATCCCTTTGAGGTAGAACAGAACATTCTGTAGGCAGGGTAAGATGTGTAAAGACCTGGTGGATTTGGCAGTCCATTAAAGAAAGGGAATCCACGGTTACCACCAAGCAGGTCAAAGAGAGGGTTTAAAGTGCCCCTCAACACCCTACCCACTGGGCACAAACTGGTTAATCAATGTTGTTTCAACGTAATTTGTCAAAGTATTGTTACGTGGAATCTATTTGGAAAATACATCGGATTTGAAAAAAGTCTACATAAATTGCTGTTTTGAGGGAACATTTCTGTGTAATTTAGAATCATTTCAACCACAGGATTATGTCATCATGGTAAACAATTTTCAATAGACAAACCTTATAAAATACTGTATGTTTAATTTGTACTTTTGAAACAATGCCAGATCTTCAACATAATATCCACTATAAGAAAAAACAATAGGCTGGGCAACACCTCCTGTAGAGTTGATCTATCTACAGCTATCCCTTCAGTCTCCCATCCAGTGTTTCATCCAAGCCCTGCTTAGCTTTGATATTTGTCACTGACTATTACCAATGTGTTATTGTGAGAATAATTGTTGAAAAATCCCCAGTTAATACATTCATTGTTGCCGTCGAAGTCATTCCAAAGGGTAGGTTCAACAGAGCAAAAGAAACGTAACCATACTTTATTAATAACATAGAATCAATGGTGCTATTTAGGCCTATACAGCATTTGGGAAGTCATCACCAGCTAGGCCTATTGTTGAAATCCAGCCCAGGATTCAACTAAAAATAAACAATTGACATAAGCCTAGGGTTTCAAGCTTTAGTTGTCTTCAAATGGAATCTACAAGTTAATAATAAATACATTGCATTCACGTCTCCATCTCAACCAAATTGAGACCCGTTTCAGCAAACTAGGCATATGTCACGCGTCACTATTTCACAGGAGAGCCATTTGAACGTAAACTTTTTTGAAAATCAAAATGTGTTTTTTTGGCAGAAATGCCTTCTGGAAAATGTGAACTTTCATGTGCCTTAATAACAAACTTGTATGCCATCTGTAAATTCAAATACAATTGTTAACTTACGAGCCTCGTTGGTTTAGCCACAGATAAATACAACAGCCTTCCCACTGGCCATGATTGGCTGAGATAATAAGTGGGCAGGACATGCTGAGGTGAGTTCTGATTGTTATGCATGTAGCGCACTTCTGTCTATTTGAGCTGATCCGTATGTGTAGGTAATCCTAACGCGGCTTTAAAACAACAAATATTGCGTAGTAGTACTGCAAAAGTGTTGCTCTCCACTTTCTGGAGGACCGAGTTTTGAAATCAGTGGAATTAGAGTATAATAGCTAAGGAGATGGAGAAAACACCTGTCTCCGGATTACATCTTCAAACTAAGTAAGGGCAACCATGGCATCCATGACAGAGAGAAGCGTCCATTCCATGTATACGGGTAAAATAGTCTAGCTAGCTACATTTTCAGATATTACACGTTTCAAATTTTCAGAAAGTAATTTTCATTTCATGTGTACTGTTAGCTAGCTAGCTAATGTTAGCTGGCTAGCTCACTAGCTAATGTTACCTATATGATCTGTGTAGTAATATTATTCGTATCTCAGAGCCAGTTGCTTTGAAGTTATAGCCTAATGTTAGCTAGCAAACATTGAACCTGGTTGGTTAGCTACCAGTAGATTCCTGCAGGGTAGTAACGTCATGAGTTGGGATTATGGTTCATTGTTTACCTAGCTCGTCTGAGTGTGCCAGAGCGCAGAATCACTGAAAGAATTTACGAACATTCAACACCTGTTGAATATGGCCGGTGTCAGTAAATGTTGGCAAAAAAGCATAAATTGTTGCCAGCAGCACAGTTGCAGTCACCAATGCTCTGGATAACATAGAAATATTGTGACTAGCTCTGCTAGGTTATGTAAAATGGTCAGTGAGCAGTGAGCTCTCATTTGGGTCTGGAAGTAGCTAGCAAGCTAGCCAATGTTAGCCAGTTAGCTTGGGTGCTTGACTGCTGTTGATAGGACAGAATACTTGAATCAACCCTTAAAGAGGGGTGGGACTAAAATTAAGAGGGTGTGAACAATGCTGAATGGGTGTAGACAAAGAAGGGCTCTCCAGTAGGTACCAAAACATTTAAAGGCCATTTGATCAAAAGTAAGGATACAAGTTTATCATCTTTCAGAGCATAATTACTTTCCCATTGTTCCTCAACTGTAGTGTATGATATACAATTTTCTAGCTCTGAGTCTCTACTTTAATCCAATGTAAAAAAAAAAAACGCCATTTCAAATTTTGCTACACAAGACCGAATCGAGCCGGTTGGTCACAAATAAAAGTTCAAGAATAGGATTAAATCAAAGCAAATTGTATCTAAAGTGCATTTAAAGTTTGTCCCATTTAGTCCTGTTCTTTAATTAACTTAAAATGTTTGTTTTAAATGGAGATGTGAATCGAGAATATCAATTATTAATTTGTAGACAAACTGTAATTAAAGCCAGACTCAGTGGCACAGATCGAGCTATCCAAGCAAAAAATGCATCTCCTTCAAAGTTGATATGTGGCTGCATTGACAACCAAACACAATTCAATATCACTTTTGCATTACGATAAATAGCCTATTAACTAGTTGACGTTAGCAAATTATATGTTGAATTCACGTCTCCATCTCAACCAAAAATAAAAGTCAAAGAATAGGATTAAACTAATGGCTCAGATGGAACTATCGAAGCAATAGATACATCTCCTTTAAATGTCGATATTTGGTTGCTATGTCAATCAAACACAATTCAATATTACTTTTGTAAGACAGTAAATAGACTAATGTTAAGTCTTACAAACTTATGTAACAGTATTTATTCAACCTTAAAATGGGTAACACGTCCATGGCCACATTAGGAGGTTACTGTAACAATACATGTCTTTTGCAATCTGTGGAAATCTTCACAATGGCTAGAATAGTCTGCACAGAATCTCAAACGGCATTGATCACTTGCACCATTTACAGTACTTTCATGTAATCTCAACTAACTGCAATCCAGGTTATCTGGTTGTGTTACTAAATCAAGCACAGTGATAGATAACACATTAAGTTGTTGTGTAAATAAACAAAATGTCTGCATTGTATTTGAACTTTAGTGTGCTTTAAATGATTGAAATTATAGTGATAACACATTGGGAATTCAACAAACATTTGGCTGTCTTTTTGTATGATTGAAAATAGGTTGGAATGTCATTGATCAACGCGTCTACCAAATATTACCCAATTCTCCATGTTGAAAGACATGGTGTGCCCAGTGGGTACTGATGGGCCTTTATGCGTGGAGCTCTACAGCAATAACCACCATGCATCTCTCTCAAACAGATCTCATCTCCTTTACCATTGTGAAATTGTGCAGTAAACCCTGTGTGTTTGTTATCATTTATTCAACAGGATGGGGTGACAGGTAGCCTAGTGGTTAGAGAATCCCCGAGCTGACAAGCTAAAAATCTGTCGTTCTGCCCCTGAACAAGGCAGTTAACCCACTGTTCCTAGGCCGTCATTGTAAATAAGAATTTGTTCTTAACTGACTTGCCTAGTTAAATAAAAAAATAATCTATGTTTACATTTGTTTTATTTGAGTCATTTAGCAGACGCTCACTAAAAGGGCAACTTTACAGTTGAGTGCATATATTTTCATACTGGTTCCACATGGGAATTGAACTAACAATTCACATTCCATGCTTTACCAACTGAGCCACACAGGACTATGCATTCTGTAATAAATCTATATTCCTAGTATATACTTTCCAGGGTTGTGGACATGGTTGTGCATTAGGCCACAGTACCCCTCTTCTCCAGTGCCATTCTATTTTATGCCAATACAATATTAATAGGCAGGCAATCCCCTCAGTGGAGCAGGGCCCCCTTAAAAGCCTCTCCCTGGCCAGGAGGCCTGCTGGGAGAGGAGACTGACTCCATCTGACCCAATGGGCTGCAGCACACCGCAGTGGGCTGGGAGAACACAGACACACTGGTCTGACTGGGACAATTAGTCCCACACAATCAAAAGACAGGGATAGAAAAGAGGGTAACCAATTCGCCACGTAACCAATTCCTATACTTATATTACACTGTGTTTCTTTTTTTAAATAGTCAATGGCAGTAATGCACTTTCACTTACATTGTGCAGCTTTTGGCATCATTATACTAATATACCTAGAGCAGCTTTTACACAAGGATATAGGGTGTCAGATCACCATTTGAGATAAGATGCTTCACCAGATCCAATACTTACTCTCCCCTCAGACATAGAACAGTCTGGCCCGCCACTACTCTCATCTCCATGTATGCAATGCACACCTCCATTGCATATTGCAATATGAAACAAACCTTGTTTGGAGTACATTAACCTGGCTCACAACAATGGAGATGCACACCCTGGGGGAGATAGGAGTTTATTGACTTCTTGCAACATTTTCTCTTGTCTTTTAGTTAACTGGACAAGTTTCAGTACACAGGGATGCCAGTGTGTTTGGAAAGTTAAATGCTGGAGGGGTTATTTAGTGGTGGTTATTTTCTTATCAGTGATCTACCAAGAGACTGGGAAGGTACTTGAAAAACAAAAAACAAATGAGCAATTACAATATGAACACTGACAATATCTAATATGGATATTAGGTCAGTCAAGCATCTGCTTCATGGTCCCCAATGAAGTGTTACATGCCAAACATTAAGATAAATATATTTATTGCAGGCCCCTGTTTTATACGGGTAGGCAGCTTATCTGTTTGGTTATGAATAACTGATCCTATCTCAACCACATTCACATTCAAAAGGTATGTAACCTTTCCAGTTAAAAGTTAAGAATTGTGTAATGAGGGTTTGGCAAGTAATGGCTGACCATGGTGCTTTACATTAAGTCAACTTTTACATGAATTAATTCAAGGCAAAAAAAATTAGGAGACAAGCTTCTGAGCAGCCTACATAAACGGAGTTGTTTATCAAAATAAGCAGCAAATCCATATTGATTTCCCTGCCAAATATAATATGCCTCAACATCATAAACTGTGTGGCTGACATCTGCACAAAGCCCTGTTTTAGCCAAACACTGCCAAGTAAGGCTGTTTATTCACCGATTGCCTGATAGTATCCATGACAACGCACACCACAATTAGACAACTGTAATTCCGCCTTCAAACATGCTCACAGTCAATTATTTCAGTTGAGGCGAGAGAGAGACAAAACGCTGTGAGGCGGGATCCAGACTACAACCAAAACTAGATTCCATGCCTACTGTTTCTCCCTGTCAACTGACTCTACAACACACAGCCGTGGGTGTACTCTTTAATTAGACCAAAACTAAACTAAATAAAAGTGAGGGATTGAAACAACAAAAACAGGAAAGGATGGGGGAAAGCTTTACTATAGGTAAATATGAAACTGTGAGGAAAAAACATTTTATTCAAGCAATAACTGTGAGGCTGTGTTGACGATAAAACATGTAGCTAATGGGTATATAATTCATTGGTGTCAATAAATCTTTATATATTGTGAAATTTACAGTAGATGGTAGCAGGCTGGACTCTTCCAGTTGGATTACCAACTGTTAAAACACACACAAAGACAATGAATGTTTCATTTCCCATCACTTTTTATCAGACACTCTTATCCAGAGCAACTTACAGTAGTGAGTACATACATTTTCATTAATACTGATCCCCTGTGGGAATCAAACTCATAGCCATGGCATTGCAAGTGTCATGCTTTAACAACTGAGCCAAACTGAGCTTTGTCTCCCAATGTTGACTCAGACAGCAAAACTATTCCCGAGAAGCCCACCACAAGCACAATTTGGTCCCACTCATACCATGTTAACAGAAAAAACAGAAAAAAATTTGCCATGTATTGTTAAAATATTTATTAATAGCCATTTATGTCACTCAGACAGGGCCTCCCCCAAAAAAACATCCAGGCCTTGTACAAATCTATCACTCAAGTTGTCAGAAATATTTGTTCTCATGCAATATAAATAGGCCCTGAGTCTGTGGGTAGAGAGATGGGATCTGTTTCTGAGGAAGAATGGGTGGCTGTTTAGAGGCTCCCAGTAAAACAGGTCATGCTGTTCACATCATGAAGCCTCAATCACAAACAAATGTTTTATTTAAAGAGCCAAAGCGTTGTTTACTCTCTCTCTCTCTCTCTTTCTGCCTCTCCCTCCCTCTCTTCTCCGTGTTCAGCACATTTCAAGGCTGGAAGCATACTAAAAGGAAACAAAAACACTTCTGACAGGAAAGCGCTACCCTGCCATGTAGAGGAACAAATAGGTGGTCGCACACTAAGTGAACAAATTATGCCAACATGGTTCAGTAAATGAAGCATTCAGGGAGTACAAATGTGTTAACCGTTGCAGATCTGGCAACTACCTTAAATAAACCATTTTCCTTTTCTTGTTTGCTGAGTGAATATGAGGGTAAATGGGGATTAAGTGTATAGAAGAGTAAAGCTCAAGTGTATATCACTCTAGAACTATAGCATTGTCAGGCTCCTGTGTTCTCTATTCATAGCATTATGAATGCTACTGAAGCATCTAAACTGGTTCAAAGTCCTGTCTGTCCTGTCCTCCTATTGATCTCATTAGTGATTGAACGCCAATTCTATTGACAATGTAACAGAGAAGACGTATATTACTCTTAATCTATTGCCATGCCCCATATTATTCACCCAGCTTGTGGCTGTCTCCTTATCTAATTGTTAAATAAAAAGCTGCCTTTATTCTTTATCATTTCATCTTCTTCGACCTTCTTCAAACTTGACATTTACGGCTGGTGATCCTTTTCAAATGATACACTGCTTGGTATCACATTACCGATAAGTGTTTATTTGGTGTAGCTGTTGTTGTTATAGATCTATTTTTACATAACAGCCCTGTTGGTGTTCTGCCTATGAGCAGATGATTGTGTACGAACCTCCTCATCCGTGGGGAGATAGTAGTGATAATGTGCTGGACAGTGATCAGCAGTGGTTCCCCTCAGGACTGGAGACATCCTCATGTACATGAGCTCCCTCCTCCTCCCTCTCCATCTCTCTCTCTCTCTCTCTCTCTCTCTCTCTCTCTCTCTCTCTCTCTCAATTCAAAGAGGCTTTATTGGCATGGGAAACATATGTCTACATTTTCAAAGCAAGTGAAATAAACAATTAGCAAAAGTGAGAAAAAACGAATTTAACATTAACAAAAAAATGTAAACATTGCACTCAAAGTGTTCAGGTGTTATATTATAAGCTTATAAGCTATGTACAGTGTTTAAGTAATGTACAAATAGTTGTAGTACGAATACTGGGGGAAGATAAATCAACAGATAAATATTGGTGGTATTTACAATGTTGTTTGTGCTCCACTGGTTGCCCTTTTCTCATGGAAACTGGCCACAAATTTTGCTGCTGTGATTGCACATTGCAGTATTTCACCTAACAAATATGTTTGATTTCTTTTCAAATTATTTGTGGGTCTGTGGGAAATATGTGTCTCTAATGTGGTCATACATTTGGTACGAGGTTAAGATGTGTAATTCAGTTTCCACCCAATTTTGTGGACAGTGGGCACATATCTTGTCTTCTCTTGAGAGCCAGGTCTGCCTATTCAAGAATTAGGGGCGGCAGGTAGCCTAGTGGTTAGGGCTTGTAACCGAAAGGTTGCAAGATCGAATCCCTGAGCAGACAAGGTAAAAATCTGTTGTTCTGCCCCTGAACAAGGCAGTTAACCCACTGTTCCCCGGTAGGTCCTCATTGTAAATACGAATATGTTTTTAACTGATTTGCCTAGTTAAATAAAGGTTAAAAAAAATAAGGGTGTGCAGGGTGTATACGTGATCTGTCAAATAGTATTTGGGTATGAAGCCAATTTTACATTTACTCAGGACATTGATGAAATGTTGGAGTCTGCTGTTGATGATACTGCAGAGGAGTTTTCCTGAGATTGCTGTTGAATCTGTCTCCACTTTTGTAGATTTGGGTGACCAGACCAGTGTTGGGAAAGATGCCAGAGCTGAGGATAATGATGAATAGTTTAAGAATAGCCCATTTGAATTTGTGGTCTGTATATTTTATAATTTTGTTAAGTATGCCATTGTCACCACAGGCCTTTTTGGGTTGTATGGTTTGTATTTTGTCCTGTAGCTCATCCAATGTAATTGGATAGTCCAATAAGCTCTGGTAGTTTTTAATAGCTGCTTCTAAGTTTTGTATATGTATATGTATTTTTTCTTGGTTCTGTGTTATATAACCAAAAAGGTTGGAGAAGGGGTTTATCGATACATCTCAGTTTGTTGTTTTTTGTTTTGTATGTTCCAATTTTCCCAGAAGTGATTTGATTATATGGATTCTTCAATAACATTGAGCTGTTTTCTGATATGCTGTTCCATCTTTTTTCTTAGTGTACTTCTGTACTGTTTTAGTGTTTCCCCATAGTGAAGGCCTAAATTAAGGTTTTCTGGGTCTCTGTGTTTTTGGTTGGATAGGTTTCTCAATTTCTTTCTAAGGATTTTGCGTTCTTCATCATACCATTTGTCATTGTTGTTAGTTTTCTTAGCTTTTCTGCTTGAATTTAAATGTGATATGTTAGCTCATGGGTCAAATATACTGTTCAGGCTTCCTAGTGCTAAGTTTACACCTTCACTATTGCAGGGAAACATTTTGTCCAGGAAGTTGTCAAGGAGGGATTGGATTTTTTTTTCTGTAGGTTCCTACACTACTGTCCTTCTGTCTATAGCATTTCTTAATAGCATGCAGTTTGTTCAGCTTCGATGCCTCATGGTTGAGTGTTGCTCTGTTCAAGTAGATGGTGATTTTGCTGTGGTCTGATAGTGGTGTCAGACTGTGAATGTTCTGAGAGACTCTGAGTTGAGATCAGTGATGAAGTTGTCTACAGTACTACTGCCAAGAGATGAGCTATAGGTGTACTTACCGTAGGAGTCGCCTCAAAGCCTGCCATTGACAATGTACAGACCCAGTGTGCGACAGAGCTGAAGAAGTTGTGAACCGTTTTTGTTGGTTGTTTTGTCGTATTTGTGTCTAGCGGGGCATATTGGGGAGGGAATTCTGTCACCTCTAGGTAGGTGTTCCCTTGTGTGCTGAAAGTGTCAGGTTCTTGTCCAGTTCTGGCATTTAGGTCCCCACAGACTAGTACATGTCCCTGGGCCTGGAAATGGTTTATCTCCCCTCTAGGGAAGCTGACGTCATTAAAGTATGGTGATTCTATCATGAGAATATAGGTAGCACACAGGAGGACATTTTCTTCTGTTAAGATAATTTCCCTATTAATTTCTAATCAGATGGGAAATGCTCCTGTTTTTATTAATTTCATAGAGTGGATTATGTCTGATCTATACAAAATTAGCATACCCCTGAGTCCATTCCCTGTTTTACTCCTGGTAGTTTGGTGGATGGGACTACAACCTAGAGGGCAACCAGTGGGTCCATCTCCTCTATACCATGTCTTTTTAGGACAACAAAATCTGCATTTCTGATTTATTTGGTGAAGTCTGGGTTCAAATCAAATCAAATCAAATCAAATCAACAACAAAAAAAACCTTCGTACATCAGCTGATATCTCAAAGTGCTGTACAGAAACCCAGCCTAAAACCCCAAACAGCAAGCAATGCAGGTGTAGAAGCACGGTGGCTAGGAAAAACTCCCTAGAAAGGCCAAAACCTAGGAAGAAACCTAGAGAGGAACCAGGCTATGTGGGGTGGCCAGTCCTCTTCTGGCTGTGCCGGGTGGAGATTATAACAGAACATGGCCAAGATGTTCAAATGTTCATAAATGACCAGCATGGTCCAATAATAATAAGGCAGAATAGTTGAAACTGGAGCAGCAGCACAGTCAGGTGGACTGGGGACAGCAAGGAGTCATCATGTCAGGTATTCCTGGGGCATGGTCCTAGGGCTCAGGTCCTCCGAGAGAGAGAAAGAAAGAGAGAATTAGAGAGAGCATATGTGGGATGGCCAGTCCTCTTCTGGCTGTGCCGGGTGGAGATTATAACAGAACATGGCCAAGATGTTCAAATGTTCATAAATGATCAGCATGGTCAAATAATAATAAGGCAGAACAGTTGAAACTGGAGCAGCAGCACAGCCAGGTGGACTGGGGACAGCAAGGAGTCATCATGTCAGGTAGTCCTGGGGCATGGTCCTAGGGCTCAGGTCCTCCGAGAGAGAGAAAGAGAGAAGGAGAGAATTAGAGAACGCACACTTAGATTCACACAGGACACCGAATAGGACAGGAGAAGTACTCCAGATATAACAAACTGACCCTAGCCCCCCGACACATAAACTACTGCAGCATAAATACTGGAGGCTGAGACAGGAGGGGTCAGGAGACACTGTGGCCCACTCCGAGGACACCCCCGGACAGGGCCAAACAGGAAGGATATAACCCCACCCACTTTGCCAAAGCACAGCCCCCACACCACTAGAGGGATATCTTCAACCACCAACTTACCATCCTGGGACAAGGCTGAGTATAGCCCACAAAGACCTCCGCCACGGCACAACCCAAGGGGGGGGGGGGGGGGGGGCGCCAACCCAGACAGGATGACCACATCAGTGACTCAACCCACTCAGGTGACGCACCCCCTCCAGGGACGGCATGAGAGAGCCCCAGTAAAGCCAGTGACTCAGCCCCTGTAATAGGGTTAGAGGCAGAGAATCCCAGTGGAAAGAGGGGAACCGGCCAGGCAGAGACAGCAAGGGTGGTTCGTTGCTCCAGAGCCTTTCCGTTCACCCTCCCACTCCTGGGCCAGACTACACTCAATCATATGACCCACTGAAGAGATGAGTCTTCAGTAGAGACTTAAAGGTTGAGACCGAGTTTGCGTCTCTGACATGGGTAGGCAGACCGTTCCATAAAAATTGAGCTCTATAGGAGAAAGCCCTGCCTCCAGCTGTTTGCTTAAAAATTCTAGGGACAATTAGGAGGCCTGCGTCTTGTGACCGTAGCGTACGTGTAGGTATGTACGGCAGGACCAAATCAGAGAGATAGGTAGGAGCAAGCCCATGTAATGCTTTGTAGGTTAGCAGTAAAACCTTGAAATCAGCCCTTGCTTTGACAGGAAGCCAGTGTAGAGAGGCTAGCACTGGAGTAATATGATCAAATTTTTTGGTTCTAGTCAGGATTCTAGCAGCCGTATTTAGCACTAACTGAAGTTTATTTAGTGCTTTATCCGGGTAGCCGGAAAGTAGAGCATTGCAGTAGTCTAACCTGGAAGTGACAAAAGCATGGATTAATTTTTCTGCATCATTTTTGGACAGAAAGTTCCTGATTTTTGCAATGTTACGTAGATGGAAAAAAGCTGTCCTTGAAATGGTCTTGATATGTTCTTCAAAAGAGAGATCAGGGTCCAGAGTAACGCCGAGGTCCTTCACAGTTTTATTTGAGACGACTGTACAACCATTAAGATTAATTGTCAGATTCAACAGAAGATCTCTTTGTTTCTTGGGACCTAGAACAAGCATCTCTGTTTTGTCCGAGTTTAAAAGTAGAAAGTTTGCAGCCATCCACTTCCTTATGTCTGAAACACATTCTTCTAGCAAGGGCAATTTTGGGGCTTCACCATGTTTAATTGAAATGTACAGCTGTGTGTCATCCGCATAGCAGTGAAAGTTAACATTATGTTTTCGAATAACATCCCCAAGAGGTAAAATATATAGTGAAAACAATAGTGGTCCTAAAACGGAACCTTGAGGAACACCGAAATTTACAGTTGATTTGTCAGAGGACAAACCATTCACAGAGACAAACTGATATCTTTCCGACAGATAAGATCTAAACCAGGCCAGAACTTGTCCGTGTAGACCAATTTGGGTTTCCAATCTCTCCAAAAGAATGTGGTGATTGATGGTATCAAAAGCAGCACTAAGGTCTAGGAGCACGAGGACAGATGCAGAGCCTCGGTCCGATGCCATTAAAATGTAATTTACCACCTTCACAAGTGCCGTCTCAGTGCTATGATGGGGTCTAAAACCAGACTGAAGCATTTCGTATACATTGTTTGTCTTCAGGAAGGCAGTGAGTTGTTGCGCAACAGCCTTTTCTAAAATTTTTGAGAGGAATGGAAGATTCGATATAGGCCGATAGTTTTTTATATTTTCTGGGTCAAGGTTTGGCTTTTTCAAGAGAGGCTTTATTACTGCCACTTTTAGTGAGTTTGGTACACATCCGGTGGATAGAGAGCCGTTTATTATGTTCAACATAGGACGGCCAAGCACAGGAAGCAGCTCTTTCAGTAGTTTAGTTGGAATAGGGTCCAGTATGCAGCTTGAAGGTTTAGAGGCCATGATTATTTTCATCATTGTGTCAAGAGATATAGTACTAAAACACTTGAGCGTCTCTCTTGATCCTAGGTCCTGGCAGAGTTGTGCAGACTCAGGACAACTGAGCTTTGAAGGAATACGCAGATTTAAGGAGGAGTCCGTAATTTGCTTTCTAATAATCATAATCTTTTCCTCAAAGAAGTTCATGAATTTATCACTGCTAAAGTGAAAGTCATCCTCTCTTGGGGAATGCTGCTTTTTAGTTAGCTTTGCGACAGTATCAAAAAGGAATTTTGGATTGTTCTTATTTTCCTCAATTAAGTTAGAAAAATAGGATGATCGAGCAGCAGTAAGGGCTCTTCGGTACTGCACAGTACTGTCTTTCCAAGCTAGTCGGAAGACTTCCAGTTTGGTGTGGCGCCATTTCCGTTCCAATTTTCTGGAAGCTTGCTTCAGAGCTCGGGTATTTTCTGTGTACCAGGGAGCTAGTTTCTTATGAGAAATGTTTTTAGTTTTTAGGGGTGCAACTGCATCTAGGGTATTGCGCAAGGTTAAGTTGAGTTCCTCAGTTAGGTGGTTAACTGATTTTTGTCCTCTGGCGTCCTTGGGTAGACAGAGGGAATCTGGAAGGACATCAAGGAATCTTTGTGTTGTCTGTGAATTTATAGCACGACTTTTGATGATCCTTGGTTGGGGTCTGAGCAGATTATTTGTTGCAATTGCAAACGTAATAAAATGGTGGTCCGATAGTCCAGGATTATGAGGCAAAACATTAAGATCCACAACATTTATTCCATGGGACAAAACTAGGTCCAGCGTATGACTGTGACAGTGAGTGGGTCCAGAGACATGTTGGACAAAACCCACTGAGTCGATGATGGCTCCGAAAGCCTTTTGGAGTGGGTCTGTGGACTTTTCCATGTGAATATTAAAGTCACCAAAGATTAGAATATTATCCGCTATGACTACAAGGTCCGATAGGAATTCAGGGAACTCAGTGAGGAACGCTGTATATGGCCCAGGAGGCCTGTAAACAGTAGCTATAAAAAGTGATTGAGTAGGCTGCATAGATTTCATGACTAGAAGCTCAAAAGACGAAAACGTCATTTTTTTTTTTGTAAATTGAAATTTGCTATCGTAAATGTTAGCAACACCTCCGCCTTTGCGGGATGCACGGGGGATATGGTCACTAGTGTAGCCAGGAGGTGAGGCCTCATTTAACACAGTAAATTCATCAGGCTTAAGCCATGTTTCAGTCAGGCCAATCACATCAAGATTATGATCAGTGATTAGTTAATTGACTATAATTGCCTTTGAAGTAAGGGATCTAACATTAAGTAGCCCTATTTTGAGATGTGAGGTATCATGATCTCTTTCAATAATGACAGGAATGGAGGTGGTCTTTATCCTAGTGAGATTGCTAAGGCGAACACCGCCATGTTTAGTTTTGCCCAACCTAGGTCGAGGCACAGACACGGTCTCAATGGTGATAGCTGAGCTGACTACACTGACTGTGCTAGTGGCAGACTCCACTATGCTGGCAGGCTGGCTAACAGCCTGCTGCCTGGCCTGAACCCTATTTCATTGTGGAGCTAGAGGAGTTAGAGCCCTGTCTATGTTGGTAGATAAAATGAGAGCACCCCTCCAGCTAGGATGGAGTCCGTCACTCCTCAGCAGGTCAGGCTTGGTCCTGTTTGTGGGTGAGTCCCAGAAAGAGGGCCAATTATCTACAAATTCTATCTTTTGGGAGGGGCAGAAAACAGTTTTCAACCAGCGATTGAGTTGTGAGACTCTGCTGTAGAGCTCATCACTCCCCCTAACTGGGAGGGGGCCAGAGACAATTACTCGATGCCGACACATCTTTCTAGCTGATTTACACGCAGAAGCTATGTTGCGCTTGGTGATCTCTGACTGTTTCATCCTAACATCGTTGGTGCCGACGTGGATAACAATATCTCTATACTCTCTACACTCGCCAGTTTTAGCTTTAGCCAGCACCATCTTCAGATTAGCCTTAACGTCGGTAGCCCTGCCCCCCGGTAAACAGTGTATGATCGCTGGATGATTTGTTTTAAGTCTAATACTGCGGGTAATGGAGTCGCCAATGACTAGAGTTTTCAATTTGTCAGAGCTAATGGTGGGAAGCTTCGGCGTCTCAGACCCCGTAACGGGAGGAGTAGAGACCAGAGAAGACTCGGCCTCTGACTCCGACCCGCTGCTTAATGGGGAAAACCGGTTGAAAGTTTCTGTCGGCTGAATGAGCGACACCGGTTGAGCGTTCCTACAGCATTTCCTTCCAGAAACTGTGAGAAAGTTGTCCGGCTGCGGGGACTGTGCCAGGGGATTTATACTACTATCTGTACTTACTGGTGGCACAGACGCTGTTTCATCCTTTCCTACACTGAAATTACTCTTGCCTAGCGATTGCGTCTGAAGCTGGGCTTGTAGCACAGCTATCCTCGCCGTAAGGCGAGTACAGCGACTGCAAATAGAAGGCATCATGTTAATGTTACTACTTAGCTTCGGCTGTTGGAGGTCCTGACGAACCGTGTCCAGATAAAGCGTCCGGAGTGAAAAAGTTCTACTGTTCCTGCTCTTTAAGCCAAAGGCAGATGACCTCAGACCTTGTATATTCCAGTAAAAAGCTTTGTGTTCCATAATGTGCAGTGTTGTTATTCGTGTGGTTTAGTTTCGGACCATTAGATTTTAGCAGCACATGCTGAGCATCTTGCAGGTCTGGGCGGGGTGCTCAATGCTCTGTTGCTCCTGTGTGAGGTGCTAGGTCTGTCTTTCAAGGTCCTGAGGGTCCTGGCAAAGGTGGGGACCATGGCCTTGTAGAGGTGTACCTGGTCTTAGAGGCTGTCCAAATCCAGGGTGATGGGCCAGGTAAACATTGGGTTTCGAGGCACAGTCACAGGAAATGCTTGCATGGTGGCAGGGTGAAAGTATTTTCTATTTTTTTTGTCTTATTGTGGTCTCTCTCTCTCTCTCTCTCTCTCTCTCTCTCTCTCTCTGTGTGTGTCTGTCTCTGTCTCTGTCTCTCCATGTGTCCTACTGAAAAAACACACAGCAAGGTGGATTTAGCATACAGGTTAGACCTGTTAAATGGAAACAGGTATTCTAATGTTTAATGCAGAAATACACATTTGTTGAGATGATAAGTAGACATATGCAAAGTGACAGAAATTAAATCAAGGTTAGAGAGAGTAACTCAATATCTTGCTAACACATACAGTTTCAGGGGGTTATGCATCTCTCTTAAATTGTACAACTAACTGTGATCAAGGCAAAGATGCTGCCTCCTTTGATTACTACACTGTTGTTTCCCTCAGCCATGTGTGGTGTTCTGTGTGCTCCAGCACTGAGAGCCAGGGAGAGAGAGTGAGGAGGTGGAGCCCAGCTCAGGCAGAGTGCAGCTCTCCTGGCCAGAGGCCTGCTCCTCTCATCCATGTCCTCCTCCTTTGCTCAGAGCAGAGTAGCTCCACAGAGTGAGACAAAGGTGAAGGGTAGGGGGGTTAACACCCACACACCCTCACTACCCCACCCATCCCCTCCTCCCTCTCCTCCCGCTTCAGCTACCCCTCTCCTCTTTGTATCCCTGACACCCCCACCCCCTTAAGTCTCAAGCTACCAATGTACAACCAGCTAAAGGTTCAACTTCTTTTAATCCTTTCTAAAACAAAAGGTATGTGAGGTAAGAGGGGTACTTCTACTGTTAGCTCGATAACGAAGAAGGGTGACAAGTGGGAACATAGGTCTTCAAATGACGCAATAAGACAGAAGAGACTATTAGCAGACTTCTCTGCAGACTGTGATCACATGTGAAACAAAGACACAATTGGAATTGATGTAATCGAGTCAGTATAGACCATTCTACTTCCGATCCACACTGGGGGAAAGATGTTCACATAAACACACTCAGTCAGTCAGTTCAGCGTTTCCCTTGTAGTTATTTACCTGTTAACCACATGTCTCTGTCTCATCACTGGGCAATGGGACTTTCGTTCTGACAGCCTTAGCTCCAGAGGCAGAGAGGATCTCTACCCCTCAGGGCAAAAAGCATCATTAACATTATTTTTGTTACTTTCTTTCTCAGTAATTCAAAGGAGCTGTATTTACATGCCGGATCTACAGTATTGACTTTATGATTTCTATAGCTTCCAAATATGCAAATGCGCTCTCAAACACCAGAAAATAATACCCTATGAGAAATTATGTAAATTGTCTTTGGTTGTTAATTCAGTTGTTCACTCTTGTATTCTGTCATGGATTCATTTGCCATATTAGGGGCTGGCAGAGATGCCCTGCAAGCAGCAGGCTCTCTCCACAGGCTCTGTGGGCAGATAATGGGTAGGCATCGGGCACAAATCCCCCTCTCCAGATTTGTGGGGTAAGTTGACCTGCTCGCAACAGACCAGAGCATGTGATCTCTTTAAAGAGCCCTGCTCAGCCCAGCACACCAGAGAAAAACAAAGATGTGAGGGCTGAAAAAAGACTAAGACCAATGACCCCCCTTCCCACTCACACCTAGTTCTATCTCTATAATGTGTTTAGAACCTATGGTAAATTCATATATTTTATATTCCATTTTGATGGAAATCCTTTTAAATTCTGAATGACATACCATGTCTTACAGGTAAATATGAAGAAGAAATGGCTTTGTATTAGTCACAATTAAATTACTGTCTTTAAGCACTTATGATACATGACAGACAAATCCAGTCAGAAGTGTAGGGTCGGAAGGAGAAAAACAAGCAACTTTATAGAATAAGATGAAACAAAGTTACCCGCCAAGATGTGGTGCAGTGAGTGAATATGATCCTTGGGCAAGTTTGAATACTTCACTGTTTTATCCTCCCAATTCAACTCGGACTAAATCGCTAGTGACTACATAGTAAGTGCACAAATACTCTCTCCAAATCCTCGGACATATGGGTGGGTCATTGCAAAGACTGATTTCCACAAGGACTGACACGAAAAATAGGTATAATATACATGCCACATGGTTCTGATCAGATGTCTGACCTATATGGAACCTAACATCACTAATTATGAACTTGCTTTCCATATGTTGAGTGTGCTCAGTATTGAGGCTGACATGCAAGAAAAACAAGTAGAGCAGGCAGTGAACAGTATGTGTCATCATGAATGACCAAGACAACACGCAATGGAGGACTCAAGCAGAGATCTCACAGGTGTACTGTAGGGGCGTCACTATGATGTCATCTAAGCCAACTCCATGAACAAGTCTCCTGCTTAATATGTGGTTGGTCAGAAATTATGTTCATAATGTCAGTATACTATAGCGTGACTTATGGAGACCCAAACAAGGTAGGGTTTATGTGTAGGGTTAATGTTGATGTAGATATGGATTCACACAAGCAAACCAGCCTGGTCTCATAGACTATACGTAACATAGTAAAAGTAAATCCGGGGCACTGAAATGAGTATGAAATGCTACGCTTGGTATGCTTACATAAGACAGATGGTTACTTAAGACAAAAACTAAAGTAGGGTGACTGGTCAGGGTGGATGGGTATAATGTGAACGTCTAGCAACTCGAGGTTGTAAGTTTGAATCTCATCACAGACAACTTTAGCATTGTAGCTAATTAGCAAACTTTCAACTACTTACTACTTTTTAGCTACTTTTCAGCTACTTTGCATATTAGTTAACCGTTCCCCTAACCCTAACACTGATGTTAACTCTTTAAGCTAACTCTTAAACTTAGACTTAACCCTAACCCTAACCCCATAGCATAGCTATTGTTAGCCACCTAGCCACCTAGCTAGAATAAAACATTTTGCAAATTTGTAACACAATACCAATTGTAATTCGTAACGTACAGTAGCATACGAAGTGAGTGATGGACAACCACAAATGAATACATACCATATGAAACGTACATATCATACTAAATGGAGTGTTCTCTGATTTACGTACAGAATAATATGAAATGCTCTGAGACCAGGTTGAGCAAACAGACACACACAGGACAGAAAAGTGGGAGTCTGACGACAGTACAATGTGCAGTTCTGCCACATAAGCCAAAGCAGGCAGAAATAAAAAGCTTTTGCTGGGGGGTGAGAAAAGGTCGACCCCCAGGGTACTTAAGATTCAGATTCAGTACATTTTAAGTTACATTTTTTGTGAAGGAACAAAGAGTACTGTCATGACTTCCGCCGAAGTCGGTTCCTCTCCTTGTTCGGGCGACGTTCGGCGGTCGACGTCACCGGCTTTCTAGCCATCGCTGATCCACCTTTCACTTTTCCATTTGTCTTGTCTTGTTTTCCTACACACCTGGTTTCAATTCCCTCAGTATTAGACATGTATATAACCCTCTGTTCCCCCCCATGTCTGTGTGTGGAATTGTTTGTTGTTTCGTGTATGTGCACGCTGGACTGGTTTGCGCAGGGTTATGTCAACCCATATTGTGTTTAGTGTTCTTAGTGCCATGTGTTTGGTTCGCTGAAATAAAAGGCTCCATTGGCTACCCAACTTCTGCTCTCCTGCGCCTGACTCCCTTACAGACAGTTACGCATACCTAACAAGCACAGGAAGGAAACAAATGCAAATGTATTGAGCAAAGAAAAACTTTGTTACACAATGGATCACAGTATGGATGGACTCTAATAACTTTAACTAACTGTCATCATCAGTAGGGAGTAAATACAGTTCAAATCCCACTCCTTTTGTGATTATTATCATCATCATCATCATTACCATCCCTCCCCCTCCTCCTAACAATACTGTCATTTCCTTAGACTAGAACTCATACAGACACACTTTAGTTTTGTCAACTTTGAGACCATCTTTTTGCATTTCTGCATGTGTCCAATACCTTATTTTTCACTACACGTTCTTAAGTGCAGTTTCCCCTGTGCATCTGTGCATCCCCTAAACACAACCCAGGAACAGGGCATGGAACGGCACGCGCCATGTTTGGGTAAACTGCGTAACAAATTGGAGGGAAAGGCTACATCTGGAGACACAGAGTAAACCCCCTCCTGGACAATACCATGTTTTATTATTAATAAAACAGCATGGGTCCTGGCGGTGTAACCTGCTAAAATGGGGAGCGTGCTCATCGATGATATCAAGGTGACTGAACACACACTGAGCGCTGGGCCGGGCGTCAGGAGTCTGCCCTGGATGCATGGGGCTGGGCTCATGCTGTGGACTAGGTGCCTGGCTGCATGGGGCTGGGCTCATACTGTGGACTAGGTGCCTGGCTGCATGGGGCTGGGCTCATGCTGTGGACTAGGTGCCTGGCTGCATGGGGCTGGGCTCATGCTGTGGACTAGGTGCCTGGCTGCATAATTGGGAATTATTAAACATGGCTCTAGCAGGGAGGTGATCATGAAATTGTATTTTCAGTCTTGAGGGATGAAAGAATGAATTAAAATGTTCCCTTTTGTGGGGTAGAAAAAACCTGGCAAATGAAGAGTTGTTTTAAACCTCACATGATTACTTTTCTTTTTAAGTAACAAAGGAAATGCATTTGGAAGGGAAGGAAGATGGATAACACATAGTTCCAGTTGTAAATTGTAAATTGTAGATTGTTGTAGATGGTAATCTGGATAAATATTTCAATAGCAGCTGGACCAGCAGGGCTAAATTAAGGTTGTCCACTTTCCTAAAAGTGACAGATATTGAATCCCCCAAAACTGCTCACATCAAACTGAAACAGGAGAATGGAATTAAGAGATATGGAGAAAGATGATCTTGTTCTTAACCTTTCTGTGCTAATAAAATAATAGGAAGGTATGAAATGAAGAATACAGACCTATCATTTGTAAATGTTTGCATGTTCTTGAATGCATCTGGACTAAGAAAGGATAAAGGCAGCTTGTGCTCCAAGACCATATGAAGAGATGGGTTGTGAGTACACACTGACCACAACGTTGTGCGGCAATAAAAAAGAAGAAATTAAACGCAAATTGAATCAAATCTGAGATGCCAACTTTATAAAGACAACGTTAGAATGAACAAAATTACAATAGTGTGTCAGGCAGCATGCATTCCTTTTTAAAAGAGCCCTTCTAAATGGAGTCATTCGTTTGGAGCTTGAAGCAGAGCTTTGTTCCTCAGTAGCAGCGATTCCAAATCACGATGGAATAATATTAACAACATCATCTAAAATGATGCTCATGAAAAAAGCAGTGGCTTGAGGTGGCAAAGGAGTACTAGATATTAGTGTTTGTCCAATATTGCTTATGCTCTCATGGGTTACTTATCATTCCATGCCTACTCTCTGTTCCATTAACGGTAGGCAATGCAGCGTTTACCGCTCTTAAGGAATAAAATGTATTACTCCATCTCTCTCCATCTCGTGACGAACAAACACACCCACCCACACATAAACAATCCTTCCCTAGTTTTATCACTGCCTCATATACAGTGCCTTGCGAAAGTATTCGGCCCCCTTGAACTTTGCGACCTTTTGCCACATTTCAGGCTTCAAACATAAAGATATAAAACTGTATTTTTTTGTGAAGAATCAACAACAAGTGGGACACAATCATGAAGTGGAACGACATTTATTGGATATTTCAAACTTTTTTAACAAATCAAAAACTGAAAAATTGGGCGTGCAAAATTATTCAGCCCCTTTACTTTCAGTGCAGCAAACTCTCTCCAGAAGTTCAGTGAGGATCTCTGAATGATCCAATGTTGACCTAAATGACTAATGATGATAAATACAATCCACCTGTGTGTAATCAAGTCTCCGTATAAATGCACCTGCACTGTGATAGTCTCAGAGGTCCGTTAAAAGCGCAGAGAGCATCATGAAGAACAAGGAACACACCAGGCAGGTCCGAGATACTGTTGTGAAGAAGTTTAAAGCCGGATTTGGATACAAAAAGATTTCCCAAGCTTTAAACATCCCAAGGAGCACTGTGCAAGCGACAATATTGAAATGGAAGGAGTATCAGACAAATCTACCAAGACCTGGCCGTCCCTCTAAACTTTCAGCTCATACAAGGAGAAGACTGATCAGAGATGCAGCCAAGAGGCCCATGATCACTCTGGATGAACTGCAGAGATCTACAGCTGAGGTGGGAGACTCTGTCCATAGGACAACAATCAGTCGTATATTGCACAAATCTGGCCTTTATGGAAGAGTGGCAAGATGAAAGCCATTTCTTAAAGATATCCATAAAAAGTGCTGTTTAAAGTTTGCCACAAGCCACCTGGGAGACACACCAAACATGTGGAAGAAGGTGCTCTGGTCAGATGAAACCAAAATTGAACTTTTTGGCAACAATGCAAAACGTTATGTTTGGCGTAAAAGCAACACAGCTGAACACACCATCCCCACTGTCAAACATGGTGGTGGCAGCATCATGGTTTGGGCCTGCTTTTCTTCAGCAGGGACAGGGAAGATGGTTAAAATTGATGGGAAGATGGATGGAGCCAAATACAGGACCATTCTGGAAGAAAACCTGATGGAGTCTGCAAAAGACCTGAGACTGGGACGGAGATTTGTCTTCCAACAAGACAATGATCCAAAACATAAAGCAAAATCTACAATGGAATGGTTCAAAAATAAACATATCCAGGTGTTAGAATGGCCAAGTCAAAGTCCAGACCTGAATCCAATCGAGAATCTGTGGAAAGAACTGAAAACTGCTGTTCACAAATGCTCTCCATCCAACCTCACTGAGCTCGAGCTGTTTTGCAAGGAGGAATGGGAAAAAATTTCAGTCTCTCGATGTGCAAAACTGATAGAGACATACCCCAAGCGACTTACAGCTGTAATTGCAGCAAAAGGTGGCGCTACAAAGTATTAACTTAAGGGGGCTGAATAATTTTGCACGCCCAATTTTTCAGTTTTTGATTTGTTAAAAAAGTTTGAAATATCCAATAAATGTCGTTCCACTTCATGATTGTGTCCCACTTGTTGTTGATTCTTCACAAAAAAATACAGTTTTATATCTTTATGTTTGAAGCCTGAAATGTGGCAAAAGGTCGCAAAGTTCAAGGGGGCCGAATACTTTCGCAAGGCACTGTATATCATTTAATCTGGAATGGGATGACTACTGGGATAAAGCTCAATGAGACTGTCTCTCACAATAACAATTTCTTTAATTGTGTATTTCGGCCTTATTTCTGAGGGTCAGAACAGGTATCAGAGTCAGGAGAGAGTCAGTGGGGTAGGAATCAGGGCAACAGTATGTAGTATCTACAGCAGTGATGGTCTGGGGACAGGCTTAATAAGGCCGATTGGGTAGAGAAGCAGTCAGACTACCAGGATGGACTGGGCTAGACTAGAGGGTATCTGGTCGCTAATATGGCATCTAGTAACAAGGCAAGCACCAAGATATTTTTCAAGAAGGCATAAGACTCCATTAAACCACTGTTATGCACCAAACCCATGTAATCATTTATTTAACCTGGGAAGGTGTATAGGAATGAACCATGAAGTGTACGTCCTGCAACCTGCAGCTCACACCCCAGTGGGCTGCGAATATAGAACAGCACTATAGTACAGGTAGGGGGGCAGACACAGACAGCCTGGCAGTGTGACACTGAGAGCAGCCTGGGAGGCAGGAACCACATCACACAGGAGCATCACACAGTACCAGTGACCTCATCATCAGTCTTCTTCTCTAAAGAGTAATCAACCACTGTCCTCCGCTGCCACATATAGACCTGTCAGGATAGGAGATATCACTGCTCTCACATACAGTACAGTATTGGGTTATCAAACCATGTGTAAACAGTGGATGGATTTTCCTTGATCTATAGGTTTAGGGGGAAATATCTTGTATTAATACCCACCCACATATCTTTGGCCAGTGGATTATTGTTCATGAATCACATTAGCATTTTCTCTCTGACAACAAGGTGAGTTCTTATCCCTGATCTTCAAACTCTGACTGGGGACTATTGATCTGGAGCATGTTGTCATTCAAATTATAATTAGGAGAGGGTGAGAGGTCAGCCTCCAATCCATTTAAACATCTGGATGAGAGTTCCTCAAGGACAATGGAAGCGGCAGGATGCATGCACTGTGTTGAGCCCTGCACGCACATCTTCATGTGCCCAAGTCCAATATACAAATTATGTAATTAATTCCAACACTCCAGTAGCTCAGTCCAACAATCAATGTAGACAAAACACTGGGAAAGGAGCCCAATGCTACAGTACACACACACACACACACACACACACACACACACACACACACACACACACACACACACACACACACACACACACACACACACACACACACACACACACACACACACACACACACACACACACTGTAGTGATGGACACCTAACTAAAGCAGGGGCTTTCCAGTTTCTTAAGGATGTAAAATACAATGGGTTTTTATAGGTAAAGTCAGTCTAGAATGTGCTTTAAATATCTGCTGATTTGGTACTTTTGTGAGGATTTCATTGATCAGTTTTTCTCTTTTTCGGCAATGTGGTTTGCGAGCGTAAGGTCAGGTGTTAATCGAGATATACAACAAAGCTTTGTGACTTATTTTCAGAGTTTTATCTTAATAAGAAAACATTAGAAACCGGGTAAAATTGTTATCCGGAAAATGACAGTATAACAACATAAGCACTTCATATTACCCTGTAATAGCTTAGCGTTGATGCTATCACAGGTTAGGCTTATCTATAATTAAAACTGTATTTTCCAATGGAAACATTAGCAGACTCAACATATATCGTTCTCAATATAATAGCAGAGTTCAAATGAATCATTTTATGGAGCCCTAAGATTTAAAAATATATATATATATTTTATATATTTTTTGTAGTAAATAAAGTTAAATTCCAGAAGTATATGAAATTCTGTCACTACTGCATTTATATTATCATTATTCAATGAATAATTCCGTTTGCACACTGCCAAAGTGCTTACAGCAGAATTTTTAAGGAACAACTGAGCAAATTGTCTTTGAAATTCTTATGGGCTTGTTCAGAGTGTTAAGGGAGAATTGTTTTATTTTTTCCCCCCTTATGAGCTTATGTGCGATGCAGCACAAACTCATGCTTGACCACTCAGAACAATGGCTAGATAAGTTTGTGAGGGAAAGAAAACAGATGTTACTTTAACAAATTTGTAAAAGTACAGATAAGCATTTAAAACACTTCGGAGGAAAGTAGAGGGAGGTCACTGTTGGCGTGTGGCGATGGTCTATTTAAGATAATTGCTGGTAAATCGAACACAGTTCAAGTGACCACAATGGGGAACGGGCAAACCGTGTGGTGGGTCATCAGCAAAGGAAACAATCTATCATGGTTTCTGTTAACACTTTTTTGAATGTTACAATGTAAATTAACAAACTTAACAGCTTTTCACCCACACATGCAAATACAAAACATCAATGTAAATCAGTGTGCCTGGGGAGAACGCAGACAATGTAAATATTGCCCCCTGGTGGTGGGTGTGGAGTCCCAGGTGCTGCTGAAGGACTAGTATGAGGGACAGCAATGAACTTGGGACTTCTTCTCAAATAAGAACAAAAATAGGCAAGAAATATCTACTTTTGTTCACGTCAACACTAACAAACAATGTCCAACAATATCAGTACGTTTCTAGTTTGTTTGTCTGGTACAATCATATGACCTAGATACTTGTTGATCAAACAAGTGGGAACCATACTCAGTATTATACAATTTCGTGGTTCATGGACCACTATTACTCTAGATATACAGTATTGTGTCTTTGTGAAACCAGAGTTAGATTATTAAAATAAATAAACAGAAAGAAAAACGAAGGAAAATTATTCTGGTTGCCTCAGAGAAAATCTTTTACACCAAAAATGTTTGTTCATGTAACAAACAAACACAAAAAATCACCAGAGAGTCTAATTAGTGTATTATTTGTATGATCAAATAATAGGTCTGTATTCTCTCTCTCTTTTTCGCTGTCTCTCTTTTTCGCTGTCTCTCTTTTTCTCCCTCTCTCTTTTTCTCTCTCTCTTTTTCTCTGTCTCTTTTTCTCTCTCTCTTTTTCTCTCTCTCTTTTTCTCTCTCTCTTTCTCTCTCTCTCTCTCTCTCTCTCTCTCTCTCTCTCTCTCTCTCTCTCTCTCTCTCTCTCTCATTAGAGTAGAGTAAATCTCAATGTCACTTAAAGTCACTTCTATAATTTATTGGCTCCTTAATACTGATGGACAAAGGTCGTCAGCAACGCTGTGAGACGTTCTATCAGGATTATCTATGCGGGTCATTAACCTTGACCTGGTGTAAATGCAGCTTCCCATTGCACACAGGTTTTATGCCCCCAAGATGTTCTCCCTGCGACAGCCACTCCACTGCCCCATCGCTCAATGCTTTAAACTTGCCTTAATTGTCATATGGCAGCCAATGCAGGTTTCTTAATTGATCTGACCTTTCATAGAGCTTTCTAGTTTTCAATCCCGCTTTCATTGTTCCATCTGGCACTTTAAAACAACATCTGGTTAACTGTACTTTACCCGATGATCTCTGAACAGTTATTTTTAAACTGAATGTATGCTTCAACAGATGTTAGTTTTATAGATGATGGACTAAACCGCACTCCGATACAGTCCGTGTCTGCAATACTTCCCTCAGCAATTCAAATATTGACACCAGGAATTACAAGCCTGGTCGCCAGCAAACCTTAATATTATGTTGGTTTCTTCTTTTCAGCCTATTAGGTAAACATCATTTCAGCTCTGTTTTCTCTCGTCATTGCACATAAATAAAACATCAGCCTTTAGTTTATAAAGTGATAAACATTTTTGCTGTGCAGTGTTCGGTTTTACAAATATGACTGTTGTCAGCAAGAAGACAAGGCAAATTTGTTGAATAAATAATAAGAGGGCAGACGCAGGGAGAAGATGGGTATTTGTTCAGTGGGATGTCAGTCAACAGGTTACTACAGACAGCACAGGGAGACACTCTATCACTCTATCCCTCTAGTCTAAATGATTATCTCTACAGGTACACCAGCATTTTTGCATTTATTCTGAAAAATTCTAAAATTAAATTAATCTACATCAAACGTCTACTAAAAAATACATGGCTATATGTCTAGGGGCCACAATTGGAGTCCACAATTGGAGTCCCCATTGCGTAGCAATGCAGGAAAATAGCTTTCACACTGCAAAATGTTCTCTTAGCTCCATGGGAAAATGTATAGAATTGCCGGAAATAAGTTGAAAAATAGCACATTTTTCTTTCTACCACCGATTCCGGAACAATTTAAGCTGGTTTCTGTGTGCTCCATCTCACATTATCTGTGGATGTTTTGTTGATTTTTACATCCCCACATAAAAACAACATTTTCTGATCTGACGTTTTCCAATTGATACATTTCCTACGGCCTGGTATTTTCATGGGGAAGTGCTTGGAGATGGGTCTACCTGCAGGGTGTTACATTAATGGCATATCATTGACTGATTAAACACTTATTGATCGCTGAGATCCGGTTGATGGAGACACAGGATATTGATACTCTTACCCTTGCAATTTATTCTGTCCTCTGCTCTGTTCCATGGGGCATCAGAATACACTAAGAACATGGGGAAATGATTTTATAGCAGAACATCTCTTGTAACACCCTTCAATTATGATAAATTGAACTTAATTATTGGGCAGTTGCCTGATTTTACTGAGAATTAATCACATTTCTACTGTAAATTTCATCAAGCACATCCAAACTAAGATTCATAGCTAAACAGCTATGTATGTAGAATTTAGAAAAACGTATTAACAGAATCTGGCCTCTGTTTGAAATACAATTAGATAAGTGTTTCAAACTTCAAGGGCATTATGTATTTCGCTGGGAGACAGGCATTGACATGCTCCAGCCTCAAGGTCAAAGTCTTTGGCTCCCCTGGAACTCTCCAGCCACTGATAGGCATGTCGTCCCTCCAGAGCCCATTGAGAGTGCGCCTCAGCCTCAGCCTCAGCCTCAGCCCACCACAGAACATCTGTTCACAAACAGACCTGATGGAGCCGTCCTGACACCAGGCTGCCTGCCGCCCACACCACCCTATTCCCTAGCCAGGGCCAGATGGCGGCCCGTCCCCGTGGCCATGCTGCAGTTACCTACAGTATGCTTCGTCCTCGTTCTGAGCAAATCAAGAAGCGAAGTAGCCTGCAGGTACCGCCCCGGGCAGGCCTGGGCCACTCACCGCTGACCACCCTCTGGTGGTTTCCAATGTTCCCTTCTGTCAAAAGACAAATTGTCCAACAGCCTGCTCTTTTATGAATTCACCCCGCGGTCCATATCTCAAAATAGGTTAAGTAAAATCCTTGGCCTGAGCGCTCAACTTTGAGACAGAACTCTGCTCTCTGAAAAGTTGAGAGTCCAAAAGACAAAGCCAAAGGAGAAATCCATGAGGACAAAAAACAGCAATCTATTTTCATTCCCTCCACAATGACTGGTTGTCAATCACATGGCTTCAACTGGCAGACATACCTGCGTGCAGCAGTCTTGTTTAAATAACTTGAAGCGCTTCTGGATTTGCAAGAGGTTGTCATCACTGGGAGAAGGTGTTAGAGTGAGTGCAGTGAGATAGAAATACTGCACATCAGATATTTTTTTTCACAAATTACCAAACTATTTACAGCGGTAGTCCTAACTGCTGGATTATCAAATACAGACTATTTCCATCTCCTGAAAAATATTTATTTTGTGTCGGTTTGGGTAAGTTGAACCTAGAATTTGAAGAGACACTCCTGACACTCTGACACTCCATCTACTGTGCAACAGTACACAACACATACTGTACACACATGCTCTGTAGCTACAATTAAACCAACCTTGCAACTGCAGGTTGGACAAGGACGGGCCTACAATGTGATAGGCATTAACAGAGTAATGACATGCTATTGATTCTGTACAAAACTACTACTACAAACTACTACCACAACATTACAGGCATAGTTCTCTGCGAGAAGTCTTAACACTTTCCAAACATATCAGAAACACATTGTGGATCTGCTTGGAGATACAGTGCATTCAGAAAATATTCAGACTCGTTGACTTATTCCACATTTTGTTACGTTACAGCCTTATTCTAAATTGTATTAAAAAAATGTTTTTACTAATCAGTACAATACCCCATAATGACAAAGCAAAAAACATGTTATTAGATTTTTTTTTTTTTTGCAAATGGATTAAAAATAAAAAACAGTATTCAGACCCTTTGATATGAGACTCGAAATTGAGCTCCTGTGCATCCTGTTTCCATTGATCATCCTTGAGATGTTTTTACTTCATTGGAGTCCACCTGTGTTAAATTCAATTGATTGGACATGATTTGGAAAGGCACACACCTGTCTATATGAGGTCCCACAGTTGACAGTGTCAGAGCAAAAACTAAGCCATCAGTAGGTGGCTTCCACCCGGTTGCGTAACCCTGCACCTTAGAGGCTTCTGCCCCATATACAGTGCCAGTCAAAAGTTTGGACACGTTTCCTACTCATTCAAGAGTTTTTCTTTATTTGTACTATTTTCTACATTGTAGAATATTAGTGAAGACATCAAAACTATGAAATAACACATATGGAATCATCGTAACCCCCCAAAAATTCAACAAATCAAAATATATTTTAGATTTTAGATTCTTCAAAGTAGCCACCCTTTGCTTTGATGACAGCTTTGCACACTCTTGGAATCATGTCAACCAGCTTCACCTGGAATACCTGGAGTTCCCACATATGCTGAGCACTTTTTGGCTTCTTTTCCTTCGATCTGAGGTCCAACTCATCCCAAACCATCTCAATTGGATTGAGCTCGGGTGATTGCCGAGGCCAGGTCATCTGATCACTCTCCTTCTTGGTCAAATAGCCCTTACACAGCTTGGAGGTGTGTTGGGTCATAGTCCTGTTGAAAACCAAAATGATTGTCCCACTAAACGCAAACCAGATGGGATGGCGTATAGCTGCAGAATGCTGTGGTAGCCATGCTGGTTAAGTGTGCCTTGAATTCTAAATAAATCACAGACAGTGTAACCAGCAAAGCATCCCCCCCCCCCCCCCCCCCCACACCCTCACATCTCCTGCTCCATGCTTCACGGTAGGAACCACACAAGCGGAGATCATCCGTTCACCTACTCTGCGCCTCACAAAGACACGTCGGTTTGAACCAAAAATCAAACATTTGGACTCATCAGACCAAAGGGCAGATTTCCACCGTTCTAATGTCAATTGCTCGTGTTTCTTGGCCCAAGCAAGTCTCTTCTTATTATTGGTGTCCTTTAGTAGTGGTTTCTCTGCAGCAATTCGACCATGGTGCACTGTCAGAACTGGAAGCACAATCATTTTGCTACACTCGCATTAACATCTGCTAACCATGTGTATGTGACCAATACAATTTGATTTGATTTAATGAAGGCCTGATTCACGCAGTCTCCTCTGAACAGTTGATGTTGAGATGTGGCTGTTACTTGAACTCTGTGAAGCATTTATTTGGGCTTCAATTTCTGAGGCTGGTAACTCCAATGAACTTATCCTCTGCAGTAGAGGTAACTATGGGTCTTCCTTTCCTGTGGCGGTACTCATGAGAGCCAGTTTCATCATAGTGCTTGATGGTTTTTGCGACTGCACTTGAAGAAACTTTCAAAGTTCTTTAAATTTTCCGGATTGACTTGACTTTCTTGTCTTAAAGTAATGATGGACTGTCATTTCTCTTTGCTTTTTTGAGCTGTTCTTGTCACAATATGGACTTGGTCTTTTACCAAATTATCTTCTGTATACCACCCCTACCTTCTCATAACACAACTGATTGGATCCAATGCATTAAAAAGGAAAGAAATTCCACAAATTAACTTTTATGAAGGCACACCTGTTAATTGAAATGCATTCCAGGCGACTACCTCATGAAGCTGGTTGAGAAAATGCCAAGAGTGTGAAAAACTGTCATTAAGGCAAAGGGTGTCTACTTTGAATAATCTAAACAATAAATACATATTTTGATTTGTTAAACCCTTTTTTGGCTACTACATTATTCTGTATGTGTTATTTCATAGTTTTGATGTCTTCACTATTATTCTACAATGTAGAAAATAGTAAAACAATAAAGAATGAGTAGGTGTGTCCAATCTTTTGACTGGTACTGTACATAGACTTGAAATCACTGGCCACTTTAATAATGTTTACATATTTTTGCTTTACTCATCTCAAATGTATATACTGTATTCTATTCTACTGTATTTTAGTCTATGCCACTCAGACATTGCTCATCCTGACATTTATATATACCTTAATTCCATTATTTTACTTTTAGGTTGTGTGTGTTGTTGTACATTTTTAGATATCACTGTACTGTTGGAGTTAGAAACACAAGCATTTCGCTACACCCACAATAACATCTGCTAAACACGTGTATGTGACAAATAACATTTGATTTGATTTGATGAGGTCGAAGTAACCACCAAGACTCTTCCTAGAACTGTCCGCCTGGCCAAACTGAGCAATCAGTGAAGAAAGACCATGGTCAGGGAGGTGACCAATAACCCGATGGTCACTCTGATAGAGCTCCAGAGTTCCTCCGTGGAGATGGGAGAACCTTCCATAAGGACAACCATCTCTGCAGCACTCCACCAATTAGGCCTTTATGGTAGAGTGGCCAGACGAAAGCCATTGCTCACTAAAAGACACATGACAGCCCGGGTGGAGTTTGCCAAAAGGCACTTAATGACTCTCAGACCATGAAAAACAAGATTCTCTCGTCCAATGAAACCAAGATTCAACTCTTTGGCCTGAATGCCAAGCGTCATGTCTGGAGGAAACCTGGCACCGTCCCTATGGTGAAGCATGGTGGTGGCAGCATCATGCTGTGGGGATGTTTTTCAGCGTCAGGGACTGGGAGACTAGTCACGATTGAGGAGCAAAGTACAGAGAGATGCTTGATGAAAACCTGCTCCAGAGTGCTCAAGACAGACTGGGGCGAAGGTTCACCTTCCAACAGAACAACGACCCTAAGCACACAGCCAAGACAATGGATGAGTGGCTTTGGGGCAAGTCTCTGAATGTCCTTGAGTGGCCCGGCTAGAGCCCAGACTTGAAAACGATCGAATATCTGTGGAGAGACCTGAAAATAGCTGTGCAGCGACGCTCCCCATTCCACCTGACAGAGCTTGAACGGATCTGCAGAGAAGAATGGGAAAAACTCCCCAAATACAGGTGTGCCAAGCTTGTAGCGTCATGCCCAAGAAGACTCGAGGCTGTAAATACTGCCAAAGGTGCTTCAACAATGTCTGAATACTTAAATGTGAATATGTAAATGTGATATTTCTGTTTTTCATTTTTAATACATTTCTAAACATTTCTAAAAACCTGTTTTTGCTTTGTCATTATGGGGTATTGTGTGTAGATTGATGAGGGAGAAAAATCTATTTAATTAATTTTTGAATAAAGCTATAAAATAACAAAATGTGGAAAAAGTCAAGGGGTCTGAATAGTTTCCGAATGCACTGTATATGCCTGGGTGTGGGTCTACTGAAGCTCAACTAGTGTCACTGAGGTTCAGTGTGCCCGCCCATTGGTGCTCTGTCTCTGTTTGTTCTGCTGGTGCCCACTCAGGCCTGGCCATGGCTCAGGCACTGACCGGGCCGCCTCACAACGGTTCATGATCAAACACCGCTCCCCACCCTTCCCCTCGCAAACCAGAGCTGTCTCTGGGGCCTCGCCAGCCGGCTGGAAACATTTGAACTAACATTTACACCAATTATGGAGTTTTATAAACAGCAAAAATCAAGTCCAGCAGTACTTAACAGCACTATTAAAAAACTACACTGGAGCCCTTAATGAGAGGATAGGTCCAAACTTGGTCAGCTGTTACATCACCAAGACAACGACTCTGATTCTTGGACAGCGTCCAATAAATATAAAAGCATCCTGGTCTTCACACTCTTAGAAAGAAAGGTGCTATCAAGAACCTAAACATGTTATTTGGCTGTCCCCACGTGAGAACCCTTTGAATAATCCTTTTTGGTTCCCGGTAGAACCCTTTTGGTTTCCATGACGAACCCTTTCCATAGGGTGTTCTACCTGGAACCAATAAGGGTTCTGCCTGGAAATGAAAAAGGGTTCTACATGGAACTAAAAAGGTTTCTCCTATTGGGACAGCCAAAGAACCCTTTTGGAACCCTTTCTTCTAAGAGTTCAGTTTTCTGAGCAACACTTAAGTCTGTTTACAGTAAAACTCTGCTTTTCCAGACACACTGTGCAAGAATACACTTGACCGTGTGATGTGCTCCACTAGAGAGAGAAAAAATACCCATCTTAAAGCAGCAGGCCCCCCTCCACCAAATTGCACTTGTGTTATTCATTCAAATTGCACTAATTAAAGCCCTACTTCACCATGAAGAGGAAGCTAGTGTTTCTTGGAGCACTCACATGCTTAATGGTGCAAAGAATTTCTACCTGACTTGGGCATTTTCACCACAGGTATATGCCCTGACTAACAGTAGACTCTCAGTATCCTGTAAACCCTCTACTACACGACCCTGTGGTTGTAGCCATGGAAACAGCCCCATACAGGCCCAGTTGTGTACTGTAATGTGGCTTGGGTCCCAGTCAGTAAGTAGAGGGCTAGGTCTGGTGCTACAGGTCTGGGTGGGTTCCCCTGCCTGCCCTCCATTCCATCCAGTATGATGATCTCACTGCTCCTGGAGAGTATATCAGGCAAAAGCAGCGTGATCATTAAATGCTCATGCTGGCGCCGCATATCTTTTTAATTATACTCCTTCCTCTCTAGCCTTTTAATGAGAGGACTATCCACAGATAATGCAGGTAATTGAACAATGGACATCACTCATTCAATTATTGACCAGTGAATCTGTTAAAGAATGTATGTGCAATTCTCATCTCTTTCTCAGGCTCAAGCTCTTGGGTTTAATCTACCTTAGGTAAAACATGAGACAGAGCCCTATGAAGGTGTCTATGTTGATTAACCTTTGTGTATATGTTAAGAACATCTTTACAAGCATTGAAAAGGTGGATTGATTGGATCACCTTCCAATAGAATTGACCAAATAGTTACATTTCATCCATTAATTACATCCATTATTTAGACCAGCCACTTCAACATACACTACATTACCAAAAGTATGTGGACACATGCACGTTGAAGATCTCATTCCAAAATCATGGGCGTTAACATGGAGTTGGTCCACCCTTTGGGGCTACACCAACCTCCACTCTTCTGGGAAGGCTTTTTACTAGATGTTGGAACATTGCTGCGGGGACTTGCTTCCAATCAGTCACAAGAGCCTTAGTGAGGACGGGCACTGATGTTGGGCAATTAGGCCTGGCTTGCAGTCTGCGTTCCAATTCATCCCAAAGTTCTGCATGGACCTCGCTTTGTGCACGGGGGCATTGTCATACTGAAACAGGAAAGCGTCTTCCTCAAACTGTTGCCACAAAGTTGGACACACAGAATCGTCTAGAATGTAATTGTGTGCTGTAGCTTTAAAACAGCCCCAGACCATTATTCTTGCTCCACCAAACGTTACAGTTGGCACTATGCATTGGGGTAGGTAGCTTTCTCCTGGAATCCACAAAACCCAGATTTGTCAGACTGCCAGACGGTGAAGCGTGATTCATCACTCCAGAGAACGTGTTTCCACTGCTCCAGAGTCCAATGGCGGCAAGCTTTACACCACTCCAGCCGACGGTTGGCATTGCGCATGGTTTTTTTAGGCTTGTGTGAGGCTGATCGGCCATGGAAACCCATTTCATGAAGCTCCTGACGAACAGTTCTTGTGCTAATGTTGCTTCCAGAGGAAGTTTGGAACTCGACAGTGAGTGTTGCAACTGAGGACAGATGATTTTTACTCACTACGCGCTTCAGCACTCGGTGGTCCCATTCTGTGAGCTTGTGTGACCTACCACTTTGCGGGTGAGCCTTTGTTGCTCCTAGACGTTTCCACTTCACAATAACAGCACTTACAGTTGATCCGGACAGCTCTAGCAGGGCATACATTTGATGAACTGACTTTTTGGAAAGATGCCACTTTTAAAAATGTTTATTTGATTTATTTCACCTTTATTTAACCAGGTAAGCTAGTTGAGAACAAGTTCTCATTTACAACTGCGACCTGGCCAAGAAAAAGCAAAGCAGTGCGACAGAAACAACAACACATGGAATAAACAAGCATACAGTCAATAACACAATAAAAAGAAAGTCTATATACAGTGTGTGCAAATGGGATGAGGAGGTAAGGCAATAAATAGGCCATAGTAGCAAAGTAATTACAATTTAGCAGATTAACACTGGAGTGATAGATGAGCAGATGATGATGAGCAGATGATGGTGTGTAAGTAGTGGTACTGGTGTGCAAAAGAGCAGCAAAGTAAATAAAAACAATATGGGGATGAGGTAGGTAGATTGGGTGGACTATTTACAGATGGACTATGTACAGCTGCAGCGATCGGTTAACTGCTCAGATAGCGATTTTTGCAATTCGTTCCAGTCACTGGTAGCAGAGAACTGGAAGGAAAGGCAGCTAAAGGAGGTGTTGGCTTTGGGGATGACCAGTGAGATATACCTGCTGGAGCGCGTGCTATGGGTGGGTGTTGTTATCGTGACCAGTGAGCTGAGATAAGGCGGAGCTTTACCTAGCATAGACTTATAAATGACCTGGAGCCAGTGGGTCTGGCGGCGAATATGTAGCGAGGGCCAGCCGACTAGAGCATACAGGTCGCAGTGGTGGGTGGTATAAGGCAATTTGTTAACAAAATGGATGGCACTGTGATAGACTACATCCAATTTGTATTGGAAGCTATTTTGTACATGACATTGCCGAAGTCGAGGATCGGTAGGATAGTCAGTTTTACTAGGGTAAGTTTGGAAATGTGAGTGAAGGATGCTTTGTTGCGAAATAGAAAGCCGATTCTAGATTTGATTTTGGATTGAAGATGTTTGTATGAGTCTGGAAGGAGAGTTTACAGTCTAGCCAGACACCTAGGTATTTGTAGTTAACCACGTATTCTAGGTCAGAACCGTCCAGAGTAGTAATGCTAGCCGGGCGAGCGGGCGGGTGCGGGCAGCGAACGGTTGAAAAGCATTTGGTTTTACTAGCGTTTAAGAGCAGTTGGAGGCCACGGAAGGAGTGTTGTATGGCATTGAAGCTCGTTTGGAGGTTAGTTAACACAGAGTCCAAAGAAGGGCCAGATGTATACAGAATGGTGTCGTCTGCATAGAGGTGAATCAGGGAATCACCCGCAGCAAGAGCAACATTGTTGATATATACAGAGAAAAGAGTTGGCCCGAGAATTTAATCCTGTGGTACCCCATAGAGACTGCCAGAGGTCTGGACAACAGGCCCTCCGATTTGACACACTGAACTCTGTCTGCGAAGTATTTGGTGAACCAAGCGAGGCAGTCATTTGAGAAACCAAGGCTATTGAGTCTGCCGATAAGAATACGGTGATTGACAGAGTCGAAAGCTTTGGCAAGGTCGATGAAGACGGCTGCACAGAGTACTGTCTTTTATCGATGGCGGTTATGATATCGTTTAGTACCTTGAGCGTGGCTGAGGTGCACCCATGACCAGCTCGGAAACCGGATTGCACAGCGGAGAAGGTACGGTGGGATTCTAAATGGTCAGTGATCTGTTTGTTAACTTGGCTTTCAAAGACTTTAGAAAGGCAGGGCAGGATGGATGTAGATCTATAACAGTTTGGGTCTAGAGTGTCACCCCCTTTGAAGAGGGGGATGACCACGGCAGCTTTCCAATCTTTAGGCATCTCGGACAATACGAAAGAGGGGTTGAACAGACTGGTACTAGGGGTTGCAACAATGGCGGCGGATAATTTTATAAAGAGAGGGTCCAGATTGTCTAGCACGTTGAAAGTCACTGAGCTCTTCGGTAAGGCCATTCTACTGACAATGTTTGTCTTTGGAGATTGCATGGTTGTGTGCCCAATTTTATTCACCTGTCTGCAACCGGTGTGGCTGAAGTAGCCAAATCCACTAATTTGAAGTGGTGTCCACATACTTTTGCATACATAGTGTACTTCATAACAGTACTCTGACGAGGTTCCTCTTTATTTGCACTTTCACCACATTTGTTGTGTGCATTTAAAGGAAACATACCATTAGCATATCATTGCCTTAGTTCAAAATCTATTACAATTGAGACGAGTCCCTGTTCATGAGGGGTAGTGGAAAGCTGTGGGCATGGTTAACCCTTATGGATGAAGGATTTTCAGAAACAGAATCAACATTACGGTCTCAGAATTGTTTTGTTGGACTCCCACTTAATGTTCAATTGAAAAAGTCACTCCCTGGATGGAAGAGTTCTCAATCTGAGTGAATTTCAAACCTAAAGGCAAAATCAGTGAAAGCCTCAGAGAGTTGTTGAACTCCCCCACTGATCATCCAATTTGGCTGAGAGCAGTGTGTGAAACAAGCAGAGGGGGAGAATCTCACAGGAATCCTCCATCACCCAACAGCTTCAGTTTCAAAACTACAGCCCTAGCTGCAGATGCAGTGCATTAATCATGAGCAGACAAACACCATGTTGTGTCTGTTGGTAATTGTGAATCTCAACCACACTTAGCCTATAGCTATTCGCAACACGAGCTGATAAATCACTCAATTACCAGTACACTATATGGGACCCATTCCTTACATTTGCACTCCAGCACGAGAGCAAACATTACAAAAGGCTGTTTGCTTGGTGTCAGTAATGGAAGGACACAAATTGTATCTTGTTGTAATAGAAGTAAATATTCATATGTTAGGTTGACATACACTATTATAGCTTTAATTGCTTTGTTGGTGATGAAAGAGGAATACAAAGCTGTCATCTGATTTCTGGTAAATAGCAGGGCAAAGAGTGGAAGGGTTATTTCAGCCATGTTTTGTAGTGAGGAGAGACATGCTTTAGAGAATATATCAGATGAGAATCATCCAAACAAGTGTGACACTGCTGCTGATACTGCTGAAACACACTGACGTTTTCCAATGGAAATGCTGTGCTAGTGTTAATAGCCATTCCCTGCAATATTCACACCTCTAGCTACAATCATTATCATCATTTTGCCAAATACTGTACCCGGCTTTTAATTGCCATACCATTAATTTCCAATTTGAATGAGTCTCTGGCAGAGACGATTTCATTTTCAAATTGACATCCCAACTCAAATGATTTAATATAAACACACTGATAAAAAAACAATATCTCAAGGGGCATGGAACGTTTTTTTTTACGTGGTAAGGAAGCAGGCGCAACTGTATGGAGATCCACTCATGACGTTTCTTCCCCTGTCTTTAATACAAATATGCCCTTCAACTTAAACGTTATCATGTTCTCAACACTCCAAATAAACCCTGTCTTCTCTCACCCATTTTCAAGATAAAAGACCAGTCGTTTAGACGTTATAGTCAGTGCCAAGAGGAAAACATATTAAACCATTCATTAAATCAGGATACATGCGATAACTTTTAAAATGTAGATTCTTAAAGTCAAATGAATTGCAGTCGTTAGTGCTCATTTAAAACGTATTGATTTAAACACAACAATATGTTAAAAATGTTTTATCCTGCAACAGACATAATCTTCCCTCTCTTGAGCTTTCCTCACACCACACTGTAATCAACAGATTGTTAGACATACATTTTCTGGGCCCTTGACAAAGCCTGATATATGGGGTCGAAGAGAGCGTTCGTAATCCATCCATTGCTCCAATTTATTACCTTATTATAATTGTATACACAAACATTGAGGTGATTTAGGTGACATAGTGGAAAGATGAAATCCGTTTATATTAAAAGGGTTGCTCACCCCTGGGACACATCCCCCGCAACACCTTTCAATGACTGCTTTTAACAACATGGTTATTGTTTTATTGATCAGGGTTTTATTGCAGATTTGACACCCATGTTATGTGTTAATCGAACTGCATATCATTTTTAGACACATATTTTACGAGATTATGACTGCAATTAATTTAATAGCTATTATTTTTTTTGTAATTTCAGACTTAACGAGGTTTGTGGAAAAGTGCTCCATTGGTCTTTGGCCCTGTGTTGTCACTCATGCACTCTCCTACATGCTGGCGCAGTGCTGTGACCTTAATGGACGCCAGGGAAATGGCCAATCGAGCTAAGTCCGCACTCCAGGCTCACTCTTTTGTTCAGAGAAGTGATATCACTATTAAGGAAGCCATTCATAGCCATATAATTCCTCCTTTCTACACTTAAACGCTCCAAGTTTATGGGAAAATTATACAATTCAGCCTCTGCTCAAAAGTACTTTGTTCATGTATCATTTTTCAGGCATTGTACATTTTACCTAAAAGGAAAAAACAATTTTCTATGAGGAAAAGAGCGATGAATATCCTTTTTTTTGCACACTCTTTAAGCAACATTGGCTTTACACACAGTAAATCAGCAAACACCCAGACTCCATGTGATGCATCGGCAGTTAAGAGAGGCTAGGAGACACGGGACATATCTGGGTGTGAACCTGAAATTACACTCTACATGGAGAGAGAGAAAGAGGGGCCACTGTTGGTCAATACCCTGTATCTGTGTTTCCTTTCATTCCATCTCCGGAACTGCTGAACGTGGCACAATTTATCTATCACAATAATTATTCATTAATTGTTCATCTCATCCTCTATAATTGAGGACAGATCTGGAACACCATTAGCTGTGATAATAAAGAGAGCGATACCTCCCGCCCACCTGAGCACACGGAAAAAGGCTTCCTGCTCTGGATCTTTGCGGCCTCGTCAGCAAATGTATTCTTTTGCACTGAGCAGTAGTTAACAACTTATAGGTTTGTCAAACCAATTTAATTTAAAAAAAAAATCTTCATAGCAATTATCTCTTTGCATAATCGGTTCCAAGACCTTGGGGGTCTACTGGGTCTTATAACATCTTTAAAATAATTGTTGAGTGAAGTAATTTGAAGTTTTGGGGAAATTGCTTAATAATCAGATCCCAAAGTCAATATTTGGCTGGAAAACTAACTTGTAGATGGGGAGAACTTCATGTTACTCCAATGAAAAAGGGAATGGCTAAAGAAAATGTGCCAATGCTGCACACAACTTTGCAGTGTATTGAGCTATATACTGTAGCTGAGGGACTGTGTTTCTTTTGTTTGAAAAATAAAACAAGATGTCTGTGAGTATGTGTGAGTGTGCCCATGTGTGCAAGTGTGGGTGTGTATGTGACTTTAGGTCAGGGTGGCAGAGGGCAGCAGGTAGCCCAGTGGTTTAGAGTGTTAGCACAGTAACGGCCCGAAAGGCAATGTCCCGTGACCACTTTTGGCTTGTGAGAAGCCTAAAAAGTATACAACACAGTAGTGTGCAAACTACATTTGATAGCTATCATACTTAAACAGAGGGGGGTGGATTTTAGATGTCCCAATTAACCCCTTCACAATGAGATGTGTCTGAGTCCATATAATTGGCGATAGTGAGAGAGATAAAATGACAATGTGCAAAAATGGTGTTGGTGTATCAATGAGACACTAGCACCAGAGCAGAGAACACACTCAGAGGTATGGTCTGACTAAAGAACCACAGACAGGACCGAGACAGGATCCCTTTAATAGCAAGGGCAAATACAATCAAATACAGGTCTCACCCACTGTTACCCTTGACTCTTAAAGTATATATGAATCACAACCCTTATTATGGCTCTGACACAGCCACCAGGGTTTCTTTATTAACACTACTTAGGAAGCATCTCATAATGTGCACCGGCTAAACCCAATCATAATATGTCTTGCGCAATACCAACAAGACAATACTTATGTCATATCATCATTACGCTAATAGTAAACGCCTCGGCTACTCTTAGCCACACACAATTAGTCATTTTAAACTGCTTATTGGTGAAAAAGCATCAAAGATCAATTGAAACATTCAGCAGGTGGCTACTCTATGTCATTGCTAACATTGATTATCTATGTGACTCAAATTGGTCTTTAACAATAGTCATTTCACAGTCCATCAGGGATTTTCAATTAACAAAATGTGACAACAGTACTAGGCAGGCTTGCTTAGTACAAAAATCACGAGTGTCTCAAATACAGTTCTCTTTGATTTGCATATATGCAATGGGATAGGCCTACAGTAGGTTTTGTCACATTTTAAAGGTACCATTCATACTCAGTTTTGTTATACGTTTCTACTGAGGAATAAACTAAAAGAAGCCAATATCCATCATTAGTTTTAAGACCTAACCATTATTGGATGAATGAGAAACATTTTTAAAGCCATAAATACGTTTTCAATAAGCCAGTGGTGAAAAATCATCAGACAGAACAAAGGAATTAGCCAAACTCTTTCATCTCCAAATGCAGATCAATCATTTTACAAACCTATCACACTTGAAGACCACCAAATAAATTATAATGAATTAAATAAAGACTATTTGGTTGAGTACTGTACAGTGAAATAAACTTTAGGAAACCCACATATCCTCCCCGACTGAAGACAGAGACAATCCCCAGTTGGTTTGAGTCATATACTGTCATGAGTTTTCTCTACAGTGTGATTTGACTGTCATAGAGGTATTGTAGGCAGGTGTCCTTGGACATGTTCAAGGTGTTGAAGTAAATTGAGACTTGTTCAATTAGAGAGAGCTGGTATTGTTGAGTAGTGAATGAGTTGGGCTGGAATACTCCCTAAAGGTATCATAAGGTGATGTATGCCTACAGGAAATGAGGACTACTGTAAGTGGATCAGTAAAGAAGGTAGGAAAAGATGCCCAGGGCACTGAAAGAGTACTATGGTAATCTCAGTGGTAATGTAAAATAACCCTGTGCATAACTCCTACGAAAACTACACACTTAAATATACATTCCCAATGCGACATACCTAGATCATTCAAAGTCGGTGAGAAAAGACTTCTTTGATTTCGTGCTTCATCCCCTCTCAAGCAAGGGCCAATTCTCCATGGTGATCCGTGAGGGATTAATACCTAATCCTGTATGGAAACACTTTAATGTTAGTATTGGAGGCAGAATTCACTAGCCGCTTTTTGCACTAAGTAGCATTTCTACCTCTGTTAGTTTACTGGTTCATTGATGTCCATAAACAAATGTCAAGCCGGCGGCTTAAAATACGCTTCTTAGTCATTCTCTTTGTCATTTGGAATTATACAGCGTTAAGGCTCCATTTACAGTTCTGAAATTATTCAAACACGAACAAACTCTAACTATTGCTCCTCGTGTTCTTGAAATGTGTGGTTTACACTGTTTATTTACCTGTGCACGATTAACATAGGCTATAAAAGTGACCAAACAGGTGAAGGTATCCAGCCCAATGTAACTCTTTTGAAATAAAAGACTTAGGTTGAATATGACATCAGTTCTCCCTTTGTCTTTGTTTCAAGGTGACAGGGAGGCTTGTCTTTTCAACATATCTGTCTATGACATTTATCCTCCATAGACCTCATTGGACAAGATGCACCTCTGACCCTATGTTCTGTTAACTATGACATTGAGACTGCTGAACATTCCTACAACCCTGGCCATTCAACTGTTTCTATGAAACACCTGTCATCATGACCACATATAACCACTGAGAAAGAGAGATGGAGAAAGAAAAAGAGAGAGGGGGAAGAGAGAGAGAGAGCGAGAGAGAGAGAGAGCGAGAGAGAGAGCGAGAGAGAGAGCAAGAGAGAGAGCGAGAGAAAGCGAGAGAGAGAGCGAGAGAGAGCTAGAGAGAGAGAGCTAGAGAGAGAGCGAGAGAGAGAGCGAGAGAGAGAGAGAGAGAGAGAGAGAGCGAGAGAGAGAGAGAGAGAGAGAGAAAGCGAGAGAGAGAGAGAAAGAGAGAGAGAGAGAGTAATAAAAATACATGCTTACTGTTGTAAATAATGGAGCGCATTACAAGTGCTGTGAATCAGTAGGTAAACTCCCATTTAGATGTACTCTAATTTACCTGAACTTGATCTCAGACTCCAGGCCATCACACAATACATTAAGGAAAGCTCTAATGGGTGCAATGTCAGCCACTGTGACTTTTTTGTAGTCTCTGGTCCAAAACACATTTCACGTTAAGTAGCCTACACTTCAATGAAAGCTAAATTGTGCATACTCACCTGCTTGATGTATGACTGACATAGATATATGATATATGAAAACCAGCTGTCACAGTGATAACAAGCCAACTGATGGGGAAGATCACAATAATTATGAATGACACACAATCACATAGCTTGGTCTTAGTGAAATACTAATAGTTACAATCATGTTATACGTTAGTATACTTAAAGATAATTTAAATTACAAATCTGTGTGTGTGTGTTTAAAACATGAGAAAAGTCCTCAGTCTAAGTTCTCCTCAGGAGTCCTACCATTTGAACAAGGCATTATGGGAACCACGTAGGCAAATACTCTTGCATCTTAATTTTTCAATTAGCATGCCTCTTGTGCTCTAAACCAATGCAAACACAGCAGGGCATAATTTTAAATGCAACTTTAATGGTGAGTCTAATTAGTGTAAATTGGTATAGCTTGTAAACTCTGAGAAATGTTAATGCAGCTCGATTTCAATCTATCCTTGCATGGATGGTGTATCAATACACCCAGTCACCACAAAGATACAGCCTTCCTTCCAGACTCGGTTGCCAGAGAGAAAGGAAACCACTCAAGAATTTCACCATGAGCCCAATGGTGACTTTAAATAGTTACTACATTTTGGCTCCCGAGTGGCAGAGCGGTCTAAGGCACTGCATTTCAGTGCTATAGGCGTCACTACAGACCCTGGTTCGATTCAGGCTGTATCACAACCGGCCGTGATTGGGAGTCCCATGGGGCGGCATACAATTGGCCCAGCGTTGTCCGGTTTAGTGTTTGGCCAGGGTAGGCCGTAAATAAGAATTTGTTCTTAACTGACTTGCCTAGTTAAATAAAGGTTAAATACATCTTTTAAAATAATAATAATGGCTGTGGTAGGATTAACAACATCGTAATAACTCTACGATACAAACCTAAATGACAAAATAAAAAATATTCCAAAATGTGCGTCCTATTTGCAATAAGGCACTAAAGTAAAACTGAAAAAAATGTGGCAAAGAAATTAACTTATGTCCTGAATACAAAGTGTTACAGTATGTTTGGGGCAAATCCAACACATCAGAGAGTACCACTCTTCATATTTTCAAGAATGGTCGTGGCTGCATCATGTTATGGGTATGTTTGTCATCGGCAAGGACTAGTGAGTTTTTTTTAGGATAAAAATAAATGGAATAGAGCTAAGTACAGGAACAATCCTAGAGGAAAACCGGGTTCAGTCTTCTTTCCAACAGACACTGGGAAACAAATTCACCTTCAGCAGGACAATAACCTTAAACACAAGACCAAATATACACTAGAGTTGCTTACCAAGACATGGAATATTCCTGAGTGGCCCAGTTACAGTTTTGACTTAAATCTGCTTGAAAATGGCTGTCTAGCAATAACCATCAACCAACTTGACAGAGCTTGAAGAATTTAAAAAAGAATAATGGGCAAATATTGCACAATCCAGGTGTGCAAAGCTCTTAGAGACACCCAGAAAGACTCACAGCTGTAATCGCTGCCAAAGGTAATTCTAACTCAGGGGGTTGAATACAAGATAAAGCACATTAATATTTAATTTTTCATTATTTTGTATTTTTTTATGGATTAATTTTTCTTCCACTTTGACATTACAGAGTATCTTCTGTAGATCGTTGACAAAAAATCCCACTTTGTCACAACAAGATGTGGAAAAAGTCAAGGGGTGTGAACACTTTCTGAAGGTATTGTATCTTCATTTACTCCCGCGTACACAAACTTGCAGGTGCAGCGAAATGCTTGTGCTTCTAGCTCCAACAGTGCAGTAATACCTAACATTACAAAACAATACACACACACGTGTATGTTTGTGTGTCTTTCAGAGGGGTTGGGTTAAAAAGGGAAGTCAAATTTCGCAATTGACCAATAAAGTAATCTTAGCTAAGAGTTTTTGCAAGATAGTTCTAGCTTTTCTTATTTTTTTCTGCATCCATCTGTATATTCAAGTCAACTGCCAACCACTGATTGCCTTGCTGTAAATCAGTGCGGTTCAATTCCGGTAGGAATTAGGAACTTACTATTGAGAGTAAGAATAGTAGAATACACAAGGCAAATTTTAAGTCCTGTTGTGCATCAGCAGTTCTTCTCTTGCTATGTCAGTCACTGACAGTCACTCAATTAACCAAACATTTTTAGATTGGTAGTTAGTGTAGCCAGCTATCTAAACTTGTAGTAATCATGGCCGAATATCGACCAGGCAGGCAGGGTCTAAACTTGTAGTAATCATGGCCGAATACCGATCGGGCACGCAGGACACATGCCCAGGGGCCCCGACCTCCAGTGGGCCCCATTGATTTTGTTAGTCATTCTCACTCAGATATCATATAAACATTGCATAAGTCATTGCAAAATGTTCAGAATTGCAGGAAATGAGCTCTTAAAACTACAAAAAATCTCTCCACCCCATAGCAAAATGTGTAGAATTGCAGAAAACTTGCTTTAAAGGTCCAATGCAACCGTTTTTATCTCATTCTCAAATCATTTCTAGGTAACAATTAAGTACCTTACTGTGATAGTTTTTATTTTGCTATGACTGTCTGGGAGTGGTCTGAGTGGGAGGAGGAACACTGAAAATTAGCTGCTATTGGCAGAAAGCCATGAGACTGAAAAATAGGCTGACATTTCTGGCGAGCTTTTCAAACAGCTCTTACACTAAAAGGGCATTATCATCATGTTCACAATTTCACAGTAGTATTCCAACCTGAGAGTATGGAGATATATATATACTGATCAAAAATATAAGCGCAACATGTAAAGTATTGGACCCATGTTTCATGAGCTGAAATAAAAGATCCCAGAAATGTTAAATACACACAAAAAGCTTATTTCTCTCAGATTTTAGGCACAAATGTGATTACATCCTTGTAAGTGAGCATTCATCCTTTGCAAAGATAGTCCATCCACCTGACAAGTGTGACATATCAAGAAGCTGATTGAAAAGCATGATCATTACACAATCATTACACAGGTACACCTTGTGCTGGGGACAATAAAAGGCCACAATTACAAAAGTAATGTGCAGTTTTGTCACACAACAATGTGACAAATGTCTCATGCAAAGATGAAACATGTCTTGAGGCAGCTTGCAATTGTCATGATGACTGCAGGAATGTCCACCAGAGCTGTTGCCAGAGAATTGAATGCTCATTTCTCAACAAAAGTCGTTTTAGAGAATTTGGCAATACATCTCACAGGCATCACAACCGCAGAACACGTTTAACCACGCCAGCCCAGGACCTCCACATCCGGCTTCTTAACCTGCGGGATCATCTGAGACCAGCCACCCGGAGAGCTGATGAAACTGTGTGTTTGCACAATCAAAGAATGTCTGCACAGTCAGAAACCATCCCAGGGAAGCTCATCTGCATGTTCATCATCCTCACCAGGGTCTTGACCTGACTGCAGTTCGGTGTCGTAACTGACTTCAGGGGGGAAATGCTCACCTTCGATGGCCACTGGCAGGCTCGAGAAGTGTGCTCTTCACGGATGAATCGCAGTTTCAACTGTACCGGGCAGATGTCAGATGTGTGGGCAAGTTGTGTGGGCAAGTGGTTTTCTGATGTCAACCTTGTGAACACAGTGCCCCATGGTGGCGGTGTGGTTATGGTATGGGCAGGCATAAGCTACAGACAACAAACATACTGTGGAAGTCGGAAGTTTACATACACCTTAGCCAAATACATTTAAACTCAGTTTATCACAATTCCTGACATTTAGTCATAGTAAAAATGTCCCTGTCTTAGGTCAGTTAGGATTACCACTTTATTTTAAAAATGTGAAATGTCAGAATAATAGTAAAGAGAAGGATTTATTTCAGCTATTATTTATTTCAACACATTCCCAGTGGGTCGGAAGTTTACATTCACTCAATTAGTATTTGGTAGCATTGCCTTTAAAATGTGCAACTTGGGTCAAATGTTTCAGGTAGCCTTCCACAAACTTCCCACAATAAATGAATGAATTTTGTCCCGTTCCTACTGACAGAGCTGGTGAAACGGAGTCAGGTTTGTAGGATCCTTGCTCGCACATGCTTTTTCAAGTCTGCCCACAAATGTTCTATAGGATTGAGGTCAGGGCTTTGTTATGGCCACTCCAATACCTTGACTTTGTTGCCACAACTTTGGAAGTATGCTTGGGGTCATTGTCCATTTGGAAGACCCATTTGTGACCAAACTTTAACTTCCTTACAGATGTTTTGAGATTTTGCTTCAATATATCCACATAATTTTCCTGCCTCATGATGCCAGCAATTTTCCTCCAAACATAACGATGGTCATTATGGCCAAACAGTTCTATTTTTGTTTCATCAGACCAGAGGACATTTCTCCAAAAAGTACGATCTTTGTCCCCATGTGCAGTTGCAAACCATAGGTTTTGGAGCAGTGGCTTCTTCTTTGCTGAGCAGCATTTCAGGTAATGTTGATATAGGACTCATTTTACTGTGGATATAGATACTTTTGTACCTGTTTCTTCCAGCATCTTCACAAGGTCCTCTGCTGTTGTTCTGGGATTGATTTGCACTTTTCGCACCAAAGTACGTTCATCTCTAGGAGATAGAACGCGTCTCATTCCTGAGCGTTATGACGGCTGCATGGTCCCATGGTGTTTACACTTACGCATTATTGTTTGTACAGATGAACGTGGGTCCTTCAGGCATTTGGAAGTTGCTCCCAAGGATGAACCAGACTTGTGGAGGTCTACACATTTTTTTGAGGTCTTGGCTGATTTCTTTTGATTTTCCCATGATGTCAAGCAAAGAGGCACTTAGTTTGAAGATAGGCCTTAAAATACATCCACAGGTACGCCCAATTGACTGAAATGATGTCAATTAGCCTATCAGAAGCTTCTAAAGCCATGACATAATTTTCTGGAATTTTCCAAGCTGTTTAAAGGGACAGTCAACTTAGTGTATGTAAACTTCTGACCCACTGGAATTGTGATACAGTGAATGAAAAGTGAAATAACCTGTCTGTAAACAATTGTTGGAAAAACTACTTGTGTCATGCACAAAGTAGATGTCCTACCAGACTTGCCAAAACTATAGTTTGTTAACAAGAAATTTGTGGAGTGGTTGAAAAACGAGTTTTAATGGCACCAACCTAAGTGTATGTAAACTTCCGACTTCAACTGTATTTGCATTTTATTGATGGGAATTTGAACACAGAGATACCGTGATGCCATTCATCCACTGCCATCACCTCATGTTTCAGCATGATAATGCATGGCCCCATGTCACAAGGATCTGAACACAATTTCTGGAAGCTGAAAATGTCCCACTTCTTCCATGCATACTCACTTGACATGTCACCCATTGAGCTTGTTTGGGACGGTCTTTATCAACGTATACAACAGAGTTCCTGCCAATATCCAGCAACTCTGCACCGCCATTGAAGAGGAGTGGGACAACATTCCACAGGCCACAATCAACAGCCTAATCACGCTACATGAGGCAAATAGTGGTCACACCAGATACTGACTGGTTTTCTTATCCACACCCCTAACTTTTTCTTAAGTATCTGTGACAAACAGTCATGTGAAATCCATATTTTTTTATTTTTAATTTAACCTTTATTTAACTAGGCATGTCAGTGAAGAACAAATTCTTATTTACAATGACGGCCTACACCGGCCAAACCCAGACAACGCTGGGCCAATTGTTTGTTGCCCTATGGGACTCCCAATCACGTGTGATGCAGCCTGGATTCGAACCAGGGTGTCTGTAGTGACGCCTCTAGCACAGAGATGCAGTGCCTTAGACCGCTGCACCACTCAGGAGCTAAGGGCCTAATTAATTTATTTCAATTGACTAATTTCCTTATGTGAACTGTAACTCAGTAATATCGTTGAAATTGTTACACGTTATGTTTATATTTTTCTTCAGTGTAGAAAACACAGGCAAATGATGTTTTGACTGCACTGGGCCTTTAAAATGGCCACATTGTCTCTATGCCCATGGTAAAATGTGTAGAATTGCAGGAAATTAACTTTGAAATACATTATTTTCTCACCATCATCAAGAGGACAAGAGGTGGACCACAAACATCTTTTGCGCAAGGTGGTTTTGGATTCCCCCCCAACCAAATCTCGCTAAGGGCCTTCAAAAGGCTAGAGCTGGCCCTAGAAGTAGAGGATGAAAAACAGAAGTGTTTTGGCCATTCAGGACCGGAAATGAACAGCCCTGCTGTAAATGAAACACCAGACTTCGTCTGACATAAGACTGTTGTCCATCTTGCCATCTCCTGGAGCCGTGAGACACTTAATTTCTCACACGCTGGTAGGCTACTCACAGTCTGGTTTCAGAAAGTATTTGTTCAGTTAGCTGTATACGCAGAGAGGTTGCTATAAGCCTTTTGCAAACGTCATCATAATGATAGGGTGGGTCTGGGTCATGCCAAATGGAACTTGCGCGAGAGATTGCAGGAGTGCATGATGTGTGTATGATGATCCCGGCGAATTCGGTCCACAAGGAGCCTGACCATCTGCTGACAGTTTCCACAGGTACAGTACGCTGCATTTCTTTTCATTCACACAACGAATTGGTTTGATGCAGAAAACTATTGATTGACATTTGATGCTTGCTTGCCTTCATATTCTACCTGTTATCTCGAGGATGAGCAGATGGTTTGTGATCCTAGAGACAGACAGTGCATTAACAGTTTCATTAACTTGTAGATATGTTTGCCTTTGAACTCTTGACTGTTTCACTGCATGAATGTTTATCCAAAACTGTAATTTGAAGTTTTTGACCGATGATCAATCAATTCTGTGTTATTAATACAGCCTATATTTGATTTATGCAGCAATGGATCTGATGGCAGATCAGAAAACCAGAACAGAGGATGAACGTGGAAAAGAAATGGAAAGGAAAGGTGGAAATAAATGCTCTTTGGTAAGAGATGGTAAGTTTTCTAAAACTAATTAACTTTATCTTATTGAAACAAATATCTAAAAGCAATGTTCTTAATGTCAAATATCTGACATTGTTTATTATTTACATATATAACTATTATGGTTGGCTTGATACAATACAGCCAAGTGAACACACTACTCAACCTAGTCTCAGAGCATTTTGTATTATTCTGTATGTAAATCCGAAACACTCATTTAGCATGATATGTTACGTTTCATATGGTATGTATGAATTTGTGGATATCCATCACCCATTTCATACTATATGTTACACATTTGCAAAACGTTCAATATGTTATGAATTTGTTAAACATTCTACAATAAATGTTACGAATTCGTAAAATGTATGATATGTTATGAATTCTAGCTAGGTGGCTAACATTAGCTAAACTAGAGGTTCAAATCAAAATCAAATTTATTTGTCACATACACATGGTTAGCAGATGTTAATGCGAGTGTAGCGAAATGCTTGTGCTTCTAGTTCCGACAATGCAGTAATAACCAACGAGTAATCTAACTAACAATTCCAAAACTACCACCGTATACACACAAGTGTAAAGGGATAAAGAATATGTACATAAAGATATATGAATGAGTGATGGTACAGAGCGGCATAGGCAAGATGCAGTAGATGGTGTCGAGTACAGTATATACATATGAGATGAGTAATGTAAGGTATGTAAGCAAAGTGGCATAGTTTAAAGTGGCTAGTGATACATGTATTACATAAAGATGCAGTAGATGATATAGAGTACAGTATATACGTATACATATGAGATGAATAATGTAGGGTATGTAAACATTATATTAAGTAGCATTGTTTAAAGTGGCTAGTGATATATTTTACATCAATTCCCATCAATTCCCATTATTAAAGTGGCTGGAGTTGAGTCAGTGTGTTGGCAGCAGCCACTCAATGTTAGTGGTGGCTGTTTAACAGTCTGATGGCCTTGAGATAGAAGCTGTTTTTCAGTCTCTCGGTCCCAGCTTTGATGCACCTGTACTGACCTCGCCTTCTGGATGATAGCGGGGTGAACAGGCAGTGGCTCGGGTGGTTGTTGTCCTTGATGATCTTTATGGCCTTCCTGTGACATCGGGTGGTGTAGGTGTCCTGGAGGGCAGGTAGTTTGCCACCGGTGATGCGTTGTGCAGACCTCACTACCCTCTGGAGAGCCTTACGGTTGTGGGCTGAGCAGTCGCAGTACCAGGCGGTGATACAGCCCGACAGGATGCTCTTGATTGTGCATCTGTAGAAGTTTGTGAGTGCTTTTGGTGACAAGCCAAATTTCTTCAGCCTCCTGAGGTTGAAGAGGCGCTGCTGCACCTTCTTCACGATGCTGTCTGTGTGGGTGGACCAATTCAGTTTCTGTGATGTGTACGCCGAGGAACTTAAAACTTACTACCCTCTCCACTACTGTCCCATCGATGTGGATAGGGGGGTGTTCCCTCTGCTGTTTCCTGAAGTCCACAATCATCTACTTAGTTTTGTTGACGTTGAGTGTGAGGTTATTTTCCTGACAGCACACTCCGAGGGCCCTCACCTCCTCCCTGTAGGCCATCTCGTCGTTGTTGGTAATCAAGCCTACCACTGTTGCGTCGTCCGCAAGGTTAGCGCTAAGTTTAGGAGTTAGGTTAAAGGGTTAAGGTTAGGTTAGGTTTAGTTAGGTTTTGTTGAAGGGTTAGCTAAAAGGGTTAAAGCTAGCTAACATGCTAAGTAAACTAAGTAAACAAAAAAGAAACGTCCTCTCACTGTCAACTGTGTTTATTTTCAGCAAACTTAACATGCGTGAATATTTGTATGAACATAACAAGATTCAACAATTGCGACATAAACTGAACAAGTTCCGCAGACATATGACTAACAGAAATGGAATAATGTGTCCCTGAACAAAGGGGGTGGGTGGGTCAAAATCAAAAGTAAGAGTCAGTATCTGGTGTGGCCACCAGCTGCATTAAGTACTGCAGTGCATCTCCTCCTCATGGACTGCACCAGATTTGCCGATTCTTGCTGGGAGATATTACCCCACTCTTCCACCAAGGCACATGCAAGTTCCCGGACATTTCTGGGGGAATGGCCCTAGACCTCACCCTCCTATCCAACAGGTCCCAGACGTGCTCAATGGGATTGAGATCCGGGCTCACTTCTCTGTTATTGCACTATGTTCAGCTGTGCGCATGGTGATTGAACGGGCTACCAGGAGCAGATTTTTTTACATGTTTTTTAATGCGAACAAGTTCTCATTTACAATTGCGACCTGGCCAAGATAAAGCAAAGCAGTTCGACAGATACAACAACACAGAGTTACACATGGAGTAAAACAAACATACAGTCAATAATAAAGTATAAACAAGTCTATATACAATGTGAGCAAATGAGGTGAGAAGGGAGGTAAAGGCAAAAAAGGCCTTGGTGGCAAGGTAAATACAATATAGCAAGTAAAACACTGGAATGGTAGTTTTGCAATGGAAGAATGTGCAAAGTAGAAATAAAAATAATGGGGTGCAAAGGAGCAAAATAAATAAATAAATAAAATACAGTTGGGAAAGAGGTAGTTGATAGGGCTAAATTATAGGTGGGCTATGTACAGGTGCAGTAATCTGTGAGCTGCTCTGACAGTTGGTGCTTAAAGCTAGTGAGGGAGATAAGTGTTTCCAGTTTCAGAGATTTTTGTAGTTCGTTCCAGTCATTGGCAGCAGAGAACTGGAAAGAGAGGCGGCCAAAGAAAGAATTGGTTTTGGGGGTGACTAGAGAGATATACCTGCTGGAGCGTGTGCTACAGGTGGGAGATGCTAAATGTATGTGGACACCCCTTTAAATGAGTGGATTTGGCTATTTCAGCCAAACCCGTTGCTGACAGGTGTATAAAATCGAGCGCACAGTCATGCAATCTCCATAGACAAACATTGGCAGTAGAATGGCCTTACTGAAGAGCTCAGTGACTTTCAATGAGGCACCGTCATAGGATGCCACCTTTCTAACAAATCCGTTTGTAAAATTTCTGCCCTGCTAGAGCCGCGAAGTGGTAGGCCACACAAGTTCACAGAATGGGACCGCAGCGTGTTGAAGCGCGTAGTGCGTGAAAATCATTTGTCCTCGGTTGCAACACTCACTCCCGAGTTCCAAACTGCCTCTGGAAGCAACGTCAACACAATAGATTTTTGTCGGGAGCTTCATGAAATGGGTTTCCATGGCCGAGCAGTCTCAAACAAGCCTAAGATCACCATGCGCAATGCCAAGCGTCGGCTGGAGTGGTGCAAAGCTCGACGCCATTGGACTCTGTAGCATGGAAATGAATTCTTTGGAGTGATGAATCACACGTCACTATCTGGCAGTACAACAGACTAATCTGGGTTTGGGGGATGCCAGGAGAACGCTACCTGCCCCCATGCATAGTGCCAACAGTTTGTTGGAGGAGGAATAATGGACTGGGGAAGTTTTTCATGGTTCGGGCTAGGCCCCTTAGTTCCAGTGAAGGGACATCTTAACACTACAGCATACAATGACATTGTAGATGATTCTGTGCTGCCAACTTTGTGGCAACAGTTTGGGGAAGGCAGTGTCCTGTTTCAGCATGATAATGCCCACAAGCACAAAACGAGGTCCATAAAGAAATGGTTTGTCGAGATTGGTGTGGAAGAACTTGACTGACCTGCAAAGAGCCCTGACCTCAAACCTATCGAACATCTTTGGGATGAATTGGAATGCTGACTGAGAGCCTAATAGCCCAACATCAGCAGCCGACCTCACTAATGCTCTTGTGGCTGAATGGAAGCAAATCTCCGCAGCAATGTTCCAACATCTAGTGGAAAGCCTTCCCAGAAGAGTGGAGGCTGTTAAGAGGTGTCCACATACTTTGGTCATGTAGTGCAGCTAGTTCCATCCCAACTTTTCATGAAAAAAGCTTCTGAAAGAGGCATTGTAGAAAGTGTAGCATGGAGGCAACAGTTAAAAAATGTATCTCATGCCTGCAGGCCATATTTCTCTATTAGCTAATGGGCACAGACCAGCTGCAGTAGTTACCTCATTTATTAGCTTACCCAGGGGCATCTCAATGATTTTCAGCTCTGGTACGCGGCAGACTTCATTGATTCTGTAACTCCATGCATTTTCCTACTATGTCTCCTTTTGACTACTTAGTATAGAAAAAATAATGTGTATTCCTGTTTGGAAAATGTGTCCAATATGTTAATAAATCATAGGACATTACATGTTAAATAAAAGGGAGACAAAAGTTATGGTAAATAAGTCATTTAGAATAGGTGGTAGAAAAATAAACAGGGAAGAGCAGCCAAAGCAATAATTCATTAATAAGCATTGAAATCGGTCTGTGAAAAGCAGATAGATCAACTATTCTGTTCCCTGTAAAACTGGAGATACAACTGATGAGATCATCAGAATCAAAGTGAAATATACCAAAACTGGGATGTACAGTACATCACTGCGGCTTAGCTTTCAGAATAAATAAATTGTGCACATTGAACAAGTTACAAATAAACACTTCCTACCACTTCTCAGTGATTAGCATTGCTGGAAAATATAGACATACAGCAAAGTTCTAAGTAATGTTAGCACTAATAGTGTTCAACCCCATAATGGGAAAGGGAAAGGGGGATACCTGGTCAGTTGTACAACTGAATGCCTTCAAATGAAATGTGTCTCCGCATTTAACCCAACCCCTCTGAATCAGAGAGGTCGGGGGCTGCCATAATCGACATCCACGTCGAACGGCACCTGGGGAACAATGAGTTAACTGCCTTGCTCAGGGGCAGAACGACAGATTTTTACCTTGTCAGCTTGGAGATTCATGAAGGTGATCCTAGTTTGCACACTACAAGGTACTGAAATTATACTGAATTACCTAGACCACCACACATCTCTATCACAAGATAGAGTGGAACCAAACTGTAGAGTGGTACCTGCTAAAGCCCCTAACAGCTGGAAGTGCATGTCTGGTTTCATCACTGTGTAGATTTATGCTGTGGAAACTATGCTGCAATAGAGGATAGTTTAAAACCAAGCCTAGATGTTATTCTGTGCTGGGGAATGGACAGTTGTCAAGTTCAAGGGAGGTTATTCAATCTAAACTCTTTATAAGAGTTTTCAATCAATAATTTCCCCCACTGGATAGCTACATTGTTTTTCAGTGTATCCTGCTTCCCTGTTAAGTATTTTGTGAATGACAGTTTATTTTAATGGAAACGGACAGGGGCGCAACTTTCACTGGGGACGGGAGGGACATGTCCCCCTCACATTCTGAAATTGAAAAATAACAAATTATATTATGTCCCCCCCACAGAGTTGTGTGTGTGCGTGCGCATGGGTGGAATTAATACTCAATTGTGTGGATACTCAGAATATATTATTTCCTGTTTGATAGGGGAGGTTCTTAGCGAGGCCCCAGTCAGTGTCCGGAAGCTGAGCGTCATTCCAGAGAACGAGCCAGATCCAGGGAAAGCTGACACAGACCAGGCCTCCCATGATCCTCAGCTGCCCAGGGAGAAGGACAGCTCCACTTCTCTTTTCACTGTGAACAAGTACAGCAGGAACTCCTCCTCATCAGACTCTCTCTCCACCTCCTCTCATCAGACTGACACAGGAGGTAAGTCACACAAGTTGCATTCACACCAGCCTCATGATTGAACAATTACAATGTTATAATACACACCACAGTCCAAGTGACAAAGACAAAGTTCCCCTAACACTGGTCTCTGTTTCATGGAAATTGTCTTCTAGAAACAGGTAGTCAGGACATTATCAATAGGATGTGAAGCAGCTCAAGACAAAGCTGTATACTTAATTCACATCCTGTATGGTCAAGCCACAGACTACTGGTTGATGATGTCTGTAGCCCACTACTTAGTAAGAATTTAAAATGCGACCTATTACTAGCTTAATATTTTACTCTGCTGTAAGCATGTTTAAATGCATTTTTATTATACATTATTAAAATGTGTGAATAATTCAGATACAGAAACGACAGTAGAAGAAAATCCTATAATGTAAAGATTTGTCACTTAATGAAGCAACACAATTGATTGCATATGTACTTGAATTATTTAAAACATCGATAAGGAAAATTGCGATGCACTGATTAGATACATATTTATTAAGCAATTGATTCAAAATGATATTTCACTACATAGTTGAAGAGCTGTTGGTTTATGGGATAGATTATGAAAGTTAGCCTTTTTTTTTGTTTGTTTATAGAATGTATTTGGACACTTATCCAAATAGCCTGGCATATGTTGCATAGCTAGTTATACTGCACTTGTGTGTTGCAAAGCTGTTTATATTATAGCATTATCTCCTAATTCTAACTGATTAACAGTTATAAAGACCAACTCCCAATGCATTTCTCAACAACAACCCACATTATTGCTGTCTCTTCATGGTCATCATTTTAGCCCAGTGACCTCATGTTAAATGGCACCCAGAGGGTAGCATTTTTGCCAAGGGTGCTGGGAAGACCCACAGCACGTTGTTTCAGAGCAGCCACGGTGCAACTTTAGAATGTTCCTAGTGGAAGACCCATAGAGGCTGATGGTAATTGATTACGTCTCCAAACAGCTTCCTCAGTTGTCTCCCTGTAAAGGAGTGAGAGGTGATTTGCTAAATTATGCATGTGTAAAGGAAAGCCCAGGGAGAGCGTGGAAGCTTTTAAAATGTTCAAAACAATAAGTGAGGACTGACAGCATGCAGGTCTTTTAGGAGCACAGTCGATCTATGTCCTGAAGACAAATCCCAAGGTATAGGGGCTGGCTGTTGGAAGCATTTATTACAGCACAGACTTTTAAATGGGTCACAGTTATGGATTGTCTAGGCTGCAATTTTTTTTTAGGAGATAACATTTTCCTGTCACATTTTTGGGAATATAATGTCCTTAAATAGACATCTTAATACATTCATAGTACAGTGCCTTGCGAAAGTATTCGGCCCCCTTGAACTTTGCGACCTTTTGCCACATTTCAGGCTTCAAACATAAAGATATAAAACTGTATTTTTTTGTGAAGAATCAACAACAAGTGGGACACAATCATGAAGTGGAACAACATTTATTGGATATTTCAAACTTTTTTAACAAATCAAAAACTGAAAAATTGGGCGTGCAAAATTATTCAGCCCCTTTACTTTCAGTGCAGCAAACTCTCTCCAGAAGTTCAGTGAGGATCTCTGAATGATCCAATGTTGACCTAAATGACTAATGATGATAAATACAATCCACCTGTGTGTAATCAAGTCTCCGTATAAATGCACCTGCACTGTGATAGTCTCAGAGGTCCGTTAAAAGCGCAGAGAGCATCATGAAGAACAAGGAACACACCAGGCAGGTCCGAGGTACTGTTGTGAAGAAGTTTAAAGCCGGATTTGGATACAAAAAGATTTCCCAAGCTTTAAACATCCCAAGGAGCACTGTGCAAGCGATAATATTGAAATGGAAGGAGTATCAGACCACTGCAAATCTACCAAGACCTGGCCGTCCCTCTAAACTTTCAACTCATACAAGGAGAAGACTGATCAGAGATGCAGCCAATAGGCCCATGATCACTCTGGATGAACTGCAGAGATCTACAGCTGAGGTGGGAGACTCTGTCCATAGGACAACAATCAGTCGTATATTGCACAAATCTGGCCTTTATGGAAGAGTGGCAAGAAGAAAGCCATTTCTTAAAGATATCCATAAAAAGTGTTGTTTAAAGTTTGCCACAAGCCACCTGGGAGACACACCAAACATGTGGAAGAAGGTGCTCTGGTCAGATGAAACCAAAATTGAACTTTTTGGCAACAATGCAAAACGTTATGTTTGGCGTAAAAGCAACACAGCTGAACACACCATCCCCACTGTCAAACATGGTGGTGGCAGCATCATGGTTTGGGCCTGCTTTTCTTCAGCAGGGACAGGGAAGATGGTTAAAATTGATGGGAAGATGGATGGAGCCAAATACAGGACCATTCTGGAAGAAAACCTGATGGAGTCTGCAAAAGACCTGAGACTGGGACGGAGATTTGTCTTCCAACAAGACAATGATCCAAAACATAAAGCAAAATCTACAATGGAATGGTTCAAAAATAAACATATCCAGGTGTTAGAATGGCCAAGTCAAAGTCCAGACCTGAATCCAATCGAGAATCTGTGGAAAGAACTGAAAACTGCTGTTCACAAATGCTCTCCATCCAACCTCACTGAGCTCGAGCTGTTTTGCAAGGAGGAATGGGAAAAAATGTCAGTCTCTCGATGTGCAAAACTGATAGAGACATACCCCAAGCGACTTACAGCTGTAATCGCAGCAAAAGGTGGCGCTACAAAGTATTGACTTAAGGGGGCTGAATAATTTTGCACGCCCAATTTTTCAGTTTTTGATTTGTTAAAAAAGTTTGAAATATCCAATAAATGTCGTTCCACTTCATGATTGTGTCCCACTTGTTGTTGATTCTTCACAAAAAAATACAGTTTTATATCTTTATGTTTGAAGCCTGAAATGTGGCAAAAGGTTGCAAAGTTCAAGGGGGCCGAATACTTTCGCAAGGCACTGTATGTCCTAATTTCAGTTATTAATTAAATAAAAATGAACAACTTATAAAGTTAAAGGGCTCAGCATTATCTATGTATAGTTTAATGTTGTACTAGAATCTGATCGCACTTAATGTTCTCCCCTGTTTTTCCCTCTTCCTCTCAGCTGACTGTGCAGGGATTGTCCTCAACTGCCTCTTCTGTAGGTTCTACGATCTGTTCCTTATGTTGCCAAACTCCTGTGATGAAGTCACTTATTGCTGCTGCCCTTCCTACAGACAGTACTCCTCCTCAGTGGAGGCCATACCTAGCAATGACTGCAACTGTAACTTTGACTTTGACTGTGGCCTGTTTGACACCTGTCAAGAGACAGGTGAGTTTCTGGAGCTGGCTATGGAGCTTTCTGAGATCTGTTATCGCTAGCTATCCTTAACGTTATGGGCTGAAGAACAAGGAGGCTAAGCTAGGGCGAACCTGAAGTCATGGCACAGCATATGTTCAACAAATAGGCCTAAGAATATGCTGCTAACATGGGGACCTGGACTGATGTTGAACTGGGAATGTACAAGGCTTTAACAGTCAGCCACACCTTGCAGTTAAGAGAGAATGGCTGCTCTTCAACCTCTATGAACAAAATAAATAATCCTTTTCATCATGGACTTGCATTCACTGAAGGATGGTAGAGGGGTCAAACCATGACCTTTAGACGGGTCAAACCATGACCTTTACTAGTTACCTTGTATCAGCACGACATTGACCTAGCTTGTTGCATGTGTAGTATTGTATGTGTTAGCATATCTAAGCCTATGTGTGCTGAGGTCCTAACTGCAGAGAACAGTGAGGTACACAGTGGACAATGCCTGCTCTGAGGGTTGTGGATTCCACCCCTGAAGTGTTGTACACCAACAGACACCTCAGCTTCTGCATGTCAGTTCCCTTTTCTTTTTTTCTGAAATGCAAAAAAAATCTTAAAGCCTTTCGTGTTCACAGGTCTATTTCAATATAGTGTCATTGTTACCACAGAAACAGTTGGAGATGGCATGTCTAGGACATGTCTAGGACACTCGTCCCATCGAACTCTGTTCGTGAAGATGGTCCTCTCAAGTGGCGGCTGACTGTGTGGATCACTTCAATCTGAAATGGGTCCTTGTCATATAATAGTACATGGACACTGGAGTATTGGTGGGTATCTCACTCTCTCCAGGTAAAGTACACAGCAAGAGCAGCATGAAGTAATGCATCATCTGTTTCTCTGGGAGGTCAAGCAGACAGGGCCCGTCTACTCTTCATCACCATGGACACCGAGGGTTATTATTTTCTCTGGGAGGTCAGGCAGATAGGTCCCGTCTACTCTTCAGCACCATGCACACCGAGGGTTATTATGTTTCTCTACTCGCTAAACATTTATTTTCTGTTATCAGATGTGAGGACCAACAGTGTAATCCTGCTGTACAAACAAGAAGAAAGTCACAGCCCAGTTGTCTGAGACACTGAGCTCATGTAATACTGTTGTATTGTTTGCTGAGAGTTACGAAATCATACCGGTTTATATGAAAATGCATATGGAGAGTATTTGTGAAAAAACACGAAAGCTTTTGATTGTGAACCTTAGGCTAAACTATTGTATGAAAACTGGATCTTGACGTTTTAAAAGAACTTAACCACAGTATGCTAAAATTAAATTGGTGACACTCCTGCCTAGACCGCAGTACAGTAGAACAAATAGTAGCACTGTATGCAGACACCTAATGACCATGTATAGTAAGCATTTTGTGCAGAATGAGAACGCTGCTTGTGACCAATTTGCTTATTAACTGCAGCGGCACAATTACAAAGCTGACTACTCCAGCTAATACTGCACCATAAAATCTATTGAAGGTCCTTTGTGGGTTTTTTAAACATAAAGTGTGTCTGCATAAACAGATGCTTGGCTTAAACTGAAAACATCTGCCCGTCTTAAACTCGCTGGAACTCTTTCAAATTACCTGATAGCTTGGGGAGCAGCATGGGTTTTAGGATCTCTAATGCATTTTAATCACATCCAAATGGCCTGTCTTTTAGAGCCCCGGTTCACAGGATGTCCCAGCTAGATGTCCCAGCTCAGTCCAGGAGGAGGTCAAGTGGCTGTCATTGCTTTGTACTGTACCACATGCATGCGGTTAAATGGCTGCTCACAGAATAGTGTTAACCCATTATATTGCACGTCTCACCACTGTTCACAGCTGAACTCACATCACGTGTGCAAAGAGTCTAATCTTTTAACATCGGCTTTGTTATTGTGGTTGTATAATGATGTGCTGGGATAATTTTCCATTATTGTGTTTAGTGATGCTAGACTTGCATTAAATAAAGTGTATCTTGTTATCTGCTGTGTTAGCTGGCATGTTGACATGCATCTCTGCTCTCTAATCGGATGTGAGTTTTTCTTTGGAGTTTGAGGCCCCAATCGCTTTATTCTTGTGATGCAGGCTCTTCCTCCAGAGTACACAGCCCTAATACAACCTCCCCTCAGACCCTCTCACACAGCCCTAATACAACCTCCCCTCAGACCCTCTCACACAGCCCTAATACAACCTCCCCTTCAGACCCTCTCACACAGCCCTAATACAACCTCCCCTCAGACCCTCTCACACAGCCCTAATACAACCTACTCTGAGACCCTCTCACACAGCCCTAATACGACCTCCCCCCAGAACCTCTCACACAGCCCTAATACAACCTACTCTGAGACCCTCTCACACAGCCCTAATACAACCTCCCCTCAGACCCTCTCACACAGCCCTAATACAACCTCCCCTCAGACCCTCTCACACAGCCCTAATACAACCTCCCCTCAGACACTCTCACACAGCCCTAATACAACCTACTCTGAGACCCTCTCACACAGCCCTAATACAACCTCCCCTCAGACCCTCTCACACAGCCCTAATACAACCTCCCCTCAGACCCTCTCACACAGCCCTAATACAACCTCCCCTCAGACCCTCTCACACAGCCCTAATACAACCTCCCCTCAGACCCTCTCACACAGCCCTAATACAACCTCCCCTCAGACACTCTCACACAGCCCTAATACAACCTCCCCTCAGACACTCTCACACAGCCCTAATACAACCTCCCCTCAGACACTCTCACACAGCCCTAATACAACCTCCCCTCAGACACTCTCACACAGCCCTAATACAACCTCCCCTCAGACCCTCTCACACAGCCCTAATACAACCTCCCCTCAGACACTCTCACACAGCCCTAATACAACCTCCCCTCAGACCCTCTCACACAGCCCTAATGCAACTCAGAGTGGCCTCCTGAGGAACAGCAACATTAAATATTAACATAATGTGTTTAGTCGTTTTTTTTATTTCAAACTGCAGGTTTGTCAGCATCTTGTGTACTCTTTCTCAAGATTCAGTCCGTGTGGAGATGTCTTCCCTGGAGATGTGTTCCTTTCAAAGGCTTTATGTAGCCCTGTGCCGTTGGAATAATTTAGGTATGTTTTTCTTATGTTCTTTCTGTGTTAATATTGACAACATTTTCACTGTGATTTAAAAAAACAAATGGAGCATTATAAGTGCATTTAGGTATTGCTTACTGTACCTTGAAGTGCAAAATGTATCCGTCGGAGAAGTGAAGATTGTTTGGGTGTGTTGGTTGGGTATACGTCATTGCTGACACAAATGTTGATGCATGTGTTTCTCATTAGGCCCTGTATTTCGTCTGTCAAAATCTTTCCTTTTTATCTCAAATTACACCCATATTGAAGAATGCACAATCCTTATTTTCGATAACTGCTGTGCTTCAGAGAAAGGTAATTGTAGATGATTACAGGAACATGTAAAAGCATTTTGTGGATTGTACTTTTGCTATTGTCTCAGTTTAGTTTACATGTCTGATGTCACTATTACTCCTTTAAATGAACTTGACCTTACTCTTTGAGGAATGGCATGTGTGTGCTATGTGCATCCTACCCAATTAGGCCAGAGGCACTGGAGCAGTAGAAACTAACACTCCCACAGCATCCTCCAGGAATTGAGCCTGACACTACTGCCTTTCTTGAATCTATATTTGGGCCATGTGTGTGGATCTGTGTCACTCAAGAGCACAGGCCCAATCTACAGTAGAGAAAGTAGAGTGAGCTCTGGGCCTGTGGGCTGCGTGTGCCAAGGCACAAAAGGAGCTCCCTCCCAGCAGGCACAGCCGTACCAACCAGGCCCTGGGCAGACTTTTATGATACCTTTCAATCAGCAGCTGATTCCCATCTGAAATGACAGGTGATTTGACTCAGCCTCCAATTAATGGCCTCATTTGAACAATTAAGAGCAGGAGGAGGAAGGGAAAATCTCATGTACTGACTACTGAATGAAGGCTGGAGGCGTAGTGATGATAGCCTGATAGTAGAAAAACACTGCTATCTCATCATCATCACAGTCCCCCTCACTGAACGTAACTGATGCCCATGGTATCTTCCCAGGTTGGGGGGCCCTAACACTCTACCAGGTGTTGTCCCGTACTCTAGTTGGGTCCCAGACCTCTGTAAGGGGTGGGTAAGGGAAATGGAGGATGGGTAGGGAGGGAAGTTGAATTTAGTTTGGGGTCGGCAAACATGGCAGGGGATGATGGATGACATCAAACTCGCCTTGGCCCCCATCCCCTCCCCTCCTGTCTTCACAGCGTAGAGGAAATTAAAGAGCTGTGTAGCAGAAGAAGGAGGGGGGAGTAGGGGGTGATTTAGAGTGTGGCGCAGGGGGATGGGGACCTGGCGCATTGGAGTTAATTACTGAATAATGAGGAACAATTTATTGTGTTCTTGTTAGAGACATCAAAACGCTGGATGCTGCCTACAGAAAAAGAGCCTCTCGCTTTATACGTCCCACTAAATGCAGTATTTAACTTGGAGTCATTAAAGAGGCACTGCCTTGCCTCGTTCCAGTCAGCAGTGGAGAGCAGCTTCCCAGGGCTTATGAAGGAACAGCTAACACTGTCCTAACGCCAGGTACCTCCTAAGTGCCTCTCCTCTGGAGAATGTGTTCAAAGAAATAATGAGAATTGCATTAGCTGCAGATCGATCTCTCCCGTATCTTCCATTCTTCTGCTGATGAGCATGGCATAACTACTCCTATTCACCTTTCAACCCCTGCAAATATACACAGACCTACTGTAAAAGGGCTTGTGATTCCCCTCAGGGAATGCGCTTGTTGTCATGTTCATGACTGTTACGGAATCCAGATGCCTTTGGTTTTAAGTTTAAATGTCATGGAGCAGTTTTAGACATACTGTCATCCAGTTCGGAAAGAACAAATGTATCATAAAAAACATCTGAGTATAGCTGCTACTGTACATTGAAATCACGTCTTCCACCATATCTTGAGTACAGTATATCATACTCATTAGAAGACAAGCTAGCTGTTAAATGGTTATCCAATTTGCACAGAGCATAATACATGCACCTTGATGATGTATTCTATAGAGCAGTGGTTCCTAACTCCGGTTCTCCAGTACCCACAAGAGTACACATTTTGGTTGAAGCCCCAGACAAACACACTAAATTCAACTTGTCACGGGGTTGATGATTAGTTGACAAGTAGAATCAGCTGTGCTTGTCCGTGGTGTCAGATGTGGTGTTAGATGTGGTGTGTGAAGCAGACACACTCTTTGATGTGTTAAATATGAGATCTGACCACAGAACAAAGCAGCTGTCAGACACAGACTGTTGTCAGAGGCAATCCACGCCAATTATTATTGAGTATCTGTCATGCATGATTCAGAGGCTCCAAAGATACTGAGGAATGCCTAAGGCAGGATTTCCCAAACTCGGTCCTAGCCCCCCCCCCCCCCCCCCCCACCCCACCCCCCTCGGCGCACGTTTTGGTTTTTGCCCTAGCACTCAACAGTTGATTCAAATAATCAAAGCTTGATGATGAGTTCATTATTTGAATCAGTTGTGTAGAACTAGGGCAAAAAACTAAATGTGCACCCAGGGGTGACCCCGGGACCGAGTTTGGGAAACCCTAGTCTAAAGAGATTATGGTACTACTGACATTCAAAAACTCTTTACAAATAAACATGACTGGTCAAATTGTAGTGGAGGCAATTGTTTCGTGTGACATATCACATATAGCATGCAAGATTCACCTACAATCAAATAAATGGTTATTCATTTAACACTCAGATCTTTGAGTTCCTGTGTTACACCATAATATAACCACTAATTTAGTCAATTGTTTTCCATCACAGCACACAATCATTATATCATATTCAACTTTATGAGAGTTACATTTTCAATGCCTCAAATGACAGTGAGAGAGAGAGGTTGCTGAATGTGATGTAACCATGTTGTGTAGCCAGAATAAACATGTTCAATATGAGGCCTACGGAACGATCCCGCTACACAGATGAGTGCTCCTCGAATGTTAATGAGGTCTCCTTTAGACATGCATAAGTTAAATATCTGCAATCATGCAAGGATCTGAGGTGCCCCTACTTATGGCATTTGAAATATAGCTGGCTTTATTTACGACGTGTCTCCCTGCACAGGCATCGCCACCTGAGCAGCCCAACGCTTTCAGAAGATACGGTTTTCTTTTAATGACCTGAAAATTAATCACTATGGCAGAACCATAAAGAAGCGGAATCCCCTTTGAAAATGAACAAAACAAAATATGAATAATATTCTGCCAATAGATCATAGGAACCAACCAAAGCAGTGCCAAAGCAGAGGTATAGGAAGCAAGAGGCATGTAAAAAAGGCCTTTCAGATATGTTTCTAATTATAATCACTACTACAGTGTCATCCACCGAGGGTCCAAATTCCTCCTCGTAGGGTGTTCCTCTGGTTCTAGAGAAGCAACACACCTGTAAACACCACAGCAGCTAACGTTATTGTAACTTCATGATTTCATAATGACAGCATAATTCATCTCTTCAGGCCCCAGTGGTGTGGTCCCTATGGACAAAACATGTCTAGATCTCAACCAGGGATAAACACACGGTACAAAAGACAGAGGTAGGAACTCATTCATCAAAATAACAAATCTAACTGAAAGCTTTCAGTTTGATACTGTAGTGTAAGCCAAGGAAGTCACCGAATCAACTGCAGCAAAATACAATTAACCTCATTTTATTCTAATAAAGCATTTCTAGGACGTATTGCTCATTAATGTAATAATCAACCAGGGTGCTTAAAAGATGCAGCCATGTGTATCCAAATACCCCAGCAAGCTGAATGCCTTATGATGGAGAGGTGCTAAGTGATTGCTTTTCTATGGAATCACCAGGCCTTTTTTTTAAGATGTCTTAGGGTCTTGAGAACACCCTTGGGTGCACAGGCAGCAATAATGAGAAGTGCATAAGTTTGAATCCTCCACTCAAGCCAGATTCAGGGCTTTTTGTGGGGAAGATAAATGTATCTTAAGATTCTCCATCCCTCATTTCTTTCTATTTATTAGGATAATGAATTTCTGAGTGCTGTGCCAGTTCCACTGAGCCTGCTCCTCGGCCTAATTCTCTGTAACATTTCCACATAGCCGCTGGGGAACATTATATGAAGGCAGGGCTTACAATACCATCAATATGCCGAAGACGACAATCGGACGTTTCATAGATATTAATGGAAGTGCAAATTAAATCTAAGTTGGAGTGGAGCTATCGGGGTTATGATCAATGCCTTTTGCGCAGTCAGATTTAATAGAGGGTTTGTAATTTGAGTATCCAAACAGAATGTGTATCTTAAATGGGGAAGATGAAAGTAATCCCACGTGGGGAGGAAATAACACGTTAGCAGCATTATAATTAGAGAACTCGCAGTAGTACAATGTTTCCCTGACACTGTATTGATGTTGAATAAAAAGATTCTACATCTGTAATGCAGACACGGGACATGGATATTGGAAGGGGTTTTTAGACACCTGTTATTAAGATGTCATAAAATATATTTGTCTAAAGCAAAAGTGTCAATAGAGTATTGTATTAGATGCATAACATATTCTGCCCAAATCATTTAGCCAATTCAGTGGGTAGCTGAATCAAAACAGAACAGCTTTGGAAATGGACACTCATTTCACTGTTATGTTGATGGAACAAGAGCTATTGTTAGGGACCAATATACCGTAACCACCTTAGCTATGGTCATAACATTCATGAGAGGAAACAATAAAGGCACAGTAGTTGAATTATTAAAAATGTGAATAATTTTAGGAAGTAAATTTCAAACGGACTTGACAGCAATTTGCTGGGTCAGCAAAGCATTGGCTCAGTTGATGCACCATTGGTAATGAAAATCATGAATTCATGAGTTTTGCTGTGGATTAAAAAAAACACAAAGAGATAAGCAAATCACAAGAGAAATGAGCAGAAAGGTACCTCCCCAGAAAAATGTATTTTAATAAAGCATGTGTATGCATCTAGTTTGCTACCTCTGTTCAAATATAATACAAAATTATAACACAGGTTGACAAAATGTTCACCTTTTTATTATTTCTTGGAAACCCATCTCACAATACACAGCACAGCAGCCACCTAAAATGAAATTGTGGAAGTCACCAGGTGAGCATGATACCAGCCAACAGCACAACTAGACTCCAATGAATAACACATGAGCTGACCAACAAGGCCACATAGAGCTCTACATACCAGCTATACAGCTTGTGACCACACACACACACACACACACACACACACACACTAGAGCAAGAGACGAGCAGGTGAGCTGATGCAACCCTCACCATCAGAGAAAACACAACTGTGGTGATATAATGAAAATGAAATGTACTTGAAGGAGCTTTAAAAAATGAATTAAACAGTCTTGACGGCCATTTCCATCCCCTGGGCTTATGCAACTAGGTTGTATCAATAATTGCTCATTTAAACATGCATATAATTAAAACCACTATTATTCCCAAGTTTGAATCAAGGTCCCTAAAATGTCAAGCAGTCTGCCGTTTGGAAAGGTTACTTGGCGTCTGTGTGTCTTTCCCTTCATGTGTTTCCACTGTTTTATCTTACTGGCGTGGGGTTGATCAACTTTGAAGGACAGTGGTTAACTCATGTTAAAGGCCCAGTGCAGTTAAAAACACAATTTTCTGGTGTTATATATTTCCACACTATGAGGTTGGAATAATACTGTGAAATTGTGAAAATTATGGTTATGCTGTTTTAGTGTAAAAGCTGTTTGAAAATACCGCCTGAAAGGTCAAGTTGTTTTGCAAGAAGTGAATAGGCCAATAACAAAGAGTTTCAAACCTCTCTGCCAATAACAGCTAGTTTTTAGGTTAGATATCCCTCTCATTAGGTTTCTCCAATAAGGCCCCTCACTTAGGCCACTCCCAGACAGTCAAAGCTAAATTCTTGCCGGAGAAATAGCTTTCTGCCAAGACACTTTATTTGTTTCCAATAAAAATGGTCAAAAATAAACAGTAATTGGACCTTTTACCTACTAGAGTTCTGACGCTGTTAAAATTGACAGAGGCTTTTATTGTGTCAATTGTCTTTCAACACTATCAAGATACTTGGTCCCCCATTTTCTACTCACTACCCTTCCTAATTTTGATAAACGTATGGTATGACCACAATAAAGGATGATTGAGGTGATGTATTTGTATTTACATCAGTGAAATAAAGTCTTTATTGACCTGTTGGAAGTAAAATTATTTTAAATAATTGATTTTGTCCACACTTCATTGACACAATGGGTCATGTAGACCTACTGTTGTAAGAACCTTAGCTCCATTTATAAAGGCTATACATTTCATTTTCAAATATCTCACTCACTACACTAGGGCTGAGGCATGATAAAATATATCAATAAAAGGGTATTGATGTTGTCAAATGTTAATATGCCATCTATAAACCCTGACGTACTCTCTCACCCAGATACAGGCCGTGCTCCGCTGTGTTGTCTCCTCCTGTTGTCGCATCGACCCAGGGCTACTCACGATTTGCTTCTGCTGTAAAATGTTGCATTCCAGGACAAACATGGACATTAATCAAAGTTGATTTGAAGTGCGAGGGCACAAGTGCTTTTGTGCTGAAGAACTCTTTAGCACAACACCGGCATTTTCGCGGGCCTCGCTACTGAGCGTAATTGCAGCACAAGGAGGTCATAAATAATGTATTCAAGATCACTTACACCTCATGAAGCAAGCCATAGGTTTGGAGAGATCACATTTTCAGCTCAAAATACAGAATTTGGCTCGTGGCTGCGCTTTCCAGGGAAAACAAGATCTTCAAAAAGGGCTTTGAAACCGTTTAGAGCAATACAAAACATAATAACATCAAAACAGTTGAGACTGAATTATGCTGTGAATAAACTCCTGACTAAAGTGTGGTGTTGTAGGCAGCAGTACTACAGAGGATGGAGTTTAACATCTTGCTGTGAATGCTACAATAGTTATGCCGTAAAAACTATAGGCTACACTTTAATGAATTGACAAAATGATACACCTACTACTGTATGTATGACCCCAGTCGACCTGTGTTTAGGTACAACTAATGGAAAACCACAACTTAAGTTGTTAACTGACATGTAAATGTTTGTCTTTAGTTAAGATTAAGACAGATTACAATCAGAACAGTTATTACAATTCCCAACATAAACTGTGTAGATAGATACCTGCATAACAATTACTGTGAACCTCGACAATTACTCACCTCATCTCTTGGCAAGCAGTAGCAACAGATGAATATACAGTAATGACATTTTTGATACATTGGAAATGTCACTATTTGTTTCATTTTAATTGAAAGTACTGTACATTGCGTTTGTTCAACATTTCAACACAGATTCATTCCCATGTCCAGCTGTTTGCACACTAGAATTGCAGATGTCATTTCAATCATAATTTACTCACATAAACATATAGCAGACCCTTTGTTGCTACCCTCGGATAATGGCAAATAATGTTCTTGATAACCCCACATTCAAACAGTGATTATCCTGTATACTGAAAGGTAGAGAACAGCAAATATCTGTAGCTCCCCATCTCTAGACTGCCCCTTTGTGGCCATCTGACGAAATGCCTAACTAATATTCTACTCACGTTATATTAAGATGTTTATTAGGTCATTCTAGATACATTCTACATTTACTGTTTACAGAAATCAAATGTCTGATATTGTCCTGTGAGGAAGTTGTGTCTATCTACCATGCAGGTTTAGTATGTCTTCTACATTAAATCCAACTGAAATGCAGAGATCGTCAGATCTTTCCATATCTAAACGGGATCCTCTCACTCACTAGCCCCGTTAATAAGGGACCCCATTATGTAAATCTGAGTATGGCCACTAATAGCGAGAAGTTTCTCACACAAACAAGCACCGTCTCATTGCATGGATGGTGCTAATTGGACACTCCTTTGGTATAATTGCAGTGACTAAGGCCATGCCCTCAGCTAACCTCCTTTAAGCATTGTTTTGCAGCACATAGCACAGTACAGGGAGCAATTAAGATGTGGATTGTAAGCACCACTTGGGGGACCAATCAGCAAAACCATGAGAGAGAAGAGCTGAAGGAGGGGGGTACACTATGGTACCCGGAGAAACACAACCATCCCAGGACTGTCAAACAGGGAGTTATTACACATTTATATGCATAGAATGTCTAGTTAGCTTTGAAACCATATTTATGTGTTCAGTATGTAGTCCCCACAAGGAAAGGATTAGTTACAATATTAAGTTTGATAGTGTTTATTTTATAAACCGACTGTATTTCGTACAGTATCTTGTTATACACATCTCAGTACTTTCTACTATGCCCAACCCATCTTTCACAATCTAATATCCAGTACGTACTGCACTTGCACAGTAGAAAGCAGCATGCATTCAGTGTATTAAAATCTTGAACTATGAACCCGTTTCAAGTACTTTTCACTTACGAAACAAATACCTCTGATGGGGCAAATGGTGTCAAAAACCTGTTTATAAGAGTCACTCACAGATTCCAGCGTGAAAAATGTTTCCGTATAAAAACACAGATGTCCAAAGGATAGCACCATGTAGAAGGAGTAAAAAGGATTTTCGACAAAGTGTGCATTTCTGTCAAGAAAATTATAGGGATATGAAAGCACAACTGTGTGGAAATAAATGTCCCTTTTATGTGAAGACTACTATATGAAACTGTAAAATAATCTCCAATCTGACATAATGGTAAACCAGGGAGGTAATCACTCTGACCTAATCTCTGTTACTCTAGTGTTCCCTGTGGAGATCAGTCACAGTGGTCGCCACAGGAGGCTGATGAGGGGAGGACGGCTCATAATAATGGCTGGAATGGAGTGAAATCAAACACATGGAAGCCAAGTGTTCCATATCATTCCATTCCAGCCATTACTATGAGTCCGTCTCCCTAATTAATGTGCCACCAGCCACCTGCGGTGGGTGTCTATTCCCAAGAGTGAACCAAGAGTGGGAAAAATTAAGCTTCTCCCTCTCTCTACCACAGACTTTGCCCACCCTCTATGACTAAGTTATGCCCTGTCATGTAGTCAGAGGCGTCAGATGCCAAGTAGACCACTGCAGCTTGCAGGTCTGTCACTAGAGCCAGTCGTCCAGCAGGGATATCTGACAGCCAGCGCTGCACCAGAGGCCTCAAACTCTCCGAGTGGATGAGAGGGGTGTCAACAATCCCCCTGAAAAGAAAAAGGGAGACAGAGTTGGAGGGAAAGAGAATTCAGAGACACCAGACTTCAAAGCCAGGAGTGACAGCAGTGTGGCGTTTCAGAGCCACCACTTTGGTAACCAAAATAAAATAATAAATAAACCCAATTACCCTTCAGAAAAAGGGTACATCTCTGATGATATTTACAGTGGGACGCGTGGTGTTAAATGACTGGTACGTCGCAGGAAGCACCACCGGGTACGACAGGATCCTAGGTGTAATTTGCCTTCAGGAGCCTGTACATTATCACTTTTTCTGCGTCTCCCTGATTCCTGCCTGATATGTGCTTTAGCTGGTTTGATTCTCAGGCATAGCGCTTGAGTGGCATTTAAAAGAAACAGGTATGTTTGTACTATAGTGATTAGTACTATAGTACTATAGTGATTTCCTCCTCTGAGACTTAGGTACTTTCATGTTTAGACAATGCTTGTGTCAGCATTAATCTATCATGACCAATGATTTTCTCTCCACCTATTGAAATATATAATTTGGATAAACGTGTCAACACAGCTGTGTCTAATGTGAGACGACTTCAGGCTTTTCACACAACCATTATGAAAGTAACTAAAAGCTTCACGGTCGACTCATCTTTAGCCCGTACCCGACATGTTAGGCATGCAGTATTCCTGGCTGTGCCTTGATACAAATTCCAACATTTGGATAAATTAGCGGCTCCAAGAAGCATGTGACACCTTGGTTAACATATTCCACCTCAATTATATTTCTCTTCAGCGCCCTGTTATCTGGAACCTTTCCTGGCAATCAGAGGTGCTGTTTTCCCTCAACCAATTTTCTAGATAATGCAGCTTATCACCGGCGCGGCTAAAGTTGCCAATGAAATCAGGCTGCAGTCAACCTCGCACTCGCTAATTGTGTCCCTTTTTATGCATATTTACTGACGGTCACTTCTACGAAATCAGCGCCCCATTGAGACAGCCAGTTAGAAGGGGGAAAGAATTGCTTCTTTGCAAATTAAAATGAGCAAACAAGCTGTCGATAAATAAAGCAGAGTGGGCGCTTTGTTCTGGGTGTGGTGACGGGCCCCGCATGCCGAGCCACCGGACGGATTCGCTGGGGCTAAGGGATGCTCGACTTAACACACACATACACAGCGCAGCGAAGTGTTCCTCTGTTCTCTTCTTCACCGCCACACAGCTTCACAGACAACTAGATACAAACAATGTGCTATTGTTGTGGAGACACTTGGAGTGAGGATGCTCATTTGATTTCCTAATTGAATATAACAATTAGAGCAAGTGTTTGTTCCTCCCTAAAGACGCCATCTAATTAAGCCTGAGCACATTGTTTGAGGGCTTAAATGGAACTTTCACAATGGAGGAAAACACTCAATCACTTCTCATCATTACTGTTCTTGGCAGCTCAACAAATAGCAATACATACTGAACAAAAATGTAAAGTTTCATTTTTCATGAGGTGAAATAAAAGATCCCAGAAATGTTCCATATGCACAGAAAGCTTTTCTCTTTTGGTCATAAAATTGTTTACATCCCTGTTAGTGAGCATTTCTTCTTTGCCAAGATAATCCATCCACCTGACAGTGGTGGCATATCAAGAAGCTGATTAAACAGCATGATCATTACACAGGTGCACCTGGTACTGGGGACAAAAGGCCACTCTAAAATGTGCAGTTTGGTCACACAACACAATGCCACAGATATATCAAGTTTTGAGGGAGTGTGCAATTGGCATGCTGACTGCAGGAATGTCCACCAGAGACGTTGCTAGAAAATTGAATGTTCATTTATCTACCATATGCTGCCTCCAAAGTCGTTTTAGAGAATTTGGCAGTATGTCCAACCGGCTTCACAACCGCAGACCATGTGTAACCACGCCAGCCCAGGACATCCAGGACCGGCTTATTCACCTGTCTGGGACCAGCCACCCCGACAGCTGATGAAACTGAGGAGTATTTCTGTCTGTAATAAAGCCCTTTTGTAGGGAAAAACTCATTCTGATTGGCTGGGCCTGGCTCCCCAGTGGGTGGGCCTTGCTCCCCATGTTTGCACCCCTGTCCAGTCATGTGAAATCCATAGATTAGGGCCTAATTTATTTATTTCAATTGACTGATTTCCTTATATGAACTGTAACTCAGTAAAATCATTTAAATTGTTGAATGTTGGATTTATATTTTTGTTCAGAACAGATGGGCTTGAAGTCCATGGACATTTTGTATGTGTACATTCTTAAATCAAATTTAGGATTGACATTTTAAAAAGTATTTGTGATGTGTGAACTGTTGTGGTATGGTGATACAGATAAGATCTGACATTGACACACTATAGGCCTATTCTGAAGCCAGGCCATTTAATAAAACTAACATTTGGGACACAAACTTACGGTGAGATGCAGTTAACTCGGACCCCTCTGTCAATCCACTCTGTGCCAAGTGTCTGTGTCAGTTTGACCACTCCTGCCTTTGAGGTGTTGTAGGCAAGCTGCTTCTGTGGATGGGGCACTGCAGAGGGGACAAATCAAGTCAAGTAGTATTGGTCCAACTACACCTGCATAGGTTTATGTATTTATTTGATTTGTATTGTTGTCCATCACTTGTTTTAAACTAAACTTGAACTAATTAAAACACATACAGTTCATTCCTGAGAGTTTTTATACACCTTGACTTATTCCACATTTCATTGTGTTACAGGCTGAATAAAAAATGGATTAAATAATAAAAATTACCCTCACCCATCGACACACAATGTCCCATAATGAAAAAATAAAAACTTGTTTTTAGAAATGTTAGCAAATTTATTGAAAATGAAACACAAAAATATCTAATTTACATAAGTATTCACACCCTTTTGCTATGACACTCCACATTTTGCTCAGGTGCATCCAATTTCCTTTGATCATCTTTGAGATGTCACTACAACTTGATTGGAGTCCACCTGTGGCCAATTCAATTGTTTGGACATGATTTAGAAAGGAACACACCGGTCTATATAAGGTCCCACAGTTGGCAGTGTACAATATATATACAAAAGTATGTGACCATCCCTTCAAATGAGTGGATTCGGCTATTTCAGCCACACCCATTGCTGACAGGTGAATAAAATCAAGCACACAGCCATGCAATCTCCATAGACAAACATTGGTAGTAGATAAGCCTTACTGAAGAGCTCAATGACTTTCAAGGTGGCACCGTCATAGGATGCCACCTTTCCAACAAGTCAGTTCGTTAAATTTCTTCCTTGCTAGAGCTGCCCTGGCTGGTCAACTGTAAGTGCTGTTTTTGCAAAGTGTAAATGTCGGAGCAACAATAGCTCAGCCGTGAAATGGTAGGCCATAGAAGCTCAAGGAACGGGACCACCGAGTGCTTAAGCATGTAAAAATGGTCTCACTACCATGCTCCAAACTGCCACTGGAAGCAACATCAGCACTGTTTGTCGGGAGCTTCATGAAATAGGTTTCCATGGCCGAGCAGCCGCACACAAGCCTAAGATCACCATGAGAAATGCCAAGCGTCGGCTAGAGTGGTGTAAAGCTCGCCGCCATTGGACTTTGGAGCAGTGGAAACGCATTCTCAGGAGTGATTAATCACGCTTCACCATCTGGCAGTCCGACGGATAAATCTGTGTCAGAGCAGAAACTATACCATGAATTGTGTTGAGGCATATATCTGGGGAAGAGTATATAACAAATACTAGTGTTGAAAGTTTCCAAAAGCACAGTGGTCTCCATCATTGGGAAATAAAAAAAATATGGAACTACGCAGACTCTGCCTAGAGCTGGCCGTCCTGAGCAACTGGGCAAGAAGGACCTTGGGAGGTGATCAAGAACCCAATGACCACTCTGACAGAACTACAGAGTTTGTTGGCTGAGATGGGAGAGCCTGTCAGAAGGACAACAGTCTCTAAAGTACTTCACCAATCAGGGCTTTATGGGAGAAAGGCCAGACAGAAGCTACTTCTGAGAAAAATATACGACAGCAGCGCCTGGAGTTTGCAAAAATGCATGTGAAAGACAGAGCACAAGGCAAAAGATTCTGTGGCCCGATGAAACAAATATGTAACTCTTTGGCCTGAATTCAAAGCGCTGGAGAAAACCAGGCACAACAGACAATTCCTTGATTAGAAGCTGCTTCAGAGTGAAACGACCTTAGACTCGGGAGAAGACTTACGTTCCAACAGGACAATGACCCAAAGCATACAGCAAAAGCAACGCTGGAATAGCTTCAGGCGAATGTGGGAGTGGAGCCTAAGGGAGAGGTGCGTGTAGTAAGCACTAGATCTCCCGTGCTTACCCACAGCCCGGTTCAACCTGTGCCTGCACTCTGGAGGGTCCGGGCTAGAGTGGTTATCCAGCCTGGGGAGGTGGTGCCAAGGTTGCGCACCAGAGCTCCAGTGCTCCCCCACAGCCCGGTCCTTCAGGTGCCTCCTCCTAACCCCAAGCCTCCTGAAGGGCTCCCCAGCCTGGTGGTTCCTGTGGCAGCCCTCGCACCAGGCTGTCTCTCTGTCTCCTCCCTGCAGGTGGTCCTGTCTGTCCGGCGCCGCTGCCGGAGTCTCCCGCCTGTCCGGCGCCGCTGCCGGAGTCTCCCGCCTGTCCGGCGCCGCTGCCGGAGTCTCCCGCCTGTCCGGCGCCGCTGCCGGAGTCTCCCGCCTGTCCGGCGCCGCTGCCGGAGTCTCACGCCTGTCCGGCGCCGCTGCCGGAGTCTCACGCCTGTCCGACGCCGCTGCCGGAGTCTCCCGCCTGTCCGGCGCCTCTGCCGGAGTCTCCCGCCTGTCCGGCGCCTCTCGGCGCCTCTGCCGGAGCCTCCCGCCTGTCCGGCGCCTCTGCCGGAGCCTCCCGCCTGTCCGGCGCCGCTGCCGGAGCCTCCCGCCTGTCCGGCGCCGCTGCCGGAGCCTCCCGCCTGTCCGGCGCCGCTGCCGGAGCCTCCCGCCTGTCCGGCGCCGCTGCCGGAATCTCCCGCCTGTCCGGCGCCGCTGCCGTAGCCCCTCTGCCCCGAGCAGCTGCCCCTCTGTCCCGAGCAGCTGTCCCTCTGTCCCGAGCAGCTGCCCCACCTCTGTCCCGAGCTGCCCCTCTGTCCAGTGGGGTCATTGAGAAGGGTAGCCATGGTGAGAAAGCCACGGAGGCGGACAATAAGGCGGACTAAGACAATGGTGAAGTGGGGTCCGCGTCCCGCGCCAGAGCCGCCACCGCGGACAGACGCCCACCCAGACCCTCCCCTATAGGTCAAGGTTTTGCGGCCGGAGTCCGCACCTTTGGGGGGGGGGGGGGGGGGGGGGGTACTGTCACGTTCTGACCTTTATTTCCGTTGTTTTGTATTTATTTAGTATGGTCAGGGCGTGAGTTGGGTGGGCAGTCTGTTTGTTTTTCTATGTTTTGGGGCATTTCTATGTTTTCGGCCTAGTATGGTTCTCAATCAGAGGCAGGTGTCATTAGTTGTCTCTGATTGAGAATCATACTTAGGTAGCCTGGGTTGCACTGTTTGTTTGTGGGTGATTGTCTATGTTGATGGCTTGTTTCAGCACAGTCCATATGATTAGCTTCACGGTTGTTATTTTGTTTACTGGTTTTGTATAGTGTTCAGTGTTCGCTACTTTCTTTATTAAAGATTGACCATGGACACTTACCACGCCGCGTATTGGTCCTCAGATCCATCTCGCCTCTCCTCTTCAGATGAAGAGGAGGACGGCCGTGACAGACGGCCTACCCCGGACGACGCTGGGCCAATTGTGCACCACCCTATGGTACTACCAATCACAGCTGGATGTGATACAGCCTAGATACGAACCAGAGACTGCAGTGACGCCTCTTACACTAAGATGCAGTACCTTAGACCGCTGCGCCACTCGAGTACCCCTGCATATTATTCATTCTATGCATTTCTTCATTTCAATCATAACTCAGCACCCTGGTTTCTACTGCATGCTACATGAAAACACCTCCATTAGGTACTTGGGACCCTGTGGATAAAGCCATGTCAAAATACAAAAGGCAACACACCATTTGTTTGCCTTGACCATCACAGATGCTGCACACTGCATGGGATGCTTGGACAGCGGCTAATTTCCCTCTGGTTGATTAATCATCACAGGGAAGCCTCCAAGTTACATACAACTTTAGTAGTTAACCTCGTCGCCCCTTGATCTCACTGCCAAATTGCTTCGGTCGGAACAGAGATGATAAATATGACACAGCTGCAGAGAGGCAGGGGCTGGTCCTGGGGAGACAGAGTGGACAGGAGATTCACGGTCCCTCGTTTGTTTAGAAAGGAACAGAGCTGATGTGAGGAGAGAAGAGGATGGAGGATGCTTCCATGATGGAGTGAGGAGGCTGAGGAGGAGGTGCAGGCCCTTGGGTAGGACCCCAGCCTTGGAGGAGAGGAGGAGCACGTGAGGAGGAGCAAAGCCCAGGGCTTACACCCAGACTGAAGGTGAAAGCCGATTTATCAGGACAGGAAACACAGCTAAAAAAGCCTAACAGTGCTAATCCTCACTGAAGACCTGATGATACAGCTCCAAAATACCGTTCAAAACAGGCCTTTATCCTTCAAATAAACCTGCATTGATGTTTTCCGTCTTTAAGAGCAGTAATCCTTAGAGAGGGAGAAAGAGAGCACTGTCTAAAATCCTCTTTAACATCCCCCCCTGCTACTTATTGCCCATTCTAAGTGGGGGGAAACGAGCCCTTTTCATCACAGGCCTACACATACTAAAGTCCTCAGGACAGATAGGAAGTAAAGATGGTACACAGGCTGAATGAGCGTGCCGCTGACATGATTCTCTCTATCCTCCTTAGTCAGGTCAAATACTTTACATCTACTCTCAAATACAGCTTTGTTAGCATGTCAAAAATGCTCTTCCTTTGTCTGGCCTACCATCATTCTCTTCAAATGTACAGGGGAGGGGAAAAACAAATTTTATTCAGCAGATGGACAAAAAGCTGTCATTGTCCAATTAAAATACACATTCACGGCTGCTTTTTGGTACCCTACTTGGCTAAAACAGGTCCCCTCTGATTATTCATTATGACAATACTGTAACAGATGTCCAGACCAGTAAAGTAAATTCCTGCAGGACTGTGCGTAACTGAGTAATGGATCACTTTTTTTTGTTGCCATCCTCTATTTACCAGCATGGCCCTGTTTTACAGATTGCCCCTGCAGTTGGGACTCAGGCCCATATGTCACAGCAGTTTATTGGCGATGACTATACTGCTGATGAAGTGTTACTGTTTCTCTGGAGGAACCTGTAGGAGGATTTACACTGGGCTGGGAATAACTCCCATTTCACAATGCACTTAGTAAAATGTAAAAGCATCTGCTGCTTAAGCACAGCCCTTTACAGAGGCAGGCAGGGTTGTTGCACAGGAAGTCTTTTACATGTTGGACCTCAGGTTTCCTTACTAACACATCCTCCCTAGAGCTCAGGAGATGGATGTTTATTATGATGCAAAAGTGCCTTGATGAGCAGCAATCACAACTAACTGTGTTTGCAGCGGGATAATAACGTGGGTGGATAAATCACTATAGCATTGTCCTGAATAAACAGTTATATGGTGAAGATTAGCAGTATTAGCAATTATACTTAAAAAAAAAGAAAAAAGATTGCATTTGTGAAATGGGTCACCAAGTTTCCTCCTCTGTCACTTTAAGTTCACTAAAGTACACTGAAATGGCAAGACTGTAGAATACCAAGCCCATTGAAGTCGTTTCGCAACGATACAGAAACAAACTGTATACAATTATGTTCTGGTGCACAAAATCACTGTGATGAGTATTACATTACTGTACTTCTCAGTGTACTATAGGAGACATATCAATGCAGCAACAAAGCTCAGGTCATTATTCTTCACTTGACTCACCATTCTTCATTGACTCACCATACATGGAGATGAAAGGAAGACATTCTCCCTCTAAAACGTTGATGAAATCTAAAGGGAACATACAGGATAGATAGAATATTCACTAACCTATTAGACTGGCCATGGACGCTGTGTTAATAATCTTCCCATATCCTTGCTTCAGCATCACACGACCTGCAGCCTGAGGCAAGAATTCAGGGAGAATGGACACATATTAGAAACATTCATCACACTTTTAGTATTGACACCCTGTGTGTACACTTTTCATTATTATTCATACTTACTCATAGACCCTAACTCAAACTCTCATATATTCCATGTGTAATTTACATGTCATTCCCCCCAAAACAGTTAGACGTGTAAACTCAAATGCAAACAACTGTACATGTTTCCAATTTTCCAGACAGACTTATGTCACTGGTATGACCCTCTGAGTAATGAAATAGATCACACAGGCCTACAGTAGCATACTAGCCTAGGCTGCCAATAGTGGGCTCTAGATCTGCACTATTGTCTTGGATTGATGTGCCCAACCGTTAATACACTTGTGTCCCCCGTGGACCGGCTCATACATAAAGCATCCTGCAGTCAGGCTGCAAAGGCATCATTTTCCTCTTTAACAAACTTTAATGGCGGGCAGTTGGGGGAAAAAATTGAAAAATATGTGTACTGTTTTAATAAAACATTTTCCAACACCATTTCACACCGCATTCAGCCGGTCCACTGGGGACACAAGTGTATTACCAGCTGGGCACATCAATCCTAGATGAGAGTGCAGATCAGGCGTCCCCTATAAGTGGCCTAGGCTTACAACAGAATACAGTAGAGGAATCACACACCTGACAACACATGAAGGTCCCCCTCAAGTTGACATCAAAGGTTTGGTCCCACTCTTCCAGACTGGTGTCTTCACTGGCTGAGTTCATGTTGATCCCTGCGTTGTTGCATGCTATTTGGATCGCTCCCCATTTGGACACAATGCTGTCAATCATCCTCTCAACTTCTAACGATTTGCTGATGTCAGCGGTAATCGCAATGCAATTTATCCCTGGATTGAAAAGTAGTGGCTATTTAAAATGCAATAATAGGCAAGTTCAAAATTATTGATATTATTACTATTTTGTGTCTTCATATGCTAAATATGGTGCCATGTGGTGCAGATGAAAGTTTTGTCTGAAAATATAATATAATCAGATTACAATATGCAACAGGGATAATGAACTAGATTCAGCCGATGGTTTCTTGAGCGGAAGGTCAGGGGGTCGGAACATAATTACAAATCATTTGTAGACTACAAAGTGACCGACCGCAAGAAGCCAAAGCAGATATAATATTTCACTAAAACAATCATTCAAACCTGGCTTACGTTTGCATACAATCACATACACTGAGTGTACAAAACATTAGCAACACCTGCTCTTTCCATGATAGACTGACCAGGTGAAAGATATGATCCCTTATTGATGTCACATGTTAAATCCACTTCAATCAGTGTAGATGTAGGGGAGTGTAGGGGAGTGTAGAGGAGGGAAGGAGACAGGTTAAAGAAGGATTTTTAAACCTTGCTACAATTGAAAAATGGATTGTGTGCGTGTGCCATTCAGAGGGTGAATGGGAAAGACAAAGATTTAAGTGCATTTGAATGGTGTATGGTAGTAGGTGCCAGGCGCACCGGTTTGTGTTAAGAACTGCAACGCTGCTGGGTTTCAGCCAACTTGACACAACAGTGGGAGTCAATATGGGTCAGCAACCCTGTGGAACGCTTTCAACACCTTGTAGAGTCCATGCCCTGATGAATTGAGACTGTTCTGAGGGCAAAAGGGAGGGGTGCAAACTCAATATTAGGAAGGTGTTCCTAATGTTTTGTACACTCAGTGTAGCGTATATCTCTCTATTATGCGTGGGGGTATTTTTACATAATGTCCAACAATAATAAAATAAAACAATTCAAATCTTGGGCCGCTAGTAGGGGAACAATGATGTACAGTATTTCCCTTTTCCCTGTCAGTAGAGCACCATCTGCTGGTAATACATGGAAGGTTAATATGAAAATCCAACATTGTGACAATCATAGTGGTGTGTGCTAATGCCAAAGCCTTACCTTTCAGTGTGAGCTCCTCTGCCACGCCCTCAGCCTTCCCTTGGTCCAGGTCTACCACAGCCACTTTGGCACCAGCCTCTCCTAGGGCATGTGCGAACGCCCTGCCTATACCTTGGCCTGCCCCTGTCACATAGGCCACCCTGCCATCCAGACGCATCCGGTCCAGGATCGACCTCCCGTTCAAACCCCGGAATACCTCATCGTCTGTTACCTTGCTCTGAGACAAGTCACACACAAGTGAGTTATAAGTGAGAAGGGAAAAGTCTGTATGAGCTTTTAAGTACTGTAAAGTCACCATTTGACTCATGGTAGTAACTACAGCTGTCAATGACAACAATGATAGTCATTTTCTTTTCCTTTTAGCACGGGCACTAAGTGTGGTTCTGACTGAGGATGCGTCATATGTTACCTGTGTGCCTGCACATGCTGTTGCCATGGGTACTCTGCGGATGATACTGATGCCATCTCTGAGGGGGACAATGACCTTAAAAAAAGAAAAACCTTCTTTACTAACACAGGAGTAAACACCCAGTAATAATTAGACAGATTGCAAGCCATGTCTCTCCACTCACCTGCTCCACACGAAGATCACTCTTCACAAACTGGTTAAAATCTCGAAGCGCCAGCCCGTTTACATCAGTGGTGTCCTTTAGGTAGACCTTAGCCTTGAACAGAGAGTTATCCACACATATCACACCACTCAGCCGTAGGAGGTTGTGGTCCAGGATGAACTTGTAGTAGTTGATGTAGTTGTTCTTGTCTGCGTCGATAAAGACCATGTCAAACTGCTCGCCTGCTGCAGCCAGATCCTTTAAAAGAGACAATATTATCAGAGAGCCGGACCATTCACTGTCAATGAGCTAGATACACTGATACAGTGTATACCTTTTACTTAGGTATAATGGTTGTTTTATATATATATATATATATATATATATATATATATATATATATATATATATATATATAATTGGCTATTTATTGTATGTTACTTTAAGTGATTTGGTTTGCATTGTATATACATGTAACTATATAACGTGGTTATTATGCAAGTAGACTAACATGTGTAATCACTGCAGGCTAAACTTAATCAATGTAGTTACACAACAGGTAGTTAGTCACCTTCAAGCTATCCATGGCAGAACCAATCTTCACTGTTATCTTCTTGCCATGTGGAGACCTGTCAAATATGGGCTTAGCAAATTCTTTAAGATATTGCTCAATCTCACAGGCAACCAGTGACCCATCCTCGGGCAGTCCTTCAGCCATTGAGAGAGCACCATACCCTGTGAACATGCCTATCTCTAGGATCCTCTTGGCTTTACTCATGTGAACCAGCATTTTCAGAGTCTGGCCTGCCAATAAAACATCAAGACAAATATTTAGCACTACTTAAATATGTATCTCTAACCAAGCATCTACACAACTGTACCCAATAGAGATGTCTCACCTTCCACATGCCCAGTGATGCACTCTTTTGGAAGCCGAAACTGAGTCTTGCCCTCCTCGAATACTTTATCCCAGTCGTGTTCCATCGTTTTCCTACACATCCGTATGGGATTAAGTAAGAATGTGCATCAGAAACCATCCATGTGAACTGTGTCTGTGGGACGGACAAGAGAATTACTCACTGATACAGCTCAGCGAGAGGTGCACTTTCCTGGCTGCTCATTTTCTCCAGGTAGCCGTCCAGACCACAAGCTATGTCCAGGGCCTTCTGTAGGTTGACCCTCAGTTCCTCTGGAATGTTGGCAGTGCTATCTGCTATCTCCTTGGCTTTGTTTAAGAAATCCACCATGAATTCCATCGGGGTGTCAGAGACTGCAGAGAACACAAGACCAAAACTGTACACAAGCCTATACAGTATATGCCTAATGAGTACAGTAGGCTATTATACTAATGAACAATTTGAGACAGAAGGGGGGGGAAAGGTGATACAGAGAAGGAGTGACGTTATAATAATATGGAATTCCAATGGTGTAAAGTACTTAAGTAAAAAATACATTAAAGTACTGCTTAAGTCATTTTGGGGGGGTATCTGTACTTTAATATATATTTGAGAACTTTTACTCCATTACATTCATAAGAAACTGATGTACTTTTTACTCCATACATTTTCTCTGACACCCAAAAGTACTTGTTACATATGGAATGTTACATATGATACGCACTTATCAAGAGAACATCCCTGGTCCTCCCTACTGCCTCTGATCTGGCGGACTCACTAAACACAAATGTTTTGTCTGTAAATGATGTTGGAGTGTTGGGAGCGTGCCCATGGCTATCCGTGAATAAAAAATATATTTGTGCCGTCTGGTTTGCTTCATGTAAAGAATGTAAAAGTATTTCTACTTTTACTTTTGATACTTAAGAATATTTTAGCAATTACATTTACTTTTGATACTTAAGTAAATTTAAAACCAAATACTTTTATACTTTTACTCAAGTAGTATTTTGCTGTGTGACTTTTTACTCAAGTGACAGTTGGGTACTTTTCCCACTGGACAATTCATAGACTACTCTGTCATTACATAACTATACCATTAGATGGACATAGAGCTCTAGGAAGGACGGACGAGCCCAATAAATAACTGCAACAGGCGGGGTTATAAGTGTATGTTCCTAGAGATGCGGTAAAGATGTCAATGGAACTCGACCAAAACCATGGATATGCCATCGAAACGCGTGGGTGAAAGATGCCTTATGGTACCTCATACATTTAGGCTATTGTTTATGTGTATTTCACAATATGTTAATGTAAAATCGGAGTAAACTGCTTGTATAGATGTGAACCCCAAGACATGTTAATGCCATCGTCACCAATCAACTACAATACAGTTCAAAACTAGACTACCACCGCCGATTTCTGTATGCTAGCGATACTACAAACGGGAGTTAGGAAACTAGCATTAATCATTCACTTATTCTAAACCTGAAAAGGGACCAATTCTAAATGTTATGCAGCGAAAACAACCACATATGTTCAAATCGGACGTTAGTAACTACATTGTGGGCATGTTACAATACATCAATCTTGACGAATATCCACTTTGTTAGATCAGATTTGTTAAATATGCGCCAATCCGGGGTCCTAGTCCCCCACGGCTGCGTTCCATGCATTGACCTCTTAACCACATCTAGCTAGTCCTATATGTAGGTTATTTAATTTAATTACAATTAATATAAATGTAATGTTTAGTTTTACAATGCACATATAGTGGATTATTACGAATATACTATTTAAGTGTCCTATCATCTTTCCAGTTGATGTTTCCCCGCGACATTCTCCTGCAACTAACAAGCCCAACCACATTCATTCTTTCGAGCTTCTGCAATCATAGCTAGTTCTGTGAGAAAGACCCGACATACCTTTGGCCGCCTGCATGGTGAATTTCCACGGCGTTCGTAATACAAAATACACAACAAGTTGTCAAATCACAAGGGCGACTGGCAAAGCAGCTGTCTGTCTATCTATATAGCTTAACCCCGTTTCAGTTGTGTAAATGTCCTTTACTGATGGCTTACGAAACTCCCCAAAATAAACTCCTAGTTTCCCACACAGTAGTTCCGCCCACGTGTCCGTTGACCTGTAAGATTTGTCTATCGATGTCAAACTTTTTGTGTAAACCTTTCGCGACAACGTTTTTTCGGGTCGTTTTACTGTCATCACGTGGGCGCAAACCGTATAACACAGCTATGTCTAATGGAGCTGACCTTCAACCAAGTCAAGCGCCACGGTATCTGTCCAGCTCAGGCATCCAGACGTTAAAAAGGCCACTTGTGTAATGAAAGAAAAATACAAATGGTTTCCATCATGTCTACACTTTTGTCACGAGGTGCTGAAGTGTTAAAATGAGCCATGTAAAATGTGAAATCATTCAACTGTTAAAATAAAATAGAATGGATTCTTAGCTCAATACAAAGACATGAATGATCACTTTACTTCAAGACTGTGCATATTTCCCATTATCATACATTTACTCTACAAAAAAGTTGATCTTAAACATCTTGACTCATCCTAGACTGACATCTGCTTTTTTTTGTCAGCTGCAAGTTTTATTACTCTTTATTTTCAGGTGTAGGATCTTAATTTGATTACCCTGTTGCTGGACAACTTTACTGCAATGATTAGTGCATTTGAGGTTTAAAAATACTTCTGAAGTTTGTAATTTCCACTTTGAAATGTCAAACCTGATTTTCCCTTTTTTTTTAAGTATCAAAATGCTAATTAATTATAATCCACATTTCCTGTAGGCTTATTTTCCTGCTGTAGCAAACTGTCTCAAATTGTTTTTTGTTTTTTTACCTTTATTTAACTAGGAAAGTCAGTTAAGAACAAATTCCTATTTACAATGACAGCCTAAGAGCAGTGGGTTAACTGCCTTGTGCAGAACAACAGATTTTTACCTTTTACCAGCTCAGGGATTTGAACAAAAATTGAACATACCACAATTCAACTAAACAAAAATGTTTTTTTCTTACAGTCAATTTGGCACACACAAAAAAGGGCTAGGCTAATGCTGATATATATAATATCCAAAGCCTTTTTCGCATGTTCATCAGTGACTGATAGCACATTTTCTGCACAAGAAGCAAGTCTGATGCAGGCTCCCCCAGTAGGCTAAATACATAACCCTTATCAATTATCCCAGAATTGTACATGTAACTTTGCAATACATGTGTATCTTTTACAAATGTATTTATCTTGCTCTTATTTCTCGAGTGAAATAAAAAAAAAGACTTGACATATAAACATGCAGTATGTGCGTATACAATTACAAATGGTCTATGACATGTTTATTGATGTGGAGTCAAGTTTTTTATTAAGTAGCCTAAATATGTTTTACATAAAAAAAATGTAGGCTAGTCAATTATATAGCCTATTGTGGGGGTGGGGGAATCCCTCTTTACATAATTCTATAGTTTCATTACATCACTCCCAAAAATTGTGTAAGGATCATGCTGGGGCACGTGCTACACAATGGTTTTGGCTACACTTTCATAAGCACACTGGAAATACTTGCTCCTCCCCTGGCAGAAGTGAAGTGATCTGCTGTCGAGGATATATGTATATATACAGAGAGTAATGAGAGGTGAACATTATGCTCCATTAGGTTACTTGTCTCTGCATCGGTCACTCATTAGCTTCCAATACATAAATATATCAAGATGTCACTTGATGCAAACACTGGGAAGACACATGTGGAAGAGCCACTGGAATGCAACAATATTGCAGTAATAAAGAAGAACGAGTTTCACTTAGTTCAAGTCAAGGGCACATGGAAACGCAAATCGGGAAACAAATTGAATAAAAATATAAAGGGTCGAGTATCAGCTGCCAAAATGTGAGTAAAACTTGTGTTAAAATAGAGTTAAGGGATGCAATTGATTCTAAATAAATTAAAACGTTAAGCAAAATATAAGGTTTGTGCACATTATCGTCATACATCTACATTTGTTTTCTTGATGTTAACATGCTTTATTTTATTAGACCCTCTAGCTAGACTTTAAGTAATAAAATAAGTAGCTTCCCACTGGGCAAAAACTTGTTTTCACGTCATTTCAACAAAAATATTCAATGTGATGACGTGTAATCAACGTGGAAAACTGATTGGATTTGCAAAAAATCATTAAGGGAATTTCGTAATTTCTTCAACCAACTTTGAACCTAAATCCAATGGCATGGTGAAATTCTTTTGCTTTTCACATTAGTTGACAACTCAACCATATATAAATCAAAACTAGATGTGTTGAACTGACATTTGTGCCCAGTGGGCTTGCACAAGACTTGGCTTGTGTGATTCGGAATGGCTCATGGGACCAGGAGCCTATCCCATGTTTCTGTAGTGTGAGGCATCTTGATGTACAAGCAGACCAACTGGACAGGACACTAGTGTCGTGTCTTTGGCTATGCCGGATTAAGTGATATGACATGCTATTCTATAACATGTCTCCGTAATTAATATTACCTGATTGAGCTAATCATGTAAATGTAATTAACTAGAGAGTCGGGCACCATGAAATAATATTTATAGAGCTGTTATCTTCCGAATAAACTCTTAAAGACCTAGTAATATTTTACATCAATAGCAGTCAATATTAATCGTCATCTTAATTCAGTCTCATCTGAAAGTTGTACATTCTTGGTTATCTGCACGAACCCTGGCTCACAAGTTGAACCAGTAATACAAAATGGGGTTTAATTATTTATTTACTATTCAAATCAAATGTATTTATATAGCTCTTCGTACATCAGCTGATATCTTAAAGTGCTGTACAGAAACCCAGCCTAAAACCCCAAACAGCAAGCAATGCAGGTGTTGAAGCACGTTGGCTAGGAAAAACTCCCTAGAAAGGCCAAAACCTAGGAAGAAACCTAGAGAGGAACCAGGCTATGAGGGGTGACCAGTCCTCTTCTGGCTGTGCCGGGTGGAGATTATAACAGAACATGGCCAAGATGTTCAAATGTTCATAAATGACCAGCATGGTCAAATAATAGATCTGGGACAGGTAGCACGTCCGGTGAACCGGTTAGGATTCCATAGCCGCATGCAGAACAGTTGAAACTGGAGCAGCAGCGCGGCCAGGTGGACTAGGGACAGCAAGGAGTCATCATGCCAGGTAGTCCTGAGGCATGGTCCAAGGGCTCAGGTCCTCCGAGGGAGAGAAAGAAAGAGAGAAAGAGAGAATTAGAGAAAGCATACTTACATTCACACAGGACACATTTACTAAATACCTAACTAATCACACAGAATTACACATACACATAATTAAATCATAACTTGATTACAAATGACATTATAAAGGAAAACATCCCTAGGGGGCGGAACAGATGTGACAGCTTGTTACACAAAAGAAAAGGGGCGGGGTTTGAGTGAAAGAGCGGGAAGACTGAGGAACAAAGGGCGAAGCTGTGCTATCTTAAATACAGTATCTTATGCATTCTAAATTACCGCCCATTTGGAAAAGGAAAATGCAATAAATATTTACTCTGAGCTGCGCTCAGGTTGGTGGTAGATGGAAGGCCGTGTTGCCCAACCGAGTCCTTCGTCCTTTGAAGAATGTCTCTGCTGGTAAATTGAATACGTTGTAGTAACGTCGTTGTGTGGTAGACGGGATACTCTGTCTGTTCCTTCCTAGCCCTCGTTTGCAGCGGCTGTTGCTAACTCAACGGCTAGGAGGTATCACTTCTGTAGTGAATAAGAGTTCAAAGTTCATACCATTCGCAACCAAAACTCACGCTGATGTTGGCTTCGTTCTGTAGTTATTATCTGAACCGTTCTGACATCGGACCGTTGTCCTCACGTCCTCGGAACAGGAGGTTATATTGTCGTCAAGGGCTTATAATTTTGAATAATTTCATATTGAAACATTTAAATTGAACAACAATTCCATGTGAAAGTGTAGACTTTCCACTGTAGAGTTTATGTCATCTTATCATTGATGAGAATGTCTCAGATGACAACCGAACTGACATCATATTCATTAAGTACCACCGCATATGTTCAATTGGTCGGATTACCAGAATATAGTTCATTTCCCCCCACCTTCTGATGTTCCCAGAATCTCTATGTTAACCAAAGAGTTTTGCAAATGTAACATCAGTAGGGTAGAGAGAAGAAAAAGGGGGGAAGAGGTATTTATGACTGTCATAAACCTACCCCCAGGCCAACGTCATGACACTAGTCTATCGCTGGGCCTTACCCCCAATGTATCTCCTTAATACTGAGTGCCAAGCAGAGACTCATCTGGTCCCATTTTAACAGTCTTTGTCATAAGCCTGAGATCCAGGGCCGGTGCCAGAACAAATCAGTTGAATATGCATTTGACTTCATGGGACTTCCGGTATTTTGAATTTTGTTAATGGCTGTTATAATGAAGACCAAAGGCAGCTAGTGAGTTTCAAGTTTGTGGAAGCTTACAATTTATCCTACAATTTTACTTATCTGCGTGCCAGTTATGATTATTTTTATATGCACATTTTTGTAATGTTTTAGTTTCTCAAAATTATTGTCACGTGGTTAATTATACAAATATGAATTAAAATGGTTAAAATCTAAAAGTTTAAATTAAACTAATGCAAGAGCACCAGCCTTTGCCATATGGACACATTGATAGCCTACACCATGATCCATTGGTGGCTAAAGAAATTAGTGCATGGAACTCAGAGATAGCCTATAAGCCAACGCAGCACTAGGCCTATAACTTACATCTTCATCTAAGTAAAATACATAGGTGTTAAAGACAACAAATAAAAAACATTAGAACCTATCCTGATAAAATGCACGTTCTTTCAATTGCATGCCTATGTGTCTCCCTTTCTGTCTATCTTGACTTGAGCTATAGCTAGTGAAGTGCAACATTGAATCAACTCAGCAGGTTGGCTTGCTCTCCCTCAAAGTTATCAGGACAGAGAAACCACACTCATGCTCATTGCTCACATGGAGCGCTCTCTGACAAAACTCCTAAATTATGTTTATGAAATAAACCAAAACTTGTTTCCCACAAGTGTAGCAGGTTGTGAACTCTGCAAACAACATTTGCACTTTGAGAATGAGAACAGTAAATGAATGTAACCAAATGAGGGGGATTAACGGTGCATTTACTAAGCATGTCTTCGCCACACACCCCTCATCTTGTCTCAACATTTTAAATTATACTCAAGACACATTATCTTCACATTTTACATGCTTTTCACTGACATCCGCAACTCAATAATCAGCTAGGCTTTTTGCCACGTACTCTGCCCAAATGGCTGGCTTTCCTAATAGGCACAGGCCTATGCACTTGTGATTTGAAATAATCCACAGCCATTTTTTTAAAGAAGCTAATGATCCTCTATGGCTAAGTCATGCTCTCTAGTAAAGTATTTTGACTGGAGTAATTAAATCATTTTGGCAAAACATCTATTTACTTTAGGGAAAGCCAGCATCCGAACAGTGCACTGTGCACCCGTCAACTTTCCATTCTAATTCACAAGTGGCTGAAACCAGAGATCTGTGTATAATGACGAGGCGCTCATGTCTCCACCCTAACAATGCAAATCGTTGTCCCAAAGGTGGGAATGCAGGCAATAAGCTTAGGTCTGCATATTATGTCCATAGAAATGCATTGGGTTTATTTAGTCCCTTTATTTAGCCCTCTCACTTGGCCTCTTCCTCTCTGCTGAAACTAGGGAGCTCAACAGCGCCGCTGTGTCTTAGTATCTGATGCTGTCTGGACAGAAGAAGTATAACATGCCATACTCCTTTTCTCCAGACAGCATCAGATACATGGTCACACAAAAGGAGACAGAGGGGCGCTGTTTCGCTCACTCGGATGCTTTATCTGAGACTGTTGAGTCTTTCTGTCATCTCGTGTCTCGGTCAAATATTATCAATATTTCAATATTTTATTTGGATGGGCAAGGATGGTACGGTAGACACAGAAAGTGAAATTGTGTGAATTTCCATTTATCCCCAGGCTTTGTTCTCTAAACATTTACTGTACATATTGTACTGTACATAAAATAATCTGACAAATATATCACGTTTTCCAGCTATGAGAGCACCATGGAGCAAGGCACCTCCTGGACAGTGGTCAGCCCTATCATCTTCACCTACAAGGTGACTGAGTCCCTGGGCCTGCTGGACCCCAGCAACGACACCCTGCTCCTGGGGCACATTAGGGACCCCCAGCAGCTGGAGGCCCTGAGGAACAGCATCAGCACCAAGCCCCTCAGGCGCTTCGTGGTCATGGACCAGACCGTCTACAACCTCTACGGCTGCCAGCTCACAGACTACTTTGAGGCCCATAATGTTCTCTACAGGATCCTGCCTCTGCCCACCACCGAGGAGAACAAGTCCATGGAGCTGGTGATGAGGATCCTGGAGGAGGTCCATAAGTTCTCCCTGGACAGACGCACAGAGCCCATCATAGCCATCGGAGGAGGAGTCTGCCTGGACATAGTGGGCTTGGCGGCATCCCTGTACAGGAGACGCACCCCCTACATCCGTGTCCCTACCACCCTGCTCTCTTATGTTGACGCCAGCGTGGGGGCAAAGACTGGGGTGAACTTTGCCAACTGTAAAAATAAGCTGGGTGGCTACATACCCCCGGTGGCTGCTTTCCTAGACCGCTCCTTCATTCAAACTGTTTCTCGAAGACACATCTCCAATGGGCTGGCCGAAATGTTAAAGGTACAGTGGCAATGCCTGACAGCAACAGATATGAATTAGATATTGGACTGTACATGAACTTAAGATACAATGCTGTACTATTTGACTGTATACTATACTGTAGAGAACAATATACAGTACATCATATGTTGATGCTCATTTAGCTCTGTAGATCTGGTTTTATGTACTGGTATTTAATGTAAATGTAATGTAGATGTGTGCTCTACAGATGGCCTTGATGAAACACAGAGGTCTCTTTGAGCTTCTGGAGACCAACGGCCGGTTCCTGTTGGACTCCAAGTTCCAGTCTGACAGCGGTCTTCAGGGGGACAACAAAGATGCTGCCTCCGTGTCCACACGCATGGCCATAGAAGCCATGCTAGAGGAGCTGGCCCCCAACCTGTGGGAGGACGATTTAGACAGACTAGTAGACTTTGGTCACCTTATCAGCCCAGAGCTGGAAATGGTACAGTACAACCAATTTTTACCGCTTCACCTTAAATAACCACAAAGCCAAATAGTTCCATGAGCTACTGTATGTAACCGGATTTGAACCAATATGTCATCATGTCATGTTTGTCACTTCCTGTTCCATTTTTAGTGTAACTATGTGCCAGATGAGCATGGTGTCAGGTTTACTCACACCTGTTTGTGTTAGTTAGCGGCAATAAACAGTGTGGCTATGAGTAATACTGCACTCTAGAGAGTTGTGCATGGATACAGTACTGAACGCTGACCTTCTTATTACAGAAGGTGCTCCCTTCCTTGCTGCACGGAGAGGCGGTGAACATCGATATGTCCTACATGGTTTATGTGGCCCGTGAGAGAGGCCTCATGACAGAGGAGGAGAAGCTGCGGATTATAGGCTGCATGGGGGGGCTGGAGCTGCCTGTGTGGCACCAGGATGTTACCATGGCACTAGTGCAGCACTCACTTTGTGAGAGGCTGAAACACTCTGGTGGGCTGGTCAGGATGCCTCTACCCATTGGCCTAGGGCATGCAGGTAAAGAGACAGACGTGTTTTTCAGTTAGAGTTCAGCACATTAACAAAGATAAAAAATTCATACATTTTCAAAGCTCGTGTTAACAATCTCCCTTTTCTCTCCAACTGTAGAGATCTATAATGACACAGGTGATGACACCCTGTACAGAGCGTTTGAGAAGTGGTGTGATGAGCTGCGACCAAGCGACCTGAACTAGTCCAAACATTTTGCATTACTGTAGATTATTTACTTTTAATGATTTAAATGATTAAAACAAGGATGTGGCATTTCTGCTTGACATGTTGGCACAGATATCTAGAATGCTCAACAGTTGTTGTAGCTGATATTTGTTGGTGCTGTTGATTGTTCAGGTTGACTTGATTTGATAGAAAATTGCAAGCGATGTCTTGTCCTATTGAACAATACAGGCCCCTCACAGTTTTACTACTGCATTACAAAAAGGGAAATTCAAAACTTTATCTATGATGACTTTGTATTGCTATTGATGTTTTTGATGTCTCAAATGTTCTCATTAAATCGTTTAAGAAATGAATACTTTTTGTGTTTTAAATACACAATTACAAACACTTTATTTAGGAGCAATGCACTTTTAAATTGTACAAAATACAGTTGAAGTCTGAAGTTTACATACACTTAAATCATTAAAACTCGTTTTTCAACCACTCCACAAATTTCTTGTTAACAAAGTATAGTTTTGGAAAGTCAGTTAGGATATCTACTTTGTGCATGACACAAGTAATTTTTCCAAACATTTGTTTACAGCCAGATTATTTCACTTATAATTCACTGTATCACAAATCCAGTGGTTCAGAAGTTTACATACAGTAAATTGACTGTGCCTTTAAACAGCTTGGAAAATCCCGAAAATGATGTCATGGCTTTTGAAGCTTCTGATAGGCTAATTGACATCATGTGAGTCAATTGAAGGTGTACCTGTGGATGTATTTCAAGGCCTACCTTCAAACTCAGTGCCTCTTTGCTTGACATGGGAAAATCAAAGGAAATCAACCAAGACCTGGTGCACTTCACAAAATAGATGGCATCATGAGGCTGAGAAATGTTGTGGATATATTGAAGCATCAAAACATCAGTCGGGAAGTTAAAACTTGGTTGCAAATGGGTCTTTCAAATGGACAATGACCCCAAGCATACTTCCAAAGTTGTGGCAAAATGGCTTGAGGACAACAAAGTCAAGGTATTGGAGTGACAATTACTAAAGCCCTGACCTCAATCCCATAGAAAATTTCTGGGCAGAACTGAAAAAGCGTGTGCGAGCAAGGAGGCCTAAAAACCTGACTCAGTTACACCAGCTCTGTCAGGTAGAATGGGCCAAAATTCACCCAACTTATTGTGGGAAGCTTGTGGAAGGCTACCTGAAATGTTTGACTCAAGTTAAACAATTTAAAGGCAATGCTACCAAATGCTAATTATATTGAGGTTCAGTGAATGGATTTTAGGGTGTTTTCACATATAGTCCTCATTAAAAGAACCAATCTCAGTCCTCTTTAAAAGAACCGATCCCAATCCTCTTTAAAGTGAATTTTAGGGTACAATTAGCAAAAGTGCTCAGTCCTCTTTGCATTCACATTGCTATATTTAAAAAGCAACCAAGATCTTTTTCCAAGATTTACTCAGTGCGCTCTGGGTTTTTACAAAGTGCAGGACAAGTCATTTTTTATCAGAATGTGTTATCGGACAGCTAGATATACCTACTTACATTTTGTAAGCTAATAGATTGCATTTAGTTAAAAGATGAGACATAATAATTGTAACCAGAAGATACTGTAAATATTATTGGTAACAGAATAAATAGCAGAAGAATAACTGCATATTAAATAATGTTGTAATTGTCAATTGTACACCCAATGTAGGCTACTGCTAGAACATATTTTGTACCCTATGTTGGCGTCCTCACACTATTCAAACCCCACAATCGAATAAACAGTTTATGAAACATTTTTAGCCTATAGATCACATGTTGCAAACAAATAATCTGAACTAAAAACATATTTTGGAATTTCTGTGCATCATTGACAATCGCTAATCAATATGGCTATCCAAAAACAGCATGTTTTTCCCTGCAGATCATATCCTCTCTTTTGTGGCACCAATGTGAGAGGGTTTATGGTACGGGAAATGATGTTGCAGTAGTCTAGTGTGTGGTGCGGGAGTAATGATAAGCGAACCTGGGGAGCTTTGTGTTCACATTGCCCTTAAAAAGAGAACTGGACCACGGAATTCAAGTGAACCAAACTCAGACCACCTCTCGAAATGCTCTTTTGAGGGTGCTGAGTTCCTTGGGAGTGTTCACACTGCACAACAATTTAAGTGAACCACACTGTGTTCACAAAAATTGTCTGAAAGGGACTACGTTGGTGTGAAAACAAACACCCTGAAACAACCACTAATCTTTCTGAAATTAAAGGCACCTAAATCTATGCTAGGTAAAGCTCCGCCTGGTCACTTCACTGGTCACTTTAACAACACCCACCCGTAGCACACGTTCCAGCAGGTATATCTCACTGATCATCCCCAAAGCCGACACCTCATTTGGCCACCTATCCTTCCAGTTCTCTGCTGCCAGTGACTGGAACGAATTGCAAGAATCTCTTTAAACTTTAAACATCAGCTATCTGAGCAGCTAACCAATCGCTGCAGCTGTACATAGTCCATCTGTAAATTGCCCACCCAATCTACCTACCTCATCCCCATACTGTTTTTATTTGATTTACTTTTCTGCTCTTTTGCACACCAGTATCTCTACTAGCACATCATTATATGGTCATTTATCACTCCAGTGTTAATCTGCTAAATTGTAATTATTTGATCCTATGGCCTATTTATTGCCTACCTCCTCATGCCTTTTGCACACACTGTATATAGACTTTCTTTCTTTTTCTACTGTTTTATTAGCATGTTTATTGTTTACTCCATGTGTGTTGTTGTCTGTGTCACACTGCTTTGCTTTATCTTGGCCAGGTCGCAGTTGCAAATGAGAACTTAAATAAAGGTGAAATAAAAATAAATAAATAATTGTTCACAGAGCTCCACCGATACAAATCAGCATGGGGTAGGCGTGTCAAACATATGGTCTGTGGGGATATGGGGATGCTCTACCGAAATAACCCAATATTTGGTTTTAAAAAATGTAATCACGCATGACGCATTCTCAGTATGAGGAAATATAATGTTTTATAGTATGTGAATTTTTTGAAAATCGAGCATGCTTTAAATGCATTGATGTTATACTAATTTTGGTATTTCATCTAGTAGAATTTGCATTGGAGGAGGGGGGCTGCGAGTTTTGATACCTAGATCTCATCTAGAAAACAACAAAACAACGTGTAATATTGCGAATAGTGAAGCTTCTACGGTGGTATTCAAATGTAAGTAGTTTTTGTTCCGTTTAAAATGTTCACGACTATTTCATCGTGCATCTTTGAAAACAGATTTTCAGCCTGCTGCCTTCTGTGCCTTTAGCTAGCTACACGGTTTAGTAGGACTAGAAGTTATAACTGTTTGAACAGTAACGTTAGCTACAGGGTTACTTTCTGTTGAGCGACAACTTCATATTTAACATTAGACTAGTTAGCTAGCAAGCTAGTTTCATTGCACATAGCCTGTTATGGTGAAAGTAATGGTATCCTTCACCGGACCATTTGTTAGCGGGGTGCGCGATAATAGCGTTTCAATCGGTGACGTCACTCGCTCTGAGACCTTGAAGTAGTTGTTCCCGCGGCTTTTGTGGAGAGATAGGTAACGATGCTTCATGGGAGGCAGTTGTAGATGTGTGCAGAGGGTCCCTGGTTGGAGCGAGGAGAGGGATGGAAGCTGTACTGTTACATATGTGTGAAGATATGTTAGAAAGGTGCAGCTATTCCAGAGAAAAGTACTGCAATTGTCATAATACCTTTTACAGGGCTTTACATGTACCCACCTCAAGTTACTCCACCTCAAGAATTGCATTTGGCGGAAGGCTCGGCATACTGGCTCTCGGTCAGGAAAATGAGAAATAAGTGCTCTCAGGCTATCTGGAAGGCCAAAGTTAGTTACTTTAAGGAGCAGTTCCCTCTCTGTGGGTCTAACCCCAAGAAGTTCTGGAAAACTACCTGGACAATAAACTCTCCTCCTCACAGCTGCCCATGGTCCTTAATGTTGATTATGTGGTTGTTACTGACAAGGAGCACATGGCTGAGCGCTTTAATCACCACTTCATTAAGTCAGGATTCCTATTTGACTCAGCCATGCCTCCTTGCCCGTCTAACATTTCCTAATCTCCCACCCCTTCTAATGCGACTAGCCCCGATGCTCCTCCGCTTTATTCCCCTAACCCGCTACAAAGTTTCCCCTGCAGGCGGTCACTGAGTCCGAGGTGCTAAAGGAGCTCCTTAAACTTGACCCCAAAAAAACATCTAGGTAAGGTGGTTTAGACCCTTTCTTCTTTAAGGTTGCTGTCCCTACCATTGCCAAGTGATGACCTTTTTAACCTGTCTCTCCTCTCTGGGGAGGTTCCCATTGCTTGGAAGGCAGCCATGGTGCGTCCTTTATTTAAAGGGGGAGCTAAAGCTGATCCTAACTGTTATAGGCAAATGTATATTTTGCCCTGTTTATCAAAAGTGTTGGAAAAACTTGTCAATAATCAACTGACTGCCTTTCTTGATGTCTATAGTATTCTCTCTGGTATGTAATCTGGTTTCCGCGCAGGTTATGGATGTGTCACTGCAACCTTAACCTCTTGAACCTATAGGGGCACTGTGTCATTATTGGATAAAAGACGTGCCCGTTTTAAGCGCAATATTTTGTCACGAAAAGATGCTCGACTATGCATGGAATTGACAGCCTTGGAAAGACACAACTCTGACGTCTCCAAAACTGCAAAGATATTATCTGTGCGTGCCCCAGAACTAATGCAACAGGCGAAACCAAGATGATACAGGAAATGCCCCGGATTCTGAAGGCGCTGTGTTCCAATGTCTCCTTATATGGCTGTGAATGCGCCAGGAATGAGCCTGCGCTTTCTGTATATTCCCCGAGGTGTCTGCAGCATTGTGACGTGTTTGTAGGCATATCACTGGAAGATTGACCATAAGAGACTACATTTACCTGGTGTCCCGCCCGGTGTCCTGTGTGCGTAATCAGTAAGTCCATGCGCGTTCCATTTCTTCAGAATTGAAAGTAAACTGCCACGATGGATTTTATCGTCGATAGATAGGTGAAAAACACCTTGAGGATTGATTCTAAACATCGTTTGCCATGTTTCTGTCGATATTATGGAGTTAATTTGGAAAAAAGTTTGCGTTTTAATGACTTTTTTTTTTTTTCTCTCTTACCCAAACGTGATGAACAAAACGGAGTGATTAGTCGACACAAATAATATTTTTTGTAAAACGGAACATTTGCTATCTAACAGAGTCTCCTCATTGAAAACATCTGAAGTTCTTCAAAGGTAAATTATTTTATTTGAATGCTTTTATGTTTTTTTGTGGAAAATGTTGCATGCTGAATGCTAGGCTTAATGCAATGCTAGGCTATCAATACTCTTACACAAATGCTTGTTTAGCTATGGTTCAAAAGCATATTTTGAAAATCTGAGATGACAGTGTTGTTAACAAAAGGCTAAGCTTGAGAGCTAGCATATTTATTTAATTTCATTTGCAATTTTCATGAATAGTTAACGTTGTGTTATGCTAATGAGCTTGCTGATAGATTTACACAATCCTGGATACAGGGTTTTTTTCGTAGCTAAACGTGACGCAGAAAACGGAGCGATTTGTCCTAAACAAATAATCTTTCAGGAAAAACTGAACATTTGCTATCTGAGTCTCCTCATTGAAAACATCTGAAGTTCTTCAAAGGTAAATTATTTTATTTGAATGCTTTTCTGTTTTTTTGTGTAAATGTTGCCAGCTGAATGCTAACACTAAATGCTACGCTAAATGCTACGTTAGCCATCAATACTGTTACACAAATGCTTGTTTTGCAATGGTTGAGAAGCATATTTTGAAAATCTGAGATGACAGTGTTGTTAACAAAAGGCTAAGCTTGAGAGCTAGCATATTTATTTCATTTCATTTGCGATTTTCATGAATAGTTAACGTTGCGTTATGGTAATGAGCTTGAGTCTGTATTCACGATCCCGGATCCGGGATGGGGAGATCAGAAAGGTTAAAGGTCCTAAATGATGTCACGATTGCTCTTGATTCTAAGAAATGTGCTGCTGTTTTTATTGACTTGTCTCAGCCACTGCCTGTCACCAAGGGAGTACCCCAAGGTTCGATCATAGGCCCCACGCTCTTCTCAATTTACATCAACAACATAGCTCAGGCAGTAGGGAGCTCTCATCCATTTATATGCCGTCTTATATTCAGCTTGCCCCTCCCTGGATTTTGTGGTAAATGCTCTACAACAAAGCTTTCTTAGTGTCCAACAAGCTTTTTCTGCCCTTAACCTTGTTCTGAACACCTCCAAAACAAAGGTCATGTGGTTTGGTAAGAAGAATGCCGCTCTCCCCACAGGTGTGATTACTACCTCTGAGGGTTTAGAGCTTGAGGTAGTCACCTCATACAAGTACTTGAGAGTATGACAAGACAGGATACTGTCCTTCTCTCAGCACATATAAAATCTGCAGGCTATTATTGTAATCACTCCTCTTTCACCCCAGCTGCCAAACTAATCCTGATTCAAATGACCATCCTACCTATGCTAGATTATAGAGACGTAGTTTATAGATCGGCAGATATGGTTGCTCTCGAGCGGCTAGATGCTCTTTACCATTCGGCCATCAGATTTGCCACCAATGATCCTTAAAGGACACATCACTGCACTCTATACTCATCTGTAAACTGGTCATCTCTGTATACCCATCGCAAGACCCACTGGTTGATGCTTATTTATAAGACCCTCTTAGGCCTCACTCCCCCCTATCTGAGATACCTACTGCAGCCCTCATCCTCCACATACAACAACCATTCTGCCAGTCACATTCTGTTAAAGGTCCCCAAAGCACACACATCCCTGGGTCGCTCCTCTTTTCAATTGGCTGCAGCTAGCGACTGGAACGAGCTGCAACAAACACTCAAATTGGACCTTTTTATCTCCATCACTTCATTCAAAGTCTCAATCATGGAAACTCTTACTGACAGCTGTGGCTTCTTCACATGATGTATTGTTGTCTCTACCTTCTTTCCATTTGTGCTGTTGTATGTGTCCAATAATGTTTGAACCATGTTTTGTGCTACTACCATGATGTGCTGCTGCCATGTTGTGATGCTACCATGTTAACATGTTGTGTTGCGACTAGAGGTCGACCGATTATGATTTTTCAACGCCGATACCGATATTGATTATTGGAGGACCAAAAAAAGCTGATACTGATTAATCGGACGATTTTTAACATTTATTTGTAATAATGACAATTACAACAATACTGAATGAACACTTATTTATTTATAAAATCAATTTAGCCTCAAATAAATAATGAAACATGTTCAAGTTGGTTTAAATAATGCAAAAACAAAGTGTTGGAGAAGAAAGTAAAAGTGCAATATGTGCCATGTAAGAAAGCTAACGTTTAAGTTCCTTGCTCAGAACATGAGAACATATGAAAGCTGGTGGTTCCTTTTAACATGAGTCTTCAATATTCCCAGGTAAGAAGTTTAGGTTGTAGTTATTATAGGAATTATAGGACTATTTCTCTCTTTACGATTTGTATTTCATATACCTTTGACTATTGGATGTTCTAATAGGAACTATACTATTGCCAGTGTAACAGTATAGCTTCCGTCATAAACAGCGCAATGCTTGAAGCATTTCGAAGAGCTGTTGGCAAAACGCACGAAAGTGCTGTTTGAATGAATGCTTACGAGCCTGCTGGTGCCTACCATCACTCAGTCAGACTGCTCTATCAAATCATAGACTTAATTATAACATAATAACACACAGAAATACGAGCCTTAGGTCATTAATATGGTCGAATCCGGAAACTATCATCTCGAAAACAAAACGTTTATTCTTTCAGTGAAATACGGAACCCTTCCGTATGTTATCTAACGGGTGGCATCCATAAGCCTAAATATTCCTGTTACATTGCACAACCTTCAATGTTATGTCATAATTACTTAAAATTCTGGCAAATTAGTTCGCAACGAGCCAGGCGGCCCAAACTGTTGCATTTGTACCCTGACTCTCCGTGCAATGAACACAAGAGAAGTGACACAATTTCACCTGGTTAATATTGCCTGCAAACCTAGATTTATTTTAGCTAAATATGCAGGTTTAATAATATATACTTCTGTGTATTGATGTTAAGAAATGCATTGATGTTTATGGTTAGGTACAGTCGTGCAACGATTGTGCTTTTTTCACAAATGCGTTTAGCGAAGGTTGCTGACTTTGTTATGAAGAAACAGTCTTCACAGTTCGCAACGAGCCAGGCGGCCCAAACTGCTGCATATACCCTGACTCTGTTGCAAGAGAAGGGACACATTTTCCCTATGCAAAATAAATTCATGTTAGCAGGCAATATTAACTAAATATGCAGGTTTAAAAATATATACTTGTGTATTGATTTTAAGAAAGGCATTGATGTTTATGGTTAGGTACACGTTGGAGCAACGACAGTCCTTTTTCGCGAATGTGCACCGCATCGATTATATGCAACGCAGGACACGCTAGATAAACTAGTAATATCATCAACCATGTGTAGTTAACTAGTGATTATGATTGATTGAGTGATAGATTGTTTTTTATAAGACAAGTTTAATTGGCTTACCTTGGCTTCTTACTGCATTTGTGTAACAGGCAGGCTCCTCATGGAGTGCAATGTAAAGCAGGTGGATAGAGCGTTGGACTAGTTAACCGTAAGGTTGCAAGATTGAATCCCCGAGCTGACAAGGTAAAAATCTGTTGTTCTGCCCCTGATCAAGGCTGTTAACCCACCGTTCCTAGGCCGTCATTGAAAATAAGAATGTGTTCTTAACTGACTTGCTTAGTTAAATAAAGGTGTAAAAAAAAATCAGCCAAATCAGTGTCCAAAAATACCGATATCTGATTGTTATGAAAACTTGAAATCGGCCCTAATTAATCGGTCATTCCGATTAATCGGTCGACCTCTAGTTGCTACCATGCTGTGTTGTTATGCGTTGCTGCCATGCTATGTTGTTGTCTTAGGTCTCTCTTTATGTAGTGTTGTGGTGTCTTGTCATGATGTGTGTTTTGTCCTATATATTTTTTGTTTTGTTATTTTAATCCCAGCCCCCGTCCCCGTAGGAGGCCTTTTGGTAGGCCGTCATTGTAAATAAGAATTTATTCTTAAGTGATTTGCCAAGATAAATAAAGGAGAGAAAAAAAGTAGTATGTTTGACGCTGAACGCTATCCTTTTTCATATTTTCCAGGAGTTGAACGCTCCCCCCACCGGAGTCAGCACGGAGGGAGGAGAGGCCTCAGCCTGGAAGTGGTATACTGTGATGGATGAGGCAATGCAGGGCTTTCCACTCCATCATCCCACCGATCATCATCTCCTCATCCTCCCAAGGTGCAGAGTGGGCTTGTCTCCTTCCCAGAAGGGTCCAGATGTGGAGGCGCAAGAAGGAGGTGACTGCCAGAGAGGCCTTATGGCCATTTTAGAGGCCATGATTAGGAAGTAGTTTTATTCCTCTTTTCAGTCTACTGCATCTCCCATTCCTCTCAAGCTTCAGGTGACTCTTCAATTGATACATGCATAGGCTTAGGGTATACTCAAGGTTACTCCAAAATACGTTGTTCCAAATTCTAGATACTTAGCTAATGTTAGCCCAAAACAAGAGCACGAAATGTCACTGAGTAAGGAAAACAGACTATCCTTTTTGGTTCATACTGTATGTGAAGCTCGCCAATGTGCAATCATTGGACAATAAATTAGACGAGGTACCATCATGAATATTCTACCAACGGGACATCAAAAACTTGAATATCCAATGTTTCACGGAATCGTGGCTGAATGACGACATGGATATTCCGCTAGCGGGATATACGCAGCACCGGCAAGATAGAACAGCACACTCCGGTAAAATGCATATTGGTGCAGCTGGTGCATGAAACATAAGGAAGCCTCTAGATTTTGCTTGCCTGAAGTAGAGTATATTGTGATAAATTGCAGGCCACACTACTTGCCTAGAGAGTTTTCAGCTATACTTTTCGTGGCTGTTTATTTACCACCACAGACAGATGCTGGCACTAAGACCGCACTCAGTCAGCTGTATAAGGAAATAAGCAAACAGGAAAGCACTCACCCAGAGGCGGCGCTTCTAGTGGCCGGAGACTTTAGTGCAGGGAAACTTAAATCAGTTCTACCAAATTTCTATCAACATGTTAAATGTGCAACCAGAGGGAAAAAAAATTATAGATCACATGTACTCCACACAGAGACACATAGAAAGCTCTCCCTCGCCCTCCATTTGGTAAATCCGACCACAACTCTATCCTCCTGATTCTTGCTTGCAAGCAAAAATTAAAGCTGGAAGCACCAGTGATTCGGTCTATAAAAAAGTGGTCAGATGAAGCAGATGCTAAACCTCAGGACTGTTTTGCTATCACAGACTGGAACATGTTCCAGGATTCTTCCGATGGCATTGACGAGTGCACCACATCAGTCACTGGCTTTATCAATAAGTGCACCGAGGACGTCGTCCCCACAGTGACTGTACGTACATACCCCAACCAGAAGACATGGATTACAGGCAACATTCGCACTGAGCTAAAGGGTAGAGCTGCCGCTTTCAAGGTGCGGGACTCTAACCCGGAAGCTTAAAATAAATCCTGCTATGCCCTGCGATGAACCATCAAACAGGCAAAGCGTCAATACAGGGCTAAGATTGAATCATACTACACCGGCTCCGACGCTCGTCTTATGAGGCAGGGCTTGCAGACTATTACTGTTATGGTGAGTGAATGAGGACCCAAAAGCGAACTAACTTAAACAGAGCTTCTTTAATAACCAAACATAGGTAGGCTCAGATAGACCGGCAGATTCCGACAGGACAGGACAAGGTTACAGCAAACATGACGATAGTCTGGCTCAGGCATGAAACACAACAAACAAGAATCCGACAAGGACAGGAACAGAAACAGAGAGAGATATAGGGACCTAATCAGAGGGAAAAAGGGAACAGGTGGGAAACGGGGTGAATGGGTAGTTAGAGGAGACAAGGAACAGCTGGGGGAAAGCGGGGGAGAAAAGGTAACCTAACAACGACCAGCAGAGGGAGACAGGGTGAAGGGAAAGGACAGAGACAAGACACAACATGACAGTACATGACAGTACCCCCCCACTCACCGAGCGCCTCCTGGCGCACTCGAGGAGGAAACCTGGCGGCAACGGAGGAAATCCTCGATCAGCGCACGGTCCAGCACGTCCCGAGAGGGAACCCAACTCCTCTCCTCAGGACCGTACCCCTCCCAATCTACGAGGTACTGGTGACCACGGCCCCGAGGACGCATGTCCAAAATTCTACGGACCCTGTAGATGGGTGCGCCCTCGACAAGGATGGGGGGGGGGGGGGGAAGACGAGCGGGGGCGCGAAGGACGGGCTTGATGCAGGAGACATGGAAGACCGGGTGGACGCGACGAAGGTATCGCGGAAGAAGAAGTCGAACTGCGACAGGATTAATGACCCGAGAAATACGGAACGGACCAATGAACCGCGGGGTCAACTTGCGAGAAGCCGTCTTAAGGGGAAGGTTCTGAGTGGAGAGCCAAACTCTCTGACCGCGACAATATCTAGGACTCTTAGTTCTACGCTTATTAGCAGCCCTCACAGTCTGCGTCCTATAACGGCAAAGTGCAGACCTGACCCTCTTCCAGGTGCGCTCGCAACGTTGGACAAAAGCCTGAGCGGAGGGGACGCTGGACTCGGCGAACTGAGATGAGAACAGCGGAGGCTGGTACCCGAGGCTACTCTGAAAAGGAGATAGCCCGGTCGCAGACGAAGGAAGCGAGTTGTGGGCGTATTCTGCCCAGGGGAGCTGTTCTGACCAAGACGCAGGGTTACGAAAAGAAAGACTGCGTAAGATGCGACCAATAGTCTGATTGGCCCGTTCTGCTTGACCGTTAGACTGGGGGTGAAAGCCGGAAGAGAGACTGACGGAAGCCCCAATCAAACGGCAAAACTCCCTCCAAAATTGAGACGTGAATTGCGGACCTCTGTCCGAAACGACATCTGACGGAAGGCCATGAATTCTGAAAACATTCTCGATGATGATTTGTGCCGTCTCTTTAGCAGAAGGAAGCTTAGCAAGGGGAATGAAATGAGCCGCCTTAGAGAACCTATCGACAACCGTAAGAATAACAGTCTTCCCCGCTGACGAAGGCAGTCCGGTGACAAAATCTAAGGCGATGTGAGACCACGGTCGAGAGGGAATAGGAAGCGGCCTGAGACGGCCGGCAGGAGGAGAGTTACCGGACTTAGTCTGCGCGCAGACCGAACAAGCAGCCACGAAACGACGCGTGTCATGCTCCCGGGTGGGCCACCAAAAACGCTGGCGAATGGAAGCAAGCGTACCCCGAACGCCAGGGTGGCCGGCTAACTTGGCAGAGTGAGCCCACTGAAGAACGGCCAGACGAGTAGGAACGGGAACGAAAAGAAGGTTCCTAGGACAAGCGCGCGGCGACGGAGTGTGAGTGAGCGCTTGTTTTACCTGCCTCTCAATTCCCCAGACAGTCACCCCGACAACACGCCCCTCAGGGAGAATCCCCTCGGGGTCAGTGGAGGCTACTGAAGAACTGAAGAGACGAGACAAAGCATCAGGCTTGGTGTTCTTAGAGCCCGGACGATAAGAAATCACGAACTCGAAACGAGCGAAAAACAGCGCCCAACGCGCCTGACGCGCATTAAGTCGTTTGGCAGAACGGATGTACTCAAGGTTCCTATGGTCAGTCCAAACGACAAAAGGAACGGTCGCCCCCTCCAACCACTGTCGCCATTCGCCTAGGGCTAACCGGATGGCGAGCAGTTCGCGGTTACCCACATCATAGTTACGTTCCGACGGCGACAGGCGATGAGAAAAATACGCGCATGGGTGGACCTTGTCGTCAGAGAGGGAGCGCTGAGAAAGGATGGCTCCCACGCCCACCTCTGACGCGTCAACCTCGACAACGAACTGTCTAGAGACGTCAGGTGTAACAAGGATAGGAGCGGATGTAAAACGATTCTTGAGGAGATCAAAAGCTCCCTGGGCGGAAACGGACCACTTAAAGCACGTCTTGACAGAAGTAAGGGCTGTGAGAGGAGCTGCCACCTGACCGAAATTACGGATGAAACGTCGATAGAAGTTCGCGAAGCCGAGAAAGCGCTGCAGCTCGACGCGTGACTTAGGGACGGGCCAATCAATGACAGCTTGGACCTTAGCGGGATCCATCTTAATGCCTTCAGCGGAAATAACAGAACCGAGAAATGTGACGGAGGAGGCATGAAAAGTGCACTTCTCAGCCTTCACAAAAAGACAATTCTCTAAAAGGCGCTGGAGGACACGTCGAACGTGCTGAACATGAATCTGGAGTGACGGTGAAAAAATCAGGATATCGTCAAGGTAAACGAAAACAAAGATGTTCAGCATGTCTCTCAGGACATCATTGACTAATGCCTGAAAGACAGCTGGAGCGTTAGCGAGGCCGAAAGGAAGAACCCGGTATTCAAAGTGCCCTAACGGAGTGTTAAACGCCGTCTTCCACTCGTCCCCCTCCCTGATGCGCACGAGATGGTAAGCGTTACGAAGGTCCAACTTAGTGAAAAACCTGGCTCCCTGCAGGATCTCGAAGGCTGAAGACATAAGAGGAAGCGGATAACGATTCTTCACTGTTATGTCATTCAGCCCTCGATAATCTATGCAGGGGCGCAGAGACCCGTCCTTCTTCTTGACAAAAAAAAACCCCGCTCCGGCGGGAGAGGAGGAGGGGACTATGGTACCGGCGTCAAGGGCTACAGACAAATAATCTTCGAGAGCCTTACGTTCGGGAGCCGACAGAGAGTATAGTCTACCCCGGGGGGGGGGGGTGGTTCCCGGAAGGAGATCAATACTACAATCATACGACCGGTGTGGAGGAAGAGAGGTGGCCCTGGACCGACTGAACACCGTGCGCAGATCGTGATATTCCTCCGGCACCCCTGTCAAATCACCAGGCTCCTCCTGTGAAGAAGAGACAGAGGAAACAGGAGGGATAGCAGACATTAAACATTTCACATGACAAGAGACGTTCCAGGAGAGGATAGAATTACTAGACCAATTAATGGAAGGATTATGACAAACTAGCCAGGGATGGCCCAAAACAACAGGTGTAAAAGGTGAACGAAAAATTAAAAAAGAAATGGTTTCACTATGATTACCAGAAACAGTGAGGGTTAAAGGTAGCGTCTCACGCTGAATCCTGGGGAGAGGACTACCATCCAGGGCGAACAAGGCCGTGGGCTCCTTTAACTGTCTGAGAGGAATGTCATGTTCCCGAGCCCAGGTCTCGTCCATAAAACAGCCCTCCGCCCCAGAGTCTATTAAGGCACTGCAGGAAGCTGACGAACCGGTCCAGCGTAGATGGACCGACAAGGTAGTGCAGGATCTTGAAGGAGAGACAGGAGTAGTAGCGCTCACCAGTAGCCCTCCGCTTACTGACGAGCTCTGGCCTTTTACTGGACATGAAGTGACAAAATGACCAGCGGAACCGCAATAGAGACAGAGGCGGTTGGTGATTCTCCGTTCCCTCTCCTTAGTCGAGATGCGGATACCTCCCAGCTGCATGGGCTCAGCACCCGAGCCGGCAGAGGAAGATGGTAGTGATGCGGAGAGGGAGGCGACGGAGAGCGCGAGCTCCTTTCCACGAGCTCGGTGACGAAGATCAACCCGTCGCTCAATGCGAATAGCGAGTTCAATCAAGGAATCCACGCTGGAAGGAACCTCCCGGGAGAGAATCTCATCCTTCACCTCTGCGCGGAAACCCTCCAGAAGACGAGCGAGCAAGGCCGGCTCGTTCCAGCCACTGGAGACAGCAAGAGTGCGAAACTCAATAGAGTAGTCTGTTATGGATCGATTGCCTTGACATAGGGAAGACAGGGCCCTGGAAGCCTCCTCCCCAAAAACAGATCGATCAAAAACCCGTATCATCTCCTCCTTAAAGTCTTGATACTGGTTAGTACACTCAGCCCTTGCCTCCCAGATTGCCGTGCCCCACTCACGAGCCCGTCCAATAAGGAGAGATATGACGTAGGCGACACGAGCAGTGCTCCTGGAGTAAGTGTTGGGCTGGAGAGAAAACACAATATCACACTGGGTGAGGAACGAGCGGCATTCAGTGGGCTCCCCAGAGTAACACGACGGGTTATTGATTCTGGGCTCCGGAGATTCGAAAGCCCTGGAAGTGGCCGGTGGATCGAGGCGGAGATGGTGAACCTGTTCTGTGAGGTTGGAGACTTGGGTGGCCAGGGTCTCAACGGCATGTCGAGCAGCAGACACTTCCTGCTCGTGTCTGCCTAGCATCGCTCCCTGGATCCCGACGGCTGAGTGGAGAGGATCCGAAGTCGCTGGGTCCATTCTTGGTCGGATTCTTCTGTTATGGTGAGTGAATGAGGACCCAAAAGCGAACTAACTTAAACAGAGCTTCTTTAATAACCAAACATAGGTAGGCTCAGATAGACCGGCAGATTCCGACAGGACAGGACAAGGTTACAGCAAACATGACGATAGTCTGGCTCAGGCATGAAACACAACAAACAAGAATCCGACAAGGACAGGAACAGAAACAGAGAGAGATATAGGGACCTAATCAGAGGGAAAAAGGGAACAGGTGGGAAACGGGGTGAATGGGTAGTTAGAGGAGACAAGGAACAGCTGGGGGAAAGCGGGGGAGAAAAGGTAACCTAACAACGACCAGCAGAGGGAGACAGGGTGAAGGGAAAGGACAGAGACAAGACACAACATGACAGTACATGACAATTACAGACTACAAAGGGAAGCACAGCCACAAGCTGCCCAGTGGCACGAGCCTACCAGACGAGCTAAATCACTTCTATGCTCGCTTTGAGGCAAGCAACACTGAGGTATGCATGAGAGCATCAGCTGTTCCGGACACTGTGTGATCATGCTCGCCGTTGCCAAAATTAGTAAGATCTTTAAACAGGTCAACATACACAAGGATGCGGGACCAGACGGGTTACCAGGACGTGTGCACCGGGCATGTGCTGACCAACTGGCAGGTGTCTTCACTGACATTTTCAACATGTCCCTGATTGAGTCTGTAATACCAACATGTTTCAAGCAGACCACCATAGTCCCTGTGCCCAAGAACACAAAGGCAACCTGCCTAAATGACTACAGACCCGTAGCACTCACGTCTGTATCCATGAAGTGCATTGAAAGGTTGGTCATGGCTCACATCAACACCATTATCCCAGAAGCCCTAGACCCACTCCAATTTGCATACCACCCAAACAGATTCACAATTGATGCAATCTATTGCACTCCACACTGCCCTTTCCCACCTGAACAAAAGGAACACTTATGTGAGAATGCTATTCATTGACTACAGCTCAGCGTTCAACACCATAGTACCCTCAAAGCTCATCACTAAGCTAAGGATCTTGTGACTAAACACCTCCCTTTGCAACTGGATCATGGACTTCCTGACGGGCCGCCCCCAGGTGGTGAGGGTAGGTAGCAACACATCTGCCACGCTGATCCTCAACACTGGAGCTCCACAGGGGTGCGTGCTCAGTCCCCTCCTGTACTCCCTGTTCACCCATGACTGCATGGCCAGGCACGACTCCAACACCATCATTAAGTTTGCAGACAACACAACAGTGGTAGGCCTGATCACTGACAACGACGAGACAGCCTATAGGTAGGAGGTCAGAGACCTGGCCGGGTGGTGCCAAAATAGCAACCTATCCCTCAACGTAACCAAGACTAAGGAGATGATTGTGAACTACAGGAAAAGGAGGACCGAGCATGACCCCATTCTCATCGACGGGGCTGTAGTGGAGCAGGTTGAGAGCTTCAAGTTCCTTGGTGTCCACATCAACAACAAACTAGAATGGTCCAAACACACCAAGACAGTCGTGAAGTGGGCACGACAAAGCCTATTCCCCCTCAGGAAACTAAAAAGATTTGGCATGGGTCCTGAGATCCTCAAAAGGTTCTACAGCTGCAACATCGAGAGCACTGACTGGTACAGCAATTTCTCTGCCTCTGACCGCAAGGCACTACAGAGGGTAGTGCGTACGGCCCAGTACTTCACTTGGGCTAAACTGCCTGCCATCCAGGACCTCTACACCAGGCGGTGTTAGAGGAAGGCCCTAAAAATGGTCAAAGACGGGTCTGGAGTGCCAAGTCTAGGACAAAAAGGCTTCTCAAAAGTTTTTACCCCCAAGCCATAAGACTCCTGAACAGGTAATCAAATGGCTATCCAGACTATTTGCATTGTGTTGTGGGGGTGCTTTGCTGCAGGAAGGACTGGTGCACTTCACAAAATAGATGGCATCATGAGGAAGGAAAATTATGTGGATATATTGAAACAACATCTCAAGACATCTGTCAGGACGTTAAAACTTGGTCGCAAATGGGTCTTCCAAATGGACAATTACCCCAAGCATACTTCCAAAGTTGTGGCAAAATGGCTTAAGGACAACAAAGTCATGGTATTGGAGTGGCCATCACAAAGCCCTGACCTCAATCCTATAGAAAATTTGTTGGCAGAACTGAAAAAGTGTGTGCAAGCAAGGAGGCCTACAAACCTGACTCAGTTACACCAGCTCTGTCAGGAGGAATGGGCCAAAATTCACCCAATTTTTTTGTGTGGAAGGCTACCCGAAACGTTTTACCCAAGTTGAACAATTTAAAGGCAATGCTACCAAATACTACTGGGAATGTGATGAAAGAAAGAAAAGCTGAAATAAATAATTATTGTCTACTATTATTCTGACATTTCACATTCTTAAAATAAAGTGTGATCCTAACTGACCTAAGACAGGGAATTTTTACTAGGATTAAATGTCAGGAATTATGAAAAACTGAGTTTAAATGAATTTGGTTTAGGTGTATGTAAACTTCCGACTTCAACTGTACATAGTCCAATTAGCACACATTATGCAGTTAACTTCATTGTTCAAAACAACTGGTCATCAGAACTCGGAAATCTCAGGCTTCTGACTTCAGTGCGTTCAAGACAACTGGGAACTCGCAAAAAAAAAAAACAAGCTCCGACTGGGAAAAATCTTTGTTGAGGGCATCTTTCTAGATCTCCTACTTTCCGACATGAAGGTCACTGACGACATGATTTGACCTTGTTTTTTCCAGAGTTCCCAGTTGTCACACAAGCCAGATTTCGGACGTACACATTTTTTTAATTGGGGGGGGCTATCTTAATAGACATAGAAATGACTAATATTAAATTAAATATGACGTGTTGGGTTACATTACCAACAGTATTTACTAAAGGGCTATCTTTTACAGTGAATCACGGGAACAACACCTCTGACCTAAATAGCTTGTAGCATCTCCCTCCTGAGCACATCTGGTGTTTGGGTTCAAGTTAAAGATAAGATATACCCTTGACATTAGGATATCAGGTCCTGCTTAAATAATGTAAACAAAGCCAGTAGATTAAGGACTTCGGTCATGCTCTGCATGATATGATACTCTGCTCAGCTCACTGACTGACTGAGGTTGTGAGAATCTCTCAGGTTGTTTAAAGAACATTGGTGCAGTGGCATTACGTTATCAGGGCCTGCCTCAGTAGAGCAAAGTATTATTGATGTATGGAATGTTGGGTTTAAGTGTATAAAGTGTGTACTGGTGGACGCTGCTGAGTATGAATCTGGTGTGGGGGAATGAAGGTGGAAATGTTAGACAAGTTGCTAAGTTGGAAACCATCAAGTTGAAACTTTAGAGGGAGGAAACTACACGATTCAAGGTTGCTGAGATCACGTCTATTAATTTTGATCACAGTGGCTGAGTTGAAAGCCACAGCAGAATCCAAGGACCTTAGTTAAAACTCCCATCTGATCATGGTTAATTTGATATAAGTAGGATCCTAACAACTCCTGATCCTGGTTAATTTTATACGAGTAGGAGCCGAACAATTCCATCTGATTCACAGGAACCTTGTTCATGAGCAGGTCCAAAGTCTGGCACAATACCTCAGCTAACCCTTCATGGGTGGTACTGTAAGGCGTTACACAAAATCTCAGCTAACCTGTTAACGGCGATACAGGTTAGGTGATTTGCTATATTCACGTGCTATATTCACATCAGGGGAGTTTATTAAAACAAGGTTGCTATGTTCCAGTCAGCGGAGTTTAGCAAAAAGTGTTAGCCTATGTTATGTATAAAAAATATAAAAAATGTATTATGTCATGTTTTGTGTGGATCCCAGGAAGAGTAGTTGCCACTTTAGCAGTAGCTAATAGGGATCCTAATAAAATACGAAAAACACAGAGGACCATGTCTTATGGAAAGTTATATTAGGAATTGATATTAGTCATCATAAAGTTATATTAGGGATAGTAATTCAGCAGTCTGACATTCAAAAACAATGGTCGCAGGAGCTCCTTCTGAGCTAAATATGTGTCATTGGTTTGACCTGGACAAAATATTATCTTCATGTGCATTACAACTTTCTATGGGGTAAGAGCAACGATCTAAATGATATGGTTGAGATAGCCAAGGGAATAAAAATAAAATGAATTCACTTTCAATTTAATACTTAATTAAAGGCCTACTTCAAAAAACTAAATCACAAAATAAGTATATTTACAGTGTTGTTTTGTACAAATATCTTCACTTTAGATATCACCACGTCGGAAACAAAATTCATCAACAGGTTGTATTCATTCAAATTGTATTCATTGTTCCTGAAAGTTGTTTCTAGTCGCAAATAATATTGTAGGTTTCAAACCATTGCTTCTAAATTTAAGGGTAAAAATGTGTCTTATCTCATCTTAAAATCTTGGTGAAATGTTATTATCAGTTCATTTAAGTATTCAACTAAATATATATTTCTCTATGATATCTCACAAAACAAATGTTTAAACTAATTCAAAAAATGGTCATGATATGAAAAAAATATCAAAATATTACACATAAAATACATTATTGCCATGTTATTGTGCACTTCCTGTCAAATAATTAACATGAAAAGTGAACGCTACAGTACAGTGAAATCTCAGCAGTCACCTTAGGTAGGGTAGCCTAATCTGAACAACCAGATTTGATTCCAGAAAGAGACACAATATTGTAAAACAAACAAAAACAAAAGACAAAACTTCTGAACACAATGGGAGGGAAAATCCCACTGTCTTTATCTCAAGGAATAGGCCATAGCAGCACCTAGCGTTGGCTCCAGTAATAACAATGCTACTTTATAAAATGTCAGTGTGATTTGAGCTTGTGGGCAGTGCTAACAACCATGATCATTCTCCTCCATGCTTGAGCTGCTGCTACGCCTGCTGCTGCTGTTGGAGGTGTCTGGGGAAGCTGAGGACAGAAGGGGGTCATTGGATGATATGGGCGACAGGGTGTTGTCCATTAGAATGTCCTTCAGTTTAGTGGATGCTTTGCTGGAGCCATATGCCCCTGGGTCACCTGCATCCACAGGGCTGTCGTTAAAGTGGATGGTACCGTTGTTGAGGTCCAGTGTGGTGGGAGGGGACATGTCGGGACCTGGCTGCTGATACAGGTCTGAGGGACAGTCTCCTAAGATGGGCTCCTGCTTGATGGCTCGGGCTATCAGCTCAGAGGAGCAGAGGGAAGACGACGGCAGAATTGCAAGACCATGAGCCCGCGCCTGCATCTCCAACTCCTACACAGAAACACACACAGAAAACACATTAACCCACAAAGAGTATTAAAGTACACATTCCAAAGAGTATTAAAGTACAGAAGTACAAAGGTTTTCCCTCAAGGCGCCCCTGTACCATGCCCACTGGCTCCCTCTGGAATGGCGTACCTGTATGCGCAGCATCAGATGGCGGTTGGCATGCTCCAGCCTTCTCTGTCTAAGCTCCACCTCCTTGGCTCTCTGCTGCTCCCTCTGCAGCTTCCTGATGTAGTCCACTGAGGCCTTCAGAATGGTGCCCTTATTCCAGCGCATGTCCCTAGGGACCGCGGGAGACAACAGTCAGTGCATACATGTAGTGTACATGTAGAAACTAAGCAGATCCTTAAACTACATGAACCTTTATGCAATCCGGAAGCAGCCAGAGATTTTTGGTAGATAAAAAAGATGAATATCCAAAAGTGGTATAAACTGTGCTACTTACGGATCATTAGACTTAGGAATCAGGGTTCCAAGCTCTTTGATTCGATCGTTGATGTTGAACCTTCTCCTTCGTTCAACTACAGGGTGAAGAGACAAAAATTGGGAATCAGTTAAAGTATCATGAGGATCTGCAAATCAACTCTTGAAAAATATCAATGTATCCCAAATAACTGACTATTCCTCTTTGCCATAGAAACTCACTTAAGTTGTGGTTGTCCTTTTTTTGTCTCTCCTTGGCCATCGCTCGAACCTCAGCTTCTGGGCGGAAGGGAAACACTTTTGAGTGACAAAAGAAGGTGTCCTATTCCATACATACTCAAGATGATTACAACCCATTTCTGGCTAAATACCATTCATGTTAGCTATCTTTGCTACAATTTTACTGAGACAGTATATAGATCCATATTGTGTTATATTTGTCAATATGCACAAAATACTTCACAGAGGCCTTTAATGCTGCATTTCATATAACATACACAAATGATCCAATCTGAGGTAGATTATTATGAATTCCCATTGGCAGTTTAGTTCAGGTACATTAGTGAGCTGCCATGAAAATAGTTTCATAAATGTATTAAAATAATTCAAATGACAATGGCTTAAAAATCTGAAAATCTAGTGACAACGTACCAACTGGAAAGCCCTCAGGCCTTTGGTAGTTGTCAAACTGGCCATAGGATCCAGTATTGTCCAGTACGTGCATCATGCCAGGAGCTGGAGTATTGGTAAATGATTTGATATATTTAATGTATAGCTAACAGTATATTTATACATTTTACAAATTGTACACAATATTTGTGCATCTTTGCTTCTTTAACTGTTAGTATATCACTACAATGGTTTCACAAATTGAATATGAACATCTTTAAATATTTTTTTATTTGAAAGAGTTGAAATTATTAACATGGAGCTGCTTTGCTGAGGGTGTTATAATGTGTTATACCCGGTAGACAAAAAACATTAACCTGAGAATTCCCTTTTGATGTTGGATAAGCTACCAGGGCAGGAGTTACTGATGGCAAGTCCATTTGGGGGAAGCCCTTGATTTCCATACATGTCCAGAAGGTTACCAGATACAGGGAGCTGAGGAAATGAACAGAACATTCAATGATTGCAATGCAACAAGTAAGAAAGATGTTTATATTCTATAGCATAAAAAGCTGTAGTTCCTATTCAGTAAATGTGTTGTAGGGCCTGTAGCTATTGCACTCATCACTTGAAAAGTTGTTTAAATTGTAAAGGATGTCAACTTACTGTATTAGTAACCTGGAGTCCTGGGTCCATAAGTCCAAAAATATCCTCATTATAACTTGTTTCCAAGCTAATAATGTCATCGATGACATCATCCATCTGTAATAATGATGGAAAACACATTCGAAACCAACCTATATAGTAGTACCAGATTTGTATTCAAATAATGTTCTGATAAACAACATTGAAAGATGTCGCATAAATCTACATGTATTTTGTAATCAGTTTGCCATTTTCATGAAGTTAGTTATAAATCCACTGTGAAATCCAAATGAGAAACCAGGGTGAATGGTACATTGGATCTCTGTGGCATCTCTGTTATGCCTACCTCCTTCTCGCAGTTGGAGCTGAGGGTCAGCAGGGCCATGGGGCTGTTGGGGGCACTGCTGCCTGGGCCGGGGGGCATTCCGTGCTCCGGGGGCTGGCTGGGGCACTGCAGGCTTCCTGCCTGGCTGCCAGGCTTACCCCCAAGGGTTGTGGACAGGTACTGCCTCACCTGCTTCCTCTGGGCCTGCTGGATGTGGTACTTGGTGGGGTTCTCCAGCTGTGTCTGTACCTTGGTGGGGGGAAAGGAGAGACATGGAAGGCGATTAACATTTTTCAGAAGTCAGTTTTATTCAATGTCAGTATTGAGGTAGTCATCTTATCCTATGGAAACGCATAGTTATCCACTGAAATGTGGCTTTGTAAAATGTTGTCTCACAATACAGATCTTTGACATTGTGTGGGTGGGTTTTCAGACTAGAATGCATGCCCGAAGATCAACACATGGATGTGACACAATCAGAAACAATGGACGGAATCATTTCAATCAGCGCCTCCAGTTATATGCCTCTTTATTTATATTACTCAATGACAGTCAATTATACAACACACTTAGGACATTGTCATTGATTAGTGAACATTTCTGTTATATTATTCTAATTCTCAGAACAAACATAGTATTGTAATATACTATAAATATAGTAATACTGCATCCTGAATGACAAAACCAAACCAAAAAAACAGCTCAGTAGCACATCTCACCTGGTAATGGCTATATTCAAGCATCTCCAACATATTGTAATTTGTATGATAGTATGTATCAGATATTCCCTTGTTCTGGTCAGTCAACTGTGTGGACACAGGGCTAACATGAAAATAAGAGGACAGACTTGGTCGGTTGAACTTATTAAAGGAAAACCCCTCATGAGTTATGTAAGTTAGGAGACAGGGGGAGGATACCAGGGCTCATCCTCCCTGTGTTGTGTTGTTCTAGTTAAACTGAGAATTTATGTCTTCACAGGGTTCATTTGACGTCAACATCTCTGTCTCACAAAGGACCCTTTCTGCTGGTGGGTTACTAGTCTCCAAACTGAAACTCGCTCACGGCTAACTAACGTTTCATCTTTAGTTCCGCTCATCTAGTATAAAACATAATTTGTTCTGAGAACACGGAATACAATTGACACCACTGTTCCATTACAAACAGAGCATATGAAAAGATAAATTCCAAAATGTAGCAGCATTTTTAAACAGATTGTCCATCCCCCTACCAACTTTTGGTGTTAAGTATTTAAGCACTAGTCTGAGTGGTTCGCAAATGGTGTGCCAGGATCCACTAATCAACTAAGTCATAGCCAGTTCCTACTTAGTCTGCCACTTAAGAGGCCACTAGGGTTAAAAATACAAAAAATGTGCCACAGGCATGGCACAATAATGGAATCACTGCTGGCTTGAAACCTCTGGAATATGACATTACCAGAAACAAATATAACTGTGTAATTAGGAACATTAACATTAACATTAATCTATGCCAAAGTTCAATAGTTTATCCAGATCACTAGGCCTGTATGCTAATAAATTTCAACACTGCTTAGTGACATTTGTTATATCTGGTTTTCAGAAGACACATGGCCATTCATGGTTCCAAAACCATGTCAAATATAAATAAATAAAGACAATATAAGTAGTTGTATCTAACACAAGGGGCAACTGTACTGTATATAAATGATCAGTTAAGATTCATATAAACAGCATATTCTCACTCTCACACCCTTCTATAGAAAGATCATTGGTTTTGACTGGTTTTGGCCTGTCTCTGCATGTGTATAGAAGCTATGAGCAAAGTGTGAGTCTATATGCCCACTGGGATTTCCACTATGCAAAAAACAAAGAAAATATTAGCTAATTTATAGAACTATTCATTTTTAGTATAGAGGAATATGCAACCAAAAAATGTAGAATAAAAATAAATCAAAACAATTAATCTACAAATCGTTCCAAAAATCCTCATTAGAAACACCCATTCCTCCAAAATCTATTATCATAAATGTTGAGCTCACATCTGACCATTCTACTCTAACAAAGCTGGCCCATTATTCTGGGACAGTAATTTAGAGTTATACAGCAGGCGTCATGCCTGGAGCCAACACGTGTGATGTTGCACACATCTCTCTCTCTCACTCTCTATCGCTCTCTCTCTCCACATAACTATTAGTAATTAGATTTAGTTCTTCTCTAGCTACCTGTCAACAGTATATTATGTTGCCACTCCTTGCACCCTTAAGCACATACAGTGGATGCCTATACATACATGCTTTCACACAGGTCATAGTAATCAAGTTGTCATACATTAAAGTATTGTTTTGCTTGAATGTACTTCTTTAAAACATCACACAGAATGTAGATACATGTGTGTGCAGACTGTGCACATATCAGTGTCTATTGCCTTAGTTAAATAAAGGCTAATACCACACCCTCACCACTGACCAATCAGATCTACCTGAGAAAGACTGTGTATACTGAGAATGAAGAAGGAACCCTTAGCAAAACATAAATACAACTTAGAAAGACTCCACAAGGCACATGCTTGACCAGTAGCACTATACAGTAATTAATCTGTCTTTATCGTCCTTTATACATTGTAGCCCTTGGATATATATGAAAAACCACAATAATATGTTTGTTCCAGGTTTATTTAACCATTGTACAAGTTTGTTAAAGGCCCAGTGCAGTCCAAAGTGTGATTTTCTTGTGTTTTATACAATTTGTTATATACCCTTTGTTGGCAATGACAGAGGTCAAACGTTTTCTGTAAGTCTTCACAAGGTTTTCACACACTGTTGCTGGTATTTTGGCCCATTCCTCCATGCAGATTTCCTCTAGAGCAGTGATGTTTTGGGGCTGTTGCTGGGCAACACAGACTTTCAACTCCCTCCAAAGATTGTCTATGGGGTTGAGATCTGGAGACTGGCTAGGCCACTCCAGGACCTTGAAATGCTTCTTACGAAGCCACTCCTTCGTTGCCCGGGCGGTGTGATGGGATCATTGTTATGCTGAAAGACCCAGCCACGTTTCATCTTCAATGCCCTTGCTGATGGAAGGAGGTTTTCACTCAAAATCTCACCATACATGGCCCCATTCATTCTTTCCTTTACAAGGATCAGTCGTCCTGGTCCCTTTGCAGAAAAACAGCCCCAAAGCATGATGTTTCCACCCCCCATGCTTCACAGTAGGTATGGTGTTCTTCAGATGCAACAGACGCATTCTTTGTCCTCCAAACACGACGAGTTGAGTTTTTACCAAAAAGTTATATTTTGGTTTCATCTGACCATATGACATTCTCCCAATCTTCTTCTGGATCATCCAAATGCTCTCTAGCAAACTTCAGACGGGCCTGGACATGTACTGGCTTAAGCAGGGGGACACGTCTGGCACTGCAGAATTTGAGTCCCTGGCGGCGTAATGTGTTACTGATGGCAGGCTTTGTTACTTTGGTCCCAGCTCTCTGCAGGTCATTCACTAGGTCCCCCCGTGTGGTTCTAGGATTTTTGCTCACCGTTCTTGTGATCATTTTGACCCCACGGGGTGAGATCTTGCGTGGAGCCCCAGATCGAGGGAGATTATCAGTGGTCTTGTATGTCTTCCATTTCCTAATAATTGCTCCCACAGTTGATTTATTCAAACCAAGCTGCTTACCTATAGCAGATTCAGTCTTCCCAGCCTGGTGCAGGTCTACAATTTTGTTTCTGGTGTCCTTTGACAGCTCTTTGGTCTTGGCCATAGTGGAGTTTGAAGTGTGACTGTTTGAGGTTGTGGACAGGTGTCTTTTATACTGATAACAAGTTCAAACAGGTGCCATTAATACAGGTAACGAGTGGAAGACAGAGGAGCCTCTTAAAGAAGAAGTTACAGGTCTGTGAGAGCCAGAAATCTTGCTTGTTTGTAGGTGACCAAATACTTATCTTCCACCATAATTTGCAAATAAATTCATTAAAAATCCTACAATGTGATTTTTCTGGATTTTTTTTTCTAATTTTGTCTGTCATAGTTGAAGTGTATCTATGATGAAAATTACAGGCCTCTCTCATCTTTTTAAGTGGGAGAACTAACACAATTGGTGGCTGACTAAATACTTTTTTGCCCCACTGTATATATTTCCACAAGTTGTAATGATATTGTGAATTTGTAAAAATGATAATGATGCCCTTTTAGTGTAAGAGCTGTTTAAAAAGAGCACCTGACATTTCTGCCTGTTTTGGTAGGATGGAGTTTTGGCCTGCCAGGTGCAAAATGATCTAATAGGAAATAAGAAAGCTTGTTCCAATAGAATAGCATAGAATAGAATAAGAAAGAGAGTTCTAATAGCATAGACTAGAATAAGAAAGAGAGTTCCAATAGAATAGCATAGAACAGAATAAGAAAGAGAGATCCAATAGAATAGAATAGAATAAGAAAGAGAGTTCCAATATAATATAATAGAATAAGAAAGAGAGTTTCAATAGAATAGAATAAGAAAGAGAGTTCCAATAGAATATAATAGAATAAGAAAGAGAGTTTCAATAGAATAGAATAAGAAAGAGAGTTCCGATAGAATATAATAGAATAAGAAAGAGAGTTCCAATAGAATAGAATAGAATAAGAAAGAGAGTTCCAATATAATATAATAGAATAAGAAAGAGAGTTCCAATAGAATAGAATAAGAAAGAGAGTTCCAATAGAATATAATAGAATAAGAAAGAGAGTTCCAATAGAATATAATAAAAAAGATAATTCCAATAGCATAGAATAGAATATAATAAGAAAGAGAGTTCCAATAGAATATAATAAAACAGATAATTCCAATAGCATAGAATAGAATAGAATAAGAAAGAGAGTTCCAAACCTCTCTGCCAATAACAGCTGGTTTTCAGTATTCCCCTCCCCACTCCAACCACTCCTAGACAGTCATAGTAAATGTGTTGCTTGAGAAATTGCTCTTTGCTAAGAAGCTATTTTGTTTATTTTGAGAATTTTAACTGAAAACAATCACAGTAAGGTGCTTAGTTGTCACCCAGAAATGATTTGACATTGACATAAAAACAGCTGCATTGGATCTTTAAGTTCTGCATGCCCTTCGAGCCATGCACACCATATGCTGCACTAGTCGAGACGTAATTCTTGGAAATAACCCTTGAAAAGAAAAATGGAGCTCAATATCTTTAACATAGAATGTCCACCCTAATTTAGGAACTTCTGTTTACTAAGCTGTTCAGCGCTGTACACCATTATGTCAAAGAGACAAACATTGTCCTGAATGGGTCAAAGTGTAAACCAAAAAAATAAAATGTGTCTTTTTCTGTCTGAAAAAAAGAGATGAGGATAGAAGCCCAGTCATTACAACACACTAAACTGCTGGTCTGAACATGCATATTTCCCCATCGATGTCTCCCAACTACATTCTCATTTAATTGACTAGAGAAGTATGCAAAATGACTGTGCTAATAGTGCCAACTCTGTGAACCCTTCCACGGATGGGAGGTGAACAAGTTTAAACTGTTCTGCCTTATTATTATTCGACCATGCTGGTCATTTATGAACATTTGAACATCTTGGCCATGTTCTGTTATAATCTCCACCCGGCACAGCCAGAAGAGGACTGGCCATCCCACATATGCTCTCTCTAATTCTCTCTTTCTTTCTCTCTCTCGGAGGACCTGAGCCCTAGGACCATGCCCCAGGAATACCTGACATGATGACTCCTTGCTGTCCCCAGTCCACCTGACTGTGCTGCTGCTCCAGTGTCAACTGTTCTGCCTTATTATTATTCGACCATGCTGGTCATTTATGAACATTTGAACATCTTGGCCATGTTCTGTTATAATCTCCACCCGGCACAGCCAGAAGAGGACTGGCCACCCCACATAGCCTGGTTCCTCTCTAGGTTTCTTCCTAGGTTTGGGCCTTTCTAGGGAGTTTTTCCTAGCCACCATGCTTCTACACCTGCATTGCTTGCTGTTTGGGGTTTTAGGCTGGGTTTCTGTACAGCACTTTGAGATATCAGCTGATGTACGAAGGGCTATATAAATACATTTGATTTGATTTGATTTGGTGAAGGAACTGCGCAGCCGTGAGTCCAAATTTATGAGGATCCTCACACGAGATAAAGCGATGTCAATAGCCGCTCTAACTAACGTAAAGGTCTACCATTCCCTCCTAAACAGTATCATGCCTTTGTTGGGATTACTGGAAACCGTGACTTGGAGTGGAGGAACGGCCTTCCAGATAGAGATAGAGAGGTGAAGCACATGCAGGGGAAGTGCCCTACGGCCTGGCAGAACCTTCACCGATAATAACCCAAAGAAAGATCTCTTTGTGCTAACATAGTAGAGGACGTCTTTGTTCCGCCCTCATTTTGTGGCCTTTTCCTTCAGCCAAACCTTTGGGTTAAGACACATACGTGAAGAAGGGCAGTATTCCTCATCTCCCCACAGCGACTTTACCCCTCTTTTATTTATAGCCTCTTCGCGAGACAGAGGTTTATCACCTACTTGCAGAGAGCACATGGGCTTACATTGATGGCTATAGCCACTGGCTGCCATGATCCCTTGGCCCCTGTATAACTACTTGTACACACTGCTGAGGAAAAACTCTTGACTATTTATCAAACTGCATTGAACAAATGTTATTCTCCAACTAAAGTAATTTAAAGTATAGTTTACTATACATTACCACCTCACATTCTTCTAATCAGAGAGACAATGTAACTATTATGTTTATTTCAGAAATCCTTGTGGGGTATCATAGCCCTACTATTGACCTGCAGACCCTTTCTTGCTCTATGTTTAAACTGTCTGTTGTCTGGATGATAGCCCCTTTGCCTAAAATGGGATACTCTGAGGTCTTATCCTAACTTGAGACATAAGTGTTCACATGCATCAGGCTGCCACTAATCTTGTATTTCCATGAAAATTTGACATTAGGGTGCCCTGGTGCCATGCAGTCTAGAGCGTAAAACTGGACCAGAAACCAGTCAATGGACACAAGAGAGGTTCATGCCCCATGATATATTCCTAAATGACCCTTCAGACTTCATATCACCAGTCCTGGCAAACCTTATCTCCCCAAAAAACATATGTTTGCTTTCTTTGGACTATTCTGTAATGATGGGGTGGTGAGTCGGAAGCAGGTGAAATGTTTTAATAAAACAACAAAACCAAGAACACGACACTAACATAAGGCATAACGCTGATACACAAGAACAACACCAACTGGTGAGTGAACCTGGGAGAGTGACATACACTGCTCAAAAAAATAAAGGGAACACTTAAACAACACAATGTAACTCCAAGTCAATCACACTTCTGTGAAATCAAACTGTCCACTTAGGAAGCAACACTGATTGACAATACATTTCACATGCTGTTGTGCAAATTGAATAGACAACAGGTGGAAATTATAGGCAATTAGCAAGACACCCCCAATAAAGGAGTGGTTCTGCAGGTGGTGACCACATACCACTTCTCAGTTCCTATGCTTCCTGGCTGATGTTTTGGTCACTTTTGAATGCTGGCGGTGCTTTCACTCTAGTGGTAGCATGAGACGGAGTCTACCACCCACACAAGTGGCTCAGGTAGTGCAGCTCATCCAAGATGGAACATTAATGCGAGCTGTGGCAAGAAGGTTTGCTGTGTCTGTCAGCGTAGTGTCCAGAGCATGGAGGCGCTACCAGGAGACAGGCCAGTACATCAGGAGACGCGGAGGAGGCCGTAGGAGGGCAACAACCCAGCAGCAGGACCGCTACCTCCGCCTTTGTGCAAGGAGGAGCAGGAGGAGCACTGCCAGAGCCCTGCAAAATGACCTCCAGCAGGCCACAAATGTGCATGTGTCTGCTCAAACGGTCAGAAACAGACTCCATGAGGGTGGTATGAGGGCCTGACGTCCACAGGTGGGGGTTGTGCTGACAGCCCAACACCGTGCAGGACGTTTGGCATTTGCCAAAGAACACCAAGATTGGAAAATTCGCCACTGGCGCCCTGTGCTCTTCACAGATGAAAGCAGGTTCACAGTGAGCACATGTGACAGACGTGACAAGAGTCTGGAGACGCCGTGGAGAACGTTCTGCTGCCTGCAACATCCTCCAGTATGACCGGTTTGGCTGTGGGTCAGCCATGGTGTGGGGTGGCATTTCTTTGGGGGGCCGCACAGCCCTCCATGTGCTCGCCAGAGGTAGCCTGACTGCCATTAGGTACCGAGATGAGATCCTCAGACCCCTTGTGAGACCATATGCTGGTGCGGTTGGCCCTGGGTTCCTCCTAATGCAAGACAATGCTGGACCTCATGTGGCTGGAGTGTGTCAGCAGTTCCTGCAAGAGGAAGGCATTGATGCTATGGACTGGCCCGCCCGTTCCCCAGACCTGAATCCAATTGAGCACATCTGGGACATCATGTCTCGCTCCATCCACCAACGCCACGGTGCACCAAATCAATTTTATTTGTCACATACACATGGTTAGCAGATGTTAATGCGAGTGTAGCGAAATGCTTGTGCTTCTAGTTCCGACAATGCAGTAATAACCAACGAGTAATCTAACTAACAATTCCAAAACTACTACCTTATACACACAAGTGTAAAGGGATAAAGAATATGTACATAAAGATATGTGAATGAGTGATGGTACAGAATGTCATAGGCAAGATGCAGTAAATGGTATCGAGTACAGTATATACATATGAGATGAGTATGTAAACAAAGTGGCATAGTTTAAAGTGGCTAGTGATACATGTATTACATAAGGATGCAGTAGATGATATAGAGTACAGTATATACGTAGACATATGAGATGAATAATGTAGGGTATGTAAACATTATATTAAGTAGCATTGTTTAAAGTGGCTAGTGATATATTTTACATCAATTCCCATTATTAAAGTGGCTGGAGTTGAGTCAGTGTGTTGGCAGCAGCCACTCAATGTTAGTGGTGGCTGTTTAACAGTCTGATGGCCTTGAGATAGAAGCTGTTTTTCAGTCTCTCGGTCCCAGCTTTGATGCACCTGTACTGACCTCGCCTTCTGGATGATAGCGGGGTGAACAGGCAGTGGCTCGGGTGGTTGTTGTCCTTGATGATCTTTATGGCCTTCCTGTGACATCGGGTGGTGTAGGTGTCCTGGAGGGCAGGTAGTTTGCCCCCGGTGATGCGTTGTGCGGACCTCACTACCCTCTGGAGAGCCTTACGGTTGTGGGCGGAGCAGTTGCCGTACCAGGCGGTGATACAGATCGACAGGATGATCTCGATTGTGCATCTGTAGAAGTTTGTGAGTGCTTTTGGTGACAAGCCAAATTTCTTCAGCCTCCTGAGGTTGAAGAGACGCTGCTGTGCCTTCTTCACGATGCTGTCTGTGTGGGTGGACCAATTCAGTTTGTCTGTGATGTGTACGCCGAGGACCTTCAAACTTACTACCCTCTCCACTGCTGTTCCATCGATGTGGATAGGGGGGAGTTCTCTCTGCTGTTTCCTGAAGTCCACAATCATCTCCTTAGTTTTGTTGACGTTGAGTGTGAGGTTATTTTCCTGACACCACACTCCGAGGGCCCTCACCTCCTCCCTGTAGGCCGTCTCGTCGTTGTTGGTAATCAAACCTACCACTGTTGTGTCGTCCGCAAACTTGATGATTGAGTTGGAGGCGTGCTTGGCCATGCAGTCGTGGGTGAACAGGGAGTACAGGAGAGGGCTCAGAATGCACCCTTGTGGAGCCCCAGTGTTGAGGATCAGCGGGGTGGAGATTTTGTTACCTACCCTTACCACCTGGGGGCGGCCCGTCAGGAAGTCCAGTACCCAGTTGCACAGGGCGGGGTCGAGACCCAAGGTCTCGAGCTTGATGACGAGTTTGGAGGGTACTATGGTGTTAAATGCTGAGCTGTAGTCGATGAACAGCATTCTCACATAGGTTTTCCTCTTGTTCAGATGGGTTAGGGCAGTGTGCAGTGTGGTTGAGATTGCATCGTCTGTGGACCTATTTGGGCGGTAAGCAAATTGGAGTGGGTCTAGGGTGTCAGGTAGGGTGGAGGTGATATGGTCCTTGACTAGTCTCTCAAAGCACTTCATGATGACGGATGTAGTCGTTTAGCTCAGTTTAGCTCAGTTACCTTAGCTTTCTTGGGAACAGGAACAATGGTGGCCCTCTTGAAGCATGTGGGAACAGCAGACTGGGATAGAGATTGATTCAATATGTCCGTAAACACACCAGCCAGCTGGTCTGCGCATGCTCTGAGGGCGCGGCTGGGGATGCCGTCTGGGCCTGCAGCCTTGCGAGGGTTAACACGTTTAAATGTTTTACTCACCTCGGCTGCAGTGAAAGAGAGTCCGCATGTTTTGGTTGCGGGCCGTGTCAGTGGCACTGTATTGTCCTCAAAGCGGGCAAAAAAGTTATTTAGTCTGCCTGGGAGCAAGGCATCCTGGTCCGTGACTGGTCTGGTTTTCTTTTTGTAATCCGTGATTCACTGTAGACCCTGCCACATACCTCTTGTGTCTGAGCCGTTGAATTGCGATTCTACTTTGTCTCTATATTGACGCTTAGCTTGTTTGATTGCCTTGCGGAGGGAATAGCTAGACTGTTTGTATTCGGTCATGTTTCCGGTCACCTTGCCCTGATTAAAAGCAGTGTTTCGCGCTTTCAGTTTCACGCAAATACTGCCATCAATCCACGGTTTCTGGTTTGGGAATGTTTTAATCGTTGCTATGGGAACGACATCTTCAACGCACGTTCTAATGAACTCGCTCACCGAATCAGTGTATTCGTCAATGTTGTTGTCTGACGCAATACGAAACATATCCCAGTCCACGTGATGGAAGCAGTCTTGGAGTGTGGAATCAGATTGGTCGGACCAGCGTTGAACAGAACAAGCTTCTTGTTTTAGTTTCTGTTTGTAGGCAGGGAGCAACAAAATGGAGTCGTGGTCAGCTTTTCCGAAAGGAGAGCGGGAGAGGGCCTTATATGCGTCGCGGAAGTTAGAATAGCAATGATCCAAGGTTTTGCCAGCCCTGGTTGCGCAATCGATATGCTGATACAATTTAGGGAGTCTTGTTTTCAGATTAGCCTTGTTAAAATCCCCAGCTACAATGAATGCAGCCTCAGGATATGTGGATTCCAGTTTGCAAAGAGTCAAATAAAGTTTGTTCAGAGCCATCGATGTGTCTGCTTGGGGGGGAATATTTACGGCTGTGATTAAAATCGAAGAGAATTCCCTTGGTAGATAATGCGGTCGACATTTGATTGTGAGGAATTCTAAATCAGGTGAACAGAAGGACTTGAGTTCCTGTATGTTGTTGTGACCACACCACGTTTCGTTAACCATAAAGCATACGCCCCCGCCCCTCTTCTTACCAGAAATATGTTTTTTTTTGTCGGCGCGATGCGTGGAGAAACCAGGTGGCTGCACCGACTCCGATAGCGTCTCTCCAGTGAGCCATGTTTCCGTGAAGCAAAGAACGTTACAGTCTCTGATGTCCCTCTGGAATGCTACCCATGCTCGGATTTCATCAACCTTGTTGTCAAGAGACTGGACATTGGCGAGAAGTATGCTAGGGAGTGGTGCGCAATGTGCCCGTCTCCGGAGTCTGACCAGAAGACCGCTTCATTTCCCTCTTTTACGAAGTCGTTTTTTTGGGTCGCCGGCTGGGATCCATTCCGTTGTCCTGGGTGAAAGGAAGAACACAGGATCCGCTTCGCGAAAGTCATATTCTTGGTCGTACTGATGGTGAGTTGACGCTGCTCTTATATTCAGTAGTTCTTCTCGACTGTATGTAATGAAATCTAAGATGACCTGGGGTACCAATGTAAGAAATAACACGTAAAAAAACAAAAAACTGCATAGTTTCCTAGGAACGCGAAGCGAGGCGGCCATCTCTGTCGGCGCCACAGACACCACAGACTGTCCAGGAGTTGGCGGATGCTTTAGTCCAGGTCTGGGAGGAGATCCCTCAGGAGACCATCCGCCACCTCATCAGGAGCATGCCCAGTCGTTGTAGGGAGGTCATACAGGCATATGGAGGCCACACACACCACTGAGCCTCATTTTGACTTGTTTTAAGGACATTACATCAAAGTTGGATCAGCCTGTAGTGTGGTTTTCCACTTTAATTTTGAGTGTGACTCCAAATCCAGACCTCCATGGGTTGATAAATTTGATTTACATTGATAATTTTTGTGTGATTTTGATGTCAGCACATTCAACTATGTAAAGAAAAAAGTATTTAATAAGAATATTTCATTCATTCAGATCTAGGATGTGTTATTTTAGTGTTCCCTTTATTTTTTTGAGCAGTGTATAAAGGGGAGGAAATGATGAAGGTAATGGAGTCCAGGTGTGACTCATAATGATTCACAGGTGCTCATAATGATGAGTGCCAGGTGTGCGTAATGATGAATCCCAGGACCGGTGGTTAGTACTCTGGCGACGTCGTACACCGGAGGGGAGGAGCAGGAGCAGACGTGACACATTCTTTAAATACTTTATGCTGAAGTTGTGATCTGTACATTGTGATCATAAGAACGGTAATGTTATACTGTTGTTGGGGTAGAAAAAAAAGTAAATGCAAACTATTTCCATTTTAGTCATTTAGCAGACGCTCTTATCCAGAGCAACTTACAGTAGAGCGTGCATACATTTCTCATACTTGTCCCCCGTGGGAATCGAACCCACAACCCTGGCATTGCAATAACCATGCTCTTCCAACTGAGCCACAAAGGACGAAATGCATACAGGTGACTATTAAATCATTTTTAGGACCAATCTGAATTTTAAACCGCCTGCAACTGCCAGCTTGTTTGGTCAGTTGAGGGATGGGGCAGGGGAAACCCAAGCTTATCTCACATTCATAGAAACAGCTAAGTACTAAGCTCATAAGTCATGTGCTGTATAAATTACATTCATAAAGAAATCAATGGGTATTTATCTTCAACAGCAGAAAGCCTTATAGATTGTGCCTTTAAACCATTTCACAGATGGGATGTATACACTCTTATTCACCCCTTCTTCCCTTGGACTTTGATTTCTTAGATGCAGGGTTAAGATATGTGTCAAGGAGGTAGAGATTTGGTGAACAGAGTGGCAGAGAGATACAGCGTGGAAGCTGTTGAGACCAGACAAAACACAAAATGCATATCTGTGAAAGACAGCTCTTCGTTGAAAACAAGAGAGACTTTGTGAGTGTTTAATTGACCGCTATGTGTTGGGTTCCATCAAAGCCCCAAGGCACTGGGTCTTGCTCTCTAGCCTTCCAGCCCATAGTTACAAGCCTCTGACATTGCAGGCGTGGGAGCTGCTGTGATGGCATGGGCTGCTCAGCTAAGAGGATGGCAAACGGACAAAGAGGCATCTTCTACTTAGACCAGGGGTTGTGCTGTGTGCTATTGGGCCTGTGGCAAGAGAAGTTAACAAGAATGTAACCCTTCTCTGCCCAGAATGGCAAACATTGTCCAATTTATGAGGGATTAAGAAAATGCACTTGCCTAAATTATGAACAAAAGAGCTTATGTGTGCAGCCGCGTAAACCCACAGAGCTGGTTTATCATAGCCTGGTATGGGACTATGAGATCTCAGATAAACTTGATATGACAATGTAAGTCCATTAAACAAGGGAGGTCTGATACTGTACATCCTGCCGTAGGGTCAAGAGGCGCAGAATCTATAAATGTGTCATGAGTTCAGCGATGTACTGTATAGGACTAACACTAAAAATACTAATGAATGTAGAAGGCAGAACATTTGTTCAGTGTGTCTAACATATATACAGTGGGGCAAAAAAATATTTAGTCAGCCACCAATTGTGCAAGTTCTCCCACTTAAAAAGATGAGAGAGGCCTGTAAATTCATCATAGGTACACTTCAACTATGACAGAAAAATTATTTAAAAAATCCAGAAAATCACATTGTAGGATTTTTTTATGAATTTATTTGCAAATTATGGTGGAAAATAAGTATTTGGTCACCTACAAACAAGCAAGATTTCTGGCTCTCACAGACCTGTAACTTCTTCTTTAAGAGGCTCCTCTGTCCTCCACTCGTTACCTGTATTAATGGCACCTGTTTGAACTTGTTATCAGTATAAAAGACACCTGTCCACAACCTCAAACAGTCACACTCCAAACTCCACTATGGCCAAGACCAAAGAGCTGTCAAAGGACACCAGAAACAAAATTGTAGACCTGCCCCTGGCTGGGAAGACTGAATCTGCAATAGGTAAGCAGCTTTGTTTGAAGAAATCAACTGTGGGAGCAATTATTAGGAAATGGAAGACATACAAGACCACTGATAATCTCCCTCGATCTGGGGCTCCACGCAAGATCTCACCCTGTGGGGTCAAAATGATCACAAGAACGGTGAGCAGAAATCCCAGAACCACACTGGGGGACCTATTCACCTGCAAAGAGCTGGGACCAAAGTAACAAAGCCTACCATCAGTAACACACTACGCCGCCAGGGACTCAAATCCTGCAGTGCCAGACGTGTCCCCCTGCTTTATCCAGTACATGTCCAGGCCCGTCTGAAGTTTGCTAGAAGATTGGGAGAATGTGATATGGTCAGATGAAACCAAAATATAACTTTTTGGTAAAAACTCAACTCGTCGTGTTTGGAGGACAAAGAATGCTGAGTTGCATCCAAAGAACACCATACCTACTGTGAAGCATGGGGGTAGAAACATCATGCTTTGGGGCTGTTTTTCTGCAAAGGGACCAGGACGACTGATCCCTGTAAAGGAAAGAATGAATGGGGTCATGTATCGTGAGATTTTGAGTGAAAACCTCCTTCCATCAGCAAGGGCATTGAAGATGAAACGTGGCTGGGTCTTTCAGCATAACAATGATCCCAAACACACCGCCCGGGCAACGAAGGAGTGGCTTCGTAAGAAGCATTTCAAGGTCCTGGAGTGGCCTAGCCAGTCTCCAGATCTCAACCCCATAGACAATCTTTGGAGGGAGTTGAAAGTCTGTGTTGCCCAGCAACAGCCCCAAAACATCACTGCTCTAGAGGAGATCTGCATGGAAGAATGGGCCAAAATACCAGCAACAGTGTGTGAAAACCTTGCGAAGACTTACAGAAAACATTTGACCTCTGTCATTGCCAACAAAGGCTTTATAACAAAGTATTGAGATAAACTTTTGTTATTGACCAAATACTTATTTTCCACCATAATTTGCAAATAAATTCATTAAAAATCCTACAATTTGATTTTCAGTATATTTTTTTCCCTCATTTTGTCTGTCATAGTTGAAGTGTACCTCTGATGAAAATTACAGGCCTCTCTCATCTTTTCAAGTGGGAGAACTTGCACAATTGGTGGCTGACTAAATACTTTTTTGTCCTACTGTATATTTTAAACTACTCGGTGAATCAAAAGTGGAGGCTGCAATGCATTTATCAAATCTGAAACCATATCCCCCATCACGCCTCAGCTGGTCCTCTGTAACTCAGTTGGTAGAGCATAGCAAGATTTTGGGTTAAATTCCCAGGACCACCCATACGTAAAACGCATGCACGCATGACTGTAAATTGTGTCTGATAAATGGCATATATTTTGAGCAATGTTCCCTCTAATTTTTGGGGGCACTGAGCAAATTGTAGGCATTGTGGTCGGAAACTTGAGAGAATTTTTTGCAACTTCCGGCGCATTTACAGTGAACATTGGACCTGTACCCTTACAGTTTTAGACAGTAGCCAATAGGCTATTGTGGCTATTTGAGTATAATGTTGGCCTACCAACAAAACCAATGGAGCAAATCCCATAACATTTTCAAATGGAAATAGCTTTTGATTTTTACGATATAGCCTACAGTATATGTGGTGTTCATTGCAGGTCTACATTGCATGATACTTTAAAAAAATGTTTTTACGTTATGAAGGGCTTGACATTAATTCATAATTTTTTACTTGGTCTGTAACACCATGGGCCAACTAGGGGACTGTAAATTGCATTGTGTTGTATGATGCAAGAAATCACTTTACAAAATAAAATGTAATATTATTACCATACAGAAAATCTGCCTATTAGCTTATTTGCAAATTCAAGTCTGTCTCAAAATATAAAACTTCCTCTTTAATTAAGACATAATCTTTTTACCTGACTGGCTTTTCAAAGACAGCATGAAATGTAGCCTTCAGGTTTTGTGCTCTTGTAGGAAGCAGTAACTCCCCATTGCTGACCTATACTTATCTATAACTGGACTAATAACTCATTAACTAGCAACGAATAGAAACAAACTGTGCACTGTGATCTGAAAAGCGCATTCACTTGCTGGTGATTGAAAGACTGCTAGTGTGCTACCTCCGCAAATAGAATTCTACTCCATTGCGCTATGGCTCTGCCTACAACAAAAAATACGACTCAATCTTTCAAAGTTACGGTTTAAGTCGAACGTTTACAAACACTTATGTTGGAGCCATTGAAACTCGTTTAACAACCACTCCACAAATGTCTTTTTCACAAACTATAGTTTTGGCAAGTGGGTTAGGACATCTACTTAATCTACTAATTTTTCCAACAATTGTTTTCAGACAGATTACTTCACTTATAATTCACTGTATCACAATTCCAGTGGGTCAGAAAATTACATACACTAAGTTGACTGTGCCTTTAAACAGCTTGGAAAATTCCAGAAAATGATGTCATGGCTTTAGAAGCTTCTGATAGGCTAATTGACATTATTTGAGTCAATTGGCAGTGTACCTGTGGATCTATTTCAAGGCCTACCTTCAAACTCAGTGCCTCTTTTCTTGACATCATGGGCAAATCAAAAGAAATCAGCCAAGACCTCAGAAAATAATTGTAGACCTCTACAAGTCTGGTTCATCCTTGGGAGCAATTTCCAAATGCCTGAAGTTACCACGTTCATCTGTACAAACAATAGTACGCAAGTATAAACACCATGGGACCATGCAGCCGTCATATCGCTCAGGAAGGAGACGCGTTCTGTCTCCTAGAGATGAACGTACTTTGGTGCGAAAAGTGCAAATCAATCCCAGAACAACGGTAAAGGACCTTGTGAAGATGCTGGAGGAAACAGGTACAAAAGTATCTATATCCACAGTAACACAAGCTCTATATCGACATAACCTGAAAGGCCACTCAGCAAGGAATTAGCCACTGCTCCAAAACCACCATAAAAAATCCAGACAACGGTTTGCAACTGCACATGGGGACAAAATCAAGATCATACTTTTTGGAGAAATGTCCTCTGGTCTGATGAAACAAAAATCAAACTTTTTGGCCATAATGACCATCGTTATGTTTATAGGAAAAAGGGGAGGCTTGCAAGCCGAAGAACACCATCCCAACCGTGAAGCGGTTGGTGGCAGCATCATGTATTGGGGGGTGGCAGCATCATGTATTGGGGTGCTTTGCTGCAGGAGGGACTGGTGCACTTCATAAAATAGATGGCTTTATGAGGAAGGAAAATTATGTGGATATATTGAAGCAACATCTCAAGACATCAGTCAGGAAGTTGAAACTTGGTCGCAAATGGGTCTTCCAAATGGACAATGACCCCAAGCATACTTCCAAATTTGTGGCAAAATGGCTTAAGGACAACAAGGTCAAGGTATTGGAGTGGTCATCACAAAGCCCTGACCTCAATCCTATAGAAAATCTGTGGGCAGAACTGAAAAAGCGTGTGCGAGCAAGGAGGCCTACAAACCTGACTCAGTTACACCAGCTCTGTCAGGAGGAATGGGCCAAAATTCACCCAACTTATTGTGGGAAGCTTGTGGAAGGCTACCCGAAATGTTTGACCCAGGTTAAACAATTAAAAGGCAAAGCTACCAAATACTAATTGAGTGAATGTAAACTTCTGGGATTGTGATGTAAGAAATAATAGCTGAAATAAATCATTCTCTCTACCATTATTCTGACATTTCACATTTTTAAAATAAAGTGGTGATCCTAACTGACCTAAGACAGGGAATTTTAAATGTCAGGAATTGTGAAAAACTGAGTTTAAATGTATTCGGCTAAGGTGTATGTAAACTTCCGACTTCAACTGTATACCCTCATATGTAATGCCCTTAAAATGATATGAAAACAGAGGTTCAGATGTCGGATTTGAACTTGATCACACTTTTGTGGCAGAGAATATTCCTGCTGCATCAGGGAATTCAATGAGCCTTGTGAGTCCCTGAAAATGAGCAATTATCTTTCTCTCCATGTGAGAGCAGTTGCGTCATTGGGATCAGTGCTTGCAATCAAAATAATGTTCTCTCTTGCTCAAACGCTAAACGTAGCTCCTACTGATACATTCAAATGTACAAAAATACATCTGAAATGCAGCCATTCTCTCAACAACCATCATTTTATGAAGCTTAATAACACAAGATATATGTTGGTCTCCATTAGGCTATTACATACAAGTGTCAAGTGTTTGCTATGGTCAATATTCTGTTCAATTGTGACCTGGGGTGGTCTAGTGATTAGGGCCACTGCCTACATCCTGCAAATACAGGCCTGGTGTGGGTTAGATTCCAGCCAACATCCTTCTGGCATGAATACCTCAATCCCCTTGATTTATTTACACATTGCCATGGTAAACAAGGAAATACTTTATTTATATTGTATGGAATGCTTGGCAAGTAGATAAATCACCCATAGTTAAAAAAGGACTCAGTTGTTCCGATTACAATACCAGAGGGTGAACATATGTTGAAAGAATGGTTGAAAGCAGGACTAATGTTAAGGTAACACTGACATCATCTGGAGCAGTAATGAGGTGACCAATAATGGTTGCAATTGAGAAAAGTTGTGCAGGTGAATTTAGCGCTATTGATTGTTTAATGAGATATCACATCTAGTGTTATCAGTGGTTGCAATAGGCCCTTTTTAATTGATTATATTCCAATAGGCTACATTCTGTAGGCTACCCGTTAGCCTATCCACATAATGCAAGGTGTGAAAACCTATAATTGGCTAGCCTACTGTTTGTGTTTCCCTGGGTTGATGAACTGATTTGGGCCATCAGTCGATTGACAGATGTAGGCCTACTGTAGAACAATAAACTTTCCTCCAGTGTGGATGCTCATACCCTTTTTTTAGTTAGCTATGTTGACAAATTATACATAACTTAAGGTCTTTCCTCAGCTATTCCAGCACCATTTCAACTTAAACATTTAAACATCAAATCTACAATACGGTGATACGGTCTAATACGGTGAAAACAAACTTAAAGATACCAAAAATGCACTACAGAGGGGGGTGCGTACAGCCCAGTACATCACTGGGGCCAAGCTTCCTGCCATCCAGGACCTCTATACCAGGCAGTGTCAGAGGAAGGCCCTAAAAATGGCCAGACTCCAGCCACCCTAGTCATAGACCGTTCTTTCTACTACTGTACGGCAAGCTGTACCGGAGCGCCAAGTCTAGGTCCAAAAGGCTTCTTAACAGCTTCTACCCCCAAGCCATAAGAACAGCTAATCAAAAGCCTAGCTACTGTTATTTTATTGTTACTCCTTAATTATTTGTTATTGTTCTATTTTTCTTATTTTTTCTTTTATTTATTTATTTTTTACTTCAGTTTATTTTAGTAAATACTTTATTAATACTTATTTTTGTTAACTGCATTGTTGGTTAAGCATTTCACTGTAAGGTATACTCTTGTTGTATTTGGCTTTGTGACAAATACAATTTGATTTAATTTGAATTAGATGGTTACAGTTCATGGTTCTTATTGATATGGATTATTATTTTGACTTTCTCCAAACTGAAGGTCATTAGGCCAATATTAGGCTTTCACTAGACATTTTAAATATCTTTATGCCTAGAAGGACCCAATGATCACTCGGCTACACAGCTGATGCCTGCTGGACTGTTCATTAACATGGTACTTCATTTTGTTTATCTGTCTGCCCCAGCCTCGAACTCAGGCCCTGTGTGTAGCTATCTGACCCTCTCTGTCCATTCATCGCCATTTACCAGTTGTTGTTGTCCTAGCTGTTTACCAGTTGTTGTCTCACCCGTTGTTGTCTTAGCTCTCCCAATCAACACCTGTGATTGCCTTACGCCTTTCTACTTTCTCTAATATACTGTGGTTTAGGGCAGCTCTCATTGTTTTATTTTACTGTGGAGCCCCTAGTCCTGCTCAACATGCCTCAGATAGCTCCCTTGTCCCACCCCCCACACATGGGGAGACCGCACCTAGCTTAAGTGGCGCCTCCAGAGATGCAACCTCTCTCATCACCACTCAATGCTCAGGTTTACCCCCACTGTACTCGCACCCTACCATACCCTTGTCTGTACACAATGCCCTGAATCTATCCTACCACGTCCAGAAATCTGCTGCTTTTATTCTCTGTTCCCAAAGCATTAGACGACCAGTTCCTATAGCATTTAGCCGTACCCTCATCCTACTCCTCTGTTCCTCTGGTGATGTAGAGGTTAACCCAGGCCTTGTGTGTTCCCAGGCGCTCTCATTTGTTGACTTCTGCAAAAGTAAAAGCCTTGGGTTCATGCATGTTAACATCAGAAGCCTCCTCCCTAAGTTTGCTTTATTCACAGCTTTAACACACTCCGCCAACCCTGATGTCCTAGCCGTGTCTGAATCCTGGCTTAAGACAGAACTGCTAAAGGGGGCGGAATTGCAATCTACTGTAGAAGTAGCATGCAGAGTTCTGTCCTACTATCCAGGTCTATGCCCAAACAATTTGAGCTTCTACTTTTAAAGATCCATCTCTCCAGAAAAAAATCCCTCACTGTTGACGCTTGTTATAGACCCCCCTCAGCTCCCAGCTGTGCCCTGGACACCATATGTGAATTGATTGCCCCACATCTATCGTCAGAGTTCGTACTGCTAGGTGACATAAATTGACACAATCTAAGCAAGATGCCCTCAATCTCACACAAACTATCAAGTAACCTACCAGGTACAACCCCAAATCCGTAAACATGTTGTTGCTGTTTTCAACCAGGATTTCAGTGATCACCGCCTCATTGCCTGCGTCCGTTATGGGTCCGAGGTCAAACGACCACCCCTCATCACTGTCAAACGCTCCCTAAAACACTTCTGCGAGCAGGCCTTTCTAATCGACCTGGCCCGGGTATACTGGAAGGATATTGGAGTCATCCCGTCAGTAGAGGATGCCTGGTTGTTCTTTAAAAGTGCTTTCCTCACCATCTTAAATAAGCATGGCCCTTTCAAAAAATGTAGAACTAAGAACAGATATAGCCCTAGGTTCACTCCAGACTTGACTGCCCTTGACCAGCACAAAAACACCCTGTGGTGTACTGCACTAGCTTCGAATAGTCCCCGCGATATGCAACTTTTCAGGGAAGTCAGGAAACAATACACACATTCAGTTAGGAAAGCAAAGGCTAGCTTTTCAAACAGAAATTTGCATCCTGCAGCACTAATTCCAAAATGTTTTGGGACACTATTCTCTTATGGAGAATAAGAGTACTTCCTCCCAGCTGCCCACTGCACTGAGACTAGGAAACACTGTCACCTCTGATAAATCCATGATAATCGAGAATTTCAATAAGCATTTCTCTATGGCTGGCCACCTGGCTACCCCAACCCCGGATAACAGCTCTGCACCTCCCGCAGCAACTGGCCCAAGCTCCCCCCACCCCCGCTTCTCCTTCACCCAAATCCAGACAGCTGATATTCTGAAAAAGCTGCAAAATCTGGATCCCTACAAATCAGTTGGGCTTGACAATCTGGAATCCTCTCTTCCTAAAATTATCCGCTGCCATTGTTGCAACCCCTATTACTAGTCTGTTCAACCTCTCTCTTTCGTATCATCTGAGATTCCTAAAGATTGGAAAGTGGCTGTGGTCATCCCCCTCTTCAAAGGGGGAGACACTCTAGACCCAACCCACTGTTCAACCCTATATTCATCCTGCCCTGCTTTTCTAAAGTCTTCGAAAGCCAAGTGAACAAACAGATCACCGACAATTTTGAATCGCACCGTACCTTCTCCGCTATGCAATCTGGTTTCCGAGCTGGTCACGGGTGCACCTCAGCCACGCTCAAGGTCCTAAACGATATCATAACCGCCATCGATAAACGACAGTACTGTGCTGCCGTCTTCATCGACCTGGTCAAGGCTTTCAACTTTGTCAATCACCGTATTCTTATCGGCAGACTCAACAGCTTTGGTTTCTCTAATGACTGCCTCGCCTGGTTCACTAACTACTTCTCAGATAGAGTTCAGTGTGTCAAATCGGAGGGCCTGTTGTCCGGACCTCTGGCAGTCTCTATGGGGGTGCCACAGGGTTCAATTCTCGGGCCGAATCTTTTCTCTGTATCTATCAATGATGTCGCTCTTGCTGCGGATGATTCTTTGATCCACCACTAAGTAGATGACACCATTCTGTATACATCTGGCCTTTCTTTGGACACCGTGTTAACAAACCTCCAAACAAGCTTCAACACCATACAACACTCCTTCCGTGGCCTCCAACTGCTCTTAAACGCTAGTAAAACGAGATGCATGCTCTTCAACCAATCTCTGCACACACCCGCCCGCCTGACATCACTACTCTGGATGGTTCTGACTTAGAATATGTGGACAACTATAAATACCTAGGTGTCTGGCTAGACAGTAAACTCTCCTTCCAGACTCACATTATGCATCTCCAATCCAAAGTTAAATCTAGAATCGGCTTCCTATTTTACAACAAATCCTCCTTCACTCATGCTACCAAACATACCTTCGTAAAACTGAGTATCCTACCGATCCTTGACTTCGGCGATATCATTTATAAAATAGCCTCCAACACTCTACTCAGCAAATTGGATGCAGTCTATCACAGTTCCATCCGTTTTGTCACCAAAGCCCCATATACTACCCACCACTGTGACCTGTATGCTCTTGTTGGCTGGTCCTTGCTACATATTCGTCACCAAACCCACTGGCTTCAGGTCATCTATAAGTCTTTGCTAGGTAAAGCTCTGCCTTATCTCAGCTCACAGGTCATCATAGCAACACCCACCCGTAGCACGTGCTCCTGCAGGTATATTTCAATGGACATCCCCAAAGCCAACACCTCCTTTGGCTGCCTTTCCTTCCAGTTGTCTGCTGCCAATGACTGGAACGAACTGCAAAAATCACTGAAGTTGGAGACTTATATCTGCCTCACTAACTTTAAGCGTCAGCTGTCAGAGCAGCTTACCGATCGCTGCAGCTGTATACAGCCCATCTGTAAATAGCCCATCCAACCAACTACCTACCGCATCCCTATATTTGTTTTTGTTTTTCTGCTCTTTTGCACACCAGTATTTCTACTTGCACACCCACATCCGCACATATATCACTCCAGTGTAAATTGTAATTACTTCACCACTATTGGCCTATTTATTGCCTTACCTCCTTACTTCATTTGCACATGCTGTAGACAGATTTTTCTATTGTGTTATTGACTGTATGTTTGTTTATCCAATGTGTTGTTGTTTTTGTCACACTACTTTGCTTTATCTTGGCCAGGTCGCAGTTGTAATTGAGAACTTGTTCTTAACTGGCCTACCTGGTTAAATAAAAGTGAAATAAAAATAAAGAGCCTCCATGCTTCAACATAACGAGCAATTTTGAATGAGGAAAAAAACAATATTACAGGGTTAGTTTGGTAAAACTAATCCCTTCCGAATAGTCCACTGGAAAAAGGAATATGCTGGGATAATAATTACATAACCGACGTTATATAGTAATACTAGTCCTATGCCAAAATGTTTGCTAGCCTAACTTCCTTCCATGGGCTAAAATGAACCAGCTAAGTTAGATAGCTAGCTAGTTAACGTGTATCTACTACATCTAAGCTACATATTGCACTTCAATCATCTCAGGCCTGGCTATCATAATCATTGGCCTGTACAGAGAATTAAGTAAAAACACTAAGTCCAAATACCCATCTCCATTCATGGTTTAGGAAAAGAAAGATTTAGCTAGCTAGCTACAGCAGGACATCAACACATCAAATGCTACCAGAAACATATGCTTTTGATGTGATTTGATTGGTGTGATGCTAAATCCAAACAGGCCTCCCTTGGGGGACGTTTTGCTTTACCAAGATCACCCACAGTTTAGCTCAATGCAACGCTGAATGGTTAAATTGTTTATCAATGTTTTATCAATGGAAGCCAAATGCTCGCTGGCATCCATCCATCAAATGCTACAGCGGCAACATGTCATACTCTTTTTGTCCAGACAGCATCAGATACATGGGCTACACATATTGAGACTTCTGGGCGCTGTTTCACTCGCTCTGATGATTTCTCCTGTGGGATAGATACACCCAATTGCTAATTGAAGGAAAATTATGAAAACACAGAGAGACGAAAGAGAAATTGTTTTATAATTTAAAAAAATGCATTGGTCAAATTTTTGGGAAGCCTGGCTTCCTTTGGCCTCCATGAATAAATGGCACTGATTATTTTCCTCCTGGAACAAAAGGGATCAAATTAAGATCCGACATACTGTATGTAGGATCTTAATTTGACCAGTATTGTTTTAGCAAAATAATCCTGCAGCAACAGGATTTAAATGTTTAGTCCATAATATTGCTTGGTCGGTGGTAAAGCTATTAGCTGGACAAAAGTAGGCTAAAATACTGTTAATATAACCATGTGCTAGTGCAGGTTTTCAGCGAATTTATGTAAATCTCGAAGCCCATCTGCATTTCCTGTGGTGCAGGAAAATTCTCAGCAACAAAAGAGTGATCAAATTAAGATCCAAAATCTGTAGGAAGAAAGTCCTCAGAAATCCAGAGTTATGTTGGTCTTCTTACTGAACTATGTTGAAACAAAGACCTTTTTCACATTGCTGGATTTTGACAAAGCATTAAACCTCAGAGCTGGGCTCACCAAAATGAGGAGCACAATGATAAAGCATTATGCAGCTCCACACTAGGCCCCGAGCTGAACATTTCCAAAGTTCAACCCGACTACCAACTATCAGAGGGAGGGAAAAGACAGCAAGTCTACTCTGCACGTGGAGCTAAATCTGATGGTATTTAAAAGTCAACTGTATGGAAAGCATCTCCACTTAGTGCAGTCTGGCCAACTTGATCTGATATCTAATCAATACAGTTTATGAATTTAGATTATTTATGAATTTAGATTATTTAAACTGAGTCCCCTTCCAGTTCAGCCCTCTACGACTCCTACTGTGCCCACCCAGGTGAAGCTTTGTTGAGCTCAATGGTTACAAAATACCTTATTGATGTCAAGCTGTGATAATCATCCTAAAAGCCCCTAATCCTAATTCTGCACTACCCGCCACTACCCACCACTAACCACCACAGCACTACCATAGCCTCTACAGGTCAGAACCAAACACAAAATATGACTCTCAAGTGATAAGCCCTAATAAAACCCCCATTGTTATTGTACACATTGCTATTGTTATTGTACAAAAGTGTACATATTAAGCCCACATGAACAATGTGATCTTTCCTCAGTCTGTATAACTGCAGCACAGGTTTGATTGAACATTCTGTAGAAGATCCCTTGGAACACAGATAATGTCTATAAGAACAATCGTTGCTTTTAGTTTTTTTCTCATTTGTCTGTTCATGTTTGTCTGTTCTAGTTTCAAGTGATTCTCCTAATTTAACTATTAACTTACAGTATTTACACTTGCTTTTGTGTATGAAAGAAATTGGAATGTTCCCTTTTGCCCGATAACTGATTTGAAAAAAGACAAGAGTAGATGTTTTTTCTGAATGGGCTTACATTAATTGAGGAGCTGAGTGGACGCCATACATCTGGGTTCCCCAATAGGATAATATATATATATATATATATATATATATATATATACATACACTATATATACAAAAGTATGTGGACACCCCTTATTTCAGCCACACCCGTTGTTGACAGGCGTATGAAATCAAGCACACAGCCATGCAATCTCTATAGACAAACATTGGCAGTAGAACAGTCTTACTGAACAGCTCAGTGACATTCAACATGCCAACCTTCAACAAGTCAGTTTGTCAAATTTCTTCTCTGCTAGAGCTTCCCCGTCAACTGTAAGTGCTGTTATTGTGAAGTGGAAATGTCTAGGAGCAACAACGGCTCAGCCGCGAAGGAGCAGGCCACACAAGCTCACAGAACAGGACCGCTGTGTGCTGAAGCGCGTAAAAATCGTTTTTCCTCAGTTACAACACTCACTACCGAGTTCCAAACTTCCTCTGGAAGCAATATCAGCACAATAACTGTTCCTTCGAGAGCTTGAGGAAATGGTTTCCATGGCCGAGCAGCCACACACAAGCCTAAGATCAATATGCTCAATGCCAAGAGTTGGTTGGTGGTGTAAAGCTCGCCACCATTGGACTCTGGCGCAGTGGAAAAGCGTTCTCTGGAGTGATGAATCATGCTTCACCCTCTGGCAGTCCGATGGAGTAATCTGGGTTTGGCGGATGCCAGGAGAACGCTACCTGGCGAATGCAACTGTAAAGTTTGGTGGAGGAGGGATAATGGTCTGGGGTTGTTTTTCATGCTTCGGGCTAGGCCCTTTAGTTCCAGTGAAGGAAAATCTTAACACTACAGCATACAATGACAATCTAGACGATTCTGTGCTTCCAATTTTGTGGCAACAGTCTGGGGAAGGCCCTTTCCTGTTTCAGCATGACAATGTTGCCGTGCACAAAGCAAGGTCCATACAGAAATGGCTTGTCGAGATAGGTGTGGAAGAACATGACTGGCCTGCACAGAGCCCTTACCTCTACTCCATCGAACACCTTTGGGATGAATTGGAATGCAGACTGCGAGCTAGGCCTAAAAGCCCAACGTCATTGCCTGACCTCACTAATGCTCTTGTGGCTGAATGGAAGCAAGTCCATGCAGCAATGGTCAAACAACTAGAGGAAAGCTTTCACAGATATAGCAGCAAAGGAGGACCAACACCATATTAATGCCCATGATTATGGAATGAGATGTTCGACGAGCAGGTGTCCATATACATTTGGTCATGTAGTGTATATACAATGCATTCTAAAAGTATTCAGACCCCTTGACTTTTTACACCTTTTTTTTACGTTACAGCCTTATTCTAAAATGTATTGAATTGTTTTCCCCCCTAATCAATCTACACGCAATACCCCATAATGACAAAGCAAAAACAGTTTTTATGAAAATGTTGCACAATTATTAAAAATAAACAACTGAAATATCACATTAACTTAAGTATTCAGATGCTTTACTCAGTACTTTGTTGAAGAACCTTTGGCAGCAATTACAGCCTTGAGTCTTCTTGGATATGACGCTACAAGCTTGGCACACCTGTATTTGGGGAGTTTCTCCCATTCTTCTCTGCATATCCTCTCAAGTTCTGTCAGGTTGGATGGGGAGCGTCACTGCACAGCTACTTTCAGGTCTCTCCAGAGATGTTAGGTCGGGTTCAAGTCTGTAATCTGTCTGGGCCACTCAAGGACATTCAGAGGCTTGTCCCGAAGCCGCTCATGTGTTATCTTGGGTGTGTTCTTAGGGTCATTGTCCTTTTGGAAGGTGAACCTTCGCCCCAGCCTGAGAGCTCTGGAGCAGGTTTTCATCAAGGATCTCGCTCTACTTTGCTCCATTCATGTTTCCCTCGATCCTGACGAGTCTCCCAGTAACTGCCGCTGAAAAATATCCCCACATCATGATGCTGCCACCACAATGCTTCACCGTTCTGATGGTGCCAGGTTTCCTCCAGACGTGACGCTTGGCATTCTGGCCAAAGAGAATCTTGTTCATCATGTTCTGAGAGTCCTTTAGGGGCCTTTTGGCAAACTCCAAGTGGGCTGTCATGTGCCTTTTACTGAGGAGTGTCTTCCGTTTGGCCTCTCTACTATAAAGGCCTGATTGGTGGAGTGCTGCAGAGATGGTTGTCCTTCTGGAAGGTTCTCCCATCTCCACAGAGGAACTCTGGAGTTCTGTCAGAGTGACCATTGGGTTATTGGTCACTTCCCTGACCAAGGCCCTTCTCCCCCAATTGCTCAGTTTGGCCGGGCAGCCAGCTCTAAGAAGAGTCTTGGTGGTTCCAAACGTCTTCCATTTAAGAATGATGGAGGCCAATGTCTTCTTGGGGACCTTCAATGCTGCAGAAATGTTTTGGTACCCTTCCCTAGATTGGTGGCTCGACATAATCATGTATCGGAGTTCTATGGACAATTCCTTTGACCTCATGGCTTGGTTTTTGCTCTGACATGCGCTGTCAACTGTGGGACCTTACTTACATAGATAGGTGTGTGCCTTTCTAAATCATGTCCAATCAATTGAATTTGCCACAGGTGGAATCCAATCAAGTTGTAGAAACATCTCAAGGATGATCAATGGAAACAGGATGCACCTGAGCTCAATTTTGAGTCTCATAGCAAAGGGTCTGAATACTTATGTAAATAAGGCATTTCTGTTTTTATTTGAAATAAATTTGCACACATTTCTAAAATCCTGTTTTTGCTTTGTCATTATGAGGTATTGTGTGTAGATTGATGAGGAAAAACATGTATTTAGTCCATTTTAGAATAAGGCTGTAACGTAACAAAATGTGGAAAAAGGGAAGGGGTCTGAATACTTTCCGAATGCACTCTATTTACAGTACCGGTCCAACTTTTGGACACACCTTCACATTCAAGGGTTTTTATTTATTTTTACTATTTTCTACATTGCAGAATAACATTATGAAATAACACATATGTAATCACGTAGTAACTAAAAAAGTGTTAAACAAAAATACATTTATTTTATATTTGAGATTCTTCAAAGTAGCCACCCTTTGCTTTGATAACAGCTTCGCACTCTCTTGACCTTCTCTCAACCAGGTTCATGAGGTAGTCATCTGGAATGCATTTCAATTAACAGGTGTGCCTTCTTAAAAGTTAATTTGTGGAATTTCTGTCCTTTTAATGCGTTTGAGTCAATCAGTTGTGTTGTGACCAGGTAGGGGTGGTATACAGAAGATATCCCTATTTGGTAAAATACCAAGTCTATTTTATGGCAAGAACAGCTCAAATAACCAAAGAGAAACAACAGTCCATTGTTACTTTAAGACATGAAGGTCAGTCAATCCGGAACATTCGAAGAACTTTTCAAGTTTCTTCAAGTGCAGTCGCAAAAACCATCAAGTGCTTTGATGAAACTGGCTCTAATGAGGACCGCCACAAGAAAGGAAGACCCAGGTTTACCTTTGCTGCTGAGGATACGTTCATTAGAATTACCAGCCTCAGATTGCAGCCCAAATAAATGCTTCACAAAGTTCAAATAACAGACACATCTTAACATCAACTGTTCAGAGAATACTGTGTGAATCAGGCCTTCGTGGTCGAATTGCTGAAAATAAACCATTACTAAAGGACACCAATAATAAGAAGAGACTTGCTTGGCCCAAGAAACATGAGCAAAGGACCTTAGACCTGTGGAAATATGTCCTTTGGTCCAACTGTCGTGTCTTTGTGAGAGGCAGAGTAGGTGAACGGATGATCTCTGCATGGAGGAGGAGGTGTGATGGTGTGGGTGTGCTTTGCTGGTGACACTGTCTGTCAGAAAATCTGGTTTGCGCTTAGTGGGACTGTCATTTGTTTTTCAACAGGACAATGACCCAACATACCGCCAGGCTGTGTAAGAGCTATTTGACCAAGAAGGAGAGTGATGGAGTGCTGCATCAGATGACCTGGCCTCCACAATCACCCAACCTCAACCCAATTTTGGATGAGTTGGCCACAGAGTGAATGAAAAGCAGCCAACAAGTGCTCAGCATATATGGGAACTCTTCAAGACTGTTGGAAAAACATTCCAGGTGAAGCTGGTTGAGAGAATGCCAAGAGTGTGCAAAGCTGTCATCAAGGCAAAGGGTGGCTACTTTGTCAAATCTAAAATCTATTTGATTTGTTTAACACTTTTTTGGTTGCTACAGGATTCCATGTGTTATTTCGTAGTTTTCATGTCTCAATATTATTCCTCAATGTAGAACATAGTGCAAATAAAGGAAAACCCTTGAATGAGTTGGTGTCCAAACTTTTGACTGGTACTGTGTATATATATATACACTGCTCAACAAAATAAAGGGAACACTAAAATAACACATCCTAGATCTGAATGAATTAAATATTCTTATTAAATATTTTTTTCTTTACATAGTTGAATGTGCTGACAACAAAATCACACAAAAATTATCAATGGAAATCAAATGTATCAACCCATGGAGGTCTGGATTTGGAGTCACACTCAAAATTAAAGTGGAAAACCACACTACAGGCTGATCCAACTTTGATGTAATGTCCTTAAAACAAGTCCAAATGAGGCTCAGTAGTGTGTGTGGTCTCCACGAGCCTGTATGACCTCCCTACAACGCCTGGGCATGCTCCTGATGAGGTGGCGGATGGTCTCCTGAGGGATCTCCTCCCAGACCTGGACTAAAGCATCCGCCAACTCCTGGACAGTCTGTGGTGCAACGTGGCGTTGGTGGATGGAGCGAGACATGTCCCAGATGTGCTCAATTGGATTCAGGTCTGGGGAACGGGCGGGCCAGTCCATAGCATCAATGCCTTCCTCTTGCAGGAACTGCTGACACACTCCAGCCACATGAGGTCTAGCATTGTCTTGCATTAGGAGGAACCCAGGGCCAACCGCACCAGCATATGGTCTCACAAGGGGTCTGAGGATCTCATCTCGGTACCTAATGGCAGTCAGGCTACCTCTGGCGAGCATATGGAGGGCTGTGCTGCCCCCCAAAGAAATGCCACCCCACACCATGACTGACCCACCACCAAACCGGTCATGCTGGAGGACGTTGCAGGCAGCAGAACGTTCTCCACGGCGTCTGCAGACTCTGTCACGTCTGTCACATGTGCTCAGTGTGAACCTGCTTTCATCTGTGAAGAGCACAGGGCGCCAGTGGCGAATTTGCCAATCTTGGTGTTCTCTGGCAAATGCCAAACGTCCTGCACGGTGTTGGGCTGTAAGCCCAACCCCCACCTGTGGACGTCGGGCCCTCATACCACCCTCATGGAGTCTGTTTCTGACCGTTTGAGCAGACACATGCACATTTGTGGCCTGCTGGAGGTCATTTTGCAGGGCTCTGGCAGTGCTACTCCTTGCACAAAGGCGGAGGTAGCGGTCCTGCTGCTGGGTTGTTGCCCTCCTACGGCCCCCTCCATGTCTCCTGATGTACTGGCCTGTCTCCTGGTAGCGCCTCCATGCTCTGGACACTACGCTGACAGACACAGCAAACCTTTTTGCCACAGCTCGCATTGATGTGCCATCCTGGATGAGCTGCACTACCTGAGCCACTTGTGTGGGTTGTAGACTCCGTCTCATGCTACCACTAGAGTGAAAGCACCGCCAACATTCAAAAGTGACCAAAACATCAGCCAGGAAGCATAGGAACTGAGAAGTGGTCTGTGGTCCCCACCTGCAGAACCACTCCTTTATTGGGGGTGTCTTGCTAATTGCCTATAATTTCCACCTGTTGTCTATTCCATTTGCACAACAGCATGTGAAATGTATTGTCAATCAGTGTTGCTTCCTGAGTGGACAGTTTGATTTCACAGAAGTGTGATCGACTTGGAGTTACATTGTGTTGTTTAAGTGTTCCCTTTATTTTTTTGAGCAGTGTATGCATACACACACACATATATATATATATATATTAAAATCATGTGTACATATATATATATATATATATATATATATATATATATATATATATATATATATATATATATATATATATATATATACATACAGTGCCTTGCGAAAGTATTCGACCCCCTTGAACTTTGCGACCTTTTGCCACATTTCAGGCTTCAAACATAAAGATATAAAACTGTATTTTTTAGTGAAGAATCAACAACAAGTGGGACACAATCATGAAGTGGAACGACATTTATTGGATATTTCAAACTTTTTTAACAAATCAAAAACTGAAAAATTGGGCGTGCAAAATTATTCAGCCCCTTTACTTTCAGTGCAGCAAACTCTCTCCAGAAGTTCAGTGAGGATCTCTGAATGATCCAATGTTGACCTAAATGACTAATGATGATAAATACCATCCACCTGTGTGTAATCAAGTCTCCGTATAAATGCACCTGCACTGTGATAGTCTCAGAGGTCCGTTAAAAGCGCAGAGAGCATCATGAAGAACAAGGAACACACCAGGCAGGTCCGAGATACTGTTGTGAAGAAGTTTAAAGCCGGATTTGGATACAAAAAGATTTCCCAAGCTTGAAACATCCCAAGGAGCACTGTGCAAGCGATAATATTGAAATGGAAGGAGTATCAGACCACTGCAAATCTACCAAGACACGGCCGTCCCTCTAAACTTTCAGCTCATACAAGGAGAAGACTGATCAGAGATGCAGCCAAGAGGCCCATGATCACTCTGGATGAACTGCAGAGATCTACAGCTGAGGTGGGAGACTCTGTCCATAAGACAACAATCAGTCGTATATTGCACAAATCTGGCCTTTATGGAAGAGTGGCAAGAAAGCCATTTCTTAAAGATATCCATAAAAAGTGTTGTTTAAAGTTTGCCACAAGCCACCTGGGAGACACACCAAACATGTGGAAGAAGGTGCTCTGGTCAGATGAAACTAAAATTGAACTTTTTGGCAACAATGCAAAACGTTATTTTTGGCGTAAAAGCAACACAGCTGAACACACCATCCCCACTGTCAAACATGGTGGTGGCAGCATCATGGTTTGGGCCTGCTTTTCTTCAGCAGGGACAGGGAAGATGGTTAAAATTGATGGGAAGATGGATGGAGCCAAATACAGGACCATTCTGGAAGAAAACCTGATGGAGTCTGCAAAAGACCTGAGACTGGGACGGAGATTTGTCTTCCAACAAGACAATGATCCAAAACATAAAGCAAAATCTACAATGGAATGGTTCAAAAATAAACATATCCAGGTGTTAGAATGGCCAAGTCAAAGTCCAGACCTGAATCCAATCGAGAATCTGTGGAAAGAACTGAAAACTGCTGTTCACAAATGCTCTCCATCCAACCTCACTGAGCTCGAGCTGTTTTGCAAGGAGGAATGGGAAAAAATGTCAGTCTCTCGATGTGCAAAACTGATAGAGACATACCACAAGCGACTTACAGCTGTAATCGCTGCAAAAGGTGGCGCTACAAAGTATTAACTTAAGGGGGCTGAAAAATTTTGCACGCCCTGTTTTTCAGTTTTTGATTTGTTAAAAAAGTTTGAAATATCCAATAAATGTCGTTCCACTTCATGATTGTGTCCCACTTGTTGTTGATTCTTCACAAAAAAATACAGTTTTATATCTTTGTTTGAAGCCTGAAATGTGGCAAACGGTCGCAAAGTTCAAGGGGGCCGAATACTTTCGCAAGGCACTGTATATATATATATATATATATATATATATATATATATATACACACACATGATTTTAATTTAGGAAATATGTTCCCAAGTATTTCCACGCCTAAATAGAGGTGCATTATGTGCTCGTATCCCAATGTAATCATGGTTTGAAATTGTTCGATTTTTGTCAAATACTATATCTGTTTGGGTATCTTGCCGTCAATTTGCAGTTTACAAATTATTTATAATTGTGTTCCGGCCCCCCGACCATCCGCTCACTAAAAAAAACGGCCCGTGGCTGAATGTAATTGGGGACCCCTGCCATAAATAAAAATATGTTCACACCAAATAACAACTTAAGTGTTTTCTTGAGTACCCAACACCAGATACGTTTGAAAATCACATTAACCACTGAGAATCAACAAGCAAATGTACTGTATACAGTACCGAGGTTAAGCTAGACTTTATTGTAAGTCAGTACACAAATGGCTATATGTACCTATGAAATATTGTATTTATAGTGGCTAGTGAGCAGTTGTGTTTTTAAGACTCCTGTAATATTCACTTGGAATCCAATAAGTAGGATTGTAGTCTTCTTGGTCTGTGTTTAGAAAGGCTGCCCAATTCTAATATTTTTGTGAAGAAAAACAATATATGATGTGAAAAGATCAGATGTTATCGGTCAAAAGACCAATTTATGGAAAAAATATCAGAATTGGGCTGCCTGCTTAAACGCAGCCTTGGGGAGAAGACTTATGAACCACCAGGTTTTCATGACATTAACAATTTTATTAAGGGTTACTCATATAGTAACTAGGAAATTGTATTTTTGGTATGTGCTACCTGAAATTTCAAACATTAACTGTGATAATGTGTCTGACAATTTTGAGCTCATTGGATACTAACCTATGATCATTATTTCAATGCAGTAGTTTTTTCTTCTTAAACAAGCTCAAGAATGAAAGTATTGGGCCTAATTACGGGCATTCTTTGCTGACTTAGTGTTCTGTGTGTGGTAAAACTCTGTGCCTGCCATTGTCTTGATCCCTGAACTGAGTTCTTACTAGTTTCTTGCGGGGTCAGAGGTAACTTTGCTAATTAAGGGTCTCCTCGGTCTTTAGACAAACTCATCTGAGCTTAATGTTTTCACTTTCATGGCCCAGCGGCTCTGCCTGGTACCTCTCTAAGCTAATTTTGCCTGCCTGCATAGTTTTGGTGGGACCCTGTTAATCTAAGCATAGCCAGGTCAAGTTCAAACTGCCACAATGCATTTACCAAGGTCTTTAGATTCTGGTTGGTAATTTTTACAATGAAAGAAAACCCTACACATCTAAGAACCTCTTTAATGTTAATTATTTCTCCACTTAGTAACCCCAAAGCTTTCCTGGAAACAGTTTGATGCTCCAGTAAAGCCTCACAGCTCAGTTTTAACGTTATTGAATGTAAAATGTATAATATTTTCAGAATATATTACAACCATCTTAAACTTGAAAAAACAACATTTATCAAAACAAAACATGAACCAACGTGTTTTGCAAGGTTGTAGTAGGGTGGGGCCACAACCACTGTGTGACTCAATTAGAAATAAGACGTCTGATAAGTCTGCAGCAGAATGGAGATACAAGGCTATCAAATGTGGACAAATTCTGTTGGTCACTACTCAGACTACTCTGATAATCAGAATGTAAGTAGAATATAAAAATGTTTAAAAAAATACTTCCAGATCAAAAACTTGCACATAATTTCTCCTAAAAACGATTGTGTGCCACGTGTGCAGTTAAGAGCGGATACTTTGCTCACATACAGTAGATCTCTCATTGTTTACCAATAGCATCTCTATCAGAACACCTATAGATGTGGGATCTTAATTTGATCACTCTTTTGTTGCTGAGAAATGCAGATGAGCTTTGTGATTTACTGAAAACACACACCAACACATATATATTAACAGTATTGCACTTTTCATGTAGCCTACTTTTGTCCAGCTAATAGCCTAACCACCGCTCAAGCAACATTATGGAGTAAATATTAAAATCCTGTTGCTGCAGGATTATTTAGCTGTGACAATATAGGTAAAATTAAGATCCTACATCTGTATAACATTGCTAGATTCTTTACTCAAATATCTTATTAGCCACAACTGCAGCACATGCATATCTCTGAATATTCATCTCTGGTGGAGCATTTAGTAGAAGAGGAAACGCTGCCAAACAATCAGTCAACCAGCATAAGCAAAAATAAACATACAGTTTATAACTACTTAGACTAATGGCAGACAAATGCATGCTATTAGTCTCCAATACTGAGCCAATCTTATTCTGCTAGGATGTTATGATTTGACACATTTAAAACTCAGAGAGTTGCTGCCTGACCCCCTTTCCTGTTTATAACAATCACATACTGTACATTCTCCATGCAGTAGGTTCGTTTGATCAGGAGAATTTGGCATCAAATAACAATGGGTTGTAAATCTACACGGATCATCTTTGTAAAACCATTTATCACGATGATTAGTGACAGTCAAATAAAACAACGAATACATGCAATGTAGAGTATCAAATCTTACCCGTTGTTGATTCCTAAGAGTTGGCTTGGGAAAACATTGGTTTCTACATCAGTAACATCCTCTGTCTCATTACAGAAACATAATATCAGTTTTTAGAATCCACTCGGACATACCAGAAATCAAAGCAATGAAAATACGTCAATGTAGTGGAGCAAATAGGATTAAACATGTTGAATGTCTGGAAACAGAGGAATTCTTTCAGGAGATAATCCCCGCTATGGATTTAACACAGTTCAGTCTTAAAGAGCTGTAATTTTTAGTTTTAAAGTGGCACCGTCACCAGAATTTCTGTAGCATAACCTAGTTAAATGAACAATCTAAACAAAATGCTATAAACTGTAATCTGTTTGTAATCACGTTTAATCAAGGATCTAAATGAAATTCAGAAAAACTGGGCACTGAAAAACAATTCCACTGCAGCACTAACAGTAGGAACCCATGTACCTAGGAATCTATCAGTAAAAGTTTCAGATGAGAACCCCTACCTTCTGGCAGCTCTTCTAGTGAGGGGTGAACGAGAGTGTCCAAAATTACCTGCCTGGCACTGTAGACGGCTTACCTTGAGGACTTCCATGGGCACATGGGTCACAGTGGGCAGGTTGGAGGGCAGTGTGACATTGATGGGAGGGGTCTGGGGGCAGCTGGGGTGCAGGAGATGGTGTGAGGGGTGCCTGGTGCTCCTCTCTCTCTGTTCTCTCTGTTCCCGCTGGTCCTGCTCCTGGAGCTGGTCCCGCATCAGCTGCTGGTGGAGCAGGACACGTGACATCACTGCGGGGAGCACTGTGGGGCTCTGGGGGGGCTTGGGGAACCCATGTTGGTCCAGAGGATCACTGCAGGCCACGGCCCAACCAGAGCAGGGCAGTGGTGGGGAGAAAGTCACAGTCAATCAGGACACACACAGTGATAGGCTGACTGCATTATTCTGAGCCATCCAGGTTTAAACAAACATCATATTAGAATACAATTCAATGAGAGAGGGAGGTAGAGAGAGGCATTATGAGTATGTGTTGGGAGCATGAGAAAGAGGATATGTGAAAGAGGTAAATAGTATGAAGGTAGCAAGCAGGTGCAGTTACAGATGTAGGACTTTAATTTGACCTTTATTGTCACAGCAAAATAATCCTGCAGCAACAGGATTGGAATGTTGAGTCCACAATGTTGCTTGATCAGTGGTTAGGCTATTAATGAACTGAGGCTTCATGCAAAGTGGAATATTAATATTTCTGTGTGTTAGTTGTGTTCCAAGATGGCGTAGCAGTCGGACGTGTGTTTTGTCTTGTCCCGGCCTGTCCTATGTAAATATCGTTTTCCTCTGTTTTTTTTTTGTATATATTTCAATCTCACTTTCCATCTAGGGACTGAATATACTCTCCTGCAACGCACCTCACCAAAATGTGGTACGGATCTGCTATTTTTATACACTGCTCAAAAAAATAAAGGGAACACTAAAATAACACATCCTAGATCTGAATGAATGAAATATTCTTATTAAATACTTTTTTCTTTACATAGTTGAATGTGCTGACAATAAAATCACACAAAAATGATCAATGGAAATCAAATTTATCAACCCATGGAGGTCTGGATTTGGAGTCACACTCAAAAATAAAGTGGAAAACCACACTACAGGCTGATCCAACTTTGATATAATGTCCTTAAAACAAGTCAAAATTAGGCTGTGTGGCCTCCACGTGCCTGTATGACCTCCCTACAATGCCTGGGCATGCTCCTGATGAGGTGGCGAATGGTCTCCTGAGGGATCTCCTCCCAGACCTGGACTAAAGCATTCGCCAACTCCTGGACAGTCTGTGGTGCAACGTGGCGTTGGTGGATGGAGCGAGACATGATGTCCCAGATGTGCTCAATTGGATTCAGGTCTGGGGAACGGGCAGGCCAGTCCATAGCATCAATGCCTTCCTCTTGCAGGAACTGCTGACACACTCCAGCCACATGAGGTCTAGCATTGTCTTGCATTAGGAGGAACCCAGGGCCAACCGCACCAGCATATGGTCTCACAAGGGGTCTGAGGATCTCATCTCGGTACCTAATGGCAGTCAGGATAACTCTGGCGAGCACATGGAGGCCCCCCAAAGAAATGCCACCCCACACCATGACTGACCCACCGCCAAACCGGTCATGCTGGAGGATGTTGCAGGCAGCAGAACGTTCTCCACGGCGTCTCCAGACTGTCACGTCTGTCACATGTGCTCAGTGTGAACCTGCTTTCATCTGTGAAGAGCACAGGGCGCCAGTGGCGAATTTGCCAATCTTGGTGTTCTCTGGCAAATGCCAAACGTCCTGCACGGTGTAGGGCTGAAAGCACTTCGGGCCCTCATACCACCCTCATGGAGTCTGTTTCTGACGGTTTGAGCAGGCACATGCACATTTGTGGCCTGCTGGAGGTCATTTTGCAGGGCTCTGGCAGTGCTCCTCCTTGCACAAAGGCGGAGGTAGCGGTCCTGCTGCTGGGTTGTTGCCCTCTCACTGCCTCCTCCACGTCTCCTGATGTACTGGCCTGTCTCCTGGTAGCGCCTCCATGCTCTGGACACTACGCTGACAGACACAGCAAACCTTCTTGCCACAGCTCACATTGATGTGCCATCCTGGATGAGCTGCACTTCCTGAGCCACTTGTGTGGGTTGTAGACTCCGTCTCATGCTACCAATAGAGTGAAAGCACCGCCAGCATTCAAAAGTGACCAAACAGCCAGGAAGCATAGGAACTGAGAAGTGGTCTGGTCACCACCTGCAGAACCACTCCCTTATTGGGGGTGTCTTGCTAATTGCCTATAATTTCCACCTGTTGTCTATTCCATTTGCACAACAGCATGTGAAATTTATTGTCAATCAGTGTTGCTTCCTAAGTGGACAGTTTGATTTCACAGAAGTGTGATTGACTTGGAGTTACATTGTGTTGTTTAAGTGTTCCCTTTATTTTTTGGAGCAGTGTACTTTAGAACTGGAACCCCCATCAGAAGCTAGCCAGCTAACTAGCTACTAGCTAGTTGTCAGTTAGCCACTGCTAGCGGTCTTCACCGTTAACTCGGACACCAGCCAGCCTCAGCTCGGTCAAAACCTGCCAGTCTGCACAGCGCGATATCAACCCAGAGCATATCGGACTGCTTTGTCTCTACCACATCTCCGGATTCCTACCGCAAGCTCTGAACATTTACACCGGATCATCACAGCTAGCTAGCTGCAATCAGAGTGGCTACTCCTGGCTAACTTCTCTGTCCCAAAGCAAGAACCAGTAAGCCTTGAATTAGCCTCGAGCTAGGCCCATCTCCCGGCTAGCCGAAGAGGTCCACCAGCTAATTCTTGGGCTGCCTCTTTTGCCAATTGGCCTGGACCCTTTACTGCCAACACGGAGCCCCGCCATCATGACTGGTCTGCCGGCGTAATCATCCGAGGTGGTGTCAACAGGCTCTTCCGTTGCGACGTCGCCGAAAGCCCATCTGCTATCCCCGGCCCGCTAGCTGTGTAAATCGCCGTGTTTCCAGCTCGCCTAGCGTAGTAGCGACTACTGAATCGGCTCCCTTACTCACCTATTGCTACTCATTGGACCCTATGATCACTCGGCAACACATGACTCTCCCTAATGTCAATATGCCTTGTCTATTGCCGTTTTGGTTAGTGATTATTGTCTTATTTCACTGTAGAGCCCCCAGCCCTACCCAATATGCCTTAGATAGCCCTTTTGTCCCATCCCTCACACATGCGGTGACCTCATCTGGCTTAACTGGTGCCTCTAGAGACAAAACCTCTCACATCGTCACTCAATGTCTAGGTTTAACTCCACTGTACTCATATCCTACCATACCTTTGTCAGTATATTATGCCTTGAATCTATTCTTCCAAGCCCAGAAATCTGCTCCTTTTACTCTCTGTTCCGAACACACTAGACAAACAGTTCTTATAGCCTTTAGCCGTACCCTTATCCTACTCCTCCTCTGTTCCTCTGGTGATGTAGAGGTTAATCCAGGCCCTGCAGCCCCCAGTACCACTCCAATTCCCCAGGCGCTCTCATTTGTTGACTTCTGTAAACGTAAAAGCCTTGGTTTCATGCATGTTAACATCAGAAGCCTCCCCCCAAGTTTGTTTTATTCACTGCTTTAGCACACTCTGCCAACCCGGATGTCCTAGCCGTGTCTGAATCCTGGCTTAGGAAGGCCACCAAAAATACAGAAATTTCCACCCCAACTACAACATTTTCCGACATGATAGAACTGCCAAAGGATGCGGAGTTGCAATCTACTGCAGAGATAGCCTCCATAGTTCTGTCATACTATCCAGGCCTGTGCCCAAACAATTTGAGCTTCTACTTCTAAAAATCCACCTTTCCAGAAATAAGTCTCTCACTGTTGCCGCTTGTTATAGACCCCCATCAGCCCCCAGCTGTGCCCTGGACACCATATGTGAATTGATTGCCCCCTATCTATCTTCAGAGTGTGTACTGTTAGGTGACCTAAACTGGGATATACTTAAGACCCAGAACCAATATACACAGCCAGTTAGAAAAGCTAAGGCTAGCTTTTTCAAACAAAAATGTGCATACTGTAGCACTAATTCCAAAAAGTTTTGGGACACTGTAAAGTCACTGTAAAGAGCACCTCCTCCCAGCTGCCCACTGCACTGAGGCAAGGAAGCGTTGTCACCACCGATAAATCTATGATAATCGATAATTTCAATAAGCATTTTTCTACGGCTGGCCATGCTTTCCACCTGGCTACCCCTACCCCGGCCAACAGCTCTGCACCCCCTCTGCACCCCCAACAGCTCTGCACCCCCTGCACCAACTACATCTCAGATAGAGTTCAGTGTGTCAAATTGTCCGGACCTCTGGCAGTCTCTATGGGGGTGCCACAGGGTTAAATTCTCTAAAGAATCTTTTCTCTGTATTTAACAATGATGTCACTCTTGCTGCTGGTGATTCTCTGATCCACCTCTATGCAGACGACACCATTCTGTATACATCTTGCCCTTCTTTGGACACTGTGTTAGCAAACCTCCAAACGAACTTCAGTGCCATACAACACTCCTTCCATGGCTTGTAACTGCTTTAAAATGCAAGTAAAACTAAATGCATGCTCTTCAACCGATTGCTGCCCGCACCCGCCCGCCCGACCAACATCACTACTCTGGACGGTTCTGACTTAGAATATGTGGACAACTACAAATACATATGTGTCTGGTTAGACTGTAAGCTCTCCTTCCAAACTAACATTAAGCATCTTCAATCCAAAATTAAATCTAGAATCAGCTTCCTATTTCGCAACAAAGCCTCCTCCACTCATGCTACCAAACATACCCTCGTAAAACTGACTATCCTACCGATCCTTGACTTTGGCGATATCATTTACAAAATAGCCTCCAACACTCTCCGCAGCAAATTGGATGCAGTCTATCACGGTTCCATCCGTTTTGTAACCAAAGCCCCATATACTACCCACCACTGTGACCTGTACGCTCTTGTTGGCTGGTCCTTGCTACATATTCGTCACCACTGGCTTCAGGTCATCTATACGTCTTTGCTAGGTAAAGCTCCGCCTTATCTCAGCTCACTGGTCACCATAGCAACACCCACCTGTAGCACACGCTCCTGCAGGTATATTTCAATAGACATCCCCAAAGCCAACACCTTCTTTGGCTGCCTTTCCTTCCAGTTGTCTGCTGCCAATGATTGGAACAAATTGCAAAAATCATAGAAGCTGGAGAGTTATGTCCCCCTCTCTATCTTTAAGCATCAGCTGTCAGAGCAATTTACCGATCACTGTGCATGTACACAGCCAATCTGTAAATAGCACACCCAACTACCTCATCCCCATATTGTTATTTATCTTCTTGCTCTTTTGCACCCGAGTATCTCTACTTGCACATCATCATCTGCACATCTATCACTCCAGTGTTAATTGCTAAATTGAAATTATTTTGCCTCTATGGCCTATTTATTGCCTTACCTCCCTAATATTATCCATTTGCACACACTGTACATACATTTCTCTATTGTGTTATTGACTAGACGTTTGTTTATGTGTAACTCTGTGTTGTTGTTTTTGTCGCACGGCTTTGCTTTATCATGGCCAGGTCGCAGTTGTAAATGAGAACTTGTGCTCAACTGGCCTACCTGGTTAAATAAAGGTGAAATAAATATACATTTTTTAAGTTAGTGCGGGTTCTCAGTGAATTTATGTAAATCACGAAGCTCATCTGCATTTCTGCTCATCTTGCAGGAAAATTCTTATCAACCAAAGAGTGATCAAATTAAGATCCTATACATGTAGTTCCTAGATGTAACTGCACCTGCTTGCTACCTTCATAATATGTACCTCTTTCACATATCCTCCTTCTCATGCTTCCAACACATACTCATATAATCTCAGAGACCTGGCAAGTGGCAACAGCAGACTGGCTTGGAACAAGACTCCACATCTAGTTTAATAAAACAATGCACTCTTACTCACGGGCATAAATACAAATGTTTTAACCAATCAGCATTTTAAGATTAGACTCACCCATTGCATAAATGAGCAATAAGTCATTCCTCTCCATCTATCACTATAATCTCCATCCACTCTCATCTCCCTTATGAAATACATGTACAATATGTTTCTCAAGACGGACTCTGCCCATCCCAAACCTAAATGGATGTGGCAGTGCATGCGCTGTCAGGACGAGGCATTCCCTAGGTAAGTGATCCTTTTGATAAAACCACTGCAAAGCCTCTCAGCCCGTGCATCTGTGTGATAATCGCACTAATTAGCAAGTCATGTCAAATCTAGCCACGGTCTGCAACTATCACTTAGCATTACCATGCACATACTACAGCACATTGGAGGCTTCATCATCTTATAGCCCCAACATAAATGTCTAGACAACAGTTATAGATCACAATACTACTTTTGCATTATTATATAGATAATTTGATTTCAAGTATCGATTTGTAAAAAAATATATATATATGCTAGGCAGTGTTAGCTAGCGCTAGTCAGCTGTCCTTGCCCCAAACTGCAGGTATTTTCCATCCTATAGCTTGTTCTCCATCTTCTTTTTAAATCGTGAGCCAACATGTTTTCAGCACTTTTATTTCCATGACTGATCAAAACAAATGTTCTCATGTGCTCTCTTGTCTCGCTGCAGCAGACATATAGTGAGTAATATGTTTGAAACATCAAATCGCAATAAAATCGTAGGATCGAAACGCAAGAATCGCGAGAATTGTAATACATATTGTGTCGGCACCTAAGTATCGTGATAATATCGCATTGTGAGGTCCCTGGCAATTAATACATATCGTATCGGCATCTAAGTATCGTGATAATATCGCATTGTCAGGTCCCTGGCAATTAATACATATCGTATCGGCATCTAAGTATCGTGATAATATCGCATTGTCAGGTCCCTGGCAATTAATACATATCGTATCGGCATCTAAGTATCGTGATAATATCGCATTGTCAGGTCCCTGGCAATTAATACATATCGTATCGGCATCTAAGTATCGTGATAATATCGCATTGTCAGGTCCCTGGCAATTAATAGATATCGTATCGGCATCTAAGTATCGTGATAATATCGCATTGTCAGGTCCCTGGCAATTAATACATATCATATCGGCACCTAAGTATCGTGATAATATCGCATTGTCAGGTCCCTGGCAATTAATAGATATCGTATCGGCATCTAAGTATCGTGATAATATCGCATTGTCAGGTCCCTGGCAATTAATACATATCGTATCGGCATCTAAGTATCGTGATAATATCGCATCGTGAGGTCCCGGGCAATTCCCGCCCTACTATTCACGCAGAATTCAAGAGTCCTCTGGCTCTCGTCTATGGACATACAGTTAAAATAACTATACATATGTTGATAAAGGCCTTTCTAAAGACATGAAGTTTGTGTAGTTAGTGGCCACTTAAGGTACAGAGAGACATCAGGGAGAGGGTACAGAAATTTAACCAAACCAAATATCAAATCATCATTGTGCCTTACGGGGACAACAGCATTATGTATGGCCTGACTGGTCCATTCCTTCCGAACAAAACATTTATCATACTAGCATATATAGGGTAATCTTGAGGCTGTGATTGACTGACCTCATCATTGACCATAGCCACAAACCATTAACCCCTAAGAGTATAAGCCTCTAGATGGTGTTATCTACTAAGCTAAAATATGGAATTGTTATAAGATGGACCATTTAGCTATTTGATTTTGAGTTTTAGGAACTCTGTAGGTATCCATTAATAAATAAAATACATGTTTTTGATGAAACATTGAATTTGGCTTTACTGCTATTATCCCATAGAAACGCACTGAATAACATTCATACATTGCTATTTTTTTTAAATCCCAAAACGTATCAAAAGGAAGTATGGTTTGAGGTGTCTGAGAGATATAGGAAAGCTAAAAAAAAAAAAAAGTTACAAATGTAACCCTGGTCCCCAAAAATCATATTCAGTCATTTCTTACCTCACAGTTACAGTGACTTTCTCACGAGTCCTGTGAAGCATGTGGGCATCGTAGAGAGTGTTCTTAAAAGTCTCAGCTTTCCATAGAGCAAAAACCCAGAAGTCTTTTGAAACTGCTTAATAGTTTTTGTTGTTGTTGCTAAATTAGCAAGGCCACCATGTAGTATTAGCTTGTACTGATCAGTCGATTCATTTATAATTATAGAATAGGTTGTAATAGCAGTGTGTCCCACACATTAAATAATAATTATTATTATGGATGCTAATTATGGATGCTAAGCTAATAAAAAGGTCTGGTGACAGAATGATCCAGACCGCTGAGATAAATTAAGCACATCACAATGCAAGGATGTCTCAATGTTTAATCTACTTCCTAATCTTAATACATTTAAATAGCACAACATGCTATTGAGATATTTTAAATGTATTGAGACACTATGAAATGTATAGATATGCAACAATGCAGTTATTGTTCCATATATCACTAGAGTGGCTTTTGCCAATTCACTAACATACATTTTCTGGTCTGGTTAGCAGTTACAAAGTATCAAATTGCAGCCAGGGACAATCCTTCAAAAGGCTGGTTGAAGAGAACCAAATATGCTCGGGCAATATCATAGATTTACACCTGGAATATATATATATATATATATTTTTTGAAAGAATCATAATATCGGTAAAAGCACTTAGCAAGAAGAATTTGGGAGCACATGCACCTAACTCACTGGGGATACCAATTCAGTATTCAAATATAAAATTGACGAAGTTGTTTCTTCCCATAAAATATTAAAGAAAAACAAGCATGCATGACAACTAGGGGAGGACTGACCTCAATATCCCATGCCGCTAGATAAAACATAATGTTCTCCAGCCATTTCCTCCATAGTAAACAATAGTAAACCAGAGTAAACAATTACCCTGTGTGCGCGTGGCTTGGCCACAAATCATCAAGTGTTGCCAATTGGGTAGATATGGCAATGGTGAAAGGTTTAGCACCAAGCATGCATGCATCAATAAGTGGTTCCAACCAATAAAACTAGATAACCCCAGAAGTTATGTTGAATCGAAACTGGAAGAAGTAAACTCTCAAAGCAATTACAAAGCAAGGTATAATAATGTGTCAGATAGCCTAAATATTGTTAAGTATGAGCAGATTACACTCTGTAGATTAGGTATCATAATGTATTTCATGAAAGACAGTTGATAATGTCCTACCTTTTTATTATCATGATTGGCAGTGGCTCTTTTGAGACTAACATCAATATGTATGTGGTTTAAAACCTAGGGTCCTTTTAAAGGACAAGAGGATGGCAGTACTTCCGGTTATGACACAATAATGTCTCACTTTCAGATCCCCACTCTGCTTTCTGAAGTATCGTTGAATGTCTAGAGGTAATACGCCTTACATGCAATTAGCTGTGATACTTTCATTGATAATGTTGATTATTTACACTAAACATGATAAATAAATCCAGATACACTCCCTCCAACCATATTTCACGTTGGGAAAAATTTGGGTAACACTATATTTATTGCAATAACATATATGTCTGTAAAAACATGTAAACGCAAAAGGTTTGTATCCTGCAGCGCAAATGTGTTGACTTGCTTCTTTTGAAATATGACTGTTCACCATTCTGACCTAGTCAATGATCAGTTTGTCTCAGATACACACCACATGCACACAATAAAACACGCAGCCGTACACAAAACACTCGTAAAAAACATGTTGAGACACTAAACTCATACAAATACATGTTGAGACACTAAACTCATAAAAATACATGGTGTTTCTAACTAATTGCTGCAAAACAATCCTAAAGATATCTTTGGAAGACCTTGTGATTTTTACTAAAATATCTGAGTCTCCATCTCGAAGTACACATTTTCCAAGACACTTATTTCAATATATTTAGTACAGCCTGTGGTCACAGAATAACAGGAAGGATGGGCTGTGATTCAACTGTTTCCATGTAGTAACGGTATAAAAATAAAGTGTTCTCTGTTCCAGACTCTAGTTAAATGTTTCACCTTCCTATTGTTGCATGAGTGGAAATCCTCTACTATAGTAAAGTCCTCTACTATAGTTCAATAACTTTGAGATAAAAATGAATCACTCTGTAGGATCCTGTTCCACAACTTATTATTATCATAATAAGTTGCCATCCATTTCATAATTCACATGCCATTTCACAATATCACAGATGACAACATGTTAACCTGCCAAATAAGTAAGCTAATGGCATGTAGGGTCTTAAGTTATGGAGAGGTACACATAAGTGCTATTGCAAGTATCCAAATGCAGTGGGTGAATACTGAATAGGCCCGAGCCTATATAGTATCTCTCTTTCAATAACATTTGTTTCAAGGATATTATTCTAAAGGAAATACCAGCAAAATAAGGTAATCATTAGCAGTTAAATAAAGTAAGGAGTGGAAGGTAATGCCATAACACAAAACAAACCAAGATTGTTGCGCAACACACACACAAGACGCTTCATAAGTAACACCAGTCTTCGCATTGGCATATCGACTTGGTTCATAGCAAATGCACAGTATCTCTGAAGGAAGTAACTAATTAGATATTTTAGTGTGCTAGAATATCTGTCCACTACCTTATGAGGCATGAAAATCCTTGTCTGATTTCACATGTGGGAAATCACATGATTTCAGATGCAACATCATATGTGAAATCATGTGAAAACGTGTTTTTGGAACACTTATCATGTTATCACATGTTATCAAATTAACGCCAGACGTGATTACATGAAAATGTGTTTTTGGAACACTTTAGTAATGGGAGTTAAAGCACCATCTTGTGTTCACTTCACAAGTACACAGATGACTTTAATGAATAAAATGCTGTTAAATATTACAAAAACCCAGGAGAGTATCAGATAGCATACTGGTTCAGTACAGTTTACCTTAGAGGGGAATATGATTGAGTAGAAATTATAATCAACCAAATTGAATCCATACAAAATCATCAAGACATTCTGTGCTGTATACAGTACATGTACAGAAGATCTCACTCACATTTCTGCATTCATGTAACCAAATTGCATAGCCTTAAATAGGAAACATGTACATTTTGAAAGTAGTTACGACTGATCTCATTGAACGTTTTCAGTTTCATTGACTGCCTCAGGTGAGTATACAGACACTTCCCGTTCAGTGAATCCATGTCACATGTTTGTACAGCTCACAGACATGTCATCTCAATCCCTTGGGGCAAATTCCTTCTCTCTCAATCTGCATCTTTCCTATGAGGGACCACACCTTCATACACCACCCAGACAGGGAGGCCTGTCAGAGCAAGCTTGACAACACAAAGCATTATGTTAGCATCACTGTGGGATCAGTTGAATAACGATTACAATAAGGTGCCGGACGGGACAACCCATTCACAACAGGGATAACTGTCTCTGCAAAAAGGACGTCTGCTCTGATAAAAAGGTGATTCTATGCCAGGATAGTCTGAAAATATTTGTGCATGTCAAACATCCTTCCTCCCAGAACAATCTGAGATACCACATGACAATACCAGTATTTTCACATCAATTTTACTTTCTGCGCACTTCTGGTCAATCTTATTAAGACAAAGGTACAAACCTGATAAGCACACAACGGCCATATTCATTATTTTATCATGATAAAGATTCATGTATATTAATAAGGTTTCAGCAATTCTGCTGGACAGAATTATACACTTGCTACACTTCAGTGATGTACATTTACCACAGAGAAGGGAGAGGGAGAAAGAAATGTGAAACATGCTCAGCTCCAGTGCTTGAAGCATTGAATTGGATGAACACTGGAGAGCAGTGTTCAGACAAGGTCTTCATTCCAGGGGTAATGCAGTTCAGTAAATGAGTCACATGTTGTCTCCACATTGGTGCTACCTACAGTCCAAACAGAGAATGGCCCATGATGTACATGTTACACCCACTGGGCAAAAACTGGTTGAATCAACTTTGTTTCCACGTCATTTCAACACAAAAATCTGATGAAAATGAATAAACATGGGAAAACGAATAGTTTTTTTTTCCACAGGCAACTATTATTAACCTAAATCCAATGACATAGTGACGTTTTTTGTTGATTTCATGTTGAATTCACGTTAGTTGACAACTCAACCAAATGTACGTGAACTGGGCACAGACATGAACTGACGTCTGTGCCCAGTGGGACATAATAGACATACTCTGATGAGCCATCATAGTTTTAGCTAATTAGACACATTTATATATTTGAAAACATCAACAAACGATGTGCACTTTAATGAGCCTATCTGTCAGATTTACTGCACTACACGGTGTTGACAAATTTAGCTTAATCTGCACTGAAAATCCAGAGTGGGAAATATGCATACAGGGATACATATCTGGTTTGCTTTAGTCTTAAACCTGGTGTCCCCAAATTCAATGGATTATTGGGTTATGGTGTTTTATTTAAGTAGCATGGTATCTGCACAAGATGTTGCTCAAATGTCAGGAAAGTTGCTTGAAAGGTTTAGAAATAAAATCTCACATTTCTGGTGAAACATTTTGGCTGAATGTGCAAATCTGTCTATCAGCAATTATAAAGAACATTCATAAATGAATCATCATCATACTCATCCAGCTCCAGGGCAGGCAGTAGGTTGTAAACATCTGGATTGACCTGTTTTTCAGGGGCTTGCTTTTCAACTCGTTAAACGTTTTGGATTCGTCCTGAAAATCTTTGTCGACCTCAATATCTGGAACAATTCCTGAGTCTGACGGGATTCTTTCCCCGTGAAACTTTCGCACGTATCGACAATGGCTAAAATACAAATATCCTAAACAAATTTGATGAACTGTCATTTGAAAACACGTTATTTTCCTCAGTCATGTACTCTGAACACTCTAGATGGCGCCAAATAAAATAAACAACTGATTGTTTTCTGTGACGTTCCTCAGTGGTGATGATTAGGCATATACAGAGAAATAAAAGCCAGCTAAAATAATGCAATTTATATATGTTACAAACTAAAGATATTCTACAATATTGTTATTTTTAATACCTAGAATACAATACCAAATTGTTTCTGGCATAAATTAAGATATTAGTCTACTGTGCCAATTAGTGTACATACAGACTGTGCATTAAATCCACTAGATGGTAGTGTAAATCAAGAGGAAGTCCAGGATTATCCACTCAAATCTGTTATCGCTGTACAAATATTGAACAAACTGATGTCATCAAAACCAGGATAAAAAACGTAGCTTGAAAATATGATAAAAAATCTATTAATGTTTTAGAATAGTCGTTAATGTTAAAATTGTATTTGAAAGTGTTTTCTAGAGTAAGAATGTTTGCACTTTTTTCAAATTAACACAAAAACGAACTCTTCCTATGTCACATGGTCTGGTCTAAAATATATATTTTTTCTAATATTGTATTTTGTTACACTTTCGTTAAGATCAACATTATGAAATATATGCAGGAAATGAACAGTGCTGTTATTTTTGTATTTCATTTTTATTTAACCTTTATTTAACTAGGCAAGTCAGTTAATTAAGAATACATTTTACAATGATATCCTACTAATATGCTAATATGCTAATATGGCTTTAGCTAAGAAAATGTGGAACAAGAGTTACAGAGAGACACACGGAAGAAAAACTGGAAATTCACAAACAAAAATCCCTCAAGCTTCCTCCACAGTATCCCCCAGTCACATAACACCTCATCTTTAAATGAGGGATGGGGGATAGGGGATGGGCGAACAAAACTGAAGGAGAGACTAATGGTGGATTATTTCACTGTGGCCTGGAAAATACTAAAATTGTCCTTTCATTCCAAAGAAATGAACAAGCAGAATGAGGGCTGGTGGCTGTATTAATACAATACCATTATACAGTCGACCTGTTTCGGCTGCTCTGCTCTATGAGATGGGATGTCTATAGCCCATATAGACACTAGCCCATATGGTTCCACACCCGCAATTCTTCTTGTGTCCTTTGTTTTATATTAAGGATGTAAACAAGTTCAAAACACAGAAAACAATGTGATTTGCAAAGTTAATGAGAGGTGATGTCTGAGCATCAAATATCATATTACCAGTTAACCAAGGTCAAGTCTAATGGCAGTGGCTGTCAGAGTTAATCTGGCCTGAGGCCTGTAATAGGAGACAGATACTTGGAGATGCATGGTGATGGGATGCACACTGACACACTGACAATGGCCCTACAAAGGAGATTGGCATAGTGTGAATCAGCTCCGGGTCTCTCCTGCCCCCATCACGTCCCAGGAGGTTATCCCTCCTCTCCATGTTAACATCTGCTCCATGAGGGTTACTGATGGAACATAATCCCCTCTATTTAATATTCATGGTGTTAATCTCCCCTAAAACAATGATCACTCCACTTTAGCGGTTGCTATCTCTGATAGTTATTTTGAGAAGAATAACTATCAAAATATGACTTACTGTACAAGTTATTCATCTATATTCAGTTTTCTATTTGTTTTGTTTTTCATCTCAAGGGACCTGTACATTTTTAGCTTATAAATAAATACTTGTACAGTGAGGCTTTTGGTTGTTCATACCTGCACAAATAGGTCTTATTCTTATTTATGTACAATATGAATTTAATAGAGGTTTTACTCTGTAGCCAATACCTTATTTCTCATCAATGACCAGACTGATTTTCTTTTTCTTTTGGAAAATTGGCTCCATCCTTATAAAAAGAAAACTGTTTTGCAATCTATATTTATTTTTTTGTGTCATGAATAGGACAGATATAGAAAGTGTCAAAGTGACAAGGCCTTCTGTGGTAATCGCCATGGGACCTGAGGCCAGGCTGAGATTTGGGGGTAGAGATGCTTAGTGCACACATGGCACTGGGTTAAGCCTAATCACTCGCAAGCAGAAATCCCCCAAAATGGGGGATGGGGGTGAGGCAGTCCCCTGGGTGACTAATTTAGGCTTTGAACTAAACATTTTGTCTCCGTACACACCAGTAGGTTGCCTAGACACAAATTATTATATTTTGTTTTAAATGGGTATGTAAGGGTGAGATTGAGAACAGGGCACCACCCACCTTTAGTTTGTCTGTTAACGCTTTGACCTGGTTGAGCTACCTTACAGTAAACCTAGTCATTTTTTCAATTCCTCCCATTTCCTAGTCCTGCAGTTTCTGGGGATTTCAGAGTTTTTCCATTGTTCAGTTTCCAGTGACTCCACAATGATCTGGCACTCCCTTCCTTTCCCGTACAACTTGTTCCACAATTCTGTCAGTTGAAAGATATGCATTTTGCACATTCACATAAATTCTACTGACCAAGTACTACTCAATCAATTTCTATTTTTAGTAGTGGGCCTGTTCATCATTTTAACAATGTTATAATTTTCATGATAACTCTAGTAGCTTCCTTTTTTGACTAATAGATTAATCATCATAAAAATTGAACTTTCTGCATACTTCGTCTAAAAAACGTATTACCCCATTGGTTAGACTATCACTGTGCTCAAGAGAGAACAGCAGCATTGTCACGCCCTGATTTTAGGTATCTTTGTTTTCTTTATTATTTTGGTTAGGTCAGGGTGTGACAAGGGGGGTATGTGTGTTTTTGTCTTGTCTGGGGTTTTTTGTATTCTATGGGGTTTTGGTATGTCTAGGTATATGTAGGTCTATGGTGGCCTGAATTGGTTACCAATCAGAGACAGCTTTTTTAAATTTTGTTTACTCCATGTGTAACTCTGTGTTGTCTGTTCACACTGCTATGCTTTATCTTGGCACGGTAGCAGTTGTAAAGGATAACTTGTTCTCAACTAGCCTACCTGGTTAAATAAAGGTGAAATTAAAAAATTAAAAAATAAATTGTTGTCTCTGATTGGGGATCCTATTTAGGTTGCCGTTTTCCATTTTGATTTTGTCGGTTATTGTCTATGTGTAGTTGCATGGCAGCACTAGTTGTTTATAGCGTCACGTTTGTTTAAGTGTTCTTTGTTAAATAAAATACGAACGTATTCCAATCACGCTGCGCCTTGGTCTCATCGTTACGACGAATGTGACAAGCATCCACAGAGCCATCCATGTTTGAAATCAGAGGTCTGGACTGGATTGATAGTAGTTATTACATTTCCCTGAAAGCAAAATACAAATGTCTGTGATCAATACAATTGAATGAAGTGCACCTGCAAATGTATTAGCATACAAATATTAGTGTTGGATAGGTTTTGTCCTTCACAAGAAAATACACATTCAGCTCTTTAGCATCAATACCTTGAGAGGTTGGCTCCCCAAGGTTGTTTTCATCAAGTGGGCTTGCTATTTCTCCGACAACTGAAGGATGAATGCAATGTTTGTTCCAACGTTAACTAATTTGAATGTCCAGCATGAATACATTTTACAGTTCTGTAAATATTTAAACCCCTCTAGCTATCCTACATTCAATTAAAACATTATTCAATCTTGAAATGAATAATGTGGTAATTGAGCAAGTTGAGGGCGTCTAAACTACTTGGAGGGGGGCTCCCGAGTGACGTAGGGGTCTAAGGCACTGTGGCTCAGTGCTAGAGGCATGACTACAGACCCTGGTTCAATTCCAGGCTGTATCACAACTGGCTGTGTTTGGGAGTCCCATAGGGCAGCGCACAATTGGCCCAGCATGGTCCAGGTTAGGGTTTGGCCTGGGTAGGCTGTCATCATAAATAAGAATTTGTTCTTAACTGACATGCCTAGTTAAAGGTTAAATAAATACAATAAAAAATATATAAAACTTTTGTAAACTATTATGTTCAAAACATATTAATACAACAGTAGCTAGGATGTGCAGAAGTCTGTCCATAATAAAGCGCTGCTCTTCGTTCTTAACAGCACTATCAAAAAGACAGGTCCTACACGCCCTAGTTTTGTCACACCTGGACTACTGTTCAGTCGTGTGGTCAGGTGCCACAAAGAGGAACAGGAAAATTGCAATTGGCTCAGAACAGGGCAGCACGGCTGGACCTTAGATTTACACAGAGAGCTAATATTAATCTCTCCTGGCTCAAAGCGGAGGAGAGATTGACTTCATCACTACTTCTATTTGTGAGAGGTCTTGACATGTTGAATGCATGAGCTGTCTGTTTGAACTACTGGCACATAGCTCGGACACCCATGCATACCCCACAAGACATGCCACCAGAGGTCTCTTCACAGTCCCCAGAACAGACTATGGGTGGCGCACAGTACTACATAGAGCCATGACTATGGAACTCTATTCCACATCAAGTAACTCATGCAAGCAGTACAATTAGATAGAAAAAAATTCAAAAAAATACACCTTATGGAACAGCGGAGACTGTGAAGCAACAGAAACATAGGCCCAGACACATGCATACAAACCCACAATAACATACTCACTATGCACACTTAGACATGGATTTTGTGTTGTAGATATGTGGTAGTAGAGTAGTGGCATGAGGGTACACACTTAATATGTTGTGAAATCTGTTGTAAATGTATTGTAATGTTAAAAAAAATTTATAACTGCCTTCATTTTGCTGGACCATAGGAAGAGTAGCTGCTGCCAATAATAAATATAAAATACAAATGTAGAGCTACGTTTGCAGAGCAGAGACTGACAGAGCTTTGTTTATATAGACTATAGTTCAGCAGGTCCCGCATCGCTTGTACGTGGACCGTGCATTTGTTCAGGTCATGCCAGCACTGGCACAGAATAAATAGTGGGAAATTCGTCTTCTCTGAATTGGCTGAAGGATACAGGGGAGGAGGCAGAGAGTGAATGGATGAGACTGTGCACGATAAGGATATGCGGACCTAGTAGACAGCTTCGCTTTCTGGCCCCAATGGATCACTAGCGAAAGAGCAGCGGTTAATTTTACGTTCTTTATTCGTTTTGGTGGGCTACAGCCGGAGAGAACGCCGGTGGAATAATTTGTTTTTATCGCTGCCGGTAAAAAACCTTCTGTTCATACAAAAAGTTCAATTGGACCATAACGGCGACAATAAAAAAAAAGGTAAGGAACTATACAGTTTCTTTTCAAACGAATCAATCATGCTTTTGATGGTAACTGAGGCTATGTTTATCAAAAGCAATACTGATTGGGCTGGCAACCATCTGTAATTGTGCCATGCTCATATCATATGATGTATGGTATAAGTTATATTTTCATCTGCATTGTAATATACACTATTGTTTTCTTCAACAATAAGTAAACCTATGTAAAAACAAGCTCGTAATTGTTTTGTTATCTCACTCTGTTCTCATCCTTTATCTTGTTGCATTGTGCATTACTTGGCACATGTTATGCACTTAAAACAATTTTAAACACTCTGGTAGCCAACAGCATGAATATGCCTACCTATTGTACCTAGACACTTATACAGTAATCAGTATTCCCTAGTTTATAGGTTGTATTTAGTTTTTGCCATTTCTTCATTGGAAGTAATGTTAATTTATTTGTTTATCTCAAGAAAGAGATAAGATGCAATTATTTCCATCACCTTCATTTACTTACTCCCACAGCTGCTCTCAGGTGATGACCGACTGAGGTATCAAACCAAAACAAGTGTACGCTTGTTTTCTAATAGACATGCTGCTGCTAACATGCACACAGGGTGTTGATTATGTCAATACCTCATCCAGAGGGACAATAAAGACATAACAGACAACACACAAACTTACACACACACACACACACACACACACACACACACACACTCACACACACACACACACACACACACACACACACACACACACACACACACACACACACACATACAGACACACACACACACACACACACACACACACACACACACACACACACACACACACACACACACACACACACACACACACACAGGCTGAGACACAAACAAACAGGTTTTAAAGTCACAGACTCACAACTTCTGCCTGAGTTTCCTGTTTCCTGGGAAAGACAAACAATGGGAGAAAGAATGTGATATCCTGTATGGGGTTTGTGTCACTCTGGACTCAAGTACCAAAATAGGCCCATAAGAGGAATTAGACTGTAATGAATTGTAGGCTACAGATAGGCTACTCAAAGTATTAACTTTATAGGACAGAAAAACCACACCTAACTGTGAACAAGATGGATTGGTAGCCTACAAAGTTTGATTAATAGACCTCAGTTTACCTCAGTAGCTCAGTTCACTCAGTTACCTCAGGTAGTTTAAATAGCTGTACATGCTGAGGACAGGCAGTGCTAATGTGCCTGTCCTGTCCCTGTCACTACACTGCATGGGTCTGGTTTGTAAAGGGGACAATATTAAATTAGAGGCTCATAAAATAAGTGTCACACACAGATACACACAGACACACACGCACACACACGCACGCGCACACACACTACATTAGAGTACAAAAGCAGGACAGCATTTTGTTTACTTCAGTCTGGGATGTTCAGTTGGTTTTAATGGGGTCAGTGCTTCCAATTCAATAAAGCTATTAACTGTCACCTAAGATTCCATTGCTGGTGCTCCAACCTGGTCTCAGAGCATTTTGTATTATTCTGTACTTAAAATCTAAAACACTCCCTTTATTATTTTATGTTACATTTCGTATGATATGTATTAATTTGTAGATGTCCATCGCCCAATTCGTATTATATGTTACGAATTTGCAAAACATATGATCTTTTACAAATTATAGCTAGGTGGCTAACGTTAGCTAGGCTAGGGGTTAGAGTTAGGGGTTAGGATTAAGGTTAAGTATAGGAGTTAGGTTAAAGGGTTAAAGTTAGGGGAAGGGTTAGCTAAAAGGGTTAAGGTTGGGGTTAGGGTTAGGGTAAAGGTTAGCTAACATGCTAAGTAGTTTGAAAGTAGCTCAAAAGTAGTAAGTAGTTGAACAGTTGCTAATTAGCTAAAATTGCAGTGATGAGATTCGAACTCGCAACCTTTGCGTTGATAGAAATTTGCGTTATACACCCACCTATCCACCCCGTCCAACCACCTACTTTAGTTTTTCTTTAAGTAACCATCTGTCTTCTGTAACCATACCAAACATAACATATCATAATAGTGGTTAGAGCGTTGGGCCAGTAACCCAAAGCTTGCTTGATCGAATCCCCGAGCTGACAAGGTAAAAATCTGTCATCTGCCCCCAGCAAGGCAGTTAACCCACTGTTCCCCGGGCGCTGAAGACGTGGTTGTTGATTAAGGCAGGCCCTGCACCTCTCGGATTCAGAGGGGTTGGGTTAAATGCGGAAGACACATTTCAGTTGAATGCATTCAGTTGTACAACTGACAAGGTATCCCCCTTTCCCTAATTTTAGTGTCTGAATGTACGTTTACTATGTTACGTCTAGTCTATGAGACCAGGCTGGGTGCTCAGCCAGCACAGATAAGAGTTATTTGCTAATCAGAATACATTAATTCACGGAGCCATTCAAACAAACCAGCCTTTCAGAGAGTAAACAGTAGAAACCTTTTCTGTCTATACATAACTTAACCTACAAAGGCGACACATGCAGAAACCTGGGTCTGAGAATAGGGTTATTATCATTTCCCACCTCTAGACCCAGCCTTTCTTTTGTCTTGAGATTTGGTTATCAGCATTTTCTGTTTTTCACACACATATCATTTGAACGTTTTTCATGCACATAGAGCAGGAGGATTGGTAGTTATTAGATTCTGTGCTCATGCAGGTGTCATCTGACAGAGTGAGCAGGTCCTGTTGAACAGGTTTTCCACCCAAGTCATTCCTCTAGTCTACAGGATATACTCTAAACCCCTTACTGCGTACAGATTTCCACAAAAAGACAAAATAGGAAAGAAAAGGAATGATGCAATAAATTGATGGCATCTCTCTCTTTGCAAAATTCTGTACTTTGGTAGAGTTTGAAATAGTTTGTCTGTGCTTCAGTATGCTTACTTTTATGAATAGACCTAATAGTGTGGCTACTCAACTTGATTATGGTGGGTTCTAATGTAAGTTTATGCCCCAAAGCAGTGCTAATCAATTCCACGGTAACAAAGTAATGCGGAGACTCCGATTTTTCACTTTAAAATGCATGTCAAACAGAAACCAATGATTGCAAAGTTAAACAAACCATGCAACTCTATGCACAAGGATGCCTTTTAACAATTTCCACACGGTACTCTACCCTGAATCTTAGTCACTGTTGCCCTATGTACAGTACATAGTCATTGAACACTGGCCACTTTAATCATGTTTATATACTGTTTTACCCACTTCATATGTACAGTGTCTTCAGAAAGTACTCATACCTCTTGACTTATTCCACATTTTGTTGTGTTAATGCCTGAATTCAAAATGGATTGAATAAAAACATTATCACCCATCTACACACAGATTTATTGAAAATGAAATACATACAGTGCCTTGCGAAAGTATTCGGCCCCCTTGAACTTTGCGACCTTTTGCCACATTTCAGGCTTCAAACATAAAGATATAAAACTGTATTTTTTTGTGAAGAATCAACAACAAGTGGGACACAATCATGAAGTGGAACGACATTTATTGGATATTTCAAACTTTTTTAACAAATCAAAAACTGAAAAATTGGGCGTGCAAAATTATTCAGCCCCTTTACTTTCAGTGCAGCAAACTCTCTCCAGAAGTTCAGTGAGGATCTCTGAATGATCCAATGTTGACCTAAATGACTAATGATGATAAATACCATCCACCTGTGTGTAATCAAGTCTCCGTATAAATGCACCTGCACTGTGATAGTCTCAGAGGTCCGTTAAAAGCGCAGAGAGCATCATGAAGAACAAGGAACACACCAGGCAGGTCCGAGATACTGTTGTGAAGAAGTTTAAAGCCGGATTTGGATACAAAAAGATTTCCCAAGCTTTAAACATCCCAAGGAGCACTGTGCAAGCGATAATATTGAAATGGAAGGAGTATCAGACCACTGCAAATCTACCAAGACCTGGCCGTCCCTCTAAACTTTCAGCTCATACAAGGAGAAGACTGATCAGAGATGCAGCCAAGAGGCCCATGATCACTCTGGATGAACTGCAGAGATCTACAGCTGAGGTGGGAGACTCTGTCCATAGGACAACAATCAGTCGTATATTGCACAAATCTGGCCTTTATGGAAGAGTGGCAAGAAGAAAGCCATTTCTTAAAGATATCCATAAAAAGTGTTGTTTAAAGTTTGCCACAAGCCACCTAGGAGACACACCAAACATGTGGAAGAAGGTGCTATGGTCAGATGAAACCAAAATTGAACTTTTTGGCAACAATGTAAAACGTTATGTTTGGCGTAAAAGCAACACAGCTGAACACACCATCCCCACTGTCAAACATGGTGGTGGCAGCATCATGGTTTGGGCCTGCTTTTCTTCAGCAGGGACAGGGAAGATGGTTAAAATTGATGGGAAGATGGATGGAGCCAAATACAGGACCATTCTGGAAGAAAACCTGATGGAGTCTGCAAAAGACCTGAGACTGGGACGGAGATTTGTCTTCCAACAAGACAATGATCCAAAACATAAAGCAAAATCTACAATACAATGGTTCATATCCAGGTGTTAGAATGGCCAAGTCAAAGTCCAGACCTGAATCCAATCGAGAATCTGTGGAAAGAACTGAAAACTGCTGTTCACAAATGCTCTCCATCCAACCTCACTGAGCTCGAGCTGTTTTGCAAGGAGGAATGGGAAAACATTTCAGTCTCTCAATGTGCAAAACTGATAGAGACATACCCCAAGTGACTTACAGCTGTAATCGCAGCAAAAGGTGGCGCTACAAAGTATTAACTTAAGGGGGCTGAATAATTTTGCACGCCCAATTTTTCAGTTTTTGATTTGTTAAAAAAGTTTGAAATATCCAATAAATGTCGTTCCACTTCATAATTGTGTCCCACTTGTTGTTGATTCTTCACAAAAAATACAGTTTTATATCTTTATGTTTGAAGCCTGAAATGTGGCAAAAGGTCGCAAAGTTCAAGGGGGCCGAATACTTTCGCAAGGCACTGTAAATATCTAATTTACATGTAGAAGCACCTTTGGCAGTGATTACAGCTGTGAATGTTTCTGGGTAAGTCTATAAGAGCAAAATGTTGCACCTGGGTTGTGCAACATTTGCCCATTCTTTTCAAAATTCTTCAACTGTCAAATGGATTGTTGTTCGTTGCTAGACAACAATTTTCAGGTCGTGCCATATATTTTCAAGTTGATTTAAGTCAAAACTGTAACGCTCAGGAACGTTCACTGTCTTCTTGGTAAGCAGTGTAGATTTGTGGTTGTGTTTTATATTTTTGTCCTGTTGAAAGGTGAGTTCATCTCCCAGTGTCTGTTGGAAAACAGAATGAACCAGGTTTTTTGCTTGTACTTGGCTACATTCTATTTCTTTTTTTATTGTGAAAAATACCCCAGTCCTTAAAAATTACAAGCATACCCATAACATGCTTGAACATATGGTGAGTGGTACTCAGTAATGTGTTGTATTGGATTTGCCCCAAATGTACACTGTATTCAGGACAAAAAGTTAATTGTTTTGCCAAATGTTTTGCTGTATTATTTGTCTTGTTGCAAACAAGATGCATGTTTTGTAATATTTGTATTCTGGGCAGGTTTCTTTCTTTTCACTCTGGCAATTAGGTTAGTATTGTGGAGTAGCTACAATGTTATTGATCCATCCTCAGTTCTCTCCTGTCACAGCCATTGAACTCTGTAACTGTTTTAAAGTCACCATTGGCCTCATGGTGAAATCCCTGAGTGGTTTCCTTCTTCTCCAACAACTGAGTTAGGAGGGACGCCTGTATCTTTGTTGTGATTGGGTGTATTAATACAACATCCAAAGTGTAATTAATGACTTCACCATGCTTAAAGGGATATTCAATGTCTGACTTTTTCTAGCAGTAGGTGCCCTTCTTGGCGAGGCATACTAAAACCTCCCAGATATGCATCTGTTGGTCACAGATACCTAGTGTGACCATCACTTACCTCATGCAGTGAGACATCGCTCATTCACATAGAGTTGATCAGGCTGTTGATTGTGGCCTGTGGAATGTTGTCCCACTCCTTTTGGCAGGAACTGGAACACGCTGTCGTACACGCCAATCCAGAGCATCCCAAACATGCTCAATGGGTGACATGTCTGGTGTGTATGCAGGCCATGGAAGAACTGGGACATTTTCAGATTCCAGGAATTCTGTACAGATCCTTGTGACATGGGGCCGTGCATTATCATGCTGAAATATGAGGTGATGGCGGTGGATGAATGGCACGATAATGGGCCTTAGGATTTTGTCATGGTATCTCTGTGCATTCAAATTGCCATTGATAAAATGCAATTGTGTTTGTTTTCCGTAGTTTACGCCTGCCAATGCCATAACCCCACCACCACCATGGGGCACTCTGTTCACAATGTTGACATCAGCAAATCCGCTTGCCCCCATTAAGCCATACATACACATTGTCTGCCATCTGCCTGATACAGATGAAACCGGGATTCATCTGCGAAGAGTATACTTCTCGAGCATGCCACTGGCCATCGAAGGTGAGCATTTGTCTACTGAAGTTGTTTATGACGCCGAACTGCAGGTCAAGACCTTGATGAGGACAACGAGCACTCAGATGAGCTTCCCTGAGATGGTTTGTGACAGCAGAAATTCTTTGCTTGTGAAAATCATCAGCTGTCCGTGTGGCTGGTCTCAGACGATCCCGCAGGTGGAGAAACGGGCTAACATGGTTACACATAGTCTGCGGTTGTGAGGCCGGTTGGACGTACTGTCAAATTCTCTAAAATGACATTGGAGGCAGCTTATGGTAGAGACATGAACATTCAATTCTCTGGAAACAGCTCATGTGGACATTCCTGCGCTCAGCATGCCAATTGCACGCTCCCTCAAAACTTGAGACATCTGTAGCATTATGTTGTGTGATAAAACTGCACATTTTAGATTGGTCTTTTAGTGTCCCAAGCACAAGGTTCACCTGTGTAATGATCATGCTGTTTAATCAGCTTCTTGATATGCCATAATGATGGATTATCTGCGCAAAGGAGAAATGCTCACTAACAGTGAAAGAATGGAGAGAAATAAGCTTTTTGTGCGTATGGAACATTTCTGGGAGCTTTTATTTCAGCTCATGAAACATGGGACCAACACTTTACATGTTGCAGGGGGGTGCAACTCAATATTAGGAAGATGCTCTCTATTTTTTATACACTCAGTGTACATATAGTGGCAAGAAAAAGTATGTGAACCCTTTGGAATTACCTGGATTTCTGCATAAATTGGTCATCAAATTTGATCTGATTTTCATCTCAGTCACAACAATAGACAAACATAGTGTTCTTAAACTAATAACACACAGATTATAGTATTTTTCTTGTCTACATTGAATACATCATTGAAACATTCACAGGGTAGGTTGGAAAAAGTATGTGAACCCCTAGGCTACTGACTTCTCCAAACGCTAATTGGAGTCAGGAGTCAGCTAACCTGGAGTCCAATCAATGAGACGAGATTGGAGATATTGGTTAGAGCTGCCTTGCCCTATAAAAAACACTAACAAAATTTGAGTTTGCTATTCACAAGAAGCATTGCCTGATGTGAACCATGCCTCGAACAAAAGAGATCTCAGAAGACCTAAGATGAATAAATGTTGACTTGCAAAAAGCTGGAAAGGGTTACAAAAGTATCTCTAAAAGCCTTGATGTTCATCAAATTGTAAGACAAATTGTCTATAAACCGAGAAAGTTCAGCACTGTTGCTACTCTCCCTAGGAGTGGCCGTCCTGCAAAGATGACTGCAAGAGTATAGCACAGAATGCTCAATGAGGTAATGAAGAATCCTAGAGTGTCAGCTAAAGTCTTACAGAAATAATCTGGAACATGCTAACATCTCTGTTGACGAGTCTACGATACATAAGACACTAAACAAGAATGGTGTTCATTGGAGGACACCACGGAAGAAGCCACTGCTGTCCAAAAAAAACATTGCTGCTGGTCTGAAGTTTGCAAAAGTGCACCTGGATGTTCCACAGCGCTACAGGCAAAATATTCTGTGGACAAATGAAACTACAGTTGAGTTGTTTGGAAGGAACACACAACACTGTGTGGAGAACAAAAGGCACAGCATACCAACATCGAAACCTCATCCCAACTATAAAGTATGGTGGAGGGCGCATCATGGTTTGGGGCTGCTTTGCTGCCCCAGGGCCTGGACAGCTTGCAATCATCAATGGAAAAATTAATTCCCAAGTTTATCAAGACATTTTGTAGGAGAGTGTTAGGCTATCTGTCCACCAATTGAAGCTCATCAGAAGCTTGGTGACGCAACAGGGCAACAACTCAAAACACAGAAGGAAATCAACAGAATGCCTTCAACAGAAGAAAATACGCCTTCTGGAGTGGCCCAGTCAGAGTCCAGACCTCAACCCGATTGAGATGCTGTGCCACGACCTCAATAGAGCAGTTCACACCAGACATCCCAAGAATATTGCTGAACTGAAACAGTTTTGTAAAGAGGAATGGTCCAAAATTCCTCCTGACCGTTGTGCAGGTCTGATCCACAACTACAGAAAATGTTTGGTTGAGGTTATTGCTTCCAAAGGAGGGTCAACCAGTTATTAAATCCAAGGGTTCACATACTTTTTCCACCCTGCCCTGAATGTTTATGTGGTGTGTTCAATAAAGACATGAAAATGTATAATTGTTTGTGTGTTATTAATTTAAGCAGACTGTGTTTGTCTATTGTTTATGCAGAAATACAGGTATTTCCAAAGGGTTCGCATACTTTTTCTTGCCACTGTACAATGCAAACAGAAAAATCTCAAATTATTTGTACATATTGCCCTCTGTACTCCCAGTCTCACAGAGAAGGCAACTGTAGTGAACATGGTTCACAATGTCAGTTGTGTAAACAGGAATATTTTCCTTGTTGGCGGTTTGCAAGCAGTCCCCAGGCAGTGCATCTCCGGACCTTTACCTTGTTGGCGGTTTACAAGCAGTCCCCAGGCAGTGCATCTCTGGACCTTTTCCTTGTTGGCGGTTTACAAGCAGTCCCCAGGCAGAGCATCTCTGGACCTTTTCCTTGTTGGCGGTTTACAAGCAGTCCCCAGGCAGAGCATCTCTGGACCTTTTCCTTGTTGGCGGTTTACAAGCAGTCCCCAGGCAGAGCATCTCTGGACCTTTTCCTTGTTGGCGGTTTACAAGCAGTCCGCAGGCAGAGCATCTCTGGACCTTTTCCTTGTTGGCGGTTTACAAGCAGTCCCCAGGCAGAGCATCTCTGGACCTTTTCCTTGTTGGCGGTTTACAAGCAGTCCCCAGGCAGAGCATCTCTGGACCTTTTCCTTGTTGGCGGTTTACAAGCAGTCCCCAGGCAGAGCATCTCTGGACCTTTTCCTTGTTGGCGGTTTACAAGCAGTCCGCAGGCAGAGCATCTCTGGACCTTTTCCTTGTTGGCGGTTTACAAGCAGTCCCCAGGCAGAGCATCTCTGGACCTTTTCCTTGTTGGCGGTTTACAAGCAGTCCCCAGGCAGAGCATCTCTGGACCTTTTCCTTGTTGGCGGTTTACAAGCAGTCCCCAGGCAGAGCATCTCTGGACCTTTTCCTTGTTGGCGGTTTACAAGCAGTCCGCAGGCAGAGCATCTCTGGACCTTTTCCTTGTTGGCGGTTTACAAGCAGTCCCCAGGCAGAGCATCTCTGGACCTTTACCTTGTTGGCGGTTTACAAGCAGTCCGCAGGCAGAGCATCTCTGGACCTTTTCCTTGTTGGCGGTTTACAAGCAGTCCCCAGGCAGAGCATCTCTGGACCTTTTCCTTGTTGGCGGTTTACAAGTAGTCCCCAGGCAGAGCATCTCTGGACCTTTTCCTTGTTGGCGGTTTACAAGCAGTCCGCAGGCAGAGCATCTCTGGACCTTTTCCTTGTTGGCGGTTTACAAGCAGTCCCCAGGCAGAGCATCTCTGGACCTTTTCCTTGTTGGCGGTTTACAAGCAGTCCCCAGGCAGAGCATCTCTGGACCTTTTCCTTGTTGGCGGTTTACAATTAGTCCCCAGGCAGAGCATCTCTGGACCTTTTCCTTGTTGGCGGTTTACAAGCAGTCCCCAGGCAGAGCATCTCTGGACCTTTTCCTTGTTGGCGGTTTAAAAGCAGTCCCCAGGCAGAGCATCTCTGGACCTTTACCTTGTTGGCGGTTTACAAGCAGTCCGCAGGCAGAGCATCTCTGGACCTTTTCCTTGTTGGCGGTTTACAAGCAGTCCCCAGGCAGAGCATCTCTGGACCTTTTCCTTGTTGGCGGTTTACAAGCAGTCCCCAGGCAGAGCATCTCTGGACCTTTTCCTTGTTGGCGGTTTACAAGCAGTCCCCAGGCAGAGCATCTCTGGACCTTTTCCTTGTTAGTGGTTTACAAGCAGTCCCCAGGCAGAGCATCTCTGGACCTTTTCCTTGTTGGCGGTTTACAAGCAGTCCCCAGGCAGAGCATCTCTGGACCTTTTCCTTGTTGGCGATTTACAAGGAGTCCCCAGGCAGAGCATCTCTGGACCTTTTCCTTGTTGGCGGTTTACAAGCAGTCCCCAGGCAGAGCATCTCTGGACCTTTTCCTTGTTGGCGGTTTACAAGCAGTCCCCAGGCAGAGCATCTCTGGACCTTTTCCTTGTTGGCGGTTTACAAGCAGTCCCCAGGCAGAGCATCTCTGGACCTTTTCCTTGTTGGCGATTTACAAGCAGTCCCCAGGCAGAGCATCTCTGGACCTTTTCCTTGTTGGCGGTTTACAAGCAGTCCGCAGGCAGAGCATCTCTGGACCTTTTCCTTGTTGGCGGTTTACAAGCAGTCCCCAGGCAGAGCATCTCTGGACCTTTTCCTTGTTGGCGGTTTACAAGCAGTCCCCAGGCAGAGCATCTCTGGACCTTTTCCTTGTTGGCGGTTTACAAGCAGTCCCCAGGCAGAGCATCTCTGGACCTTTTCCTTGTTGGCGGTTTACAAGCAGTCCCCAGGCAGAGCATCTCTGGACCTTTACCTTGTTGGCGGTTTACAAGCAGTCCGCAGGCAGAGCATCTCTGGACCTTTTCCTTGTTGCCGGTTTACAAGCAGTCCCCAGGCAGAGCATCTCTGGACCTTTTCCTTGTTGGCGGTTTACAAGCAGTCCCCAGGCAGAGCATCTCTGGACCTTTACCTTGTTGGCGGTTTACAAGCAGTCCGCAGGCAGAGCATCTCTGGACCTTTTCCTTGTTGGCGGTTTACAAGCAGTCCCCAGGCAGAGCATCTCTGGACCTTTTCCTTGTTGGCGGTTTAGAAGCAGTCCCCAGGCAGAGCATCTCTGGACCTTTTCCTTGTTGGCGGTTTACAAGCAGTCCCCAGGCAGAGCATCTCTGGACCTTTTCCTTGTTGGCGGTTTACAAGCAGTCCCCAGGCAGAGCATCTCTGGACCTTTTCCTTGTTGGCGGTTTACAATTAGTCCCCAGGCAGAGCATCTCTGGACCTTTTCCTTGTTGGCGGTTTACAAGCAGTCCCCAGGCAGAGCATCTCTGGACCTTTTCCTTGTTGGCGATTTACAAGCAGTCCCCAGGCAGAGCATCTCTGGACCTTTTCCTTGTTGGCGGTTTACAAGCAGTCCCCAGGCAGAGCATCTCTGGACCTTTTCCTTGTTTTACGTCTGACATTTGTCCTTCCACAGGACATCCTGTGTAAAACATATAGTCTGTAACTTATTTTCACTTACAAAACCATGGATACACTGAACTGTCCCGTTGTCCATTTAGGCACAGTCTTTTGAAAACATGAATAAACAGAATGTTTTTTTTGATTTAGCAGACATTTAGGAATTAAATATTTCTTTTTCCGGTTTGATTTTTTTTGTTGGTGTTATGGTTTTTGAGTGACCGTACTCATCCTCCTTCATTAGTGGAAAGTTTGAATACCTTGGCTTACTGACTGACGGTGACATGCATTTCTTTCTCCTCTTTGACTACTTGTGTGTTTGGTGTTCAGTACGTTGCAGAGAGCAGAAAGCAATGGGATTAGGCCGGACACAGGCTTCTCAGCTGGTAGGGAATTTCTCTGGGAGGCAGGGCCCATATAATTTAGATCAGTGTTTCCCAACCTTTGTCGGTTACTGTACCACCAACTGAATTCTGCTCTGCCCGGAATACCCCTGAAGTACCAGTAAGGTTAGTAGGTCTCATGAGTTTTCTTAAGTACCCCCTGTGGATAGGCCAAGTACCCCTGGTTGTGAACCACTGATTTAGATGAAAGAAACTATTAGGACAACAAGCAATATATTTAAGGAGGAGAGAGGATTTCCAGTTTGTTGACAAATTCCACCTAAAATTGCCAGAGCACATGCACCTCCTTATAAATAATTTCAAAGATGGACATACTGTAAGGATGGATTTATAGATTACCCATTTGTGTCAGTGGACATTGACAGAAGCACAATACATTAAGTGCCCTTGTCTAATCGGAATAACGAGTAATGTCACAATTCCAAGCATCCAGATTCCAGACACTCATTCTTTGGGCATGAGCCCCAATTATGAACAAAATGGAAACAAAAATTGCTTGCTTTGGATATATCTTTAATTTGTCTATTTCAAATCAAATCAAAGTTTATTTGTCACGTGCGCCGAATACAACAGTGAAATGCTTACTTACCGCACCAATGGTGCGGGGGAAAAAAGGTGTGTGTGTGTGTAGGTAGGTAGTTAAGTAAAGAAATAAAACAACAGTAAAAAGACATTTGAAAAAGAGTCGCAAGGCTATATACAGATACCTGTTAGTCAGGCTTATTGAGGTAGTATGTACATGTAGATATGGTTAAAGTGACTGTGCATATATGATGAACAGAGAGTAGCAGAAGCGTAAAAAGAGGGGTTGGCGGGTGGTGGGACACAATGATGATAGCCCAGTTAGCCAATGTGTGGGAGCACTGGTTGGTCGGGCCAATTTAGGTAGTATGTACATGAATGTATAGTTAAAGTGACTATGCATATAAGATAAACAGAGAGTAGCAGCAGAGGGGTTGGGGGGGGCACACAATGCAAATAGTCCGTGTAACCATTTGGTGACCTGTTCAGGAGTCTTATGGCATAGGGGTAAAAACTGTTGAGAAGTCTTTTTGTCCTAGACTTGGCACTCCGATACCGCTTGCCATGCGGTAGTAGAGAGAACAGTCTATGACTGGGGTGGCTGGGGTCTTTGACAATTTTTAGGGCCTTCCTCTGACACCGCCCGGTGTAGAGGTCCTGGATGGCAGGCAACTTTGCCCCAGTGATGTACTGGGCCGTACGCACTACCCTCTGAAGTGCCTTGCGGTCGGAGGCCGAGCAATTGCCGTACCAGGCAGTGATGCAACTGGTCAGGATGTTCTCGATGTTGCAGCTGTTGAACCTTTTGAGGATCTCAGGACCCGTGCCAAATCTTTTTAGTTTTCGGAGGGGGAATAGGCTTTGTCGTGCCCTCTTCACGACTGTCTTGGTGTGTTTGGACTAGAGGTCGACTGATTAATCGGAATGGCCGATTAATTAGGGCCGATTTCAAGTTTTCATAACAATCGGAAATCGGTATTTTTGTGCGCCGATTTAAAAAAGAATATATATATATTTTTTTTTTTACAACTTTATTTAATCTTTATTTAACTAGGCAAGTCAGTTAAGAACACATTCTTATTTTCAATGACGGCCTAGGAACGGTGGGTTAACTGCCTCGTTCAGGGGCAGAAAGACCAATTTTCACCTTGTCAGCTCAGGGGATCCAAACTTGCAACCTTACAGTTAACTATTTCAACGCAATAACGACCTGCCTCTCTCTCGTTGCACTACACAAGGAGACTGACTGCCTGTTACGCAAATGCAGTATGACAATGTAAGTTGCTAGCTAGCATTAAACTTATATTATAAAAAACAATCATAATCACTAGTTAACTACACATGGTTGATGATATTACTAGATATTATCTAGCGTGTCCTGTGTTGCATATAATCTGACTGAGCATAAAAGTATCTAAGTATCTGACTGAGCGGTGGTAGGCAGAAGCAGGCCGTAAACATTCATTCAAACAGCACTTTCGTGCGTTTTGCCAGCAGCTCTTCGTTGTGTGTCAAGCATTGCGCTGTTAATGACTTCAAACCTATCAACCCCGGAGATGAGGCTGGTGTGACCGAAGTGAAATGGCTGGCTAGTTAGCGTGTGCTAATAACGTTTCAAACTTCACTCTCTCTGAGCCTTGGGGTGGTTGTTTCCCTTGCTCTGCATGGGTAACGCTGCTTCGATGTGGTGGCTGTTGTCGTTGTGTTGCTGGTTCGAGCCCAGGGAGGAGCGAGGAGAGGGACGGAGGCTATACTGTTACACTGGCAATACTAAAGTGCCTATAAGAACATCCAATAGTTAAAGGTTAATGAAATACAAATGGTATAGAGGGAAATAGTCCTATAATAACTACAACCTAAAACTTCTTACCTGGGAATATTGAAGACTCATGTTAAAAGGAACCACCAGCTTTCATATGTTCTCATGTTCTGAGCAAGGAACTGAAATGTTGCACTTTTACGTTCTTCTCCAACACTTTGTTTTTGCATTATTTAAACCAATTTATTATTAGTTTTATTATCTACTTGAGGCTAAATTGATTTTATTGATGTATTATATTAAGTTAAAATAAGTGTTAATTCAGTATTGTTATAATTGTCATTATTACAAATACATATTTTTTTTAATCGGCATTGGCTTTTTTGGTCCTCCAATAATCGGTATCGGTATCGGCGTCGAAAAATCATAATCGGTCGACCTCTAGTTTGGACCAATCTAGTTTGTTGTTGATGTGGACACCAAGGAATTTGAAGCTCTCAACCTGCTCCACTACAGCCCCGTCGATGAGAATGGGGACATGCATTGTATTGATGCTTTGCCTGTTTTGCTTTGCCTGTTTGAACGTTCGTCGCAGGGCATAGCGGGATTTCTTGTAAGCTTCCAGGTTAGAGTCCCGTACCTTGAAAGCGGAAGCTCTACCCTTTAGCCCAGTGCGAATGTTGCCTGTAATCCATGGCTTCTGGTTGGGGTATGTGCGTACAGTCACTGTGGGGATGACGTCCTCAATGCACTTATTGGTAAAGCCAGTGACTGATGTGGTGTATTCCTCAATGTCATCGGAAGAATCCTGGAACATGTTCCAGTCTGTTATAGCAAAGCAGTCCTGTAGTTTAGCATCTGCTTCATCTGACCATTTTTTTATAGACCGAGTCACTGGTGCTTCCTGCTTTAATTTTTGCTTGTAAGCAGGAATCAGGAGGATAGAGTTGTGGTCGGATTTACGAAATGGAGGGCGAGGGAGAGCTTTGTACGCGTCTCTGTGTGGAGAACAGGTGATCTAGAATTTTTTTCCTCTGGTTGCACATTTAACATGTTGATAGAGATTTGATTTAGAACTGATTTAAGTTTCCCTGCATTAAAGTCTATTTATGGGGATGTCACGTTCTGACCTTTGTTTCCTTTGTTTTGTCTTTATTTAGTATGGTCAGGGCGTGAGTTGGGGTGGGCAGTCTATGTTTGTGTTTCTATGTTTTTTCTATTTCTGTGTTTGGCCTGATATGGTTCTCAATCAGAGGCAGCTGTTTATCGTTGCCCCTGATTAAGAACAATATTTAGGTAGCCTGGGTTTCATTGTTAGTTTGTGGGTGTTTGTTTCCTGTGTCAGTGTTTGTGCCACACGGGACTGTTTCGTTTATATCCACTTTGTTATTTTGTATTCTGTCATGTTCAGTTTATACTATTAAAACATGGACACTTACCACGCTGCATTTTGGTCTGATCCTTGCTACACCTCTTCAGACGAAGAAGAGGAAATCTGTCATTGCAGGGGAACTCTGAGAATGATCAATGTAGCTAGCTTTGTTGACAAACCATTGTTTGTGTAAATTCTGGTCACTTTTCACCTCTCAGAGGATATTGTGTTGTATTGGAAGACTGTTTCTAGCAGATCTAAGATGGAGCCTGAGCTATAGAGCAACCTGTGTCCCAATGGGCAATGGTTGTGCAGTGAGGAATGCCCTGAGGCTGTATCTACTGTAGTTCCCTTAAGAGCCAAAGCACATTACCATCCTTTGGTTATGTTTGGTCTCTTCCTCTGCGTTGCAGACCAGCACTCAATTGCTCTGAGGCTTAGAAAATGAGAATAACAGCAAAGCAGACCCCATGTTTAGCTCTTGCTCTGTGTTCGGTCTGCTGGCTGTGGATGCTATCCTGCTGCTTTGCCTGCAAGCTGTGGGAGCTGTTGATGATCCTTCCTGTAATTACCCTGTCTGTTTCTCTCTCCTTTTTATTACTATCCTACTCTCTTTCTCACTATATCTCTCCATCTTTCTCTCTCACAAACATATATATACACACACACACACACACACACACACACAGTCGCTTCACCTTACTACATGTACAGTGGGGCAAAAAAGTGTTTAGTCAGCCACCAATTGTGCAAGTTCTCCCACTTAAAAAGATGAGAGGCCTGTAATTTTCATTATAGGTACACTTCAACTATGACAGACAAAATGAGAAAAAAAATCCAGAAAATCACATTGTAGGATTTTTTATGAATTTATTTGCAAATTATGGTGGAAAATAAGTATTTGGTCACCTACAAACAAGCAAGATTTCTGGCTCTCACAGACCTGTAACTTCTTCTTTCAGAGGCTCCTCTGTCCTCCACTCGTTACCTGTATTAATGGCACCTGTTTGAACTTGTTATCAGTATAAAATACACCTGTCCACAACCTCAAACAGTCACACTCCAAACTCCACTATGGCCAAGACCAAAGAGCTGTCAAAGGACACCAGAAACAAAATTGTAGACCTGCACCAGGCTGGCAAGACTGAATCTGCAATAGGTAAGCAGCTTGGTTTGAAGAAATCAACTGTGGGAGCAATTATTAGGAAATAGAAGACATACAAGACCACTGATAATCTCCCTCGATCTGGAGTGAGAAACAGAATATGAAAATATTCACATATGTACATGGCTAGTTTTCTAACAATAGTTTTTAAATCAAGTAAGCAATATCAACTCCTGGCCACTGTTGACGAAGTCATTTCCTTGCTGTTCTTGATCTAAGATCTCACCCCGTGGGGTCAAAATGATCACAAGAACTGTGAGCAAAAATCCCAGAACCACACGGGGGGACCTAGTGAATGACCTGCAGAGAGCTGGGACCAAAGTAACAAAGCCTACCATCAGTAACACAATACGCCGCCAGGAACTTAAATCCTGCAGTGCCAGACGTGTCCCCCTGCTTAAGCCAGTACATGTCCAGGCCCGTCTGAAGTTTGCTAGAGAGCATTTGGATGATCCAGAAGAAGATTGGGAGAATGTCATATGGTCAGATGAAACCAAAATATAACTTTTTGGTAAAAACTTAACTCGTCGTGTTTAGAAGACAAAAATGCCAAGTTGCATCCAAAGAACACCATACCTACTGTGAAGCATGGGAGTGGAAACATCATGCTTTGAGGCTGTTTTTCTGCAAAGGGACCAGGACGACTGATTTTTTTTGAGTGAAAACCTCCTTCCATCAGCAAGGGCATTGAAGATGAAACGTGGCTGGGTCTTTCAGCATGACAATGATCCCAAACACACCGCCCGGGCAACGAAGGAGTGGCTTCGTAAGAAGCATTTCAAGATCCTGGAGTGGCCTAGCCAGTCTCCAGATCTCAACCCCATAGAAAATCTTTGGAGGGAGTTGAAAGTCCGTGTTACCCAGCAACAGCCCCAAAATATCACTGCTCTAGATGAGATCTGCATGGAGGAATGGGCCAAAATACCAGCAACAGTGTGTGAAAACCTTGTGAAGACTTAAAGAAAACGTTTGACCCCTGTTATTGCCAACAAAGGGTATATAACAAAGTATTGAGATAAACTTTTGTTATTGACCAAATACTTATTTTCCACCATAATTTGCAAATAAATTAATTAAAAATCCTACAATGTGATTTTCTGGATTTTTTTTTCTCATTTTGTCTGTCATATTTGAAGTGTACCTATGATGAAAATTACAGGCCTCTTTCATCTTTTTAAGTGGGAGAACTTGCACAATATTGGTGGCTGACTAAATACTTTTTTGCCCCACTGTATATGTATCTGTTATTATTAAACGTTGTTTATTTACTCCTTGTCCTATTCTTTTTTTCAATATTTTTCTCTCTGAGTTGTTGGGAAGGGTCTGGAAGTATGCATTTCACTGTTTGTCTACACCTGCTGGAGTGCTCATTTAGGAGCTGTGTTTGAGGGCCTGAATTATAATGACCACTGAGAGGACTGTGCTGAATGGGGGGATGGTAATGGACGGATAGACCTGAGATGAGCAGCTATTATTCTCTCACTGAAGCAGCAATAGTGATGTGTATGTAGAGCAGGGGTGTCAAAGTCAAATGGACGGAGGGCCAAATAAAAAAATCAGCTACAAGACGAGGGCCGGACTGTTCGAATGTTCATTGAAAAATTTTTAAATGACGCATATAGTCTAGTGAACCTAATTGAACCTACTGAAAACCTAACAAATATATTACAATATGATCAGATAAATAAAGCAATATTTTCTTATGGCTCTGTCAGTAATCTTTAATTTTCAACAGACACAAAAGACAAATTTCCTTTATATAAATATCCCCATAACATGAACATTAAATGAAAGAAACCGGTATTCAAGGCACCATCAGTAGACTATATTTTCTATTTTAGCAAAAGTGGGCTAAATTTACTTCAAAGAAAAAACAATAATAGCAATTTTCTATCATCCACTCAACTGAAATATTTTTAAAATATAATTGGATTGAAATACAAAAAAATAAAGTGCAAAAATCTATTAATCAAAAACAACACTTTGTTTAAGGAGAAGTAACATGCAGTGAAAACAAATATTAAATTTTAACTTTTAAACTTGAACTGAGTAAAAACTCTAAATATGTGATTGCACAGTAATGTTCACTTGTTTGAGGTTGAGGGTGATACTTGGTGGTGTCCCATCTTTTCCACAAGTTCATCAATGTTCGGGGTAAGGCTCTGAGCTGAAGAAATCCTCAGAATTGAGTGGAGGTGTTCAGCAGTAAGTCGACTTCTGTGTGATGTTTTGTTCAGGTTCATCAAAGAAAACAGTTGTTCACACAGGTATGTGCTGCCAAACATAGACAACGTTTGAGCAGCCTGGATGCGCAGCTGGGGCATTGTGCCGGGGAGGAAACGGGCGAACTCCGCAGCACCCACTGCCGCATATTTTGCCCTCAGTGCATCATTGCATTGGAGGTCAATCAACTCCATTTGGAGGTTTGGTGGTGAGCTTTCCACGTCAACAGCAAATGGGTTACCGAGCAGTTCCAACCTGCTTTTTTGTGCTTCAAAGTCAGCAAATCGGCGTCGAAAGTCAGCGGCAAGCATACCTATTTTATCAGCCAACTGTGTGCTCGGGAACGCACTGGTAGAGAGCTTCTCTTTCATGGTCTGGCAGCTGGGAAAGTGGCTCAAATTTTCTTTCCGCATCTGCGTCTCCCACAGAGTCAGTTTGGTTTTAAATGCCTTCACTGTACTGTACATATCAGAGATGACACGATCCCGACCCTGCAGCTGCAAGTTTATTGCATTCAGATGACTCGTAATGTCACACAGAAAAGCCATTTCACACAGAAACATTTCGTCTCGGAGTTGTGTTGTGTCTTTCCCTTTGCTGTCCAAGAACAGACAAATCTCCTCACGAAGCTCGAAACATCTTTGAAGCACCTTTCCCTGGCTTAGCCATCGCACCTCTGTGTGATAAGGCAAATCACCATGCTCCGTTTCTAACTCCGTCAGAAATGCCTTGAACTGGCGGTGATTCAAACCTTTGGCTCTGATAAAGTTAACTGTGCGCGTGATGATGCTCATTACATGCTCCATTTTCAAGGCTTTACCGCACAACGCTTCCTGGTGTATGATACAATGATAAGCTGTCAGCTCACCTGTCGCGTTTTCCTCTTGCATCTTTTCCCGTATCTTCGCCACCAGTCCGCTCCTGTGTCCACACATCGCAGGTGCTCCGTCGGTTGTCAAACCCACGAGTTTTTCCCAAGGCAGCTCCATCTCATTTACACATCTTGACACCTCTTCATACAAATCATGCCCCGTAGTTGTGCCATGCATAGGACGTAAAGCCAAAAACTCCTCTGTCACGCTTAGGTTGGAGTCCACTCCGCGGATGAAAATTGACAACTGGGCAATGTCAGAAATGTCGGTGCTCTCATCCACAGCCAAGGAATATGCAATAAAATCTTTTCCCTTTTTCACAAGCTGCTCTTTTAGATTGATGGACAACTGGTCTACTCTCTCGGCAATGGTGTTTCTGCTCAGACTCACATTTAAAAAGAGTTGCCTTTTTTCTGGGCAAACTTCGTCACAAACTTTAATCATGCAGTTTTTGATGAAATCCCCCTCCGTAAATGGCCGGGCTGATTTAGCGATCTCTTCTGCCAAAATAAAACTGGCCTTTTGTAGCCTTTGTTCCATGTCCATATTCTTGTTTTTGTCCGCGTGTTTCGTTTCATAATGTCGTCTCAGATTATACTCTTTCAGTACCGCCACACTTTCTCCACACAGAAGACACACAGGTTTTCCAGCTACCTTCGTGAACATATACTCCGACTCCCACCTTGTTTGAAACCCCCGGTTCTCAGTATCCACCTTCCGTTTTGCCATTTTTGATGGGTATCTGAAAGTTAATTTTACTGTGATGCTGACGACTGCTGTGCCAATAAATATTGAAATGAAGCAGCCTACTGCTCGGTGCGTCACCTTTGCATTGTGGGAAATGTAGTATTGGTGCGTGTAAAAGATCTGCGGGCTGCCGGCTTGCTGCGGGCCGGTTCTAATAATAAATCAAGATCATCCCAGGGGCCGTAAAAAACCTTCTTGCGGGCCGGATGTGGCCCGCGGGCCTTGACTCTGACATATGTGATGTAGAGCATGGAAGCAGCTGTGTTCAGGCAGCCGACATATCCCACAGCCATGAGACCAGAGTAATCAATACTGCTCAGTGATTCAACCCCCAAGTGTGTGTTTCACAGAGCTACAGCTGGAGGGGATGGCTTGGTAAAGAGATGGTTCGCTCGCTAAAGAGCCTTCTGAACCTGTGATATATATACATTTCTAACCTTGTTTTTTAAGCTCTGAATGCTGATTGGCTGACAGCCGTGGTATATCAGAACGTATACCACAGGTATGAGAACATTTATTTTTACTGCTATAATTACTTTGGGTAACCAGTTTATAATAGCAATAAGGCACCTCAGGGGTTTGTTATATATTGCCAATATACCATAGCTAAGGGCTGTGTCCAGGCACTCCGAGTTGCGTCGTGCAAAGAACAATCGTTAGCCTTGCTATATTGGCCATATACAGTACCACTTGAAAATAAAAGAGAGCCGCACACTCTAGGAGCTCAGATGCAAAAATGTAATTACCAACGTTTCTCTTTTATTTTCAAGTTTTCTACTAGCCAGCACCTCGCCTAAATAGGTGTGCGTTTCTTTTTCTTCTACATATACAGTGCCACACCTCCTAGGGCCTTATTGCTTGAATATATATACATTAGTTTTCTCCTCAATAGCTTGTCTAAAGCCTAAAGTGTACTCTTTATTCTTATTTTCTATATTCTGTGTTTGCTCATATTGGCACTTTTCATTAAAGGTGTAGGCCATATGTTGAGGATTTAGAAGTCATTTCAGTGCTGTCTGGCAGATCGAAGACAATGTGTCATCCATGAGTGGATGAGCCCTGCATCATTAATGTTGTGTTATATGAGCCCTCCTCCCTCCCTCATTAGAGGCCACCTGTCCTGTTCCCCTCCACACAGCAAGCCACTGAGCAGGTAGCCAGCAGCAGTCAGTCACCTTCATAGCACCATGGCCTGTTATCACTCACCTCTTCCATCAGTGTGCATTGGTCTCTATATGGCAATACACTTTAGTCACGTACAATAATTGGCTTACAGTGTAAATTAATGTTTTCAGTCAATGTTGTTGAGTACAGCCCCTGATAATGTGACCTGGACATTGAAACAAACCTGATACAGTGGCAGTGTGCTCGGCTGTAAAGCTGGATCGTGCATAAGAGGTGAGGAAGACTGTTTCAGGCCTACCAGAGTTTCTCCTATAATCTGACAAGATAATGCTTATCTTCATGCAAAATATTCTGATAGAAAATGTACAATTTACCCTCTTTCTGTACGTCTATCTGCAAAGCAGACCCAAAAGCCATCTGACATGAAGAAATGCATGTCGATGTCTCAGCATGTCATCGGCATATACAGTATCTAAGTAAAAGTATAAATCATTTCAAATTCCTTATATTAATGAAGTAAACCAGACTGCACAATTTTCTTTTTTTTGTTTTAATTACAGATAGCCATGGGCACACTCCAACACTCAGACATAATTTACAAACAAAGCATTTGTGTTTAGTGAGTCCTCCAGATCAGAGGCAGTTGGGATAACCAGGGATGTTCTCTTGATAAGTGTTTGAATAGGACAATTTTCCAGGCTCGCTAAACATGTTAAGTGTAACAAGTACTTTTGGATGTCAGGGATGTATGGAGTAAAAAGAACATTATTTTCTTCAGGAATGTAGTGAAGTAAAAGTAAAAGTAAAAAAATATATATAAATAGTAAACTACAGATACACAAAAAATTGCTTAAATAGTACTTTCAAGTACTGTATTTTTAATTAAGTACTTTACACCACTGTAAAGAAACCTATGTTGTGATATTTGTGTTGTTTTCTTTATAACCCATTTGTTCATAAGCCACTGTGATATACAATAAGTCTGTGACAACAAAAAGACAACAGTGACCCAGTGGCGGAATAAATTAAACTACACAAAACCGAAGACCAACATCTGTCCAGTGACGGTCACAAAGTGAATATTGCATGTAACAGTTTACTAACTACTGATTTAGAACCATGGCGTTACCGCAAGTCAGCACAAAGACAACGGGAGTACTGCCTCTGCTATTCCAGCACCATTTCAACTTAAACATCATCAAATCAACAAGGCAATATGTGTTTACTTTAATACACTGAAAACAAACTTAAAGATACCAAAATATCATGTGGCTATTCATGGTACTTCTGTCTGTCTATGTGTGCGTGCTCACACAAGAAAATATATTTTGGGGCACTCACCCTACTTGTAGACTTGTTGAACACCAATGCTGTCCTAATTTCTTTCATGTTGGCAAATGGTCTATGGCTCTGTAAGCCTTTAGTTTTTTTTCCATAGGCAATCTAGCTAAATTGCTTGCTAGCCTAACTTCCTCCCATGGGCAACAATGAACCAGCTAGTTTAGCTAGCTACCTAATGTGAGCCAACTAGGCTACATCTACAGTAGGCTACATATTGAACTTCAATCATCTCAGACCAGTGGCACAATATTTTAATATATGGTTAAATCAGAATCACCATCATAATCATTGGCCTCTACATAGAATTAAGTCATAACCACATGTCCAAATCCCCATCACCGTCCATGGCTTAGGAAAGGGCCAATTTAGCAAGCTAGCTACTGCAGGACATCAACACAAGCAGACAAGAAACAGACACGTTATTCTGGCAATGATGGACGTTTTGCTCAGGATGTGATTTTATTAGAAGCCAAATCCAAACTGGCCACCCTTAGTGGGTGTTTTGCTGCCCCAGAACAACCTACAGTTGAGCTCAGCTCAACTCTGATTGGCTAATTACTTTATTTTTTAAAAATGATCAAGGGAGTCCAAATACTTGCTGGCATCAATTATTGAAATACTACGGCGCCAACATATACATGGTCTACACATACTAAGAAAGAGGGGTGCTGTTTCCCTCGCTCTGATGATTTCTCAGGTGAGTTTCAACCACTTGCGAATTTACAGAAAAATTATGACAATCCAGAGAGACAAAAGATAAATTATTTTATAATTGAAATGTTTTTATTGGTCAAATATTTGTGGTAACCTGGCTTCCTTTTGTATCCATGAATACACACCACTGCATATGCAACCCCCACCAAAGCACAACTCAATGCCAAATCCTGACTTTCCATGAGCTCAGTTTGCCTCCTAAGTGGAATAGACAGACCCTGGCATAAGTGTTCACACTATGACAGATTGAGAGGTCCTCTATCACATTGGTGGTTTGCTCCAATGGACCAATGGTGAGTAATCCACAGTGACTGTTGGGTATCCGCTAGCCTTTTTCCCATAATGCCTCATGGTCTGTTCTGTCTATAAAATCCACACATAGTGAAAAGTCTTTACTCCTTATCAAATTTGGAGTGGTAATGTTCTGAGGTTTTCATTGCCCCTCTAAGTCAGGGAGGTCTTCCCTACACATGTTTTGCTGGCCTGATAAAGCTGTTTGACAGTGATCAGCTTAAGTCACCAGAGGGTCTCATTACATTATCCAGTAGTTATGGTAGTTATCAACTGACAAACACTCTCTAAAGGATGTACAAGAAAGTGCATAAAATAAGTCAGTGAGTGATAAGACTGGGTTGGGTTGTAGGATTTAACTGGAGCGAGATATTTGGTTATATAGGTCTTCGAAGTATAGATATTTTGCATTGATAATGCGACATGTCCACTGTGTGTGTCTACAACACTGCGTTCTCGACAGTTGGTTTAGCATTCAGAATAACCTAAATAAGTCCCTAAAGACCTTCCCCTGGGCACCATTCACATTACTCTGGAAATTGGATGCATGGTGGTGGTAATTCATCTATATTTACTGAACAAGGACAATGTTATTGCTGAATATATAGCTTTAAATAAAACCAGGCAGCACAAACTTGTTTTACAAGGGCTGGCTCAAAGGAAAATTAAGTTTCTCCACAGATTATTTTGTTTTTGTGTTGACTAAAATGAAAAAAGAAAAAAAGATTTTAAACATGACTGAACAGTGATGTGTTGTTGAACAGGCATAGCGTGACACTCATGTCATTTATAGAATAAAGTAAATTCCTCAATCATGAATACGTAAACAAGCTAAACAGAAACAGTACGTTAGAGGAGCTAGACAATCAAGCATGAGATATCAGCATACATGTTATATGAATCTCTCTCTCTCTCTTTCTCTCTCTCTCTCTCTCTCTCTCTCTCTCTCTCTCTCTCTCTCTCTCTCTTCCCCCCTCTCTTTGTCTGTCTCTTAGGACCCCCGCAGAGATGTTAAGAGCAGCCCTTCATGTCCTCCATCTCTTGCAAATCATATTAAAACCCTGCAGCTCCAGGTCATTTTTTTTCTCTCTAACAGTTCTGCCTTTCAGTGGTGTAAAGTACTTTAATGTACGACTTAAGTAAAGTACTACTTAAGTCATAGATTTTTTTACAACTTTTACTTTTACTCCGCTACATTCCTAAAGAAAATAATGTACTTTTTACTCCATACATTTTCCCTGAAACTCAAAAGTATGCTTTACATTTTGAATGCTTAGCAGACAGATTTTTTTCCATTCACACACTGATCTGGCGGACTAAACACAAATACTTAATTTGTCAATTATGTCATCAGTGTGTGAATGGTACAGTAGGGCCAAGGCAAGGCAAGGGCCGCATGGTGGACTGCCTGCGACTGGAACGAATTGCAAAAATCTCTGAAGTTGGAGACTTTTATCTCCCTCACCAACTTTAAACATCTGCTATCTGAGCAGCTAACCGATTGCTGCAGCTGTACATAGTCCATCGGTATATAGCCCACCCCAATTTACCTACCTCATCCCCATACTGTTTTTATTTTATTTACCGTTCTGCTCTTTTGCACACCAGCATCTCTACCTGCACATGTTCATCTGATCATTTATCACTCCAGTGTTAATCTGTTAAATTGTAATTATTCACTCCTATGGCCTATTTATTGCCTACCTCCTCATGCCTTTTGCACACAATGTATATAGATTATTTTTTCTACTATGTTATTGACTTGTTTATTGTTTATTGTTTACTCCATGTGCAACCCTGTGTTGTTGTCTGTTCACACTGCTATGCTTTATCTTGGCCAGGTCGCAGTTGCAAATGAGAACTTGTTCTCAACTAGCCTACCTGGTTAAATAAAGGTGAAATAAAATAAATAAATAAAATAAAGTGTGCCTTTGACTATCCGTAAAATAATAAATCAAGAAAATTGTGTTGTCTGGTTTGCTTATTTAAGGAATGTGAAATGATTTACTTTTACTTTTGATACTTAAGAATATTTTAGCAATTACATTTACTATTGATACTTAACTATATTTAAACCAAATACTTTTAGACTTTTACTCAATTCATATTTTAGTGGGTGACTTTCACTTTTACTTGAGTCATTTTCTATTAGGGTATCTTTACTTTTACTCAAGTATGACAATTGGATACTTTTTCCACCACTGCTGCCTTTGAAAATCTCAGCAGCACCCACAATCCCTTGGGGCCATGGGCTTATTTGATAGGGTCAGACAGTGTGCGACTGACACCATGGACACTGTCTCAGCCCCTTCAGCTCAGTGGCATCTGGGTTATGCACGCACAGTGTTTGTCACAGGCCAGGGCCTTCAGCAGGCCCCAGAGCAGTGTCCTAGGGTGCAGAGAATCAGGCCCCACATCCCCAGCCATAACAGACATCTCAATGGGACGGTGGTGGCAGTCCAGACCCCCAGGCCCCTCTCCTCCAACCCCTGCCATGCTGCACAAAGCCGGGCTTGACTCTACCGCCCGGCAGCACACAAAAAGCTTTTCTCTCTCTCCACATTCACCAACTAGAGCTTAATCACATGGCTTTAATTGGGTATAATCGGGTATGTCCTGTGTGTGTATTACAAAGATGTACTGACAACTTTCCTCAAGGAGTATAATGTGGACCTCTCATTCACAGACATGGTGGTGTGACTTTAAGAGCTCACAGAGGGGAGAAGATACAGCCCTCTCAGAATCTATAGGTTCATCCCTGTTGATTAAATGCAGAATGTGTGCTTATGAAGCCTGAATAGGGAGAGCATATTAGAGCAGTGAGGAAGAGTAAAAGTGATCAAAATCCATTTAATTTGGTAAACACAAACACTACAACGTATGAGACGTAGCATAATAATCAAGCAATCACTTATGCATAACTAGACTTGATACTTTTACATTTTTGTATTTATTTATTTTATTCCACTCATATTTGAATTATGACTACAAAATGCCACTACTGGAATGTGATATCCTGGAACAGAGGCAGCAGTCAGGAGGCTTTCCGTGTAAAGCCATGGGACTCTCCCTGTCACTGAAGGCATGTCATGGGCGTCATCTCTGAGAATAAATGGAATGCTAACACTGTCCACCATGCGGCCCTTGCCTTGCCTTGGCCCTACTGTACTATATGTGTTCGTGTCCTAGCCTGCCTGCCTGACAGCTGTGTCTCTGTATGTGGCATGGGGCTGTGCCCTGTCAGTCCTACTGTACTATATGTGTTTGTGTCCTAGCCTGCCTGACAGCTGTATCTCTGTATGTGGCATGGGGCTGTGCCCTGTCAGTCCTACTGTACTATATGTGTTCGTGTCCTAGCCTGCCTAACAGCTGTATCTCTGTATGTGGCATGGGGCTGTGCCCTGTCAGTCCTACTGTACTATATGTGTTTGTGTCCTAGCCTGCCTGCCTGTCAGCTGTATCTCTGTATGTGGCATGGGGCTGTGCCCTGTCAGTCCTACTGTACTATATGTGTTCTGTGTCCTAGCCTGCCTAACAGCTGTATCTCTGTATGTGGCATGGGGCTGTGCCCTGTCAGCCGTACTGTACTCTGTGTGTTCTTGTCCCAGCCTGCCTGCCTATCAGCTGTAGCTGTGTGTTAACAGATGTTACCCTGCCCTGTGCTGGAGCTGTGTGTCTGCTACTGTGGGAGGCCATCCTCTTTTAGACAATTAACTGAGCGTTTACTGCACATGGTAATTGACATTCTAATGAAATTAGCTCGGGGACACAGACGTGTGATGATCTCGGTAGCACGGGCTGTACTGTCATGCCCTCATTGTATTCTCTACAGACCCAAGCCTATTAAAACTGATGAGTTATGGAATTGGACTGAGAGGTATCTATATTGAAACAGACATCCGCTGCCTCAGTACCAGAACCAGAGCATGCCTGTGGTGTGTAATCATCTCCTCAAAGGACTCACTAATCAGATGAGAACGCTTTAGGAACATGAGAGGAGGATGGGCATGATTGTCATTAAGGTAACACCCAGGACATGATTGTCATAAAGGTAACACCCAGGACATGATTGTCATAAAGGTAACACCCAGGACATGATTGTCATAAAGATAACACCCAGGACATGATTGTCATAAAGGTAACACCCAGGACATGATTGTCATAAAGGTAACACCCAGGACATGATTGTCATAAAGGTAACACCCAGAACATGATTGTCATAAAGGTAACACCCAGGACATGATTGTCATAAAGGTAACACCCAGAACATGATTGTCATAAAGGTAGCACCCAGGACGTGATTGTCATAAAGGTAACACCCAGGACATGATTGTCATAAAGGTAACACCCAGGACATGATTGTCATAAAGGTAACACCCAGGACATTATGTCATAAAGGTAGCACCCAGGACATGATTGTCATAAAGGTAACACCCAGGACATGATTGTCATAAAGGTAACACCCAGGACATGATTGTCATAAAGGTAACACCCAGGACATGATTGTCATAAAGGTAACACCCAGGACATGATTGTCATAAAGGTAACACCCAGGACATGATTGTCATAAAGGTAACATCCAGGACATGATTGTCATAAAGGTAACACCCAGGACATGATTGTCATAAAGGTAACACCCAGGACATGATTGTCATAAAGATAACACCCAGGACATGTTTGTCATAAAGGTAACACCCAGGACATGATTGTCATAAAGGTAACACCCAGGACATGATTGTCATAAAGGTAACACCCAGGACATGATTGTCATAAAGGTAACACCCAGGACATGATTGTCATAAAGGTAACACCCAGGACATGATTGTCATAAAGGTAACACCCAGGACATGATTGTCATAAAGGTAACACCCAGGACATGATTGTCATAAAGGTAACACCCAGGACATGATGTCATAAAGGTAGCACCCAGGACATGATTGTCATAAAGGTAGCACCCAGGACATGATTGTCATAAAGGTAACACCCAGGACATGATTGTCATAAAGGTAACACCCAGGACATGATTGTCATAAAGGTAACACCCAGGACATGATTGTCATAAAGGTAACACCCAGGACATGATTGTCATAAAGGTAGCACCCAGGACATGATTGTCATAAAGGTAACACCCAGGACATGATTGTCATAAAGGTAACACCCAGGACATGATTGTCATAAAGGTAACACCCAGGACATGATTGTCATTAAGGTAACACCCAGGACATGATTGTCATTAAGGTAACACCCAGGACATGATTGTCATAAAGGTAGCACCCAGGACATGATTGGCTGAACATTCTCAGCACTAAATGTACTCCTTACAAATCAGGGGTCTCAAATACCTATTCTAAAGAACGACAGGATGTGCAGGGGTTTGTTCCAGCTCAGGACTAACACACCTGATTCAGTGGGCTAGAACAAAAGGACGAAAGTTGTAGACTGACCACTGCCTTATACATATTCAGTAGTGGAGTCTGGTCTAGTAGTGTGATGTTACTCTGCCTACTGGTGTTGTCTGGCAACTGCAGTATGAATTACAAGTCAGCAGTGACTTCATTCTCCGCAATTGATTGTATTCTACTCATTAGGAGATAAAAAACGCAATTGATGGTAAAGCACACTCTTGAAGTCATGACGACAATAATCATCATTCAAATAAATGGATTCCTCTGTGGAGCAGATGACTTGGAGGGGGCTTGTCAGTGAAGTGTTTACGAGAGTGACCTCAGAGAGGAGAGTGGGCCAGAGTGTGAGGTCATGCTGTTTACAGCTGAGAGCAGAGCTGCAGTCAGTGTTACCAGCCTCTCTAGCGGCGGGTCTCTCATTATGGAAACAGATGGGTGAATCAGAGTGAGAGAGACAGCTGGAGCACCTGTGTCCCCTCACAATGCATCAACAACCAGAGGAGTGAGAGGAGAGGATAGATCTATCCTTTCTTTCTCATCAGGGAATATAAGGAAATATTTAAGGTTTCACAGATCTGTGGCAGAAAATATCCTACACACCTCTGCATTGTATCACCGCCATTCTTCAAAAGGCCCAGATTAACTGACGGTTTGGATTTTGTGTGAGGGTAGTCTCATTCCCATGCACTGCACTGTAAGATCGGCCAAGCAAGACTAGTGTGAGGGGAAATGTCAAACTGGCCTGTGGCATCCATTTACAGAGCTGAATAGAATATCCTCTTGAGACATGGATTCTTGCAGACAGATGATTTTAGGAATAGATAAAGAGTGGTTCTCCCTATGAGAGGTGAGAGTGGTCGACGGTTCTCATTCCCCTGGGATCACCTCTGTCTGCAAATTCACAAACGGTTTCTTGTTTTGGTCTCACCCCTACCTCTACCCCACCGCCGCCCAATGAAACACATCACACATGGATATCAGTTGTGAATAGCAGGCACCTGCGGGCGGTGTGTGGGTGAGTGGGTGTGTGTATGTGTGCGTTTCTGTGTTCTCGAGTTGCTGTGTGCACATGTGTGTGTTTTGGCTGTTCCTTTGTCTCTCTATGGAAGGCAGCCCCTGCATGTCCGTGTGTGTTATACAAGCAAACAGAACTTTACTCCTCTCACTGTGGAGGGAATCATCTGGCTACTGCCTGGTCCCTGGTCTCTGGATAGAATGGGACAGGAGATATGGCCAGAGGGAATGTGATATCACACTTTCATGTAATATCACAGGAACCCTCCACTCTATTGACAGTTAAGGATGCCATCTATAGCTTCTGCACTGGTTTTATGTTGTAAGTGCTTGCATTGTCTAGTGGACACAGGCAAAAACTCTGTACTCTTTATTTTTTGTCGCTAAATATGGTGACATACAGTATATTGGTGATAACGATGGTATTGTGTCCACCACAGCTGTGGTCTTCATAGTTGTTACCACTCTGTGTGTGTGTCATAAGCAACATGATTACTTGAATACACCCCCCTCCCCCACTGCACTCTTGTATAGCTTCAATGTGGGCCTCTAATAAATTATATCTATCATGGCTCAGGCAAAGACCGAGATGCAGACACAGGAGACAGATAGTACAAGTCTTAGAGTTTATTACAGGGGCAGGCAAAGAGTCGTAATCCAAATCAGAGTCAGGCAGGTACAGGGTCAGGACAGGTAGGAAGGTCAGAACTGGGAAGACTAGGAAAATCACAAACTGGAGCACAGGGAACACGCTGGTAGGACTTGACAGGACAAGACAAACTGGCAACAGACAAATAGAAAACGCAGGTATAAATACACAGGGATTAATGAGGGAAGATGGGAGACACCTGGTAGATGGTGGAGACAAGCACAAAGACAGGTGAAACAGATCAGGGTGTGACAATATCACCCTGAAATGGATCTATCCAAATCCAGTCATCCCCTAATACACACATTAAATACCTAGGTTTTGTCATTAGATGTTTTCATCAAACAACTTTTTGATTCAACTATTTGAAATCTTAAATACAAAATACTTTATGGTTGTCACCTCGAAATAGAATCATTGAATTCCTCCTGAAGGTCTTGTCATAATGGAGCTACTGTATATGTTAAAGCTAGACTGCAGTGCCATACTTTGTGTCTCATCTGCAATAGATATGTTATTGCAAAAATGCCAGTTGGACTTTACCCTGGGTGATTGTTTAGTTCAATAAGTGTTTGTCTTTACTGCGCTAGGAAACTACCATAGATTATCAGACTATACACATGAAGTCCAAAAGATTCAACAATCATGCATGTCCTTCCAGTCAGGACAATTGGCAGTGGGCAGAGATGATAAGAGATACATTTTCCATAGATGAGATACCTGCTCTTTAACTATTTGTTATTTAAATGTTTTATTTTTACTTATATTTTTACTTAACACTTATTTTTCTTAAAAACGGCATTGTTGGTTAATTAAGGGCTTGTAAGTAAGCATTTCACTGTAAGTATTACCTGTTGTATTCAGCGCATGTGACAAATAAAATGTGGATTTTATTTGATTTTACTCTCACAGTAATCAGGCCTGTTACGAGTATTCCATGATTCAGCTTTGTTTCAGATGATCCCTCGGATGTTGTTCAGAGGGCTTTGCGACATGTTCTGTATGTGCTGACTGCAAACGTGTTAAGGTTTTATGAGACTCAGAACGCACAAACAAACAGCAAGCTATTGTTGCCAGATGAGACACCGCTAGTTTGACTCAACTAAAAACGTATAGGTCCACACATTTGATCTCTTTTCACTTGTTTTCTTCAGTTTCTGTCAGAATGGTGTACGGCTCTTTGGGGAAATATGCACATCCTTCTTTGCTAAAAGGAATGTAAAAATATTCAAAATAAATTAACGAATATGAGTATGTTTTTCCCACAGTATTTCAAATTTCAATGTTTGATATCAAAAGTAACTACACTATGGAAATCTTTCCCCACTTTTCCTAATGTAACGATTCTCGTCCTCGTCTGATGAGGAATATGAAGGATTGTACCAAAATGCAGCATGGTATTAATCTGAACACAAAATAACAAAGGTGAAACAACGAAAAAACGAAACAGTCCTATCAGGTGACAAAACACAAAACAGGAAACAACTACCCACAAACACAGGTGGGAACAGGCTACCTAAGTATGGTTCTCAATCAGAGACAACGATAGACAGCTGCATCTGATTGGGAACCATACCAGGCCAAACACAGAATTACAAAACATAGAACAAAAACATAGAATGCCCACTCCAACTCAACCCCCAACCCTGACCAAACCAAAATTAGAGACACAAAAAAGGAACTAAGGTCAGGACGTAGCTATATCCGCTACATTCTGATGTCACATGTAGGTTCCAACATTAAACAATTTCCAAAAAAAGACAGTTTCAGTTTTAGTATTTTTAGTAGTGTGGAATATGTGGAGTAGTGTGGAATATGATGGGTGTAGATGGCTACTGTCCTCGGGAAATTGCACCCAGAGTACTGTACAGAGAAAATGAATGACCTTCAGAAACCATCCTGAATCACTAAAATCTACACACGCTATTTCACACTATTATATAGCAATATCTTATATCTAATGTGATATTATATATTTGAATACCATTATTAGATAAAGGATAGGAATTGGATGTTAGTGATTGATTAGTAATGCCTGGCGAGTGCCTATAAATTGGTGTGTGTCAAGCAAGATCATTGAGATGGTGGTTGCCTGTCAAGAAAAAAAATCACAGCTTCTGGAACTCCTGTATGCTGCCTCTATTTGGTCTTAACTGTCATATAGTTGACGTTCCACTCTCTGAACCTTCCAAATGGCGTATAACACTAGCATTACAGTTGATCCATTTCCCTAATGAAGGAACAACTACAGTCTAAAATGACGCTACCAACAGAGTGGAAAACCTCAAGAAAAAGATTAAGCGTTAAGTCAGAAAGAAAATAGAGTGTTTATGAGGCGGGGATGGAGTGACTGAGCTGTCTGCCTGTGAGTGTAGGTACAGCATGTATGTGTAAAGTGTGTTTATGTGGCGTGCACTGCAGACCAAGCTTCTTTAGGCTGATTCTCTGTGGCTCTGTCCAGCCCTTTGCCATGTGAGTGTCAGGCTGTCTTGGACCAGGGCCCAGGGCAGAAGGCTGGGAGCTCACCCTACGGCGTGTCACTCCACTCCAGCTCTACAACTCCAGTCTCTCTAGACCAGAGCTGTGACTCTCACAGATTACATCAGCAGGGAGACATAGTAAAGTGTGTGTGTAGTAGTAGACTACTACTGACGTTCCTCCAGGGCATTGACATTCTGAGTCACAACATCCTCTAGACCCAGAGTGAAGTTGGTGTTTTACTCAGCAGCGTACATTCTCTTGGGCCAAGAAGACAGAGTAGTGTGCTTACCTTTCAAGCATCTCTCAAGCATCACAGACTTTCTACAACTTCATCAGTAGAGAGAGACTGTACCAGGCACAAGGGTATCTCTGTCTGGTCTCTGGGAGTGAGTGAGTGAGCGGTGAAGTGACAGCCATGGCTCTGGGCTTCATGTCTGGAGTGGAGGAGTTGCTGGCATCAAGCAGCAAGGTGTTGTGGAGCTTGGCAGAGCAGACCCTCAGAAGGTGGTCCTCTCAGGGGATCATGCCAACCCGCCGCTTCCTACAGACATGGTGGCAGCTCGGGGAGTTCTATCAGGTACGCTGGGACTGTGTTACCAATCAATCCCTTTACTCCAGGGGAAAAGTTGTTCTGTACATGCAGCTCTAATCAATGTGGTTTTTATTGACTACTATGTTGACAGCTACTGTGCCAGCTTCCGACTGGGATGTACTGGTGGCTGGAGCAAGATCATGTCTAATATATATTCTAATTTGACCTGTCTTGTTGATACTGTTTTACACCTTGCTTTCTGTATATGTATATATCTGTCAGGAGTTGTCTGGAGTCTGTAGAATAACCGTCACATTGTGGCTATAACTATGAATCATATCCAAAGGGTACCACGTTTTAATTGGACTTTTAGAATTGCATATTGTATTTGATAGATTGTCTGTTGGGTGAAAGTTTACTGTTTGTGCCTGTGAGGACTCAGGACAGGGTGTTTCTTTATGAGTCACAGAGACAGGTTTAACATGGGTCTCATTGCACATATGGAAGTCATCAGGAAGCAGCACGGCCAGTCTTTTGATCTTTGAAGGTTGTCTTTGAAGTGCTGTCATTTGTTGGAGCACCTGAATGGGATCTTGTTCATGAACAAATGAGACATCCTCTGACTATATACATTTTCGTTCCAAACGTAAAAAAATGTCAAGAATTCAAATTAGGAAAGGTTGTTTATGAACTACCATTAAAAGCTAAATTACATTGTCAGTGAAGATAGCTGGTGTTAGGAGATGGTAATCAGTGAGAATATGTGAATAAGCCTGATAAGCAGTCAATTACAGGCATGGCCTAATGCTGCAGGGTTGGAGCTAAGCCTATGTAGGTCAGTGGCTGGAGGTCGTGTGAAGAGGCCACGGCTGGAACGCCCCGCCCCAATGACAGGCCTTTAGGGGGATGACCTCTCTGGCATGGCTATTACACATCACATTATCTTCCTTTAAACCTGCGGGTCAAACTCTCTCTAAAGCCATGGCCTCTAGCCTTTCTGCCTTATGTGAGGGGCGGTCCATCTTGACACTTGTTAAAAAATTGTTAGGAAAAATTGTCAGAGTGAGGTGTTCTCTCATTTATGTCTGGAAGTAGCTAGCATGCTAGCTAACTTTAGCCAGTTAGATTGGGTGCTTGACTGCCGTTGTAAGGTCAGAACGCTCTGAATTAACAAACTGACAATCTGACTACACTCTGAATTCGTTCTCTGGCACTCCAGAGGGAATTTATGAACACACCCATACTCTATTGAAAAGCATGAGCTGGTGCACACCCAAAATGTTTGGAGTTGCACGTTATATATAAGCTTCCAGTAATTTATTGCATCTTGTTCATGAACAAATGAGACATGTTCTAACTATGTATATTTCTGTCAAATTTGGAAAATGTTCCAAAACACTGCTTTCTTCAGCGGTCCATCCTGACACTTGTTGGTTAGGATTAGAGGTCGACTGATTATGATTTTTCTACGTCGATACCGATTATTGGAGGACCAAAAAAGCCGATACCGATTAATCGACCAATTTTTATATACAGTGCCTTGCGAAAGTATTCGGCCCCCTTGAACTTTGCGACCTTTTGCCACATTTCAGGCTTCAAACATAAAGATATAAAACTGTATTTTTTTGTGAAGAATCAACAACAAGTGGGACACAATCATGAAGTGGAACGACATTTATTGGATATTTCAAACTTTTTTAACAAATGAAAAACTGAAAAATTGGGCGTGCAAAATTATTCAGCCCCCTTAAGTTAATACTTTGTAGCGCCACCTTTTGCTGTGATTACAGCTGTAAGTCGCTTGGGGTATGTCTCTATCAGTTTTGCACATCGAGAGACTGAAATTTTTTCCCATTCCTCCTTGCAAAACAGCTCGAGCTCAGTGAGGTTGGATGGAGAGCATTTGTGAACAGCAGTTTTCAGTTCTTTCCACAGATTCTCGATTGGATTCAGGTCTGGATTTTGACTTGGCCATTCTAACACCTGGATATGTTTATTTTTGAACCATTCCATTGTAGATTTTGCTTTATGTTTTGGATCATAGTCTTGTTGGAAGACAAATCTCCGTCCCAGTCTCAGGTCTTTTGCAGACTCCATCAGGTTTTCTTCCAGAATGGTCCTGTATTTGGCTCCATCCATCTTCCCATCAATTTTAACCATCTTCCCTGTCCCTGCTGAAGAAAAGCAGGCCCAAACCATGATGCTGCCACCACCATGTTTGACAGTGGGGATGGTGTGTTCAGCTGTGTTGCTTTTACGCATTGTTGCCAAAAAGTTCAATTTTGGTTTCATCTGACCAGAACACCTTCTTCCACATGTTTGGTGTGTCTCCCAGGTGGCTTGTGGCAAACTTTAAACAACACTTTTTATGGATATCTTTAAGAAATGGCTTTCTTCTTGCCACTCTTCCATAAAGGCCAGATTTGTGCAATATACGACTGATTGTTGTCCTATGGACAGAGTCTCCCACCTCAGCTGTAGATCTCTGCAGTTCATCCAGAGTGATCATGGGCCTCTTGGCTGCATCTCTGATCAGTCTTCTCCTTGTATGAGCTGAAAGTTTAGAGGGACGGCCAGGTCTTGGTAGATTTGCAGTGGTCTGATACTCCTTCCATTTCAATATTATCGCTTGCACAGTGCTCCTTGGGATGTTTAAAGCTTGGGAAATATTTTTGTATCCAAACCCGGCTTTAAACTTCTTCACAACAGTATCTCGGACCTGCCTGGTGTGTTCCTTGTTCTTCATGATGCTCTCTGCGCTTTTAACGGACCTCTGAGACTATCACAGTGCAGGTGCATTTATACAGAGACTTGATTACACACAGGTGGATTGTATTTATCATCATTAGTTATTTAGGTCAACATTGGATCATTCAGAGATCCTCACTGAACTTCTGGAGAGAGTTTGCTGCACTGAAAGTAAAGGGGCTGAATAATTTTGCACGCCCAATTTTTCAGTTTTTGATTTGTTAAAAAAGTTTGAAATATCCAATAAATGTCGTTCCACTTCATGATTGTGTCCCACTTGTTGTTGATTCTTCACAAAAAAATACAGTTTTATATCTTTATGTTTGAAGCCTGAAATGTGGCAAAAGGTCGCAATGTTCAAGGGGGCCAAATACTTTCGCAAGGCACTGTATGTATTTGTAATAATGACAATTACAACAATACTGAATGAACAATGAACACTTTTATTTTAACTTAATATAATACTCATATAAAACCTATTTAGTCTCAAATAAATAATGAAACATGTTCAATTTTGTTTAAATAATGCAAAAACACAGTGTTGGAGAAGAAAGTAAAAGTGAAATATGTGTCATATATAAAAGCTAATGTTTAAGTTCCTTGCTCAGAACAAAGAACATATGAAAGCTGGTGCTTGTTCAATGTTCCCAGTTCTTCAATATTCCCAGTTAAGAAGTTTTAGGTTGCAGTTATTATAGGAATTATGACGCGTCGACTATTTCTCTCTATACCATTTGTATCTCCTATACCTTTGACTATTGAATGTTCTTATAGGCACTTTAGTATTGTCAGCCTAATCTCGGGAGTTGATAGGCTTGAAGTCATAAACTGCACTGTGGGTCAAGCATTGCTAAGAGCTGCTGGCAAACGCAGAAAAGTGCTGTTTGAATGAATGTTTATGAGCCTGCTGCTGCCTACCACCACTCAGTCAGACTGCTCTATCAAATATCAAATCATAGACTTAATTATAATATAACACACAGAAATATGAGCCTTTGGTCATTATATGGTCAAATCTAGAAACAATCATTTCGAAGTTGAAGTAGGTTGTGATTTGATGATAAATTAACAGGTGCTGCATTGATTATATACAACGCAGGACAAGCTAGTTAAACTAATAATTTCATCAACCATGTGAAGTTAACTAGTGATTATGTGAAGATTGATTGTTTTTTATAAGATAAGTTTAATGCTAGCTAGCAACTTACCTTGGCTCCTTGCAGCCACAAGGTTGTTTTGATGCTGCACTCGCGTAACAGGTGGCCAGCCTGCCATGCAGTTTCCTCATGGATTGCAATGTAATTGGCCATAATCAGCGTCCAAAAAGGTGATTACCGATTGTTATGAAAACTTGAAATCGGCCCTAATTAATCGGCCATGCCGATAGGATAGGATAGGTAGTCACCAACAAAACTTCCCACTGGGCACAGACTGGTTGAATTAACATTGTTTCCAAGTCTTTACAATGAATATTACATTGAACCAATGTGGGGATAGGTATGTCTGTGCCCAGTGGGTCTTCTTTTACTTCCACGCTACTAAAGTAAGGAACATGAATTGTTGTGCAGTGAACTGTGGTGTAATGATTTTGGGATAGGGTTTAGACTGAGCAGTAGCTCATTAGATGTCTTGCTAAGGTGAATTTGAAATGGAGTGGAGTTGAAATGGAGTTACTGTAGGTAAAGGGGGCTTTTGGGGTAGACAAAGACAGGCACAGAAAAGGAGCAGAAAAGCAGGGAGCATGTTGGAGATACTTGATTTTTTTAAATACTTTAACTCAAAATGTTTACTAATATTGTCCCACTTCATCCCATGAAACAATGTTGGAAGACTAACACATTTTAGACCATGGAGCTACTGGCCTCTTTGTTTGTATGCTTGGATGTCATTTGTCCGTAACAATGCAACAATGCAGCATTGATAAATGCACCGTAGTGTGGATCATGCACTTGACAACCCCCACAATCACTATAGTGACTAATCCCTGTTTAGACAATGGAGATTGTGTAATGAACAGCTATAAAAATTCTCTATTAATAAGGATGACACACTATGTTCTATGAAGACAAGTCTTGTGTTTTTTTCTCTCTGTGTTATAAAAACTTGTCATCTAGTAATCTATGCTTGTGTTTCTGATTAAGGTTCTTGGTCTTTGCTATATAAGTGGGCTATTGAACCATTCCGAAAGGGCTTGAATTCTCAAGAGAATCATCTCTAGAGATTCAACTTTGCTTTTGAAATGCCTAGAAACTACAGTTTGACTTCAGAAAAATAGAGTTTACATAATAGAATAGAATTCAACTTTGTCCATCCAGGATGGACATTTTTCTTTGGCATCACCTTCCATTAAAAGGATCACATATGCAAACATTCTCACATCATACACATTTAAACCAGTCAGTCCATTATGTTGCATACACTAAAAACATAAAGGATACTGATACATTCACTCACAACCGACCCCTGTCCCAACTGCAATGATACAATTCACTTGCCATTTAGTAGTCCAACAGCACAAGGAACGAATGAATGTTTGAACACATTCTACTTGGCCAAGGGCATTCTGAAGTGCCGGCCAGAGGCAAGCCTCTCGAACTGAGTTGGTAGAGGGTGGGTGGGGTCACCAGTGCCTTCTTTTTGGTTGTGGAACAGACTGCTCAAATGTTCCTGTGGTCGATTACCAATTACTTTGGTCGACCACAGGCACTTGACCAGCACCATTTTTCAAGGTTGTTGGTCTGTTTAAAATAGCTGTCCACATCTGACGTAGCATCTTTAAAAAAGAGTCCTACCAGAACCATGTCATCCGCTTAAGTGAGTGACAGTAAATAAAACACTTTGTCCAGACAAGCCCATAAGTCAGTAATTTCATTTAGATTTAATGTGTTCAAAAACAAAGCAAAAAAGTAACCTGTATAACAGCTTAAAATCAGCTCTGTTGTGGTGGTGGAGGGAACAATACCCTGGTAGACTGCAGTTAACACCAGCCCAGAACTTCTATTTCCACCCTGTGGTCACTTTCCACCACAGAGGCCAGGCCAGCCTAACCAGTTGGGAGCCACATGTTTTTCCCTCAACACAACCCTTCGCCATAATCAAGCAGCCTTGAGAGTCAACACTGACATGAATCCTGTGCAGCGTCTTTCCCTGGTAGGGGGGATTGATCCGCGGGCCTTCAAAAGGGGGGCATACCGCAAGTTGCCCACCTCTATTCCAGGGGATCTCATCATGTCTGTTCCCTTCCCACAGATGACAGAGGGCCGGCTGTGTCAGGTGCACCTCCTGGACGACAGGAAGCTGGACCTAATGGTCCAGGTACCCACCCTTCACACATCCTCAACCTCCGTACTTCTAATGTTGTTCACTGTGATGTTACACTCTAGTGTGGACACTTCATAAATTTGTGTTTATTTATACTGGTTTCATTTTCCTAGCCGAAGCTCTTGTCCCGGGATCTGTTAGACTTGGTGTCCTCACACTTTAACCTGAAGGAGAAGGAGTATTTTGGAATATCCTTCATTGATGACACGTACGTACAACTCCTACAGATGTTCTATCTTAATTTGATCACTCTGTTGTCGCAGGAAATGCAAATTGTAGTGTATTCAAAGTTTAAAAAATGCTTCTAAAGTTTGTAATTTCTACTTTAACATGTCAGACTTTATTCATTCTAACAAAATATGTATCAACCCCTACATAAATGTCCATTCATTATAATACACATAATAATTCACAATTCCTGTTGTTGCAGGATTATTTTCCTGCTGTGAGAAACTGATCAAATTAAGATAGTACATCTGTAACTACTTTCTAGTTCATTGATGTATTTTCAATCTTGTGGTGTCAGGTACAAAATACTGTGAATGGGTGCAAACCAGTTTAGCTCCTTTTCCTGCTGCTGATTGCATGCATCTCCATGACACAAGTGAGACAACTGTATCAGTCTAGCAGTTGACATCATAGTTAACGGTGTAGCATCTGCTCGTATTCTTCCCCAGCGGTCAGAGTAAATGGCTCCAGCTGGATCGCAGGGTCCTGGATCATGACTTCACTAAAAATACTGGTCCACTGGAGCTCAAGTTCCTGGTCAGGTGAGTGATCTCTCTCTCATTGCCTCTCAGCTGGTAGCCTACAGTATGGACTACCATACTGTAGTAGCCGGCTACCCAAAGTGTACTCTATCACAAACATAGCATCAGTCTTAGACGTTGACAGTGTATCTTACACACTTTAATCCATAGACACTCCTTCCTCTTTGAGAGCTAGACTACATATAGTTTATTTGAAAATCCATCTGAAAATGTGAGGTATCTATCAATGTTGCCCAAGAGAAGGCTCAAAGAGCTACTAAAGTGACAACCCCCAGTGTTAATCAGCGTTAATCGGAGGTACAGTTATTGTAGGGGTGGCAGGTAGCCTAGTGGTTAGAGTGTTGGACTAGTAACTGAAATGGTTGCAAGATCGAGTCCCCCAAGCTAACAAGGTTATAAAAAATAATAAAACATAATAATAATCTGTCATTCTGCCCATGAACAAGGCAGATAATCCACTGTTCCTAGGCTCTTATTGAAAATAAGAATTTGTTCTTAGCTGACTTGCCTAGTTAAATAAAATGAAACTTGTAACCTGGATCATACTGTATGTAGAGACTCATGTCCAGTAGATGGCACTAATGTGACAATCTGCAATAAGAAGATGTTCTGAAATTGGAAGGGGCACTATATACCCTTATTCAAGTACTCCATAATTTACATTATGTGTTTTACAGGTTTTATATTGAGAAGATAACATTTTTGAAAGAGAATACAACAGTGGAGCTGTTTTTCCTAAATGCCAAATCGTCAGTCTTCAATGTAAGTGGATGTAACTCATTTTCTTACATTTGTTACTCAATATGATTGTATTGAGCATGCCACGAATCAGCCCTCCATAGCCTGTCCTTCAATTTCCATGCCATTGCACAAATAATGTGCTTACTCTGTTTGGGCTCATCCACTGCATGCACAGACATAAACCAATTGTGTGACCTGTGATCATTTGGGTGAAATATAATCCCATAAATGGAATTACAAGACAAAAGTTCCTGCTGTGGAATCATTGTGGGGCATTCTAGTTGGTAGGATGAGTTGCTGCTGGAACTGAAAGTTGGCTCCAGATGTCAACATCTTAAAACAAGCAAGGTGGGCCCAAAACACAGTTGGTGGCCAGAGTTATTTTGTCTACACATCATTTACAGAAGACAGTTGTTTTGTAAGGAGTGCCTGTTTGACTGGACACTATTAAATTGAAGGCCATTACTATTCATTATTTCAGGCTCTTTCAAAAACATTGTTAAGAGTAATTGTTCTGTACATAGTTCATTACTCATGGGGCTAACACTTCACTTGCTGACTTCACAGAGACTTCCCACTTTTGTTTTATGTACTCTAATTCTACATTCTTCAACACAATGAGCATCAAATAGTTCCCTAATCCTCCAAAATATAATTTGACTCAGGGCTTTCTTTTGGAAACGCTGCACTTTAACAACATGAACAAGAACAATATCTTGATTCACTGCCTCCCCTCAGAAACCTGTGTATATTTTCCCATGCCACACACAGCCAGAGTAGCAGAAATGAACAGAATTGTTGTACAATATTAGATAGCATTTGTGATAATTAACAGGAGGAAATCATTTACCATACATGTTGGATGATGGAGCTGGAGAAACAGGTTTTACATATCAAACACATACAGACACACATACTGTCACATCCTGACCTTAGTTCCTTTTTTATGTCTCTATTTTGGTTTGGTCAGGGCGTGAGTTGGGTTGGGCATTCTATGTTTTTCATTTCTATGTTTGTTCTGTGTGTTGTATTTCTATGTGTTTGGCCTGGTATGGTTCCCAATCAGAGGCAGCTGTCAATCGTTGTCTCTGATTGAGAACCTTACTTAGGTAGCCTGTTCCCACCTGTGTTTGTGGGTAGTTGTTTTCTGTTGTTGTGTCTGCACCAGACAGAACTGTTTCGTTCATGCTCTTTGTTGTTTTATTATTCAGTGTTCAGTTCAAAATAAAAAGATGAACACGTACCACGCTGCACCTTGGTCCTCACCTTCAACCCACGACAGCCGTTACACATACATCACATATTAGCCTATACTTACACATACGCGCACACACGCACACACAAACACACACACAGCAGTGATTGTAATGGGTTGAGTGGTGCACCCACCCTTCACTTTCCTTATTAGTCTGACTTTTGAAAGCTGACTTTTGACCATCAACAACGTTTTATTGCAATTTGATTTTGGCAGACTGATTGATCAATGATCAATAGCACTCATACTGTTTGTCATTACATGAACATACATTTATATTTGTGTAAATACACAATTACACCCCAGGTGGTGAGGGTAGGCAACAACACATCCTCCACGCTGACCCTCAACACGGGGGCCCCTCAGGGGTGTGTGCTTAGTCCCCTCCTGTACTCCCTGTTCACCCACAACTGCATGGCCACGTACGACTCCAACACCATCATTGAGTTTGCTGACGATACTACGTGGTAGGCTGATCCCCGACGACAATGAGACAGCCTAAAGGGAGGAGGTCAGAGACCTGGCAGTGTGGTGCCAGGATAACAACCTCACCCTCAAGACAAAGGAGATGATTGTGGATTACAGTAAAAGGAGGACCGAACACGCCCTCGAACACGCCCCCAGGATGTGTGATGGTGTGGGAGTGCTTTGCTGGTGACACTGTCAGTGATTTATTTAGAATTTAAGGCACACTTCACCAGCAAGTCTGGTTCATCCTTGGGAGCATTTCAGTGCACTGGTGCACTTCAGAAAATAGATGGCATCATGAGGGAGGAAGCAACATCTCAAGACATCAGTCAGGAAGTTCAAGCTTGGTCGCAAATGGGTCTTTGAAATGTACAATGACCCCAAGAATACTTCCAAATTTGTGGCAAAATGGCTTAAGGACAACAAAGTCATGGTATTGGAGTGGCCATCAATCCTATAGAAAATGAAAATGTGTGGGCAGAACTGAAAAAGCGTGTGCGAGTAAGGAGGCCTACAATCCTGACTCAGATACACCAGCTCTGTCGGGAGGAATGGGAAGCTTGTGGAAGGCTACCCGAAACGTTTGACTCAAGTTAAATAATTTAAAAGGCAATGCTACCAAATACTAATTGAGTGTATGTAAACTTCTGACCCACTGGGAGTGTGATGAAAGAAATAAAAGCTGAAATAAATCATTCTCTCTACTATTATTCTGACATTTCACATTCTTAAATAAAGTGGTGATCCTAACTGACCTAAGACAGGGATTTTTTTACTCTGATTAAATGTCAGGAATTGTGAAAAACTGAGTTTAAATATATTTGGCTACTTCAACTGTACTTAATGTGTTTGGTTTGGTTCTGCCAACTAGAGTGCAGTCCGGTTAGAACATGATGTTGAGGCCCATCACTGTACTCTTGATTTGATAGTCACCACCACACACACACACACACACACACACACACACACACACACACACACACACACACACACACACACACACACACACACAGCTGTTTCCATTTGAAGATGTTTATTTGATTGGGGTAATCTGAATGACTTGAAGTCTTATTGTCGTGTTTATTTCGATGCATGCACACCATTATGACATTCATGTTACTGTCGATAATAAAAAGTCCTCAGATGTGCATCTTCTCTCTTCGGTTGATGATAACACTCTGAACTGAGTGGGCGGATGCAGTGTCCAGATGTGCATTTCCAAGCTCTCTGATTGGTTAGGAATAGCAGGGCTATGATGGGTGAGGTATAACTAAGGTAGGCTGAGCAGACAAACAAATGGGAAACTGAAGGGACTGCGAGGGCAAGTTAGGTAGAGAGGAGAGAGGAGAGAAGCAGGACATACTTTCTTTTACAATGACACCTCCACTTTGGGGCTCAATCGCCACTTTCTAAACAACTGAGAACTAGTAAATCTCAGACTTCCAACTTCAGTGCATTCAAAACAACTGGTAACTCTGAAGAAAAACAAGCTCTGACTGGGAAAAATCTATTTGAACGGTCATCGCAACTCGAGAACTCAGGCTTCTTTCTATATTTCCAACTCTCTGACCTGATTTTTTAAAATGTAATTTATTCACCTTTATTTAGCCAGGTAGGCCAGTTGAGAACAAGTTCTCACTTACAACTGCGACCTGGCCAAGATAAAGCAAAGCAGTTCGACAAAAACAACAACACAAAGTTACTTTGTTATGACGTTATGATTTGACCTCGTATTTTCCATGTTCCCAGTTGTTTTGAACGCAGCGTAAAAACTAAGAAGACCACACCCAGCTGCTATTGGGTTGGTGTCTATGGGAGACACACCCAGTTAGGTAGACAGAAACTAACTATTTTTTTAAATGGTAAATTACTTGAGTGAATTATCTTCATTTATCCACCATCTTAGATATAATGCTGACAACTTGCCAGGGGTGCATTCATTGTGCTAATTCTGTTGAAAAACGGGGATGTACCTACCTGAATTTATCCAATATATACTCTTGTTTTGCTCTGTTTGTTTCCGTTTTGGACCCCAGGGATGTTTCTTAAACGGAAGCAAACAGAGCAAAACGAGAGATTCTGTTGGACAAATTCAGGTAGGTATCTCCTCGTTTCGTCCCGTTTGCTTCCGTTTAGGAAATGGTTTGAGACAGAATTGGCGTAATGAATACGCTCCAGGACCATACGGCTCAGTGCCCAGGACGATTTTTTTTCAACACTGGAGGAGCGTGAACTTGCTCGTAGAATGTACCATTTTGATGATTAGGTGGTTAAATTTATAAATAACTGTGGTTATAGAGGCTTTGTGTAGCTATTGTATGTACTTTATTATGTAGTCTACGCAACAATATTTAGTTCCGAACGTCGATGAAGAATATGAATAACTTTTAAGATTCCGAATCAACCTTAAATACTTACAACCGTTTTTCATTGACATTGGTTCAGACGGTAACTGTGGCGTTGAGGTACATACTGGTGGGAATTATATTTATATTAAGTCAAGTGCTACTGTTCGAACGTGGTACCTTTGTTGTTTTTTTACACTATAACACATTTTCTCATTTTTTAACGACAGGAGATCATCGAAGTTGAGAGTGAAAATGTTTTCAAATTAGCTGCATATGCTTTGCAGGTAAGTGCATTTTTGTAGCTTGTGTGACTTGTAATTCATCAGCGATTTGAATATAAACTGAATCAACACTGTCATGCACGCTGTTAAAATAAGTTAATTTCAGGAATCGTCTTGTGAGTGATGTACAGCTACTTACAGCTTCAATATTGAAATCATTGTACTTCTTATAGTGTGCAATAAGATCTTTTGTTGTAAATAATATTCAAAGCTGAGTAAGCTTGAAAAGTGTTACCGTTGTCCTAAATATCGTTGGAAGACTTATTAATGATTTATTAACAAGCATTTCGCTACACTCGCATTAACATCTTCTAACCATGCGTATGTGACCAAAACAATATGATTTGATGACGTATTGATCATGTTTTAATAAGTCCTCCAGGCTAGTACTTGATGCATATTAATTATTCTAACTTGTAACGGTACGATTTTGTTTCCCAGGAGGCCAAAGGAGACTACACAAGGTAAGTCACTCATGTCAACACTAATAGATTATTATTATTATTAGATCAAAATGATCACTTATCCGCATACATATTTAGTTAAATATCATAAATTGCTTCAGCTTGCACCATTAAGTTACTCACTCTGTCACATTTGTCAGCCACGGTAGGCTACTTGCAATAGGACATTCTAAAACATGTAGGCCTATGGAAGAGTAAAACTGGTATGCTACTGGGGCTAACTCGTTTATAGATGTTTTTGTGAAAGTTTCAGGGTCATTCCGTGTCAATTCAGCAAGCCATGTCACCCATCATCTCAAATTATTCTGAAATGGTTTCTGTAGTTAGAAATCCATAAGATTAGCATTCCTGAAATATTATTTTGTTGAAATATGATTTGCCCTATGAGCAATTGAGCAAATTGATTTCACCCAAATTGGCAATTTTAATTCATAAGATTCTTATCATCTTCAATAAATATAGTACCTAATGTATAAAGTATCAGCTCTCTGTCTGATAAGTAGTATAGAGCTGCTGCTTGGTGTATTGCTTCTTCAACCTTTGTAATGTATTCCCTGTAAATCTGGTGATGGTTTTCTTCCCCTGTTCAAAGAAATTAGCCATTGAAGTCGCTTACATTCTTTACCATAAATTTGTTTGAAAGTACCAAGTTCTGCACACTAGATGCCACTGTTCCTGCTACTGCCACCACATCCTTTGATCATTTTGCTGGTATCTTGTGTTTAATAAATAGGACTCAACGTTTTCTTTGCAACCTTTGGTAGAAACCCGATAGCTTTTGCTCAAGATGAAAATAAATAGTGTGGTCAAGCCAGTCCTCCATGAAAGCAATTCAGTTTGTTCTTCTCTTAGCAACCTAATGCTTCAAACCAATTTTCCTTGAATAGTCCAATATTTCAACAAAATAATGTTTCAGGAATGCTAATCTTATATGTTTCTAACTAGAGAAACGTTTTCAGAACAATCTGAAATGGGGGGTGTCGAAATCCTCTTTCTTCTGCTTTCTGAGGTGGAATGACCTTAAAAGCTTCTTCAGGTTCGGTGGGTCCCCAGCGGGACGTTGAGCTAATGTAGGCTAATGCGATTAGCATGAGGTTCCCAGAACATAGACATATCTGATATGGGCAGAAAGCTTAAATTCTTGTTAATCTAACTGCACTGCCCAATTTACAGTAGCTATTACAGTGAAAGAATACCATGCTATTGTTTGAGGAGAGTGCACAGTTTTGTACATGAAAAGTTATTAATAAACCAATTAGGCACATTTGGGCAGTCTTGGCACAACATTTTGAACAAATATAATGGTTCATTGGATCAGTCTAAAACTTTGCACATACACTGCTGCCATCTAGTGGCCAAAATCTAAATTGCAGCTGGGATGGAATAATACATGATGGCCTTTCTCTTGCATTTCAAAGATGAAGGTACAAAATTATTATTATTTTTTTCTTCTTCTTTTTATTATCTTTTACCAGATCTATTGTGTTATATTCTCCTACATTCTTTTCACATTTCCACAAACTTCAAAGTGTTTCCTTTAGAGGTCGACCAATTATGATTTTTCTACGCCGATACCGACTATTGGAGACCGAAAATAGCTGATACCGATTAATCGGACGATTTTTATATATATAATGACAATTACAACAATACTGAATGAACAATGAACACTTTTATTTTAACTTAATATAATACATGAATAAAATCTATTTAGTCTCAAATAAATAATGAAACATGTTCAATTTGGTTTAAGTAATGCAAAAACACAGTGTTGGAGAAGAAAGTAAATGTGAAATATGTGTCATATACCAAAGCTAACGTTTAAGTTCCTTGCTCAGAACAAAGAACATATGAAAGCTGGTGGTTCAATATTCCCAGTTTTTCAATATTCCCAGTTAAGAAGTTTTAGGGGGTAGTTATTATAGGAATTATGACGTGTCGACTATTTCTCTCTATACCATTTGTATTTCATATACCTTTGACTATTGGATGTTCTTATAGGCACTTTAGTATTGTGTTGGAGAATAAAGTAAAAGTGCAGTATGTGCCATGTAAAAAAGCTAACGTTTAAGTTCCGTGCTCAGAACATGAGAACATATGAAAGCTGGTGGTTCCTTTTAACATGAGTCTTCAATATTCCCAGTTAAGAAGTTTTATGTTGAAGTTATTATAGGAATTATAGGACTATTTCTCTCTATACTATTTGTATTTCATATACCTTTGACTACTGGATGTTCTTATAGGCACTATAGTATTGCCAGCCTAATCTCTGGAGTTGATAGGCTTGGAGTCATAAACAGCGCTGTGCTTCAAGCATTGCGAAGAGCTGCTGGCAAACGCAGGAAAGTGCTGTTTGAATTAATGCTTATGAGCCTGCTGCCTACCACCACTCAGTCAGACTGCTCTATCAAATATCAAATCATAGACTTAATTATAATATAACACACAGAAATGTGAGCCTTTGGTCATTAATATGGTCAAATCGGGAAACTGTCATTTCGAAAACAAAACGTTTAGTCTTTCAGTGAAATACTGTACCGTTCCGTATTTTCTCGAATGGATGGCATCCATAAGTCTAAATATTGTTGTTACATTGCACAACCTTCAATGTTATGTCATAATGATGTAATATTCTGGCAAATTAATTACAGTCTTTGTTAGGAAGAAATGGTCTTCACACAGTTCACAATGAGCAAGGCGGCCCAAACTGTTACATATACCCTGACTCTGCTTGCACTGAACGCAAGAGAAGTGACACAATTTCCCTAGTTAATATTGCCTGCTAACATGAATTTATTTTAAATAAATATGCAGGTTTAAAAAATATACTTGTGTATTGATTTTAAGAAAGGCATTGGTGTTTATGGTTAGGTACGTTGGTGCAACGACAGTGCTTTTTTCGCAAATGCGCTTGTTAAATCATCACCCGTTTGGCGGGTAGGCTGTGATTCGATGATGAATTAACAGACACTGCATTGATTATATACAACGCAGGACAAGCTAGTTAAATAGTAATATCATCAAACCATGTGTAGTTAACTAGTGATTATGTTAAGATTGATTGTTTTTTCTAAGATAAGTTTAATGCTAGCTAGCAACTTACCTTGGCTCCTTGCTGCACTTGTGTAACATGTGGTCAGTCTCCTAGTGGAGTGCAATGTATTTGGCGTACAAAAATGCAGATTACCGATTGTTATGAAAACTTTAAATCTGCCCTAATTAATAGGCCATCCTGTCGTTAATCGGTTGAACTCTAGTTTCCTTTCAAATGATACCAAGAATATGCATATCCTTGCTTCAGGGCATGAGTTACAGGAAGTTAGATTTGGGTATGTCAATTTAGGGAAAATTGAAAAAAGGTGTCCGATCCTAAAGAGGTTGTTTCACCACGTTGGCTCGTTTTTTATTTTTTTAATCTTAGTTTATCTTCTTTTTTATCTTAGAGGGCTCCTGAGTGGCGCAGTGGTCTAAGGCACCTTAGTGCAAGTCCTTGCCGTCCCTGGTTCGATCACAGGCTGTATCACACTCATCTGTGTTTGTGAGTCCCATAGGGCGGCACACAATTGTCCCAGTGTCGTCCAGGGTAGGTTGTCATTGTAAATAAAAATTAGTTCTTAACTGACTTGCCTAGTTAAATGAAGGTACATTTTTTTTTAAATGAGGGCCTTGATGTTTTTCTTTTGACATTGAACTGAGCTGGAATCTGATATTCAAAATCTCTACGGTGGTTGCTCCACTAAAAGTTTTGCGATTATGCTGCAGTATTGGAGGTAATTTGTGGTTTAGTACGGTACCCTGCGTCACCACTTCATTGCTCCAGACCAGCTCAAGGGGGAGTTATTGATTATGGCACTGATTATGCTTTTGGGTCCTACTGTGTCTCTAACGGATAATGAATGGGCGACATAAAACTAAATAGAAACTGATAATTGTGTACGACTTCAGTATTACTTACTAAAACTGTTGTTACACTAAGGTTTTTATTTTATTTTGTTAGGATTATTTTCCTCTTACTGTAGTACTGTAGGCCACTCCTGACCAGTCACGTTGTACAGCACCTGAGTGGCGCAATAGTCTAACATATTTATTTACAAATGAGTAACAATGTGTTCAATGTTCAAGAATGTCCTTTTTCTCGATAATTTTACGTTATCATCTCCAAAATATTGTTTTTTTTTTTAAACAAAGCGATTATTATTCATTTAGAATGATATAAAAGCCCCTTGGATATTCTCACAGATATGATATTAACCCTGTTATTAGCAGGACAATATATATTGGTCATATTGGTCATGGCTCCCGAGTGAAGCACAATGGGATTGCCTTGCAGTTCTCAGCTGTATCCACTGAAAGCACACAAGGTTCAAGGCACGGGATGCGCCGCAGAGCCGCACACAGAAGACAGACCTAGCCCTGACCTAGGAAAGGGTGGTGGACCCCCACCCCACCACACTGGGCAGCACAGAGCAACAATTTTAGGGGAATTGCACTAATAATGGCGCTGACTTGGGAAACGTTCTAGCAGGTAGCTGGATAATAACTTGCCTAGATGGAGGATAGGGGGAGAATTCTATCGTCAAATGTATTTCTAAGTTAGGTTCTAAGTTAAGTATTATTATTATTATGTCTCACATCCAACCATGATTGGGAGTCCCATAGGGCGGCGCACAATTGGCCCAGCGTTTTTCTCCCTCTAAAAACAGAAATAAATGTTTTGGCCTTTACAAATATTATTTTGGCCATTATTCAGATTATAATCACTGACTTTCATTTTTTTGAAAATGAAATAACCTCCAAAATATCGTTATATATTATCAAGTTGATGTCACCGTCATATAGCCAGAAGCATACCACCCTGCATACCACTGTTTGCTTGTTTCTGGAGCTAAGTAGGGTTGGTCCTGGTCAGTCCCTGGATGGGAGACCAGATGCTGCTGGAAGTGGTGTTGGAGGGCCAGTAGGAGGCACTCTTTCCTCTGGTCTAAAAAATATCCCAATGCCTGAGGGCAGTGATTGGGGACACTGCCCTGTGTAGGGTGCTGTCTTTCAGATGGGATGTTAAACGGGTGTCCTGACTCTCTGTGGTCATTAAAGATCCCATGGCATTTATTATAAGAGTAGGGGTGTTAACCCTGGTGTCCTGGCTAAATTCCCAATCTGGCCATCAAACAGTCACCTAATAATCCCCAGTTTACATTTGCCTCATTCATCCCCCTCCTCTCCCCTGTAACTATTCCCCAGGTCGTTGCTGCAAATGAGAATGTGTTCTCAGTCAACTTACCTGGTAAAATAACAGAAAATAAATAGCTGGCACTTACATAAAGCTGAGTGACTCACTCATTCATGGCTTTGGATCAAAATAAATAAGTACCAACATTCTTTCTGATGGTCTTTAATAAATACATGTTTTGGTTATCCTGACCTGGACACCATGTACAGTATTATAATAGCCCATTTATGAGCTATTATCAGGACAATATACCTTTACCAACACCTCTCTGTATTTTGATACCCATGAGGCGGCTTATGGTTAAATTTAGAATCCTCCAATCCTCTATATGTAATTATCGACGGAGAGTCACGTCATATTTTTTTGATGTACTGTAGGCCCACCATAGGCGACATGAGTCTCACTAGTGTTGAGTAATGTGCTGGTAAATGTGGTGTAGGTCTTGTTTAAAGAGCATATTGAATTTGGAAGCAATAGGATTTGAAGCAATAGCCTTCAACTATTTTAGCACCGTTTCGTGTCAAGCATGGGGACTGGTCTTGATAAATCAATGAGATTTTTTGGGGGACTGAATCTCCGTTTGGGTATTGGTTAGACTAAAATTATTGTGTAGAAATGTTATGCGCTTAGTGTAACCTTAATTTAACTAGGCCAGTCAGTTAACAACAAATTCTCATTTACAAGGACAGCCTACTCCTTCCTCCTCATCAGGGAATTGAACCCTGGTCTCCCGCGTGCCCTTACGACATGGGGATTCTTTAGCTAATTAGCCCAGCACTGTAGCCTACTCCCGACTGTCACGTTGTACATCGCCATATTTTCCGTTCCATCCTAATGGAAACGCAGAGGGTTTTTAGTTATTTTTGGGAATAGAAACACCATAATATTAATCAAATTAATTAAGCCAAATATTATATTCTTACAAAAAAGGCTTTAAATTCTCTATTACAGCCACTATTGAAGGCTATCAAATGCTTCTGAAAGATGCCCTCTGGTGGTCAAACTAGCACTAACTAGCATTAATGGTACCAGTGGTTGGCACTTAAATAACGTGCCATAGAATTCTGCTGTGCTGCAACTTTTTAAAGGACAAACCACTGTACATACAGTGTCTTGCGAAAGTATTCGGCCCCCTTGAACTTTGCGACCTTTTGCCACATTTCAGGCTTCAAACATAAAGATATAAAACTGTATTTTTTTGTGAAGAATCAACAACAAGTGGGACACAATCATGAAGTGGAACGACATTTATTGGATATTTCAAACTTTTTTAACAAATCAAAAACTGAAAAATTGGGCGTGCAAAATTATTCAGCCCCTTTACTTTCAGTGCAGCAAACTCTCTCCAGAAGTTCAGTGAGGATCTCTGAATGATCCAATGTTGACCTAAATGACTAATGATGATAAATACAATCCACCTGTGTGTAATCAAGTCTCCGTATAAATGCACCTGCACTGTGGTAGTCTCAGAGGTCCGTTAAAAGCGCAGAGAGCATCATGAAGAACAAGGAACACACCAGGCAGGTCCGAGATACTGTTGTGAATAAGTTTAAAGCCGGATTTGGATACAAAAATATTTCCCAAGCTTTAAACATCCCAAGGAGCACTGTGCAAGCGATAATATTGAAATGGAAGGAGTATCAGACCACTGCAAATCTACCAAGACCTGGCCGTCCCTCTAAACTTTCAGCTCATACAAGGAGAAGACTGATCAGAGATGCAGCCAAGAGGCCCATGATCACTCTGGATGAACTGCAGAGATCTACAGCTGAGGTGGGAGACTCTGTCCATAGGACAACAATCAGTCGTATATTGCACAAATCTGGCCTTTATGGAAGAGTGGCAAGAAGAAAGCCATTTCTTAAAGATATCCATAAAAAGTGTTGTTTAAAGTTTGCCACAAGCCACCTGGGAGACACACCAAACATGTGGAAGAAGGTGCTCTGGTCAGATGAAACCAAAATTGAACTTTTTGGCAACAATGCAAAACGTTATGTTTGGCGTAAAAGCAACACAGCTGAACACACCATCCCCACTGTCAAACATGGTGTTGGCAGCATCATGGTTTGGGCCTGCTTTTCTTCAGCAGGGACAGGGAAGATGGTTAAAATTGATGGGAAGATGGATGGAGCCAAATACAGGACCATTCTGGAAGAAAACCTGATGGAGTCTGCAAAAGACCTGAGACTGGGACGGAGATTTGTCTTCCAACAAGACAATGATCCAAAACATAAAGCAAAATCTACAAAGGAATGGTTCAAAAATAAACATATCCAGGTGTTAGAATGGCCAAGTCAAAGTCCAGACCTGAATCCAATCGAGAATCTGTGGAAAGAACTGAAAACTGCTGTTCACAAATGCTCTCCATCCAACCTCACTGAGCTCGAGCTGTTTTGCAAGGAGGAATGGGAAAAAATGTCAGTCTCTCGATGTGAAAAACTGATAGAGACATACCCCAAGCAACTTACAGCTGTAATCGCAGCAAAAGGTGGCGCTACAAAGTATTAACTTAAGGGGGCTGAATAATTTTGCACGCCCAATTTTTCAGTTTTTGAATTGTTAAAAAAGTTTGAAATATCCAATAAATGTCGTTTCACTTCATGATTGTGTCCCACTTGTTGTTGATTCTTCACAAAAAAATACAGTTTTATATCTTTATGTTTGAAGCCTGAAATGTGGCAAAAGGTCGCAAAGTTCAAGGGGGCCGAATACTTTCGCAAGGCACTGTATCTGCTTTACCTGTGACTGTTTATATATTATAATGATGTATTACTCAACAATAACGGCATCTTTAGAACATACAACGTGATGTATCTAGATCCGGTTTTCCTGGTCAGTGTTTTATTGTTTTCAAGTCCATTCCTCAGTAGCCAAAAGCTATAGGCTCTATACTCTGGCAAACCTGACCTCAATTGCTTTCTGTTTGTCCTGGCTATTGAATTTCCTTTCCCCCTCCCATCTTGTTCAGTCTAAATATGTCTTGAATTAGATTGTTGTTGCCTGCACAAGATATAACAAACTATAGTTTTGGCAAGTCGGTTAGGACATCTACTTTGTGCATGACACAAATAATTTTCCCAACAATTGTTTACAGACAGATTATTTTACTTATCATTCACTGTATCATAATTCCAGTGGGTCAGAAGTTTACATACACTAAGTTGACTGTGCCTTTAAGCAGCTTGGAAAATTTCAGAAAATTATGTCATGGCTTTAGAAGCTTCTGATAGGCTAGTTGACATCATTTGAGTCAATTGGAGGTGTACATGTGGATGTATTTCGAGGCCTACCTTCAAACTCAGTGCCTCTTTGCTTGACATCGTGGGAAAATCAAAAGAAATTAGCCAAGACCTCTGAAAAAAATTGTAGACCTTCACAAGTCTGGTTCATCATTGGGAGCAATTTCCAAACGCATGAAGGTACCACGTTCATCTGTACAAACAATAGTACGCAAGTATAAACACTATGGGACCACGCAGCCGTCATACCTCTCAGGAAGGTGACGGGTTCTGTCTCCTAGAGATGAACATGCTTTGGTGAGAAAAGTGCAAATCGATCCCAGAACAACGGCAAAGGACCTTGTGAAGATGCTTGAGGAAACAGGTACAAAAGTATCTGTATCCACAGTAAAAAAACAAGTCCTATATCAACATAACCTGGAAGGCCGCTCGGCAAGGAAGAAGCCACTGCTCCAGAACCGCCATGAAAAAAGCCAGACTACGGTTTGCAACTGCACATGGGGACAAAGATTGTACTTTTTGGAGAAATGTCCTCTGGTCTGATGAAACAAAAATAAAACTTTTGGGCCACAATGACCATCGTTATGTTTAGAGGAAAAAGGGGGAGATTTGCAAGCCGAAGAACACCATCCCAACCGTGAAGCACGGGGGTGGCAGCATCATGTTGTGGGGGTGCTTTGCTGCAGGAGGGACTGGTGCACATCACAAAAAAATGGCATCATGAGGGAGGAAAATTATGTGGACACATTGAAGCTACATCTCAAGACATCAGTCAGGAAGTTAAAGCTTGGTCGCAAATGGGTCTTCCAAATGGACAATGACCCCAAGAATACTTCCAAATTCGTGGCAAAATGGCTTAAGGACAACAAAGTGATGGTATTGGAGTGGCCATCACAAAGCCCTGACCTAAGTCCTATAGACAATTTGTTGGCAGAACAGAGAAAGCTTGTGCGAGCAAGGAGGCCTACAAACCTGTCTAAGTTACACCAGCTCTGTCAGGAGGACTGGGCCAAAATTCACCCAACTTATTGTGGGAAGCTTGTGGAAGGCTACCTGAAACGTTTGACCCAAGTTAAACAATGTAAAGGCAATGCTAACAAATATTAATTGAGTGTATGTAAACTTCTGACCCACTGGGAATGTGATCAAAGAAATAAAAGCTGAAATAAATAATTATCTCTGCTATTATTCTGACATTTCACATTCTTAAATAAAGTGGTGATCCTAACTGACCTAAGACAGGGCATTTTTGCTAGGATTAAATGTCAGGAATTGTGAAAAACTGAGTTTAAATGTATTTGGCTAAGGTGTATGTAATCTTCCGACTTCAACTGTATCTATATATATATATTTTTTTTTTACAAAGCCTAATGTGTTTTGGTGGAGAGATAAAACACTGAAAGGCTTGACCTGGTGATAAGGTTTGTTATTTTAGTCATCAGGTGGAGAAGAGAGGGCTAAGGTAATCAGGAAATATTGTCCTGTCCGTCAGAGTGGACGAGCACTGAGCAGGTTGAACCTGTGGGGTGTTATCCCCAGCTTGGGTCTCCTAGAGACCGCTGGGCATCAGGCCTATCTGAACACAGAAGCATTGATCTGCTCTGTAAGGAAATGTATTGTGTGAATGCACACTGTGATATTTGATGCTTAAAATGCAGTTTGTTTCTACATCAAGGTCTTATCTTTGTACTCGCAAAACTCTAATTTCAGCAGCACCTGTTTTTTATATCCCACTTCTTGGATAAGCTTCAGTTCATTGTATAGTATTCAGGATGCCCAGTGGAGCCCTTCACGGCCTTGTGTTGCAGTATATTAAGGGTGCGTTTTCCGATTGTTTAGCCCTGAGGTGTCAGGCAGCTTCGTCAGTTAATGTTTCAGCTGCACTTTGTCTTGTCTGAAAGCACAACAAAACAGACCCTGCCAGCAAAGTCTGTAAAATTATTGTGGATGGGAGCCTGTCCAACTATATATCCCAGCCTACTCTCTCCTGGGTTGTTTTTAGACTAATACATATTTTTCCTCTCTGATGGTTTTAATTTCTACCTTTTTGGATAAGGAAGGTTGGCAAATCCTCTCATAAAACATGTGCAGCTCTAGACATATATTGCAAAGGGCCCTGCAGCTCTGAGATTAGATGTGTAGGAGTTAGGGAGAACCCCCTCCTCAAATGTACTGCCTGTTCTAAAAGGGATGAGCTTCAGGAGTGCAGTCCTCACTAGGCCACGGTAGACTGCCCGGCGTCAAATACTAACCATTGTGATGTCATTTCTCTGTAGTCAAAGCCGGCCCCCCTGCTGAGCTATCACTTTATAGTTTCCTGTTGTGCCTCTAGTCTTGGATTGACTTTGCATGTTCATTGGGAGCATGTGCATATAGGGGAATAAAAACATGTATTCTAGGGGTTATCATTTTACCTTTGATGTTATGCAGTGTTAATGTAGTAGCCTAGATGACATGCAGTGTAATATCACCATGTAATACTTTTCAGCTGATAACTGTCACATCCCAGTTAAATGTTGTTAGTATAAACCATTATGCCTATAGGCTACAGCACCCCTGACACTGTCGATTTACTCACTCAAATGTAGACCCAACCTGCTTTTACTGGGAATTTCACAGCAATGGGGATATCCTGGTCTCTTTCTTTGCATTTCCTTAACAGGGACTTACTATCAGCCCACTGAAATAGCTGACCTACTGTATGAGTGTTTAGCCAACCCCCTTGCTGGCTGGCAGGGTGGAGGAGCTGCCCCCAGCCCACGTCACAGGACGTGTAATGAATTCCAGATTGCTGACAGTGCAATGTGGCTACATAGTAGATCACCCTAACAACACCAGCCCCAGCGCCCTATAAAATGTATGCTATCCAACTCCACAGCAGTGAACTAACTGCCATATAGCAGCAGAGACTAGTGAACCTCCGGGAGGCAGCTAGCTAGGGAACAATGATTCAAGTGGCTTTCTCTCTGTAGTGTTTTACCTTTCTACTGAGTGAGCAGGTTCATATTACTAGATCATTATGGCCTCTGCATTCTAAGGATTGTTTAGTTCTTTTCATTTCACTTTGGAGATCATTGAGAAACTGCAATTGACACATTTTAAAAAGTTCAGCTCCTGCTTTGTAGTTTCTTTTGTTGATTTTCTTCAGTAGTTATTACATCAAATAGTTTCAATGAAAAAATACCAAAACATAAGTATACTATGTTGTCCCAGTAGTTTAGAATATGATACAGATATGAAGGATCTATTGGTCTGAGTCCTGTCTGAGAGGCCAAGTCCTATTTTTGAAAAGCTCTCCTCTGTGAGTTGTACAGTACCTTTCAACACTGCATGGGCTGCCAAAACTGGTGAATGGCTTTTGTTCCGGGCTCCAGTGCTCTGGCCTGCCAAGTCATAGCCCTCTTTGTCGATCAGTAATTGTAGAGCAAATGCTCCCCCATCTTGTGTTGGAGTGACTCATAGTTCACTATCTCAGACCTTGACAGTGACATACAACACAGTTAATACAGAGAGGTCATTTTCTATTGCTGTGTATTAGATCACCTCCAGACTTGAGGTACCTGTGGCATTTATGATTACATGAGGTCTTAATTGTGTGTTTATGAAATTGTATGGTAAATGACGTATGGTAGGACTATCTCGCACTCTTTACACTGGCATGCAAAGATTGAGGTCAACGCCTGTACTGTACACACACACCTCAAAGAATGCACATGTAATACCATTGAAAAACATTTACTCGTGAGTCATAATTACCATCCCATTCTGGAACTGCGCCTTGACATGATAGAACTATATTTCAATTTCCTCTGTTAATTAAAAGGGCTTTTATCTGTTTCTATTGAGACACTTTGACAATACCTAAGTGGATATTAAGCCTAGTCTGTTGGAATGCATCAATAGCCTGCTAGATAAAAATATGAAAAATGTCCAGTCATGACCACTTTTTTATTTTGATTTGGTTATCACTTTCTTCCTATATGATGTGGGACTTTACCTGTTCTGTACAACGCATCAATGACAATTTGTAAAACATTTTAATGTTGAAATTTCACATGATCTCTGTCCCCTGTGTTCTGCTCTGTAGAACTAATTTGAGGTTATTATTGGATATAGGGGTTTATTGAACTCAGAGATGGTCATCATGGAGATCTAGAGTAGTAATTACACGGTGTAATGCCAGTATAATAGTGTAATGCCAGTATAATAGTGTAATGCCAGTATAATAGTGTAATGCCAGTCTAATAGTGTAATGTCAGTCTAATAGTGTAATGTCAGTCTACTAGTGTAATGACAGTCTAATAGTGTAATGACAGTATAATAGTGTAATGCCAGTATAATAGTGTAATGTCAGTCTAATAGTGTAATGTCAGTCTAATAGTGTAATGTCAGTCTACTAGTGTAATGACAGTCTAATACTGTAATGACAGTATAATAGTGTAATGCCAGTATAATAGTGTAATGTCAGTCTAATAGTGTAATGTCAGTCTACTAGTGTAATGACAGTCTAATAGTGTGATGACAGTCTAATAGTGTAATGACAGTATAATAGTGTAATGCCAGTATAATAGTGTAATGCCAGTATAATAGTGTAATGACAGTATAATAGTGCAATGTCAGTCTACTAGTGTAATGTCAGTCTAATAGTATAATGACAGTCTACTAGTGTAATGACAGTATAATAGTGTAATGTCAGTATAATAGTGTAATGCCAGTATAATAGTGTAATGACAGTATAATAGTGTAATGTCAGTCTACTAGTGTAATGTCAGTCTAATAGTATAATGACAGTCTACTAGTGTAATGTCAGTCTAATAGTGTAATGTCAGTCTACTAGTGTAATGACAGTCTACTAGTGTAATGACAGTCTACTAGTGTAATGACAGTCTAATAACGGCGTAATGACAGTAATAAGAACTTTTGATCAATCAGCAGTGTTATTATTATGGAGCATTCAAATGCCCCCTGGTCCTATTGGAGATGTAAATGAGCCTTTTTAAGAGACAACTGTTACTGTTCTTGTGAATTAATTCAGTTGATCATTATGTCTCAATCATTCTGTATTTACAGTGTTGAAAGCTCCAGGTCGGACCTGAACAAGCTCCCGGTTTTACCCACTAGAGTCCTGAGGGAGCATCCCTCCCTGGTATACTGGTAAGCAGTGCCACATTAACAACACTTTAACCACAAATGCACAAGGGGTATTAATCCAATTGGATTACACACAGTTCCATAGATATCAGACCGCAGTCCTGTCAATACCAATCCTCCCCTCACCCCGTCCCTATCCTCATCAAATGGCTTTTTAATTGTAGCTAACACCTGGATGCACAAAGCAATTATTTTCCCATGCAGATGAGCTGGTGTGGGCAGCGAGGTGGAGGTACACCCAGAGTCCTGCCAGGCTGTTTATCTCAGATGGGCTGTATTCATTAGTGCTCTGTGTTAATTACGTCTGGCTGCATCATGAACAGCCAGGGTGGTGCCGACTTCATCATGTCTTCATGGGAGCTGGGCTAGACAGGAGGGTGAGAGAACGAGACGGCCAGGCCAGCCGCTTGTTAACAGCTCCTGTGTCTGTCTGAGTGTATGCTGCTGCATCTTGTTCTTCTGCCTCAGCATTCATCTGAGGCTGCAGCCCAGCCCACTGATGAACAGCAGCTGTATGGATTAATGGGCAGATTGGAATTACAGGGCTGTGTGTGTGAGTTGAGAGGAGATGAGAACCATGGTCAGGCCAGTAGGCCAGACAGAATTCTCTCCATGAACAGGAATGATGTGTGTCAGGAAAGGACTGTCTCACCACTTGTCTCTGTTTTGGGATATGTTACAATCAGTAATGGCTTATTCATTTCGGCTTTTATTTTTCTCTTACAGTGAAGACCGAGTGATCGAGCACTATGAGAACCTGAAGGGCCTCAGCAGAGGGCAAGCAATTGTGCGGTAAGTCGTGTAATAAATGGGCATTTTTATGTTAATCTGGGTCAAGTGCATGGAGGAAATTAGCTGCTGTGGACCTCTAGTTTAGCGCGTTCATCAGTCCAACACACTCTGCAGTCCTCTGTAGCGTCTACTCCTGTGTTTTTGTTTAAAAGGGGTTGCTGTCTCACTGCCAGAATGTGTCATTAATTAGGGGACAGCAAACTTTTACTATGCTTTGGGCAGCCAGCAGTGTGTGACAGAGGTCCACTCTGTTTTCCCTGGGAGGGCTTAGCCTAGCGAGGTCATTCACACACGGCTGTATGATTTGTGCCCTTGACTTGATCAATTTATTCTCCAAGGCCCTGTAAAGAAATCGATGGCTCCGCCACTGTAAATGACTGTGTCTGGTGAATGACTGACTGGGGCTTAAAGCCCATTCAAACTTCTGTAGAGCAGCCACTCACAGACGTTGATGAAGTGTAACTGCCTGAATTACTGCTAACGCGTCCCTCTCCGTTTTGAAGGTATTTGGCCTTAGTGGAGTCCCTCCCTACATATGGAGTTCATTATTATCCAGTAAAGGTAAGGGAGAAATCAACCCTGTATCTTACAGTAGGAAGCATCAAACATCTGTACATTTGTTTTCATGTTTGCTTTCCCATCTAACTAGCATTTTTTAAATATAAAAACGTTGTGTGTTCAGATAGAAATACAGCCGTTTTCCCTCTGGAGGCTGGACAGGGACCTTAGCTGGCTGTTTTCTCAGGCTCCGTGCTTAGTTAAATAATGATTGAGTGATCCTTCTCTCAGAAACTCTCTCACTCCCAGAGCCTCAGCCCCACCAGCCCCGCTCTCCAACCTCACTCATTAAAGCAGGGTGTCTGAGCACATCAAACGGTGCTGTTAAAATGACTCGGTCTGTAGCTTTTTAGGGCTGCTTCAATGCATTTGATCTCTCCTTGTGTTGCTAGTGCTGCTAGCCTAATGGGGTAATTGTCACAGTAATGGCCCGTTTTTCTTTTAAAAATGTACCACTTAAGCTGCTCCTAATGACTGGTGTGCCTTGCCTTGCCTTCCCAACAGGACAAGCAGGGCCTGCCGTGGTGGCTGGGAGTCAGCTATAAAGGCATTGGACAGTACGATTTACAGGACAAGTTGAAACCTCGGAAGGTAGGTTGGCCTTCTGTGACTTGTTTCTCATAATGGTCTAACTGAACATCCAGCTCCACTCTGGTTAATAATCCACCAAACTGTAAATAATGGCAACAAAAAGCTTGTGTTCTTGGCCAGGGTAAAGGGAGGGAAAGTTGTTATCAATGTGGGTGTGATAGTATCTGGATTATGGTGATAAGATTGTGGCATTCCTCATTTAGGGTGTGATTGAAATAATCACGACTGTGATTCCTAATATGAAACCTAAAGTTACAGTTTTGGCCTTAAATGTAAAAAAGTTACAATTTATTCTTGTGTTTTCCTCCGCACGCTTCATTACTATGTCTCTTACCTGTTCACATGTTGGATCCCTGTTGACACAGCTGGGAATGCTGTTCCAGTGAATGCCAAGGCATTACTGGGCGTGTCCCATATATTAAACCCAGCGTATCCCTGCTCCTTTCTCAGCAGCCCTTCCCAGTGGAAGGTGTAATTATGGTGCAGGATGGGGAGCAGGCAGGGCTCTGGGGCTGGATGAGCCGGCACCAAGCCAGCCTGGGCGGTCTCTGTGAGGGGCTCAGCTCTGAGAGAGAGCTATGCTCTACCCAGGCCAACCAACCACACATGGAGGGAGGGAGCACTCATGCCAAAACTCCTCCGTAGCAGACCCCTGGTGAAACGGTGGACTTTTGTAATATGCTTTTTTTTAAAGTGCACAACTCTTGTTGCTGTTCTAGAGGGGCCTGTCATCTGGTAGAATATTGATAGTGCTTCCTATCAAGGCTGGCGACCTTTGTATTCATCACAGCCCCCCTCTGCCCTTCTCCAAGCATGCTGTGCTCATTATGCAAAGCTGCCTGTTATTGTGTGTGTGTGTTTCTCTCGGAGAGCAAACAATTGATCAAGCAATAAAACACAATCACCTTGTCAGGGGGGCTGTGAGAAGCTTGGAAGGGTGTGAGGGGCTTGGAAGGGGGGTTGAGTGGGTCTTGAAGGGTGGGGGGGTTGAGGAGGTCTTGAAGTGTGGGAGGCTGTAGGGGTCTTGAAGGGGGGGGGGCTGCAGAAAAGGAATCCCACTGCAGCACTCCAATCGTCCTGTGAGGAATCTTGGGATTCTTGACGTTTTCCCAGACTTCAGTGACATGCGCTGAAAGAAGCAACTGTAGCTCAACCTCTTGTCAGCTTTATCACAACTTAATGGATGGGATGAACCACAACTTCCTATCCCTGTCTGTTGGGTAAAAGAGAACTGGGGCTTTTTCCAAAATCTCAATAGTAACCAACAGGAGAATAAAATGTATGCTAGAGCACCACATTTTATACAAAGGCCGTACTTTAAATTAAAAGTTATTTCTAAGATGGTCTGAGGAGCAAATGGCTGTGATATAGAGAGCGCTCTCTCTCTCTCGCTCTGGCTCTCTGTGTGTGTCTCTGTCTGTTTGTTTCTGTCTCTCGCTCTCTCTCTCTCTCAATTTCAATTCAAAGGGCTTTATCACTCTATCTCTCTTTTCTCTCCATGTCTCTGTCTGTTTCAGTCCATCTCTCTCTTCCTCTTATCAGCAAGTAATTTAACACTTATTTGTATTATAATCACTTGCAGGTCCAGTTATATGGTCAACCAATAAAACCAATGTAAGCACAGCTCAGTAAGGGTAAAATCATTTCTGTAATGGTAATAATCAAATATGATTAGACCCTTAATTTTTTATCTTGGAACAATAAAAGGCTGCTCAAATATTTATAAGGGTGCTAAAATCCAAGGCTAGCTGTGTCAGTGGACCATGCAGCCCCATTCCCTAAAAGCCGTCTTCACACTTCTTTCACCTCCGTATATAATAGGTTAAAACCATAGCCTTAAGTAATGTGTGTGTTTGTAGTGGACTGTAGCATTCTCTCTCGTCATGCCTCTGCTGGAAATGTTCAGTGAACCAGCGTGCCATGTGACTGTATGAGAAGGGTGTGGTGGTTCTCTTCCTGCGTGTAAGTCCCGACCTTTGACACACTTTATTTATCTTCCTCAGAGGATTCCTCCATCACGTCACAGGGCCTGGGGGAGTCTGGGGAGGTTGTTGTGGGTTCAGGGTTGGGTCTGCATCAGAATGTCCTGGGAATATCTCAAACCACAGGTATTTTGGCATGGGCTCTAATGAGAAGTGAAACCGCTAACATCTGAAATAAACGAGATTGAGATGGGGAACTACTGTTCTGTTCTCCAGATGACTGGACTGTCTCTCTACCATTCACCTCATGTTTAGTTTTGGTGGTGGTTTCTCTGCAATGCAGTTTGGCAGCACTGGCTTGGACTGTTTTCTCTGTCCAAATGGTAAGTGGGTTCTTGTGATCAGAGTTAAAGGTGTGTCACACATCCTTGATATATTTTGGCACTTACTACCTTCGGCCATACATAAGCACTCATTAAAATGGTTATGTGTGTGTGTGTGTGGTGTTTGAAACTGTCTAATGATCTAGTTATGTAAATTAGTGTTATCTGTTTATTTTCTGAATGTGCTGTAGTAAGTATCCAGGGGGTTTGTGAATTAGAGAGGGGTGTCCCACACAATGGGGTGAGTCTGTGGGAAGTGTGGAGCCTGCTGGTTCCCATTGTTCACTAATTACCATGCTCCCAATCCACAGTTAGACTGGGGATCTAATTGATTAGGCTAGGCCTACAGTATTGGCTGGAGCAGCAATGGAGAAATGGTCTGGATCACTTTACTTAAAGCATGAAGTAACATCTTATGAAATATTGACACCTAATACACTGTTATTGGCTACAGCATTTGCTTTGTGAGTTGCAGAAATTGAGTTTTACATTTTCCTTTGGTTTTAATAATGGACTTTATAGGTGTAGTGAGAGATTCTTCCTTGTCAGCTTGGGCCCAGTTCTGAGAGCTGACCGAGAGCTGTCCTGAATTCACATGGAGGTGAAGAGGGGCCCGCTATTAATGATTAGACCAAAGTAGTAGATTCCTGAAATATTTGTCTTGGGGAGCGGTGGGAGGCTGGAATTGATAGCACACTGAACAACAGGGGTTGGCATGGTATTTAGAACCCAGATAACACATCACAAAGGGTTATGACTGTGGAGGGCTAATCTAAGATCTGTGGATGAAGGGAAACACACTGAAAGAAAGGGGGTCATAATGGTCTTTTCCCTGAAGACGAGAGGAGGTTGAATACCTCTCTGTGCACAACTTGTTCATCTGGTTTGACTGAGGAGGAAGATTGTGATAGAGGGAGAGAAGGAGTGAGTTACACAGAGAGAATTCATGAGGAAAGGAGAGAGAGCAGAGCAGTGCAAGGTGGGCGAGGTCAGAGTGAGGTGTCTGTGATGTCAGAGGGGATGGGAGGAGAGAGGCGGAGCCTGCTCAGCTGACACTCTTGCAACACCTATCTGGCTGCCTGAGAACAGATGAATGTATTGTTCAAGGACGCTCTAGCCCTGTTGGAAACTTGACCAGGGGTTTCAATACCACCCTGATAATTCACCCGGGATTTAAAAAGCACTAAAACCTGCCCTGGTAAGCCCCCTTTTACCAGACTTTTTACCAGACTAGGTAGTTCAGGATATATTCAGTTGAGTTGCTGTTGTCATTCTGTTTTTGGGTTACCTGTAAGTAATTGTATGTTAATGTGCTGTACAATCCACAGTTGTAAAGCAGTGACTGCGGTGTATACTATACTGGAAACATGTAGAACCTGTTTAGAAGAATACGATTCCCTATTGTGTTATTAACATTTTTACCAAGACTTCAATGTACTAAAATCAGTTCTCAGTCCATATGGGATGAGGAGTAAAAAAAAGAGCAGTACACAGTATCATGGGCTGGGTTGCTTGTGATATCGTTTAGATTTTTCGCTGAGGACTGTAGTCAAGGGTCATGTGTTTTATTATTTAGAGCTATGGCTATCTGCCTGGCTTGCCAGTACCTGGTAGAGAATGTTTATTAAATCCCTCTGCCATAAATCTACACCCCAGACCCTGGTGCCAGTGGTGGATTCTCACACAGCCAGACCAGGGGAGAGTCCATCGCTCTCAGCGAAAAGAGCTCCAATTCTCTCTAAAGAAAGCCCGGTTCTGCTGTATGCAGATGTTTCACTCCACTCCTCTTCCTGTTTTCAGTGCTCTCCCTCCAGGACAGAATGAAATGAGAGGCTTCTTGCTAGGCAAGTCTTGCTCTCTACACTGGCTTCATTAATGAGTAGTAAGTAAATTCCACCTGACTGAGTGGCTGTCCTCTGTGCACAGCTGATACTGTTATTGTTAACATTGAGAAAGGCTGGTGTATCTGGGACTAAACGAGTGTCTTTCCATGCTAGTGGCATTGTGTTTGAGTTTAGATGGTCCACACATTGGATGCCTCAAGCCGCTTGGAATAAATATGGATGTATCAAAGCTCTCTAGGTCTGCCACTCACTCAAACAGGGCATGGTCCAGTGGACTATTTACTAAGTGGTGTGTCCTGTTTTCTCTCTCTGCAGTTGTTTCAGTGGAAGCAGCTGGAGAATTTGTATTTCCGTGAGAAGAAATTTGCTGTAGAGGTGAACGACCCTGACAGGTGAGATGGAACAGACACTGGATGCATATAGTGATCCTGGGTTGTGTTCTGTAGGGTCAGTTTCTTTAGCACCTCAAAATGTTTGGTGCCTACTGAACTCAACCCAGGAATCTGTTGTCTTCTATTCTGATCCTAGCCTTTCTGAATCATAACAGGCGTCATTTCAGAGCCTAGTGTCAATGAGCTGACTCCAATACAATATCTTGCTAGTGTCGAATGAAGGCCTTCCTTCTTGCTGTAAAGGACTGCTGCAGTCAGTGTTCTCAGGACATTACAGCACTTCCAGCCTCAGTGCTGTATCACATGTAATAATAAGGTGCTGCTAGCCACCTTGGTTGGAATTAAAAATCTCTGTTCCAACACTGCATCTCTCCCCCATCAATGTATTGTATTACAGAACCAGTCATGAGATTAGTTTATGCAAGGAATTGTTTTCTAATCTCTGATTGTGTATGATTCTGATATCAGTACCCATCATGTTATTAAAAGTGTATCTATAGTTAGATATCCAGGTATTCAGTTGTTGTGTTGTCAGTTTGGATTAAAGAGATGAAATTACTCCTACCTAGCAGTAACATGAGGGATTCAAATTGTGTCTGTCTCTCTTTTTATCCGCAGAAGGATAGTTTCCAGGCATACTTTCGGGCAGACTGGATTGGTCATTCACACGTGGTATGCCAGCCACTCTCTGATTAAGACCATCTGGGTGATGGCCATCAGTCAGCATCAGTTCTATTTGGACAGGAAGCAGAGTAAAGTGAGTGTGTCAGCAGCACAGCACTACTGCTCTTCTCCTACCCTCATCCCCTTACCTGCATCTGTGCCTCTGTGCTGTTCCTAGCCTTATCAGGGCCTTGTCACCCCCACCACACTCCTTCTCACTCCACTCCACATCTGAGTGCTCCTGTCCTTGTCTTAACCTTTACTCCTCTGTTTGCTAACATGTTTCTTATGGTTGCCTCAATTTAGTCAACTGGTCGATTGTTTGGTCGATCGGCTGTTGGTCGACCAAGATTTCTTTAGTCGAGCAGTAGCAAAAAATGTTTTTGTTAAATCATGGTGTACAAGACCAGTCTGAGTGGACTGATCCATTGTTGGGATGGCACGGTCCATCAGTGTACGACATGCTACTGAAATTGTTTATGGTTATATTATGTAAGAATAATGGTGCAACACAAAAAAAGGATTGTATTTTATAACAAATGCGCTTTCTCCCATGTTGGATAGTGGTCGCTGTCCGTGGTTTTAAAAAATATCAGTGCGCTTCCTAGACGATGTTGCTGTGTGCATAATTGCAAAGCTAACCAGCATATTGGTGTTGAGAACAATGCGATGGAGGCAGTGGCGGTTAGGAGACGAGAAAACAGCCCTTGACTTAATTGTCTATGAAAAGTGAGGAGAAAGGAAACCCCAACTTAATTAGGTCTATAATCAACAGCCTAACTGTTAAATGTGCCTGGCTTTATAAATCATCCATATATATCTCCAGAAATAAGACTGATCCTTCTTCTGCTGGATGTTCGTTTAATAGCCTACTGACTCTGTGTGCACCAAGCCTCATGCAACCACATGTTAGATAAACAATTTCACAAATTCTGCTTTTTTAAATCTTTACTATGCTGTATTAAATGCTTTACAATATTTGTTTGTTAGACCAGCCTCTGGTATTATTTATAACTTATTTAGTGTTGTTTACACTCTTCCAAATTGTCCCAAAAACAAGTCAAATTTATTCCACACGTCTGAATTTCCCTTTCCTAATAAGCAACGGGTGAACATTCCCTGGTATCGAGTTTATTTGTTACTTCCTCTGCATCCATTTTGTGTTAGGAGTTTGTTATAACCAATTTATTGATGTGATTATTTTGTATTTAACCTTTATTTAACTAGGCTTGTCAGTTAAGAACAAATTCTTATTTACAATGACGGCCTACTACAATTACGGCCTACATATTATGATATGCTATAAGTCAGACCCTATTGGTCACGTGCATGTGATGCATACATGTGTCATGTAAGGAGAGCAAGTGTTGAGGGAATAGGGAATTGTTTCCTAAACAAATGAGGCATTTTGAGAATAGATCTTTTCAGTCAGAAATATCTGTAATTTGTTGTAACTTCAGCAGCATGGACAGTGCAATACACACTGTTGATGTTATGTGGTGGTGACTGCAGCAGGGAGGAGAGGGAGACAACACTATAAACACTGTTGATGTTCTGTGGTGGTGACTGCAGCAGGGAGGAGAGAGAGACAACACTATAAACACTGATGGTCTGTGGTGGTGACTGCAGCAGGGAGGAGAGAGAGACAACACTATAAACACTGATGTTCTGTGGTGGTGACTGCAGCAGGGAGGAGAGGGAGACAACACTATAAACACTGTTGAAGTTCTGTGGTGGTGACTGCAGCAGGGAGGAGAGAGAGACAACACTATAAACACGGTTGAAGTTATGTGGTGGTGACTGCAGCAGGGAGGAGAGAGAGACAACACTATAAACACTGATGTTTTGTGGTGGTGACTGCAGCAGGGAGGAGAGAGAGACAACACTATAAACACTGATGGTCTGTGGTGGTGACTGCAGCAGGGAGGAGAGAGAGACAACACTATAAACACTGATGTTCTGTGGTGGTGACTGCAGCAGGGAGGAGAGAGAGACAACACTATAAACACGGTTGAAGTTATGTGGTGGTGACTGCAGCAGGGAGGAGAGAGAGACAACACTATAAACACTGATGTTTTGTGGTGGTGACTGCAGCAGGGAGGAGAGAGAGACAACACTATAAACACGGTTGAAGTTATGTGGTGGTGACTGCAGCAGGGAGGAGAGAGAGACAACACTATAAACACTGATGTTTTGTGGTGGTGACTGCAGCAGGGAGGAGAGAGAGACAACACTATAAACACTGATGTTCTGTGGTGGTGACTGCAGCAGGGAGGAGAGAGAGACAACACTATAAACACGGTTGAAGTTCTGTGGTGGTGACTGCAGCAGGGAGGAGAGAGACAACACTATAAACACTGATGTTTTGTGGTGGTGACTGCAGCAGGGAGGAGAGAGAGACAACACTATAAACACTGATGGTCTGTGGTGGTGACTGCAGCAGGGAGGAGAGAGAGACAACACTATAAACACTGATGTTCTGTGGTGGTGACTGCAGCAGGGAGGAGAGGGAGACAACACTATAAACACTGTTGAAGTTCTGTGGTGGTCACTGCAGCAGGGAGGAGAGAGAGACAACACTATAAACACGGTTGAAGTTATGTGGTGGTGACTGCAGCAGGGAGGAGAGAGAGACAACACTATAAACACTGATGTTTTGTGGTGGTGACTGCAGCAGGGTGGAGAGGGAGACAACACTATAAACACTGTTGAAGTTCTGTGGTGGTGACTGCAGCAGGGAGGAGAGAGAGACAACACTATAAACACTGATGTTCTGTGGTGGTAACTGCAGCAGGGAGGAGAGGGAGACAACACTATAAACACTGATGTTCTGTGGTGGTGACTGCAGCAGGGAGGAGAGAGAGACAACAATATAAACACTGTTGAAGTTCTGTGGTGGTGACTGCAGCAGGGAGGAGAGAGAGACAACAATATAAACACTGTTGAAGTTCTGTGGTGGTGACTGCAGCAGGGAGGAGAGAGAGACAACACTATAAACACTGATGTTCTGTGGTGGTGACTGCAGCAGGGAGGAGAGAGAGACAACAATATAAACACTGTTGAAGTTCTGTGGTGGTGACTGCAGCAGGGAGGAGAGAGAGACAACAATATAAACACTGTTGAAGTTCTGTGGTGGTGACTGCAGCAGGGAGGAGAGAGAGACAACAATATAAACACTGTTGAAGTTCTGTGGTGGTGACTGCAGCAGGGAGGAGAGAGAGACAACAGGTGCTAGTCAGTCACTCGCTGTTTACATTTTTTTTTTTTACACAGTGCAGCAAGTCTGAGCCAGGCCCAGCACAATCGATTGGTCAAAAGAATAGCCTACTGAATAGCCAATCGATTGGTCGAAAGAACAGACGACTCTTGATCGTCCAAGATTTTTTTTGTCTGGGACAGGCCTAATGTATCTGCCTCATTTTAATTGATGTATATTATAGTGTTCTTAGAATAGCCTAAGCATAGCTGTGGGGATTCTTGATTTCATGTCGACTTTCCTTGCTGCTCTATTTGATGAATCAACACAGAAGGACATTTTTTTACGTGTTTGTTTAGATGGTGCATGTTTTGGTGGGTTATTTTACATTACTGACGTTACCCAAGCTGAGTGTAAGTTATGATAGTTGCTCCGAGGGGTGAATGAGTGTGTGGCTGCAGTTAGGTGGGTTTCAGCCTTTCAGAAGCAGATGGTGCTCATCCAGGAATCGTGCTGAGAGAGAGAGAGGGCTCTGTTCCCAGCCTGGGCTGAAGCATCAAATGGGGCTCTTATCTCGCTGCGCAGTCATTTAAGAATAAATACTGGTGTGTGACTGTTACCGTCTCCCTCTTTTTCCTTCTTCCCGTCCCCCTCTCTCTCCAGTCCAAAGTTACCACGGCCAGAAGTTTGGGTGACATCGCCATGGACCTGACGGAGATTGGAGCGCCCAGGATCAGTAAACTGTCCAGCATGGAGAGTAAAGACCAGCTCATCATGGCCAGCAACAGATCCCTCATCTCAGCAGGTAGACAATGAGCTAACAATGGACAATGCTTGACGGACATATCGGTCCTATTGACTTCATAAAGACAAATGCTGTTTAGATGAGATTGAAGTGATCATAATGGTTTTAATAGAATGTCTGCCTGATGCAGGGTCAGGAGACTCTGATGTGAGCGAGGAGTTAATAAAGAAGGAGAAGATTGCTGACCTGAAGAATAAAGAGAAGGACTTGCAGGACTCTCTGACTCAGAAACTAGAGGAGCTCAAGAAGATCTGCCTGCGAGAAGCTGTAAGCATCTTCATCAGTACTTGAATTAAATAATTTCAATTAGATTATATCACTGCTGATTGTTCTCTTTTTGTTTTTCCAGGAGCTGACAGGCAGGCTGCCCAAAGAGTACCCTCTGGACTCGGGTGAAAAGCCCCCCGCGGTGCGTCGGCGCATGGGGACAGCCTTCAAACTGGACGACCTCTTCCCCTATGATGCGGTTAGTATAGGAGTCACAGGATGGGAGCACTGGCTGTCAAAAATATTATGTGTTCTTTTGGCTAATAAATCTTAGACTTGACTGACATTGTAATGCAACATTTTAATCGTGTGTGTGTGTTTGTGTGTGTGGAGGACATTCTCTATATACGACCAGGATAAGGAATTTCTAGTGATGAATATGCTTATTTTATTCTATGAAAATCCCCTTTGCACTGATCTGCGTGCCTGTGTGCAAGTTACTAATCTCATCTGTTTCTACTGTGTCTTCTTGTCCTGCAGGATCCCCATCTCAGAAACATGGAGAGCAGGTTTGCCCTGCAGCAGAAGATCGTGGAAGCGGCCAAGAAACTAGCCAACGAGGCTGAGCTCTGTAAGACGGTGAAGAAGAAGAGGAGGAGGAACTGCCTGGACGCCACGAGGAAGCTGCAGGAGATTGAGGAGGAGATCAACAAATACAGGATCAAGATGGGCAAAAAGCCCACCCAGAGAGCATCAATAATCATAGCAGGTAGCCTACACCACGCCATACCAACAGCCAGACATTGCATACAGTCACAGTGATAACACAGTTTAGATTGACTGTAGCATACTGAGGAATCACAATTCCTGTCAGAAACACCTTGTCTGTGCTAGTCTGAAAGAAAGAAGACTTCAGGACATGGGTTTTTATCAGATGTGGCCTCTAATGAAAAGCCCAACTCAAGCATGTGTTAACCTCCGTTTCTCCCCTTTTCTCAGATGATGTGAACCTTGCAGAACTCAGCTCACTGTCCGACAGTCTTACTCTGGACGATGGTGAGTGCTGCGGAGGTTATATCATACATACATTAGCTAAATTCTCTGTTCACATCTGTAGCATCCCCATAGCTTTTAGCAGGCTGTGACAATGACAGTTCCTTCTGTTCACCTGTGTGTTTTAGACGAGGATCTGGGAGGCCAAAGGCAACAGTCCCATTCTGTGCAGTACTCTCCCCGGCCCCACCACTCAGAAACCCTGAGCCTCCACTACCAGTCTGACCGACTGGCCTCAGCCCACGAGCAGTCCCAGGACCTCAACCCCAACAACAGGTAAGAGCTCTTGCACGGGCCTGGCCACTGGCTACAGCTCTCCTGGCTCTGGGTTGTTTTGTTACCCAGTCTGTTTCAGACTGTTATTCTTGGGGCCCAGGGAGCAGCAGCGAGTATAGACCTGTAGAGGAGAACCAGGGAGAGCTGCCTGCATTCCTACCAGCCTCTTCTCCTGCTGCCCCCACAACCTTCTCTTATCAGCCCCAACACGCTCCATGTAAAAAAAGAAACAGACAGCAGTAAGCATGTCTCTGCCTGCTAAGGAAGAAACCACAATCCCAAGGAGGGGAAAATAGTCTGGGACCGGAAAGCTGCTCTGGAAACTCTGAATTTGAACGTATTCGCTCACTGTGTGAACATTTATCAAATGACTTGGATGATATGCTGCTGGGAGAGAGGAGAGCAGGAGTTCTACTGCTACTGTTTGGTAATGTTATTTGTTTACCGTTCCATGAAGAGAAAGATCAATGACCTATGAAATGACAGTCATCCAGGTGAAAATTATGACTGAAATCCCTGCACACGAGGATACAGCTTTAATATTATGTTTTGAGTGGCGAGGAGAGGGAGAGGCTGTGTAATCAAGGTAGAAGCTCCAAGTCTGTGAAAAGCATGGTTCTTATCTGTGTTTCAGATTAAATTATGGCAAAGTCCAGGAACATTTCCACTACAATCACCAAGATGCCTTATCGAGCCACAAGCCTGCCTCTGCACACAACATGCCTCCCACCCCCCTCCTCACCCGTAATGCCTACAGCAGCATCCAGTTCAGGTAGGTCAGGCCCATATCCACAAAGCATCTCAGAAAGGTCCTAGGAATCCTATTCAAACCTGTTTTAAGACAAAGAATCTCCCAGCTCAGAGCAGATTTTAGGACAATGTTAAAAGACTGCTCAGACAAACTCTGAGCCAGGAGTAAAATCAACTTGTAAAAATGACTCAACTGTTAATCACGACAGTTCGAGGTACCGCAAAGTAAAGATAGTGATGACGCTCATTGACATTTTGCAAGTGATGGGGAATAGCCAATCGCGATGAGACATAGTACTCTGTGAACTATATAGCACCATTCAGACAACCACGGTGAATGTGACGGTACATCAAATTTTGCAATGGTTTTTATCAAAATGCTTGTAATTTTAGCCTGACACTGTGCCTACTCTTTATTATTGCCTAATATGTTGGCATGCATAAGGCTTTTTTTATTTTTATTCCGATTGTTGTTAACAGCTGAATGTTTACAATAAAACTGTTTTATCAATACACTTATCACTCCTGTCTAACAACTCTAAATCTTTTTGGCACAGTAGGCATCAAGTCACTTGCCGATAATGTCGCATACAGCGTTTAAAAGATCTAACTTTCATCGAACACAATCAAGTTAACATAACCCTAGAATCAAGACGAATTCAACAGCCAAACATTAAGGCATGCCCAATTCAGACTGTTTTAACAACCTGATGTTGCGCTCGAAAGGGATAACTTGAAATGACATAATGTAGGTAATTCAATAAGTGAAAGAAAAACATTGTTTATTTAGGTGTATCATGTGAAATAGGCCTCATAAGAAATCATTATCAAAAGTGGAAGAGGTACTGTTGCATATAGGTTTAGATTATTTATGGGTTGATCATGTAGAAATATCAAAACAGGAACCACTGACTTGCTGCATTTTTCTATTATCAAGACACTTGCTGGTAACTCTTCACTGGTTAGGACAGTGTCCTGAATATGTCGACTAGGTGGGACTCTTATTACTAAAGAGGCTTCATGTATAGCTTTTATTTTTACCCATAAGAGTAGGAGTAAAATGTTTGTTCTCAGCACCAATTTTCTACTCTGAGATGTTTTGTGAATAGAGGCCCTGGCCTCCATGATCTCCGTACACCCCTCACATACAAAGATGCCTCTGATGCTCCTCAACACCGACCAGGGGCCCCAATTAGACTAGCGTCCTGTCTAGACCTTTGTCCTCTGTATAACTTCTGTATGGGATTTCTAACCCTATGTCAGGTAGTGATCAATCTAACTCTGTATATAAGAAGGAGGATCATGTTGTTCATCATGATGTTGTTCGTTTCCAGGTCAGATGACGACCCCCAGCATTTCCGCCAGCGGAGTGGCAGTCTGGAGTCCCAGTCTCAAGAGACCACACCCCCGGCGCCAGCGTTCGTCCCGTTCCGCCGCAGCAACAGCACAGAGGTCCTGGACGATGGCTCATCCTACACCAGCCATTCCAGCGCGGAGTATACAGTGCCTGGGAACCATACCCACCGCCCCAGGGACCGCTGGCGTGGCAGGAAGGGCAACATCTACGCCAACACGGGCAGCATGCCCAACTTGGCACAGGCTGATGCCTGCTACAACACATACCAGCCCCCCCGGGCACCACGACCCACCACCACGGCCTACTATGTGACGGGCTACCCCAGCTACACAGAGCCAGAGCCCTACTCTAATGGAGTCTACATGTACAACAACGAGTTAGAGGGTCACTACAGCGTTAACCCTTCATACCACGCCGCGCCGGCCAACCACGGACATGATGTGTACAGCAGTCGCTATGGTGATGACGAGATGGACAGTATGGCTCAGAACCCCTACGCCACCCTGAGGCCGCCCAGGAACCGTCAAGCTCTGCCCAGGACGGAACATTTGACCAAGAACATCCAGAAGGCGCTGGTGGCAGAGCACCTGAAAGGCTGGTACCAGCGCAATGCAAGCCAAAAGCAACCACAGACTTACGACTACAACCAGAGGGGTTCCCAGCAGAGCCTGGGTTACCAGACCATGCCAGCTCCCTACAGCAGGAACACATCCTACTCCTCAGGTACAGACAGCCTGCAAACTCCCTCATCTCACATGCAAACAGAATGATATTCCAGTCTGTTAGTCAAAGGCAATTATTTGGTTTCACTTAAATGGGCAATGCAAAACGACACGCATCAGCCTTCTCTGCATTCAAGCATGTCAATGAATGCTAACATTCAGTCACTCATTTGCGTTCTATATCTCAGAGATAAATTATCCTATTGTAACTTTTCTTTGTTGTGGTTTCTGTTCCAGTCTCGTCACAGCAGTCCTCCACAGCAGGAGGCTGGCGCGGTCACCTAGGAGGGGGTATGTCAGAGTTCCACATGCCCCTACCGGTGCAGCAGCCTTACGGCACCGCTCACTACAGCCAGCACGCCCACAACAGGTGAGAGAAGTCATTCTTAGTCCCAATTCAGCTCCGTATCTGATTGGCTGTCCCTGATCCTACTTAATTAACAATGGAGCTAAACACCACTACTGTGTCATTGTGGAGAATGGATGCTCGCTGAAAAAATGAAGCTTCTCTTTGGTTTTATCGGCCACACACCATTGTGACCTGTGTGTCTGACATTCCCTTGCTGACCATGATATGTCCCAGAAGTGTTGGAAACAGTTTGATAGTTGGAGCTCACTCACTTGCAGGCCAATTAGCATGGCTACTAGAAATGGATTATAGCGTCTGTCTGTGCAGCCAGTGGTTAGCTCTTCATCTTACTGGCCTTAGGAATGGTTCTTCTTCTTCTCCTGCTTTAACTGTCCACTGGGCTACTCTCTTCATAGATATGGCTCCTCTTGCTCCTCCTACCAGCACTCTAAGGGCTCTTGGCACATCCCTGATGGCCAGAGGTGCTGTGCCTTTGTCCCTGCTAGCTCTTTATCCTCCACCACCTCTCCTCCTTTCCTTCCTCCTCCCCTGGCTGTGGGCTCCGGCTGGGCCCAGGGCCAGGGCTCCAGTCCCCTGCAGCAGCCCCACAGCTACAGAAGCCAGAGGCTTTGTAAAGTCTCCTTTGCTAAGTGTAGCCCACGATAGTAGTAAGTAACCAGCTACCAGTCTGTCCTCAGCGTGACTTCATTGTTTGCTTGTTTTTTTTTAAAAGTGAGCTTAAACAATGTCCTGGTCTGTGCTTTGGGCTTCTCTTTTTCAATTAGTATCAAAGCTGTTTGTTTGGGCTGTCTCTCTTTCCCTCTCTATGATGAGGGAACTGCATGGCTTTTATGATTGTTGTTCATTTCTGCCATCTCTTTCAGCTGCCATACCAAATTGTCATCCAGCGGTCACATTTCTCTTAAGGGGTGTGCATAGACATACACCACTTAAACTGTCAGTTACCCCCGCTGTCTCCTCTCCCACCCCATTATCACTATCACTGACCTTTGACCCTCTCGTGCACAGATGTCCCACAGCAGGGTATGGGTGGAGGAGCTGTGATAGACTGGTGCCGGGGCCAGCAGTGGCTACAGGGTCATTAGACAGGGTCATTAGAGAGGTTTGATTCTGGTGCCTGTCATGGTACTGAGTTCTGACCACCCAAATTAAACACCTGCGCTAAAGAAAGGGTGGGAGAAGAAACAAACTACCGCCACAGATTATATGGTGTTGGTGGTGACTCATTTTGTGTGTGGCAGTAAAAAAAAAACAACACAAGACTGCTTTGGTTGTCCTAGTACTCTTTACTCTATGGTGGTGTACACTGGTGGTGGTGGTGGGGGTGGTGGGGCAGCAGCTTTGGAAGTGGTGGTATCTGTGGAAGAAGGCAAGTGACCCTGCATTTTGGATATTTGAATGCTGCGTGTGTTTGATGCTTGTTGTTCATCTTTCCATCTGCTTTGTTTTAAGGTGTGTGAATAGTTTAATCCTGGTGGAACACACTAACTAACACCTGCCATTTTGAAACTGGGATATAACTCAATTTAATTTCTCCAGTGCTGTGTTCCAATGAAGTAACAACCCAGGGTTAAATTACTCAAATAACTTTTCAACTTATCCGTTTTTTGTTGCTAGCCTAACCTGTATACATCCTGTATGTGTTGCAGACCCAATGTAGATGTGAACCAAACAGAAACCTACATCAACAGCCAAACGAACTGCAGCTTGGATCCAGATGACCAGAGACTTTACTGGCATGAGGGCTCCTCCAAACCTGGAACTATAGTGTAGCAGTCAGGGCCATCAACTCTCTCAACTTCCACTTTGTGACACTAACATGTGCCTTGGACTGCACTTACCTGTTTTTCTGGATGGAAAAAGGATGCAAAGAATCAAATATCAACCACTGTGGAATTCACACAGGGGAGGACCTTAAGTCTAAGTATAGCTGATTTGAGTTCCCATACAAGGAATTGTCAAACAAAGTAGGTCCACCTGCGTACGCTCTCTGAAAGCAGAATTACAACACGGTCACCTGATCTGAATGTTCTGGATTGCTGGGGGGGGGGGGGGGTGTTTGTCTGTGCACTGAGTTGCACTTGGTGCTGTGGCTGTTTGGGTTAGTCTGAGAGGCTGGCATGAGGATGGAGGATAATGAACATGACTTCGATAATTGGGCAAGCTTTATACTCACCATTACAATGACAGATCTCTCCAATATTGACACTTTTAAATGTTGAAATGAAGGATTGAAATTGGATTTTGAGTGTGAAGATGACTAGCAATGGCGACCTGCTGAAATGTTCTCCAGTCACTACTAATTTCTAGAGCCCATTCTATGATAGTGTTTGTAGATACTGTACAGCACTTTGTGCTATTCTTAGGTTGTCAGTCTTTTTGCACCAGCCATTTAACACAGTATTTGGACCTCTCTCTTGTTCTCAGTAATTTGATCATCTTTACTGCCAAATGCTTCAGTCTAACCATTAAAGTCTAGACTCAACCATGTCAGCGTTTATACTTTCAAAGACCATGTTAACACTATCAATGCCAGTTATGTAATATGTCCACTCTATTACATGGCTTCATTTTATTGCTCAGTGCAGTGAGACAAAATGTCAGTTTTAAATGCTTATTGCATCCCATGCTGGAATCCATGGACTGGTGCTTTCGATTCCTCTCAATAAGGAATTTGTATGTACATGTTGATAATGTAAATAGATTGTACAGAACTGTTTTTGGAGCATTTTTTATATATTTTAAGAAGCATGTTATGAATAGTAAACCATCACATTTGTCAAGCTGGTTCTTAGTCGTTTGTATAATTTGAAATGCGTTGAATTAAAACAAATATTTTGAGCTATGTCCTCAGTTTATTCATGTTTTAGTCTATAAAATGGTTGTGATGACTGTCTGTTGAGGATCTGAGAAGAACTGAAAAACAAATCTCCTGTAACTGATTCAGTAAAACACAGGATTTAATTCTAGAGCCGTAAAGAAAGTTCAATGCTTTTTTTAACTTAAGATAATGAACTTAAAGAGCTCAGGACGATAATGACTCTTTTACGTTGCTAAAATCCCTCCCTAAATAAATCAGTTTCAGTAAAGTGTCAAATTAATGGCTTTGGATTGGGATGTTTTTCAATGTGACTGTGACAAACATTTTCAACCTCTTTCCCACCAGACTATGTAATTACTACTTCTGTTTCTAACCATCACCACAGTAACATATCTATCTCCCTGCACTTGCTATGGACAATGGATGAAATATGCCTGACACAGAAGATGTTAACCCCTCGAGCTTGTGCGGTGGAGGAGATCTTCGTGGGCTATGCGCCGAATACAACAGGTGTAGTAGACCTTACAGTGAAATGCTTACTTACGAGCCCCTAAACAACACTGCAGTTTCAAAAAATACGGATAAGAATTAACAAGTAATTAAAGAGCAGCAGTAAAAAAGAACAATATATACAGTGGGTTGCCAGTACAGAGTCGATGTGCAGGGGCACCGGTTAGTTGAGGTAGTATGTACATGTAGGTAGTGTTAATTAAAGTGACTATACATAGATAACAACAGAGTGGCAGTGGTGTGGAGAGGGGAGGGGGTTCAAAGCAAATAGTCTGGGTAGCCATTTGACTAGATGTTCAGGAGTCTTGTGGCTTGGGGTAAAAGCTGTTTAGAAGCCTCTTGGACGGCGCTCTGGTACCACTTGCCATGTGGTAGCAGAGAGAACAGTCTATGACTAGGGTGGCTGGAGTCTTTGACAATTTTTAGGGCCTTCCTCTGACACCGCCTGGTATAGAGGTACTGGATGGCAGGAAGTTTGGCCCCAGGCATATGCTGGGCCGCTCGCACTGCCCTCTAGTGCCTTGCGGTTGGAGGTCAAGCAGTTGCCATACCAGGCAGTGATGCAACCGGTCAGGATGCTCTCGATGGTGCAGCTGTAGAACGTTTTGAGGATCTGAGGACCCATGCCAAATCTTTTCAGTCTCCTGAGGGGGAATAAGTTTTGTCGTTCCCTCTTCACGACTGTCTTGGTGTGCTTGGACCATGTTAGTTTGTTGGTGATGTGGACACCAAGGAACTTGAAGCTCTCAACCTGCTCCACTGCAGCCCCGTTGATGAGAATGGGGGCGTGCTCTGTCCTCTTTTTCCTGTAGTCCACAATCATCTCCTTTGTCTTGATCACGTTGAGGGAGAGATTGTTGTCCTGGCACCACACGGCCAGGTCTCTGACCTCCTCCCTATAGGCTGTCTCGTTGTTGTCGGTGATCAGGCCTACCACTGTTGTGTCTTCGGCAAATGTAACTATGGTGTTGGAGCCGTGCCTGGCCGTGCAGTCATGAGTGAACAGGGAGTACAGGAGGGGGCTGAGCACGCACCCCTGAGGGGCCCCTGTTTTGAGGATCAGTGTGGTGGATGTGTTGTTACCTACCCTTACCACCTGGGGGCAGCCCGTCAGGAAGTCCAGGATCTGATATGCCCCCCCCCCCGTCTCAGCCTCCAGTGTCTATGCTGCAATAGTCTATGTGCTGGGGGGCTAGTGTCAGTCTGTTATATCTGGTGTTATTCGCCTGTATTATCTGGTGTCCTGTGTGAATTTATGTATGCCCCCTCTAATTCTCTCTCGCTCCCCTCTCGGACGACCTGAACCCTAGGACCATGCCTCAGGACATCCTGGCCTGATGACTCCTTGCTGTCCCCAGTTCACCTGATCATGCTGCTGCTTCACTCTTCTGTCTTCGGCTATGGAACCCTGACCTGTTCACCGGACGTGCTACCTCTCTACCACACCTGCAATTTCAACCTCTGAATGCCCGGCTATGAAAAGCCAAGAGACATTTACTCCTACAACCACTGTGATTATTATTTGACCCTGCTCGTCATCTATGAACGTTTGAACATCTTGGAGACCAATCTGGCCTTAATGGCCACGCACTGTTATAATCTCCACCCGGTACAGTCAGAAGGGGACCTGCCACCCCTTAGAGCCTGGTTCCTCGCTAGGTTTCTTCCTAGGTTCCTGCCTTTCTAGGGTTTTTTTCCTAGCCAACGGGCTTCTACATCTGCATTGCTTGCTGTTTATGGTTTTAGGCTGGGTTTCTGTATGGAACTTCGTGACATCTGCTGATGTAAAAAGGGCTTTATAAATACCTTTGATTGACCTATATCAGAGTATCAGAGTATAAAGTGTCATAACTGTAAACAATTGAAAGTGTCATAACTGTAAACAACTGTTGCTAGCCTCAGGTTTTGGCTCCATTTTCTCACCGCTGTGTAGTCAAACTGGTTTTGTCTGGTTTACAGCTTATGCAGAGACAAAACCAGTTTGACTACACAGCGGTGAGAAAAAAGTGTGTTTAAAGACAGACGCCCACGCTGTCCTTCCCACGAATGACAAGCTAAAGTCAACCGCACTGAACCTGGGCCCGTTTAGGAGGGTGCAACATTGAAGAACATTCAGATAGAAATGTACATATGATTGTCATGCTCATTGGGAAATGAGGCAGGTTGACATTTATTGGGGTGAATCTGTACACAGATAGAAACATAAGAGTTTCGCTGCACCTGTGATAAAATGTGCAAAACTACACAACCAGTAATTTAATTTGATCTTGTCCTGGAGGCTGAACTGAGCAATTTCCACTAGATGGGCCAGCTGCAATGTCAAAATTGGCTATATATTGTAAAGATGAATGAAAAGAAAAATGTGCTTTTTGGTCTTAATTTAAGATAAGGGTTAGGCATAAGGTTAGCAGTGTGGTTAGGTTTTAAATAATATTTTATGACTGTGGCAGCTAGTGACTACCCTTGCAGAGCTTCCTCCAGTACATGAGTCATTCCAATAATGCCAACCTGCGGAAAAGTATTGGCTCTCTTTATCACATTTCTTTCTACATTCTGAAGGTTTCACCTCACTGGATAGTCAATACTCCATGTAGTGAGAGTGTGATTCCTGAACATGGAGCCTCCACTCTTCCGCGTGGACCAGTATGTGACCCCAAGGCAGAAGCTACTCTTACTGGAGTCCAGCAAAAATAAAGGCAGTAATATACTGTTACAAGCATTGGTTTTTCCCTTTATGTTTCAAGGTTGGACTTTAGCATGTATAGCCCGTTAGCGTTAGCACGTATAGCTTGTTAGCACGTAGGGCGCACCGATTGATGTCAGCTTGTTAGTCAGTATGTGTTACACCTGTGCTATTTGCCATCACATTAGTGGAAAGGTGTTTCACGGACTTTCAACTCCCTCCAAAGATTTGCTATGGGGTTGAGATCTGGAGACTGGCTAGGCCAAATCTTTGGAGGGAGTTGAAAGTCCGTGTTGCCCAGCAACAGCCCCAAAACATCACTGCTCTAGAGGAGATCTGCATGGAGGAATGGGCCAAAATACCAGCAACAGTGTGTGAAAACCTTGTGAAGACTTACAGAAAACGTTTGACCTCTGTCATTGCCAACAAAGGGTATATAACAAAGTATTGAGATAAACTTTTGTTATTGACCAAATACTTATTTTCCACCATAATTTGCAAATAAATTCATAAAAAATCCTACAATGTGATTTTCTGGATTTTTTTTCTCATTTTGTCTGTCATAGTTGAAGTGTACCTATGATGAAAATTACAGGCCTCTCTCATCTTTTTAAGTGGGAGAACTTGCACAATTGGTGGCTGACTAAATACTTTTCTGCCCCACTGTATGTTGTCTTGATAGATGCGGAGGGTTAACACCTTTAGGTGACTCGCCCTATTTTTCTAGACAAACAATATTTTATCTGATTTTGTTTTGCTCCACCTTTTTGGTTTGCTTCTTATCTTTAAGTTGTGGGTTTTTCTTTTGTTTGCCTCTTGGGCAAATTCAGTGGGCACTCATGGTGGGTGTCTTTCAGGTTCCAGTTGTTGTTGCTAGTCATCTGTCAGTGGAGACCCCCATGAGTGTCTTTTAGAACCCCTCCTAAAACTCCACCTGTTTTGTTTTGTTTGTTGTCAATGACACTTTGTTAGTTCCCCCTTCTGTTTGAGTGACATTATTTGGTTTCTTGTTGGGGAACATAACATATACATTTTTTTTAAATAATAATGTAAACATACATTTTTACAACAGATCTCACAATACATTAAGTTTGTGCCTTCTGGCCATTACTGTTGTTGTGTCTTTACTATCATTAAATTGAAGACTTATAGTTTTTTATCAAAGATTCTCTGTAATTAGTATTACGCGATCAACTGATTAATCACGTAACTGTAATTAACTAGGAAGTCGGGGCACCAAGGAAAAATATTCAGCTTACAAAGTTATCATTTCCTAAAATAACTTTTCAGGTATTTTATCTGATCAATTAGTCTTCGAATTAATTAATTATTTACTTTACCTCACGTTAGTCTCATTCCAAACGTCGTAAATTGTTGGTTATCTGCACGAACCCAGTCTTCACTATGAGTCATCCATACATCAATTGTCTTAAATCATTTATTTATTACTCACTAAGTAATTCACAGAAATGCATAAACAAACAGTAAATATAGTTACAAGAAATGATAAGAGAATGTGCCCTAGTGGGCTAAACCGGCATGGCGGCTTGTTAGACAAAAGGGGAAGTGGGGGTCGACTAAGAAGTCACTACAGAGTGATAATTATAACAATTGAAATGCTAATCCTTTGCACATAAACGCTCACTCATTTGGGAACAATTGCAATCAATATGTATATTCACGCTCAGTGTGTCGTCTTGATCGCTGGTGAAAAGTTTGTTTCTGTTGGAGAGTTTCGTCCTTTCTCTCTCTCTCTCTCTCTCTCTCTCTCTCTCTATCTACTCTCGATAGTTCAGAATGACATTCATTCATTTCTTATAGAAAGATGTTTCAGCGGTTGTTGTTCTTCGCGTTCAATGATGCCGAATTCCTAGCTGCAGACTAGTAATTAATATCAAAGACTTGTTCTTATTCTGTCGGTATCGATAGTCTAAGAGTTTAACCACGTGGTATGGTTAAAAGATTCAGCAATGGTCTACAACCTTTGTCCCCTCCTAATGGAGAAATACATGGCCTGGTGATAATTTCTCAATGTTGGGTTTTATTCGGAATTGCAGAAAGGGGCTGTCCCAGGACGCCTGTCCCTAACTGGGCTCAGGGGCGGTCCTCTGATTTAGTTAACTCCAATTCCCTTTTTGAGTTTTCATTCATTAAACAGTCCAAAATCACATTGTAAAATTGTGTAAACAGTATCATACTCACTCATTCATCTTATACAACAATTAGATGTAAACCTCATATCTGAGGCTATTATATAAACACCGTTATGGTAATGTGGCCACCCCATCGCCCATGAGCTTCCCCAAGTTGTAACAAACAAACCAGTTTGTAGCTGGATTCTTCACCGATCCTTTATACTTTCTCCGGAACATGAAATTTGTTCGTACCTCAAGTTCTGTGAGGTGGAAGGAATTCCTTTGTTCTCTATTAAAATGTACTCTCTCTATACTGTGTGTCCATGGGGAGATCCTCAGGAATTTACGACGTCTCTCTGGCAACAGCAGCCTAGTTGAAGGAGGGAAGGGGGAGGCAGGGAGAGGGGGATGGGGCTCGCCACACCCAAAGAGGCAACGTCATGACACTGTACTACAACACACAATCTAGGTATACAGTACGTGTGTGTGACTCTTTACAGTCCTCGCTGTTCCATTAGGTGTATTTTTATCGTTTTTATTTTACTGCTTGAGTGAGTTACTTGATGTGGAAATAGAGTTCCATGTGTCCAGATGCCACTCCTGAGTTGTCTTGGCTGTGTGCTTAGGGTCGTTGTTCTGTTGGAAGAAGAACTTTCACCCCAGTCTGAAAACCAGCTACAGAGCGCTCAGGACTTCATGTACTTTGCTCTGTTTATCTTTGCCTCGATCCCTACTAGTCTCCTAGTCCCTACTGCTGAAAAACATCTCTACAGCATGATGCTGCCACCACCATGCATCACCATAGGGATTGTTCCAGGTTTCCTCCAGACATGACGCTTGGCTTTCAGGCCAAATAGTTCAATCTTGGTTTCATCAGACCAGAGAATATTGTTTATTATGGTCTGAGAGTCTTTAGGTGCCTTTTGGCAAATTCCAAGCGGGCTGTCATGTGCCTTTTACTGAGGAGTGGCTTCCGTCTGGTCACTCTACCATAAAGGCCTGATTGGTGGAGTGCTGCAGAGATGGTTGTCCTTCTGGAATGTTCTCCCATCTCTACAGAGGAACTCTAGAGCTCTGTCAGAGTGACCATCGGGTTCTTGGTCACCTCCTTGACCAAGACCCTTCTCCCCCGATAGCTTGGTTTGGCCGGGCGGCCACCCCTAGGAAGAGTCTTGGTGGTACCAAACTTCTTCCAATTAAGAATTATGGAGGCCACTGTGTTCTTGGGGACCTTCAATGCTGCAGCAATGTTTTGGCACACTTCCCCAGATCTGTGCCTTGACACAATCCTGTTCTGAGCATTACAGACAATTCCTTTCACCTCATGGCTTGGTTTTTGCTCTGACATACACTGTCAACTGTGGGACCTTATACAGACAGGTGTGTGCCTTTCCAAATACTGTTCAATCAATTTAATTTACCACAAGTGGACTCCAATCAAGTTGAAGAAACATCTCAAGGATGATCAGTAGAAACAGGATGCACTTGAGCTCAATTTCGAGTCTCATAGCAAAGGGTCTGAATACTTATATAAAGAAGGTATTTCTTAAAACCTGTTTTTGCTTTGTCACTATTGGGTATTGTGTGTAGATTGCTAAGGATTGTTTATCTTCATTTAATACATTTTAGAATAAGGCTGTAACGTTATGAAATGTGGAAAAAGTCTGAATACTTTCCGTTGGCACTGTATAGTAGGGGGTGTAAAGCCATAACATATACATTTTTCCAGCAACATACTATGACCGATAATGTCAAAAGCCGCACTGAAGTCTAACAAAACAGCTCCCACAATCGTTTTGTTATCATTTTCTCTCAGCCAATCATCAGTCATTTGTGTAAATGCCGTGAATGTTGAATGAGCTTCCCTATACGTGTGCTAAAAGTGTGTTGTTAATTTATTTACTGTAAAATTGCATTGTATCTGGTCAAACACACATCTTCCAAAGGTTTACCAAAGGTTGATGACAGGCTGATTGGTCAGCTATTTGAGCCAGTAAAGGGGGCTTTACTATTCTTAGGTAGTATAATTACTTTTGCTTTCCTCTAGGCCTGAGGGCACACACTTTTCTGTAAACTTAGATTGAAGAAATGTAGAAAGGAGTGGCAATATCGTCCACAATCATCCTCAGCAATTTTCCAACCAAGTTGTCAGACCCAGGTGGCTTGTCATTATTGATAGACAACAATAATGTTTTTACCTCTTCCACACTCACTTTACAGTATTCAAAATCACAATGTGTTTCTGTCTTTCATAATTTGGTCGGTTTTACTTGGATGTGTTGGTTCCGTATTTGTTGTTGGCATGTCATGCCTGAGTTTGCTCATCTTGCCAATAAAAAAATCAATATCAGTTGGTTTTGTGATGAATGCGCCATCTGATTCAATAAATGATGGAGCTGAGTTTGCCTTTTTGCCCAAAATTTAATTTAAGCTGCTCCAAAGCTTTTTACTATGCTACTAAACTCAGCAAAAAAATAAACATCCCTTTTTCAGGACCCTGTCTTTCAAAGATAATTCGTAAAAATCCAAATAACTTTACAGATCTTTATTGTAAAGGGTTTAATGCTCGCTCAATGAACCATAAACAATTAATGAACATGCGGTAGGCAATTTAGGTCACAGCTATGAAAACTTAGGACACGAAAGAAAAACACCAAAAGATAAATGCCCAGTGTCCCTGCTCATCTGTCTGAACGTATTTTAGGCATGCTGCAAGGAAGCATGAGGACTGCAGATGTGGCCAGGGCAATAAATTGCAATTTCCGTACTGTGAGAAGCCTAAGACAGCGCTACAGGGAGACAGGACGGACAGCTGATCATCCTCGCAGTGGCAGACCACGTATAAAAACACCTGCGCAGGATCGTAACATCCAAACATCACACCTGCGGGACAGGTACAGGATGGCAACAACAACTGCTCGAGTTACACCAGGAACGCACAATTCCTCCATCAGTGCTCAGACTGTTCACAATAGGCTGATAGAGGCTGGACTGAGGGTTTGTAGGCCTGTTTTAAGGCAGGTCCTCACCAGACATCACCAGCAACAACGTCGCCTATGGGCACAAACCCACCGTCGCTGGACCAGACAGGACTGGCAAAAAGTACTCTTCACTGATGAGTCGCAGTTTTGTCTCACCGGGGGTGATGGTCGGATTTGCGTTTATCGTCGAAGGAATGAGCGTTACACCCAGGCCTGTACTGTGTCCGTCATGGTCTGGGGTGGTGTGTCACAGCATCATCAGACTGAGCTTGTTGTCATTGCAGGCAATCTCAATGCTGTGCGTTACAGGGAAGACATCCACCTCCCTCATGTGATACCTTTCCTGCGGGCTCATCCTGACAGGACCCTCCAGCATGACAATGTCACCAGCCATACTGCTCGTTCGGTGTGTGATTTCCTGCAAGACAGGAATGTCAGTGTTCTGCCATGGCCAGCGAAGAGCCCGGATCTCAATCCCATTGAGCACGACTGGGACCTGTTGGATCGGAGGGTGAGGGAGAGGGCCATTCCCCCCAGAAATGTCCAGGAACTTGCCGGTGCCTTGGTGGAAGAGTGGGGTAACATCTCACAGCAAGAACTGGCAGATCTGGTGCAGTCCATGAGGAGATGCACTGCAGTACTTAATGCAGCTGGTGGCCACACCAGATACTGTTACTTTTGATTTTGACCCCCCCTTTGTTCAGGGACACATTATTCAATTTCTGTCAGTCACGTGTCTGTGGAAACTGTTCAGTTTATGTCTCAGTTGTTGAATCCTATGTTCAAACAAATATTTACACATGTTAAGTTTGCTGAAAATTAACACAGTTGACAGTGAGAGGACGTTTATTTTTTGCTGGGTTTATATACTGTATGATTTGTCTTTGTTTCATAGTATAGTTTCTTCTTCTTTTTGTTCTGTTTAGTCACATGATTTCTCAATTTGCAGTAGGTTTGCCAATCGCTTATGCAGCCAGACTTATTTGCCATTCCTTTTGCCTCATCCCTCTCAACCACAACATTTTTCAATTCCTGAGCAATCCACAGGGATTTAACAGTTTTTACAGTCATATTCTTAATGGGTGAATGTTTATTAGTAACTGGAGTAACAATTTCATAAATGTGTCAAGTGCAGCGTCTGATTGCTCGTCAATACGCACCACAGACCAGCAAATATTATTTACATCATCAACATAGGAATCACTACAAAACCTCTTGCAGAACCTCTTATATAAAATATTAGGTCCAGCCTTTTGAACTTTTGGCTTTCCTAGATATGGCCACCAAATTGTAATCACTACATCCAATGTATTTCGATACTGCTTTAAAGCAAAAGATGTGATCAATACATGTGAAGGATTTGATTCCTGTGCTGTTTGTAAATACCCTGGTTCAACAGCTTGGGTTGTATGTACAGTTGAAGTCTGAAGTTTATATACACCTTAGCCAAATACATTTAAACTCAGTTATTCACAATTCCTGACATTTAATCCTTGTAAAAAAAAGGTCAGTTAGGATCACCACTTTATTTTAATAATGTGAAATGTCACAATAATATTAGAGAGAATAATTTATTTCATCACATTCACAAGTTGGGTGAATTTTGGCCCATTCCTTCTGACAGAGCTGATGTCAGGTTTGTAGGCCGTCTTGCTCGCTCAAGCTTTTTCAGTTCTGCCAACAAATTGTCTATATGATTGAGGTCAGGGCTTTGTGATGGCCACTCCAATACCTTAACTTTGTTGTCCTTATGCCATTTTGCCACAACTTTGGAAGTATGCTTGTGGTCATTGTCCATTTGGAAGACCCATTTGCAACCAAGCTTGAGATGTCTTGAGATGTTGCTTCAATATATCCACAGAATTTTACACCCTCATGATGCCATCTATTTTGTGAAGTGCACCAGTCCCTCATGCAGCAAAGCACCCCCACATGATGCTGCCACCCCCGTGCTTCATGGTTGGGATGGTGTTCTTCGGCTTGCAAACCTCCCCTTTTTCCTCCAAACATAACGATGGTCATTATGGCCAAACAGTTCGATTTTTGTTTCATCAGACCAGAGGACATTTCTCCGAAAAGTACGATATTTGTCCACATGTGCAGTTGCAAACCGTAGTCTGGCTTTTTTATGGCTGTTTTGGAGTAGTGGCTTCTTCCTTGCCGAGCGTACTTTCCGGTTATGTCGATATAGGACTTGTTTTACTGTGGATATAGATACTTTTGTACCTGTTTCCTCAAGTATCTTCACAAGGTCCTTTGCTGTTGTTCTGGGATTGATTTGCACTTTTTGCACCAAAGTACGTTCATCTCTAGGAGACAGAACACGTCTCCTTCCTGAGCGGTATGACGGCTGCGTGGTCCCATGGTGTTTATACTTGCGTACTATTGTTTGTACAGATGAACGTGGTACCTTCAGGTGTTTGGAAATGGCTCCCAAGGATGAACCAGACTTTGTGGATGTCTACAATTTTCTTTCCAAGGTCTTGGCTGATTTCTTTTGATTTTCCCATGATGTCAAGCGAAGGGGCACTGAGTTTGAAGGTAGGTCTTGAAATACATCCACTGGTACACCTCCAATTGCCTCAAATGATGTAAATTAGCCTTTCAGAAGCTTCTAAAGCCATGACATTATTTTCTGGAATTTTCCAAGCAGTTTAAAGGCAAAGCCAACTTAGTGTATGTAAACTTCTGACCCACTGGAATTGTGGTACAGTGAATTATAAGTGAAATAATCTGTATGTAAACAATTTTTGGAAAAATTACGTGTCATGTCCTAACCAACTTGCCAAAACTATAGTTTGTTAATTAACAAGAAATTTGTGGAGTGGTTGAAAAACAAGTTTTAATGACTCCAACCTAAGTGTATGTAAACTTCCAACTTCAACTCTATCTCCTCACAGTGTTATGCTTCTAAACTCCAGTGAACTCTGGGTAGGTCTCAGAGGTTTCCAAGTCCTTGAGTTTACCCTGGACAGAGAGGGAGAAGGAGAAAGAGAAAGGGAGGGAGAGACAGACATTCTTCTGCAGCTGTCTTCCCCATTCTCTCTCTGCTTCCTCCCTAGACACCAGCTGCACTAGAATATCACTACTGCTGTTCCAGCTGACACACAACTACACAAACAATGGGCTCCCTATGTTCTGTATGTCTATACACCACAAACACACTCCCCCGATGTCAAATGCAGGTATGTGTCCCACGTGTGGCTAGACCGTGCCTGCTGCTAACCCATGCTCAGGTTAAAGCAACTGTAAGTCAGGATGGTAAGTCATCACGCCTCAGGGCAGAAGATCCTATCTCTGCTCAGGGAACAATCCCGCTGGGCACAGACCTTGACTTGCATTTGGTTGAGTTATCAACGAATGTGAATTCAATGTGAAATCATCAAAAATTCACAATGTCATTGGATTTAGGTTCAACATTTGGTGAAAAAAAATGAAATTCCCTCACTTTGATGAATTTCTTTCAAATCCAATCTGTTTTTCATGTTGATTCATCATCACATTACATTTTTTTGTTGAAATGACATGGAAACATTGATTCAACCAGTTTTTGCCCAGTGGGATACTCCTTATAGTTGAGGAGTGGATAGCTGGATCAGTGTCCTGCACACTTAAACTTGGAGTTCATTGTTCATGAGATCATGTATAACATTCCCATGAGTAATATAGGGTAGAGATATCTCCTCTGCAGGTTAAAGTGGTCTCATCAGGATATAACAGACTGACAGGATTGTTATGGTCAGCATCTCTGTGTTGTACAGTGAACATCACGCTTTACGATGAGAGACCCCATAGCACAAAGCTGGTGAATGACAGATTGTTTGTTGGAGTGATGATGAGGCTAACCAGCTTAACCATCCCAAAGCCTCTCAGGCAAGCCAAGCATGCCGGGGGGCATGATGGGTCAACGGATGCACAGCCAGCTCACAGGGTTGAAGTGTGCCTGGATTAGCTGACACTTAATGAATTTTGCGTTATGCTGAATTACTACCTTTCATGCCGACGACTGAGTTGTTGCAACAAAGAGAACAAGAGACAGATGTAATCTTCAAACCAGCAACAGCACATGAGGAAAACACAGTGTGTCAAAATGCTAAATACAAACTACATGCCAGCCAACTGTGGTCAAATGTATTCATACAGGAAAGTAAAAGACACCTGTTGGTGTGGTCATGGTCTGACAGTGATGACCAATTAGATAACACTGTTGAATCCCAGTTCAAATGACTCATCCAGGTCTCAGAGTAGACATAACATAGTAAACCTAAATCCGGGACATTCAAATTAGTATGATATGTAACATTTGGTATGGTTACATAAGACAGAAGGTTACTTAAGGCAAAAACGAAAGTAGGGTGGTTGGTCGTGGTGGATGGATTGGTGGGCGTATAACGTGAACATCAAGCAACCCAAAGGTTGCGTGCTTGAATCTCATCATGGGCAAGTTTAGCATTTTAGCTATTTAACAACTTTGCTATTTAACAACTTTACTTACTACTTTTTACCTACTTTGCAACTACGTATCATGTTAGCTAACCCTTACCCTAACACTAACCCTGTAACCTAACTCCTAACCTAACCCCAACCTTAACCCCTAACCCCTAGTCTAGCTTACATTATCCACTGAGCTAGCGTTAGCCATCTAGCTAATATTAGCCACAAGAAATTCTTAACAGATTGTAAGAATTGCAATTCGTAATATATCATACAAAATGGATAATGGAAATCCTCAAATTAATACATACCATATGAAACGTAACATATCATTCTAATTGTAGTGTTCCAGATTTACATTTACTATGTTACGTCTACCCCTAAGTCCAGGTTGAAATATTCCAAACACACTACAACAAAGATTCATGTGTTTTTGAGAGTCTCTGCAGCACAAAGGATGTTTCCTCACCAGGCTCCTTGCCAGAGTAATGTGTCTGTTCTTAAAGCCTCACACTTCACGTCTGTTCAGATCAGGAGGCAATAGACCAAAGACACATGCCTGTTGGGTGAGCTGCTGCACACAACAGACACTTATGTTTGTGTGGATAAGTACAACAGCTGCAGGGGAGAGAGATAGAGAACAAGGGCCTCCACTGTGTTTTCTGCTCTGAGACTAGACTTTACTTGGGTTTACTGCCGCTGGGCTGTGTGCGTTCGTGTGCTCCCAGGTTGATCAATGTAGTCTGCATGAAGGAAGAGTACTGCAGGAGGGGACATGAATCAGTTCTCTGAGAGCTCAAATAAGGCTTTGCAGCTGAACATGAACTTAAAGCACTGCACCTGAGGTCATCAGCTCCTGCCCTCTACTTTGTCTTTATCTCTCTCTCCCCCATATGCACACACACCCCCAAAGACTATTGTTATGTAAATCCTAAACCTTTCTTAAAAACTTTATGTGCAAGATGTCTAAGTGGAGAGTGCAATAGAGAGAGCCCACTTTGGGATTTGTAATACATTTCCAATGTGAGCCTGGTTGAAGTAGCTGACACCGCAATCCAGAGAAGGTTTAGGGGTTGGGAAGCGAGTGACTGCAGATGAATCCCTCTGTCACTGACTGTGCAGTACTCTGCTCTTCACTATAATCTACTGCAGCCTATTGATTAGCATTGGGACAAGTGGGGAGGAGGGAGAAGTTAGGTCATCCATAACCTTGGAGGTACTATGGAGATTAGATGTGTGTGAGTGTGAGGTGCTGAGTGAATGCTGATGGACATAGGTTAGTACCCCTTATTACTTTGAAGTTCTAAATCATATACTTGTTTAAAGACCATTTGATGCGATTATGAAATACACCACATTAAAGTTCTACATCTCTCTCATATGCACCAGGACACAAAGCATTGGCTTGGTTCTTTAGTCTGGTTCTCATTTTATTAGAGTAAAACGTAGGGCTACTTTCCATCCAATGTTGCAGTTAAATACACCTTCGAATTTAGTGAGGAAAAACACCCTGTACAAAATAAAACACTTGATACTCTCTTGCCTTCAGAATAGTTTGGCAGTGATATATTTATTTTACACAATAATTAATCATCCACAGTGATTTCACAGCCTCTCATAGGCAAGCCTGTCAGATTCTCTTATTTGAAAATAATTATGCATAAATTAAATAATTCAGATCCTTTGAAGACGGTAACCAAAAAAGTAGTAAAGCTTAGAAATAAAGGTAGTAAAGTTCTACTCTCCACAAATCAGAATTTTCACATTACAATGTTTGTATACACTTCAGAGAGAGAATCCACAGCGTTTAAAAAACCTAATTCACTACCGCTTCATTTGCGAGAACTGAATTCATTCATGGAACAATAAAACATAGTTCTGTTTGTTTATTTTTTCAAACCAAGTGACCTCAATCTGTCAGGTCACAGATGTGCTTTTAACACCACAATGCTTTCACTCGTTATATTTACAAAAGTCACAAAGCATGAACAGGTTGTGTAAATATTGCATGTGGGATTTGGAAACATTTGCCCACCTACACACACAAATACATTCAACAAGGAATAGTAATTTGCAACATTGCATAGCAAGGATGTGAGCCAGTATCAAGATGCTGTCATCACTACTTGAAAGAAGGGTTCTGACAAGTTCTGGGTGGAGTAACAAATATTCTGAAGTAAAATTAAAGCTTTGGTTTTCAACACATGTTCTCTAGAATAAACCAACAAATACACATATACCTGCATGCGAGATAGGCTATACGGTTTGTAGCTGAAGTGTTCAAACATGTATTACAATGATTTCTATCCAACTTTGATTGAGTGCATTGAGACTGCACCTTAAAGGGGGTGTGCAAAGGAACGCGTTCCCATTAATCAGAGGCCAGGGATGTGATAGGGGACCTATGACAACATAGGGACTGTGGCGTGTGTGTTGTTGGTTTTCTGTGTAGAGTTCATCCTTCCTTGGGTTTCCCCTCAAGGAACTCCTGGATCTTCTGAAGGCTCTCTTCCTGCTGGCCCAGCGCCTCCAGTAGAATACCCATTGGTGACTTCTTCAGCCCCGCCCCCTCTATCTTATTCTCCAGTTTATTCTTCATGTTGCGAAGTCGAAGTGAGGCATGTACAAAGATCACTGAAGTCAAAATATATAGAAGCAGATTAATACCCTTACTTTGCACTAATGTAAACACACCAATGTAAGTAATACCTCCTGGATATTTTCAAATTAGAATAACTACAATTCAAGTTTGCCTATTTATTTACCAATGGCATAATTGTGGTGTAACTTAAAGAAACATTTAATACCAAACCGTTAAACTTACAGAGAATAGGAAATGTGATCCCAAACATGAACACCATGACACCATCGAAGAGAGACATAAGAAAGTAGCTGGCTACCATCACTGCCATGACAAATAATGTGGGGTTCTGCCTCTTAAAGTCTTTGATCATGGCCTTATTCTCTCCAGCCCACACTGAGCCCAGGAAGACCAGCGACACCACTGCCATGCCCATGAACATCCCCATAGGGTTGAGAAACCTGCAGGGAAACACATATCACAACATAATGAGAGGGCTGGGTGGGTGGAACAGTTGATATTTCATGTAGTCATGGATACCATCTAGTGGTGATAGGTTGTCAACACATCAACGTGACTTTTTAGCCCAAATGCAAATATTTATACAAAAGATGTTTCATTAACAACCACAATGAGAGCAATTTCAAAGATTATGATGACATGTTACAGAAGTGAATCTACAAAAGAATAACCCACTGAAGGATGAGTGGGACATTTACACAGCAAGTAGTTTTGACATAACATTCCTAACATTGCACCATAGGGCTATAATTTCCAATGGTTTGTCTCAAACTTAATTCAAGAGTGTTGTTTAAGATAATATGACTCCTGGACGTTATGTCTTCTGACTCCAATAGTGAACTTTGCCCAACCTCCAGTGAATAACGACAGCTGTTTCTCATATCCCTGTGATCTAGAACAGCAGCTGATAAGTGAGCAGGGATTAGGGGCCTAGTAGTTGACCACCATAGCAGCGGTGTGTCATCATAACCATGTTGGTCTAGCCAAAAGATGACCATTTTTTCGAAAAACTGAATCCACATTTTTAAAGTAAAAACCCTTCCTCTATAGTGATTTTGGTGATCAATTGTTAGTTATGCAGTCATGACAGGATACCACCATTTGTGAAATTACACATTGTAAATCTGAGCAATTCTAGAAAAAAAATAACGAATTAGACACTAGCAAGGGTTTATATTAATTTTATAAAAGCATTGTGAAATTAAATAAATGAAATGTTAATGTGATAACATACATAGAAAAGCATTGCATTTGCAATAGCTAGCTAAATGGCTGTTTGAATTTAAATAATGCAGTCCCGGCTTTCATCTGTTGGGAATAACCACAACAAGGACTGCATACTGCATCCAGAGATTATCCACTGCCAAGATGAGGTGGCTTTTTGAGTGCTTCTCAGCAGCCATTGCATCACCCAGGTGGGTGCTACATGTTTGGCAATAGAGGACCAGTACCTACAGAGTGACGTTTGGAGGAACATCAACATCATGCATAGTAGCCACATAGTGCCATAACAGCTGCTATGGGCAGCTCCTATGTTTAGACTTTAAAGTGAGTCCCTGCATCCATAATTAGCTAATGAGACCCAACTTTAATTTCAGGCATTAGTTAAAGGTGCAATCTGGGATCTGAGAATCTGTTTAATGGCCATTGATAAAATTATTCTTTAAGAATGTATAAATGGCTCAGCTCAATAGCACAACTGTTTTACCCTATCATATCCCAAATTATACTCCATTGTTCATACACACACACACACACAAACAAGAAAAACCTAACAATGTATACCAAAACAAGGAGCAGCTGTCATTTAGCTGATAAACGAATCCAAGATTGTAGTTTTAATTGATGTTAACTGTTATAACTAGTGTTGGGAAATCTGATTTACTGTAGTTCACCAACACTTAAAGCTGCAATATGTAACTTTTTGGGCGACTGACCAGATTCACATAAAAATGAAAGTTATAGAGCAAGTCTAAGAAGCAGTATATCTATTAAAATGTTCACTATTTATATGCTTCACGTCCTTACGTTTAGTTTGTCTTTTTACTTTCGATTTTGTAAACTAGCTCCAAACAGCTGAAAATACTATTTCATGGTATTGAAAATATATTGTACTGCAGATTTGAAGGTGCAATGATTATCGACACCATACATTGCTTGTTTAATCACATAAACTGAAATTAGGCAAACTATTAAAATGTTTGCAAACAGGAAATGGCTGAGTTATTTCTGCACATTTAATATACCACCCAGCCCATTTTAACCTGAGTGTAGTATGACACCAGATATTTTATGTTCTCGATACAAATTGTGGACAGTGTCTCATGCTACTTACCCCACAATAAGGAAAACAATGATAGCCATTGCAAAATAGTTTGTCTGATAATAAAGCAAGTTGTTGACAACCCTGTTGTTCCATCTAGGTAAATCTCTCGCGTCTGGTTTAGCAAATCGGTCGGAACCTGGGAAGAAATCGTCCCAGGGTTTCAGCGGTGTGAGTTCTACCCTAGCCATGTGGCTACTGTGTGAAGAGTGTATAATATAATGACTCGGCTTGTTGTAGGCTACAGCAAACAGAATATCAGATTCAAGAGTCACTAAATAAAAAAATGTTCAGTTTCTCGCGATAGCTTTCGAAGTACCACCCTGTAGAACCCATAGATCAATGAATGGTCTGATCAGAGGCTACCGAGTAATTTATCTAGCGTGCTGAAAATGCGTTTTATAATCTCTCTGATAACAGTTAATTGATTTTAGAGTAATCTATTGAATCAATTTAAAATAGTTATCAACCATACATATATTTACAGTATTTTCATCTCTCTCTCGCTCAGTCAAAATGAACTGACAAGTGGAAATATGGCATTAGTACTTAGTTTAGGGAAATGTTCTACGCTGCTAGACATTGCGCAACTGTAGTAACAAAGTGACTGAGGCCAAAAGTGTCAAATACATTGCAACAAAGTAACAGTAATTCAAAAAATTATTCGAATGAAATCGCGCGTTGTTTCTTCTGTACCCCGCCCTTTTTATGACGAATCACACTCTTATTGGTCACAGTCAGCGACTTCCTGTGGTGAAAGTAAGTACACTTCCTGTTGTAGCAGAACAAGTATGGAACGGGAATAATGTTTCTACCAACATCCCCAAAGAAGGGAAATTATTCATATTTTATTGCAGGTCCGTCCATATGAGATTAATAGCCAGCTGCATGATGATACAATTATATTTTACCAGATGTACTTTTTAAATATATGTCTCTTACAAGAGCCAATATGCTCGCTTCAGTTTGCTAAATTATCTAGCAATAGCTAGTGGAACATGGAATCCAATTTCTGTGATAACCAGCTACTAGCTGTAATGATAATATTACAATAGTTGTTTAGTCTCTAAACTAGCTGAATGTGTGTGGCAACCCCCACAAGTTAATTCACTGCAATTGCACATCAATAGTTAACGTTAGCTAGCTAACCACAGCTAGCTATAGCTAACATTGACTTGCTCTGCTCAACGACAGTATCTAGATGTGGGGGAGAATCCTGAATCCTGTGGTGAGTAGCAGAGTTCGTCTCACTTGGAGTGCCAGAAGTCTCTTCACCATGCAGCTGAAGACTACAGAGTTCAAGTCCTTATTCAGCGATGGACTGAATGGCATAGCAGGTGAGAGCAGGTACATTTTTGCTACCAACCAATTTGGCTATATCAAAGTCTAGGTCAGTGGCACTTAACCTCACAAGCAGAAAGTGGAAGATGAGAACTGCTCAGAATAAGTTTATCCTCGGGAGTTTAAAAATAACCCATTTCTCTACTTAGTGATTTGTAATATTATGAACCTTTATTTAAACCGGGACATTGAGAGAACGCTTTCACAAGGGAGCCCTGTACAGTGGGGCAAAAAAGTATTGTCAGCCACCAATTGTGCAAGTTCTCCCACTTAAAAAGATGAGGCCTGTAATGTATCATAGGTACACTTCAACTATGACAGACAAAATGAGGAGAAAAAATCCAGAAAATCACATTGTAGGATTTTTTTATGAATTTATTTGCAAATTATGGTGGAAAATAAGTATTTGGTCAATAACAAGTTTCTCAATTATATATCCTTTGTTGGCAATGACAGAGGTCAAACGTTTTCAGTAAGTCTTCACAAGGTTTTCACACACTGTTGCTGGTATTTTGGCCCATTCCCCCATGCAGATCTCCTCTATAGCAGTGATGTTTTGGGGCTGTTGCTGGGCAACACGGACTTTCAACTCCCTCCAAAGATTTTCTCTGGGGTTGAGATCTGGAGACTGGCTAGGCCACTCCAGGACCTTGAAATGCTTCTTACGAAGCCACTCCTTCGTTGCCCGGGCGGTGTGTTTGGGATCATTGTCATGCTGAAAGACCCAGCCACGTTTCATCTTCAATGCCCTTGCTGATGGAAGGAGGTTTTCACTCAAAATCTCACGATACATGGCCCCATTAATTCTTTCCTTTACACGGATCAGTCATCCTGGTCCCTTTGCAGAAAAACATGCTTCACAGTAGGTATGGTGTTCTTTGGATGCAACTCAGCATTCTTTGTCCTCCAAACACGATGAGTTGAGTTTACCAAAAATATATATTTTGGTTTCATCTGACCATATGACACTCTCCCAATCTTCTTCTGGATCATCCAAATGCTGTCTAGCAAACTTCAGACGGGCCTGGACATGTACTGGCTTAAGCAGGGGGACACATCTGGCACTGCAGGATTTGAGTCCCTGGCGGTGTAGTGTGTTACTGATGGTAGGCTTTGTTACTTTGGTCCCAGCTCTCTGCAGGTCATTCCCTAGGACCCCCCGTGTGGTTCTGGGATTTTTGCTCACCGTTCTTGTGATCATTTTGACCCCACGGGGTGAGATCTTGTGTGGAGCCCCAGATCGAGGGAGATTATCAGTGGTCTTGTATGTCTTCCATTTCCTAATAATTGCTCCCACAGTTGATTTTGTTCAAACCAAGCTGCTTACCTATTGCAGATTCAGTCTTCCCAGCCTGGTGCAGGTCTACAATTTTGTTTCTGGTGTCCTTTGACAGCTCTTTGGTCTTGGCCATAGTGGAGTTTGGAGTGTGACTGTTTGAGGTTGTGGACAGGTGTCTTTTATACTGATAACAAGTTCAAACAGGTGTCATTAATACAGGTAACGAGTGGAGGACAGAGGAGCCTGTCCTCCACTCGTTACAGGTCTGTGAGAGCCAGAAATCTTGCTTGTTTGTAGGTGACCAAATACTTATTTTCCACCATAATTTGCAAAGAAATTCATTAAAAATCCTACAATATGATTTTCTGGATTTGTTTTCTCATTTTGTCTGTCATAGTTGAAGTGTACCTATGATGAAAATTACAGGCCTCTCTCATCTTTTTAAGTGGGAGAACTTGCACAATTGGTGGCTGACTAAATACTTTTCTGCCCTACTGTATTTCTCCATAGAGATCTTTGAGAAGCACAAGTTTGAGCTGAGGATAGCAGGCGGTGCTGTGAGGGACCTCTTGTCTGGGAAGCGGCCAGAGGATGTGGACTTTGCGACCACAGCAACACCAGAGGAGATGAAGAGCATGTTCCAGAATGCAGGGATCAGGATGATCAACAATAAAGGAGAGAAGCATGGGACCATCACTGCTCGAGTAAGAGTACCCAAGATTGATGTGCAGTTTGACCAGCTATACACAAATATTCCAGATCACATCAGTCTCACATTTTGGATGCTGAAATGTTCTCTTACACTACATTTATTTCTACATTCTGATTTTGTTACGATGGGGTGAAGTGTTAAAAGTCAATGTAGTGTGAATTCTGCTGTACAGTAGGCCTGTGTGTTTGTTGCTTTAAAACACATGACATTTGTCTTTTCATCTCTAGCTTCACAATGAGAACTTTGAAGTGACCACACTGCGTGTAGATGTTGAGACGGATGGACGTCATGCAGAGGTAGAGTTCACAACAGACTGGCAAAAAGACGCCGAGCGTAGAGACCTCACCATCAACTCCATGTTTTTAGGTGTGTTTATAGTATATTTTCACCCCTTCTGGAATGAATGCCAAACTTGACATTAGAAGGGGGGATAAACCATGTCTTATTTGATTTCTGACCAAACAGGGTTAGATGGGACCCTATATGATTACTTCCAAGGATATGAGGACCTCAAGAACCGAAAGGTTCAGTTTGTTGGCTGTGCTGAGCAAAGGATTCAGGAGGACTACTTGAGAATACTACGATACTTCAGGTAATCTAGACTTGTCTGGGGTGTAAATGGGGCAGGTGTTTGTTGGACTTGGCTATGGCTATTAACAAATTAAACTTTAGTATGTGAGGGTTTCTGCATGTTATTTCTGTCCTTGTGTATTTCCCCCGGTCTGCTCCCAGGTTTTATGGCCGGGTGTCAGTAAAGGCAGCAGAACATGACCCTGCCACCTTGGAGGCCATCAGGGAAAACGCCTGTGGCCTGGCAGCCATATCAGGGGAGCGCATCTGGGTTGAGCTGAAGAAGATGGTGGTGGGTAACCATGCTGCCCACCTACTAAAGGTCATGTATGAGCTGGGCCTGGCTCAGTACATAGGTGAGGGAGAAAGCCCTGTTTACTAAGAACAATGTTATGGGGAATCATGCAACCAATTATAGTAACCATGCAACCAACTACATAAAGCATACCTCAAAGCACTATATTTAGGGCATCCCGGTGACAGACCACTAGAAATGTTCTTAGCTAGAGCATAGGTATTTTTAGATGTTATTGTAATTGTAGTTGTGTAAGAGTTATACTTTTATTCCAAGGTTTACCTGCAGAGGGCGATGTGGAGGAGATGAAGCGGATCTGGGAGCATGTGAAGGACCATTCTCCCAAGCCCGTGACTGTTCTGTCGGCCCTGTTCCGCTGCTCCCAGGATGTGGAGAAGATGGACCTGAGGCTGAAGGTCTCCAGGGAGGAGAAGAACCTGGGTCTGTTCCTGGTCAAACACAGACAGGACCTCCATAAGTCCCAGGATGATCCAGACAGCCTGAAGCCCTACACTGACTTTATCATCGATGTAAGCACAGTCAAAATGAGTTGATGTAATACCACTTACTGTATTTAAATAAAGACTGTCAAGATGGTGTCCTTTTTGGAACTGAGTGTATGAAGCCCAATCTGACAGAACCACATGGTCTGATAGATCATTTCTATGTATCTTGTTTGCAGAGTCGGGAGGTGGATGCTCAGAGTAAAGTATGTGAACTGCTCAAGTACCAGGGAGAAGACAAGTTACTGGCAGAGATGAGCAGATGGTCCATTCCTCGCTTCCCCGTGAGTGGGCATGACTTGAGGAAGATGGGCATCACCTCAGGCAAGGAGATCGGTACTACCCTACAGAACCTACGAGACGTGTGGAAAAGGAGCCGTTACCAGATGGACAAAGACGAGCTGCTTTGTCATGTTAACAAGACATAATTCCAGTGTGTATCAGGTGTTACCCGCTCATACACAGTGTTGAATATGAGAATGAGAAAGAAACCCCACAAGGACTGAATCATATTTACTGTGTTTAACTAATTTAGCCCAGTGCAGCACTTAGAGTTTGGGTATTATGCTCTCAGCTGCACCGATGTCCTATGAAGAAAGTTTGTAATCAACCTAAGCCACTGCAGTATCTCAACATCTGTGGCATTATTGATATCAGAACTATTATTTTGTACGTTTCCTGCCCCTGCAATTCCTTTGAGATTGGCCAGTCTGCTGTTGGAATTCAGTCAATACGATTAAGTGGAAAACTGGATATTTTGCCAATTCTCAATGGTGATTGGAGAGATTTGAGCAATGAAAGGCTAATGAGCAATGTGTAATTGTTTTACATGCCCTATAATCATATCTCAGAAAGCCGGTCTTTGACCAATATAGTGAACTGAATAAATCTGTATTTCATGGGCTGAGAAAAAACATGACTCCAGGAATTTAGATTTTTTTTTTTGACAACTCATCAAATGGCTTGAGGGTGAAATCAGCTTGTGTATAGTGTGTTTTCTCTTATTTAATATTTAGTATATTTAATTAATGTTTCATAGATGGAAGATGGTGTGTAAAAGGTTAAACTATAGCCTAACTTTGAAAGGATGATACTTAAGTGACACATATAATAAAGCCCAAGCTTGACTTGAACAAAATACCAATGGTATTCTCCTTAATTTTGATATTCATATATATATATATGCTGCTTACTGTGTGATGCCTATTAGTCCTATCATGTTGTACTATTGCATGCCACTTTCTGCCTTTTGCAGTGAGTACCGGTATAACCTTTCCAGATGTATAATTTATTTATAAAATGTATAGAAGGCGTTATTGTAAGGACGCAGAAGCATAGCCCCTCCCTCCTGCTGCGCATCCAATGTATATATAAATAATTTGCTGCTGCCGACTCTCCTCTATTCACATCGTTGCACGCACTTGGTGACATCCACCTCCTAAGTTTTCGCGCGTCAAGACGCTTTCTAGGTCTATCCTTTAAACAATTGCTGTAGAACAGTTAACGTCTTTAGTCTGTTAATAATTATGCGTACATTTTCACAAGGAAATGTTTATTTCATTTGCATACATTTTCCAAGGCAGATTTTGGTTATTGTGATATGCTGTGCAGTTGATAGGTTATATTTGAACTATTCGTGAACATTAACTTAAGGACCGAATTATTTGAGTTTTTATCTTAAAATTGTGTCATTTTGTAGCTAAATTATGACTTTCTTTACTTCAAATAGTAGTAATATAAGTTTGGAAACGGAATTGGCAGAAGATGTGCCTCGTGATGAGCGCTTGGCTCGAGTTGAAATAGCCCTTTTGAGCATCATATTTTTCAGTGCCGCAATGTTAAACTTTGTACTGCTATTGGTGCTGTGGAAGCGGAGGAAGCAGCTGTCGAGGATGCGCGTCTTTGTTTTTCACCTTTGCCTGGCAGACCTGGTGGTCACCTTTTTCCAAGTTTGTCCGCAGCTGATGTGGGATGTAACGGACAGATTCATTGGTCCTGACATAATGTGCCGCCTGGTGAAATACATGCAGGTCGTTGGCATGTTTGCCTCCACTTACATGATTGTAGTGATGACCATTGATCGCTACCAAGCCATCTGTAACCCCATGGTGACTTTCCAAAGGCGCAGAGCGAGCTGGAACGTGCCTGTGTGCGTTGCATGGTCCGTGTCCCTCTTCGGCAGTCTCCCTCAACTGTTCATCTTCTCCCGAGTTCAAATTGCGCCTGGTGTCTATGACTGCTGGGCTGACTTCATCAAACCTTGGGGACTAAAAGCTTACGTGACCTGGACCACTCTGGTGATATTTGTGTTGCCAATCTTAACTGTTATCGTTTGCCAGGTGCGTATTTGCCGAGCTGTTCAAATCAACTTTCACATGAAAACACATCAAGCATCGGAAATTGTCAACAAACCTCTGCACTCCAGGACCAGTAGTGTTGCTGGAGTGTCCAAAGCCAGGATTAAGACCGTGAAGATGACTGTGGTTATTGTTCTTGTCTACATTATCTGTTGGACTCCTTTCTTCACTGTCCAGCTGTGGTCTGTCTGGGATGTCCAAGCACCCACTGAGAGTAAGTGCTCTTCAATATTCAGAAAAACTTACAATTCTACTAGAATTCAATCATATTGTCAAATGTTTTAATGCCTGAATTAAAACTTTACAACGTAGGTTTAATTTATTTATCTTCTATTGGGGTAGGCCAATGCTAAAATGTATAGAATTATGAATCAGGATGCTGCTACTTGATAATGATATTCTGTGTTTTAATATCGATTTCAGCTGCAACTTTCTCTATCCTGATGCTTCTGGCAAGTCTGAACAGCTGTGCAAACCCCTGCATCTACCTGCTCTTCAGTGGGAAGCTCCCCAAGAGACTCATGGCGGTGTGTGTTAGCCAGTCGGACATTAAGGACTCCATACAAGAAGAAGCCACGGTGGTCAGCTCCTTGTACATCAGTTTTAAGAGTCTTTCCGAATCCAGATGAAACAAGCGGCACAGCGCTCTCTCGGGCTGATAGAGCTTGAGGTATACAGTTGAAGTTGGAAGTTTACATACACTTAGGTTGGAGCCATTAAAACTAATTTTTCAACCACTCCACAAATGTCTTGTTAACAAACTATAGTTTTGGCAAGTTGATTAGGACATCTACTTTCTGCATGACACAAGTAATTTTTCTCAACAATTGTTTACAGACAGATTATTTCACTTATAATTCCCTGTATCAAATCCAGTGGGACAGAAGTTTACACACACTAAGTTGACGGTGCCTTTAAACAGCTTGGAAAATTAAAACTGTTTTTTCAACCACTCCAGAAATTTCTTGTTAGCTAACTATAGTTTTGGCAAGTCAGTTATGATGTCATGGCTTTAGAAGCTTCTGATAGGCTAATTGACATAATTGAGTCAATTGGAGGTGTACCTGTGGATGTATTTCAAGGCCTACCTTCAAACTCAAAGCTTCTTTGCTTGACATTATGGAAAAATCAAAAGAAATCAGCCAGACCTCAGAAAGAGAATTGTAGACCTCCACAAGTTTGGTTCATCCTTGGGAGCAATTTCCAAATGCCTGAAGGTACCACGTAAATCTGTACAAACAATAATACGCAAGTATAAACACCATAGGACCACGCAGCCATCATACCGCTCAGAAAGGAGACGCGTTCTGTCTCCTAGAGATGAACATACTTTTGTGCGAAAAGTGGAAATCAATCCCAGAACAACAGCAAAGGACCTTGTGAAGATGCTGGAGGAAATAGGTACAAAGTATCTATATACACAGTTAAACGAGTCCTACATCGACATAACCTGAAAGGCCGCTCAGCAAGGAAGAAGCCACTGCTCCAAAACCACCATGAAAAAGCCAGACTATAGTTTGCAACTGCACATGGGGCCAAAGATCATACTTTTTGGAGAAATGTCCTCTGGTCTGATGAAACAAAAATAGAACTGTTTGGTCATAATGACCATCGTTATGTTTGGAGGAAAAATGGGGAGGCTTGCAAGCCGAAGACTACCATCCCAACCGTGAACCCCCGGGGTGGCAGCATCATGTTGTGGGAGTGCTTTGCTGCAGGAGGGAATGGTCTACTTCACAAAATAGATGGCATCATGTTGGCAGAACTGAAAAAGTATGTGTGAGCAAGGAGGCCTACAAACCTGACTCAGTTACACCAGCTCTGTCAGTAGGAATGGGCCAATATTCACCCAACTCATTATGGGAAGCTTGTGGAAGGTATAAACACCATAGGACCACGCAGCCATCATACCGCTCAGAAAGGAGACGCGTTCTGTCTCCTAGAGATGAACATACTTTTGTGCGAAAAGTGGAAATCAATCCCAGAACAACAGCAAAGGACCTTGTGAAGATGCTGGAGGAAATAGGTACAAAGTATCTATATACACAGTTAAACGAGTCCTACATCGACATAACCTGAAAGGCCGCTCAGCAAGGAAGAAGCCACTGCTCCAAAACCACCATGAAAAAGCCAGACTATAGTTTGCAACTGCACATGGGGCCAAAGATCATACTTTTTGGAGAAATGTCCTCTGGTCTGATGAAACAAAAATAGAACTGTTTGGTCATAATGACCATCGTTATGTTTGGAGGAAAAATGGGGAGGCTTGCAAGCCGAAGACTACCATCCCAACCGTGAACCCCCGGGGTGGCAGCATCATGTTGTGGGAGTGCTTTGCTGCAGGAGGGAATGGTCTACTTCACAAAATAGATGGCATCATGTTGGCAGAACTGAAAAAGTATGTGTGAGCAAGGAGGCCTACAAACCTGACTCAGTTACACCAGCTCTGTCAGTAGGAATGGGCCAATATTCACCCAACTCATTATGGGAAGCTTGTGGAAGGCTACACGAAACATTTGACCCAAGTTAAACAATTTAATGGCAATGCTACCGAATACTAATTGAGTGTATGTATACTTTTGACCCCCTGGAAATGTGATGAAAGAAATAAAAGCTGAAATTAATAATTCTCTCTACTATTATTCTGACATTTCACATTCTTAAAATAAAGTGGTGATCCTAACTGACCTAATACAGGGAATTGTTACTAGGAATAAATGTCAGGAATTGTGATAAACTGAGTTTAAATGTATTTTGCTAAGGCGTATGTAAACTTCCGACTTCAACTGTAGATATAAAGAGCATATTCTGTATACAGGTCATCTAAGATCATCTATATCTTAAGGAAAAAAATGATAATTCTTTTTGTACATGTCATACACAACAAAATGTTATAGCACATCTGTTTGTTTTTTTAACTCTGAAAATGAATATAGACTGGGAGCTGTGTACAAATATGTAAATAGGCCTACTGACAATGTTAAGAAACCTTGTTGCACGTGTACATTTGAACATAGAGATAAGGCTAATGATGATTCAGAGATGTTCTAAATCTCATGGCATGAATTTTAACATCCAACCATTGAGCTGGTTACATGATATATACACAGTAAAATCAACATACACTACTGTTCAAAAGTATGGGGTCACTTAGAAATGTCCTTGTTTTTTAAAGAAAAGCACTGTTTTTGTCCATTAAAATAACATCAAATTGATCAGAAATACAGTGTAGACATTGTTTATGTTGTAAATGACTATTTGTAGCTGGAAACGGCTGATTGATAATGGAATATCTACATAGGCGTACAGAGGCACATTATCAGCAACCATCACTCCTGTGTTCCAATGTGACGTTGTGTTAGCTAATCCAATTTTATCATTTTAAAAGGCTAGTTGATCATTAGAAAACTCTTTTGCAATTATGTTAGCAGAGCTGAAAACTGTTGTGCTGATTAAAGAAGAAATTAAACTGGCCTTCTTTCGACTAGTTGATTATCTGGAGCATCAGCATTTGTGGGTTCGATTACAGGCTCAAAATGCCCAGAAACAAAGTACTTTCCTCTGAAACTCGTCAGTCTATTCTTGTTCTGAGAAATAGAAGGCTATTCCATGCGAGAAATTGCCAAGAAACTGAAGATCTTGTACAACGTTGTGGATTACTCCCTTCACAGAACAGCGTAAACTGGCACTAACCAGAATAGAAAGAGGAGTGGGAGGCCCCGGTGCACAACTGAGCAAGAGGACAAGTACATTAGAGTGTCTAGTTTGAGAAACAGATGCCTCACAACTTCTCAAATGGCAGCTTCATTAAATAGTACCCGCAAAACACCAGTCTCAATGTCAACAGTGAAGAGGCAACTCCGGGATGCTGGCCTTCTAGGCAGAGTTGCAAAGAAAAAGCCATATCTCAGACTGGCCAATAAAAATAAAAGATTACGATGGGCAAAAGAACACAGACACTGGACAGAGGAACTCTTTCTAGAGGGTCAGTTTGCGCTAACCCTAACCATAAGAGCCAGTTTGCGCTAACCCTAACACTGAGATGCAGTGCATTAGACCGCTGCGCCACTCGGGATTCCCTTTGATGATGCTAAAACATTTAGAGTGGAGACCATTGTGATGTGGATTTACAAAAGATTTAAATGGACACATAATATCAGATTTACTGATGTATGAATAACTCAGCCATCTCCTAACCAATGCCTTAGCTCTTCTAAAATGAAGTTAAGGGATGTAACATGAGCTTAAATACTGAATTTGGACATACATTTGAATGAAAATACGTTTGTCAAAGGTTATCCAAAATTACCAAGATTGAGGCAAATCTACACTAATGGAACTTTTGGGTCCTTGAGGCAAATTGGTTCAGCATGAAGAAAGACACATACAGTTGAAGTCGGACGTTTACATACACCTTAACCAAATACATTTAAACTCAGTTTATCACAATTCCTGACATTTAATCCAAGTAAACATTCCCTGTTTTAGGTCCGTTAGGACCACCACTTTATTTTAAGAATGTGAAATGTCAGAATAATAGTAGAGAGAATGATTTATGTCAGCTTTTATTTTTTTCATCACACATTCCCATTGGGTCAGAAGTTTACATACACTCAATTAGTATTTGGTAGCATTGCCTTTTAAATTGTTTAACTTGGGTCAAACGTTTCGGGTAGCCTTCCACAAGCTTCCCACAATAAATTGGGTGAATTTTGGCCCATTTCTACTGACATAGCTGGTGTAACTGAGTCAGGTTTGTAGGCCCCCTTGCTCGCACACGTTTTTTCAGTTCTGCCAACAGATTTTATATAGGTGTGAGGTCAGGGCTTTGTGATGGCCACTCCAATACCTTGACTTTGTTGTCCTTAAGCCATTTTGCCACAACTTTGGAAGTATGCTTGGGGTCATTGTCCATTTGGAAGACCCATTTGCAACCAAGTTTTAACTTCCTGACTGATGTTTTGAATTGTTGCTTCAATATATCCACATAATTTTTCTCCCTCATGATGCCATCTATTTTGTGAAGTATACCAGTCCCTCCTGCAGCAAAGGAACCCCACAACATGATGCTGCCACCCCCGTGCTTCACAGTTGGGTTGGCATTCTTCGGCTTGCAAGCCTCCCCATTTTTCCTCCAAACATAACGATGGTCATTGTGGCCAAACAGTTCTATTTTAGTTTCATCAGACCAGAGGACATTTCTCCAAAAAGTACGATCTTTGATACTTTTGTAACTATTTCCTCCAGCATCTTCACAAGGTCCTTTGCTGTTGTTCTGGGATTGATTTGCACTTTTCTCACCAAAGTACGTTCATCTCTAGGAGACAGAACACGTCTCCTTTCTGAGCGGTATGACGACTGCGTGGTCCCATGGTGCTTATACTTGCGTACTATTGTTTGTAAAGATGATACCTTCAGGTGTTTGGAAATTGCTCCCAATGATGAACCAGACTTGTGGAGGTCTACAATCTTTTTTCTGAGGTCTTGGCTGATTTCTTTTGATTTTCCCATGATGTCAAGCAAAGAAGCTTTGAGTTTGAAGGTAGGCCTTGAAATACATCCACAGATACACCTCCAATTGACTGAAATGATGTCAATTAGCCTGTTAGAAGCTTATAAAGCCATGACCTCATAACTGACTTGCCAAAACTATAGTTAGCTAACAAGAAATTTCTGGAGTGGTTGAAAAAAACAGTTTTAATGACTCCAACCTACGTGTATGTAAACTTCCAACTTCAACTGTACATACAAAGTTTCAAGTTTCTAGGTAAAATGGGGTGTTGGATATAAGGGTCTAACTGAGAATGCTTATAACAGCGTCACCTATAGGCTATTATTTTTTACCAAGTTACTCATGGCCTCTTATTTTTGTGTGCCCCCCAATTTTTTAAAAACCTATCTATAGTTGAGTTATTTGACCATGTCAAGGGAAGAAAAAAATCTAACAATAACAATAGGTTTCACAGCTTTTCTGTGAACCATTAATAATTACTCAAAGGCATATAAAATATACTAAACGTTGCTGTAATGAGCTACAGAGGATATGGTTGAGACATGAATTGCCTATTCTGCCAAATCACGGTCTAACTGGAGTCCCTGCTGAGCATTCACATGGCATTTGAAAACCTAATATGGATTCAAACTAATCCTCAATGTAATGTCTGATCAGCTCTTTGGTTCCCACATTATTAAAATTGTGATGGACTATGGCACTAAACTTTCTTTCTCACTATGGCCCATCCACAATTCTATCTAGTTGATGGCTCTCTAATGAAACGGCTCTCATCATCAGCTGTGATGGCTGTTCAAAACGCTGCTATTTAGCAGTAAGCAGCAGATTCTTAACCAACCTTTACTTGGTGATACTTTCTTTGTTCTCAATTCGGAAGTCACCTGTGTTTTCTGAAATCCCATGGCTAGTGGCAGGGGAACCGCTTGAGTTGAGAAAATGCTCTGTTACTAAATTTGAAAAAATTCCAAGAAGTAATCCAACAATGTATACGCCATCCTCTTGTCCATTTCTGATATTCTCTCGAAGTTCGAGACAGGTGGGTGTCCAGCCCAAAGGGCTGCACATCATGAGCGAAACTAAGAAATCAAGTGTTGCTTTGAATGTCACTCACCTGGCTTTATTAATGAGAGAGGATCAAAAATAAACAAGATGATGTATACATTGTTGGATTACTTCATGGCGCAAAAATTGATTTAATTTAATAATGAATCGGGGCATTTTCTAATTTTAAATGTTCCCCCTGCAACTAGCCACGAGAGTTTAGAAGACAACGTTGACTTCTCAATTGAGAATGAATTGAGTATTGCCAAGCAAAGGTTTGGAAAAAATCTGCTGCTTACAGCAAAATAGCAGCCTGTCGTCGACGGCTATCACATCTAATGATGAGGGCCGTTTGATTCCATCAGCTAAATCTGACTCTGACTCAGTAGGCCTAGCTTAATAAAAAAAGGTTGTTGTTGTAGTCGTGCATTGAAGTTCTGTTGAAACTATAGTATGGTCCCTGGTCATGATTATAATATTCTGGAACTGTTATTTTATCATACCATGGTCCATTCTCTGAGACGTTTTGAAAATGATCATGCACAGCACATTATAATCAAAAAGAGAATGAGGTTCTTATCATGTTTCAATATCCTCAATTAAGGACGCTCAATGAATCTAGTCCAGTCCCACTTCATAACACTGGAAGACTGGTGCATTAAAAGCCTTTGAGCAGTAGGGTGTGTGTTGAGCCCAGTGTCCTGCTATCTGTTATCTTCTCCAGTGTGGCAGCTGTCTCAGGTCTCAGCTTTGACCTTTTCTGATAAAGCATTCACACCATCCATCATTATCCAGCTTCCTGACAAACAGACTACTTTGTCAATCAGTTTGTTCCTTCAGGAAGACGTCCTGGGGAGTGGAATCAAAGCTGTATTAGAAATCAAACCACATACTGCAGTACACACATGTACGTTCGTAATGTTCTCTCTCTCTTTCTGTCTGTCTGTCTGTTGGTCTCACTCACTCACTCACTCACTCACTCACTCACTCACTCACTCACGCCTTCCCTCACACCAGCCACCTTACAAAAGTAAGCGTGTAAAAGGGATGACTCACACATTATGGTTGAAAGCTATTCCATTAAAATCTGCTGCACAGAATATATTTGATTAGAAATACAAATTAAACCAATAATCACCGTTATTTGCTAAAATGCAATAGTAATTTCTAAATACCAATGATTGCATGTGCACAAATGTTATTATAGATGGCTTAATTAACCCTAAACAAATCTAATCATCAACATAGTAAAGTAAGACTAGCTAGCTCTAATAAGTGCCTTTAAACACAGTGTTTTAGATTTACTTTGTATTTAGGCTCCACTAATGTATCTCATTGCAATTCCAAAGAGGTGTATTTCCATGCTGTGATAACAATCACCAAAGTCGATCCATGAGTACCGCATGAAAACAAAACCAGTGGAGAAGTGAAAACATGGGGAGTGTAGCACTGACTGATAGATAGTGTTAGTGTTTAACGAGATGTATTCATTACATTCGATTTAATTTGTATGGTTTTGTTAGAGTATGTGATATAATGAAAGACAAAAATAATGACCTGTTGAGGTGATGGTTGTATAATGCAATGAGATAGGCTATACATTTAAGATCCCCAGGCAAAATAGGACAGCTGAAAGTGATTTATTTTTAGAAATACAACGAACAAACGAACAAAGACAAATAACGTATGATCGATTCCATGGTTGTGCGACACAGACAAAACACACTGTGTCTTCAAAATGGCAGGGAATAGCAATCATCTCTTGATGTATGACATACGCAGGCTACTTTGTGAATCAGATTGGTTCATCAATGTTGGATGTCATCCGTTGGTGTTCCAATGTTCCCTTCTCCGTATTTAATCGGATCATTAATGAGACAGAAATGCATTGCTCATGTTGGACCCATTACCATCACACTGATATTTGTGAAATATATATTTTTTAACAACAACCACTTGACAGACAGGATTCTTTCTAATAAGAAATGCCTCATGTTTACTATGTTCAAATTATGCCATTCATTGCATAAGGGTAAATATGAATATTACCAAGATGTAATGGAAATTTCACAGGAGAATTATACAATATACAGTATTCCCACTCCTTGACTTTTTACACAATGTGTTTTGTTACAGCCTGAATTTAAAATATATTAAATTGAGTCACTGGCCTACAAAGAATATCTCATAATGTCAAAGTGGAATTATGTTCAGAGAAATGTTTACAAATTAATAAAAAATGAAAAGCTGAAATGTCTTGAGTCAATAAGTATTCAAACCCTTTGTTATGGAAAGCCTAAATATGTTCAGGAGTAAAAATGTGCTGAACAAGTAACATAATAAGTTGCATGGACTCCGTGTGCAATAATAGTGTTTAGCATGATTATTGATTAACTACCTCATCTCTGTACCCCACACATATAATTATCTGTAAGGTCCCTCAGTCGACCAGTGAATTTCAAACACAGATTCAACTACAAAGACCAGGTAGGTTTTCCAATGCCTCGCAAAGGGCACCTGTTGGTAGATGGGTAAAAAAAAATAGACATTGAATATCCCTTTGTGCAAGGTAAAGTTATTAATTACATTTTGGATGGTGTATCAATTCACCCAATCCCTACAAAGATGCAGGTGTCCTTCCTAATTCAGTTGGCAGAGAGGAAGAAAACCAATCATGGATTTCACCATGAGGCCAATGGTGACTTTAAAACTGTTACAGAGTTTAATGGCTGTGATAGGAGAAAACTGAGGAGGGATCAGCAACATTGCAGTTACTCCACAATACTAACCTAAATGACTGAGTGAAAATAAGCTCATACACAACAAAAATATTCCAAAACATGCATCTTGTTTGCAATTAACTTTTTATTCCGAATGCAAAGTGTTATGTTTGGGGCAAATCCAATACAACACATCACTGAGTACCACTCTCTATATTTTCAAGCATAGTGGTGGCTGCATTATGTTATGGGTATGCTTGTAACTGTTAAGGAATGGGGAGTTTTTCAGGATAAAAAAGAATCAGAATGGAGTTAAGCACAGGCAAAATACTTGAAGAAAACTTGTTTCAGTCTGCTTTCCACCATACACTGGGAGATTAATTCACCTTTCTACAGGACAATAACCTAAACACAAGGCAAAATCTACACTGGAGATGCTTACCAGGAATACAGTGGCCGAGCTATAGTTTTGACTTAAATCGGCTTAAAAATCTATGGCAAGACTTGGAAATTTCTGGCTAGCATTGATCAACAACCAACTTGACAGACTTGAAGAATTTAGCAAAGAATAATCGGCAAATATTGCACAATCCAGGTGTAGAGAGCTCTTAGAGAATTACCCAGAAAGACTCACAGCTGTAATTGCTGCCCAAGGTGATTCTAACATGTATTGAATACTTGGGATGAATACTTATCTACAGTGATTTCGGAAATTATTCAGACCTTACTTGTTGCACATTTTGTTGTGTTACATCTTTATTCTAAAACGGATGAAATCATTTCCTCCCTCATCAATCTACACACAATACATGACAAAGTGAAAACAGGTTTTTAGAAATGTTTTCAAATGTATTCAAAATAAAAACAGAAATACCTTATTTAAATACGGATTCAGACCCTTTGCTATGAGACTCGAAATTGAGCTCAGGTGCATCCTGTTTCCATTGATCATCCTTGAAATGTGTCTACAACTTGATTGGAGTCCACCTGTGGTAAAATCAATTGATTGGACATGATTTAGAAAGGTCCAAAAGTTGACAGTGCATGTCAGATCAAAAACCAAGCCATGAGGTTGAAGGAATTGTCTGTAGAGCTCAGAGACAGGATTGTGTCGATCAACAGATCTGGGGAAGGCTACCAAAACATTTCTGCAGCAAGGTCCCCAAGAACACAATGGCCTCCATCATTCTTAAATGGAAGAAGATTGCAACCATCGAGAGCTGGCCACCCAGGCCAAACTGAGCAATCGGTGGAGAAGGACCTTGGTCAGGGAGGTGTGCAAGAACCCGACGTTCACTCTGACAGAGCTCAAGAGTTCCTCTGTGGAGATGGGAGAACCTTCCAGAAGGACAACCATCTCTGCAGAACCTAAAAACTCTCAGACAATGAGAAACAAGATTCTCTGGTCTGATGAAACCAAGATTGAACACTTTGGCCTCAATGCCAAGCATCACGTCTGGAGGAAACCTGGCACCATGGTGTTAAATGTCCTGTATCCTGACTTTCTGGTGAGGTCTGCTCAATCTCACCAGAAATTATAGAAACAGGTGGGATTTAATTATGAAATGAATGAGAAACACAATTTTTTGTTCTATTTCACCATTGCCTTATGAGATAAGTTGATTGGTTATTCAAATGTGTTTATTTTATATTTAACATGTTGTTTTTGAATCACGATGTGAGTCATGTGTCTGAAGGGAAAATTACCAGTTCCCTGGGGTCCTGGTCTTTGGGTAAATATACAACTGTTCGTTGTTCAGTCTGCATATAGAAGGAAAGGATATATGTTAAACAGGGATGACAGAGGAGGGACTGATGTATATTGACTAATTGATTTGAGAATGTTTTAGTATGTTTATAACTGTAGATGTAATGTGGTGCGTGCTGGTGGCAGGGAAGTCAGGCGCAGGAATATGAACTTGGTAAAAACGGAGCTGTTTAATTTCACTAGGGTAGGGGGCAGCATTTGGAATTTTGGATGAAAAGCATGCCCAAATTAAACTGCCTGCTACTCAGGCCCAGAAGATAGGGTTTTCTATATTTGGATAGAAAAAACTCTAACATTTCCAAAACTGTTCAAATAATGCCTGTGAGTATAACAGAACTGATATGGCAGGCGAAAACCTGAGGAAAATCCAACCAGGAAGTACTATTATTTTGAAAGGCTTTTTTTGGAAAGGCTTTTTCCATTGAAAGCCTATCCACCATACAAAGACTTAGGAGCCAGTTCATGAGCTCTGTGGCTTTCTTTAGGCATTGTGGCCAGTCTTTAGGCATTGTTTCAGGCTTTTACTCTGAAAAATGAGGGAGATACAGCACTTTCAATCAGTGGCCAGTGGAAATTTCCATTCATCAGCCATGCGCCTATTCGGGAACGCGCCTTTCTTGTTTCTCCTTTCCTATTGACAAAGCTTTTGTCCGGTTGAAATATAATTGATTATTTATGACAAAAACAACCAGAGTATTGTTTTTAAACATCGTTTGGCATGTTTATACTTACTTTTATTGTACTTTTTAAAACTTTTCGTCTGGACTTAGTGCACGCGCCTTAAGCGTTCGGATTACTGGACAAAACGCGCGAACAAAAAGGAGGTATTTGGCCATAAAGAGGGACATTATTGAACAAAACAAACATTTATTGTCTAACATGGAGACCTGGGAGTGCCACCAGATGAAGATCATCAAAGGTAAGTGATTAATTTTAATGCTATATCTGACTTTTGTGACACTCTCCTTGGCTGGAAAATGGCTGTATGGGTTTCTGTGGCTAGGTGCAGACCTAACATAATCGCAAATTGTGCTTTCTCCGTAAAGCCTTTTTGAAATCGGACACAACGGTTGCAGTAAGGAGAAGTTTATCTTTATTCGTATGTTTAACACTTGTATCGTTTATCAATGTTTATGATGAGTATTTCTGTAATTTGATGTGGCACTTTCACTTTCACCGGATGTTTGTTTGAGACAATGCCCTTCTGACCATAACGCGCCAATGTAAACTGAGAATTTTGGATATAAATATGAACTTTATCGAACAAAACATACATGTATTGTGTAACATGAAGTCCTATAAGTGCCATCTGATGAAGGTCATCAAAGGTTAGTGATTCATTTTATCTCTATTTCTGTTTTTTGTGACTCCTCTCTTTGGCTGGAAAAATGGCTGTATGGTTTTCTGTGACTAGGTGCTGACCTAACATAATCGCATGGTGTGCTTTCGCAGTAAAGCCTTTTTGAAATCGGACACTGTGGTTAGATTTACAAGAAGTTTATCTTTAAAATGGTGGATAATACTTGTATGTTTTGAGGAATTTTAATTATGGGATTTCTGTTGTTTTGAATTTGGCAAAACCCCTCGCACACCAGAATTAACAATAAACACCTACATACAGTACAACAAACAATCTCCGACAAGGACATGAGGGGAAACAGAGGGTTAAATACATAACATGCAATTGATGGGATTGGAACCAGGTGTGTAGGAAGACAAGACAAAACCAATGGAAAATGAAAAATGGATCAATGATGGCTAGAAGGTCAGTGACGTTGACCGCCGAACACCACCCGAACAAGGAGAGGGACCGACTTCAGCGGAAGTCGTGACAGTAGAATTGCATTAGGAGTAGTGACTAGTGTGTTATGGGTTAGATTGAATGTTATATGTGCAAATGTATCTGTAGCAGGAGGTGAGGTGTTTGACACAGAATGTTTACATAGCGCTGTTAAGTGGGATGGAACGTGACTGCAGTGGAGATCTGTGGGGGCTCATAAATTAAGGTTGTGGTGGTAGAGGGGTATCATTTCCAGAGACTATGTATATTGTTGCAGGAGAAAGCTCATAGGAGAGGGAGGACAGCTAACTGTGCACAATATAGGGACTATTATGAAGTTAAATTGAACATTAAACATACCCAGATCATGGTGAGAGTAGAAGAAATAGTGGTGGCATTTCAGACACTATGGTAAACTTTCAAGCAACCTGTGACTATGAGTTTTGTTAGGTTGGATATTCTTCCAACTCATTCAATTCGATCCCAACTTCTAACAGCCGGAAAACACTTTACATGCAGTAGTTATTCTCACGGCAGTAGCTGCAGGGACTGTAATTAAAGGAGGCTATAGTCATGGGCCATGTTAGTAGTAGCAGGGGTTACTTTAGTAGCATTGTTGACATATCAGTTTATGAAGACTCATGCCACATGGCTTGGTAACTGGTAACTGGGATACCGATGGGAGTACAGAAGGGGTTGTCATTCAAATGTCACAAACTAGTAATCTTGCCATAAGAGGAGAGTCTATGTTGTCAGGAAATGACCCATGTGTTGCAGTGTGTTTATCCTCAGGTTAAAGCAGCACATGAGGAGCAGGAGATAATTGAGGGCAGGGGATGAATTCTGGAGATTGAGTGTACATCAGTGTAACCGATGTGAAATGGCTAGGTAGTTAGCGGTGGTGCGCGCTAATAGCATTTCTACCAAGTGACGTCACTTGCTCTGAGACCTGAAGTAGTTGTTCCCCTTGCTCTGCAAAGGCCGCAGCTTTTGTGGCGCGATGGGTAACGATGCTTTGAGGGTGTCAGTTGTCGATGTGTGCAGAGGGTCCCTGGTTCGAGCCCAGGTAGGGGCGAAGAGAGAGACGGAAGCTATACTGTTACATCAAGATACACCAGGCGGGGGTGTTGGGACAGCGTTGGTCTGGTCAGTACTCCTTACAGCACCTGCAGTGGTAATGATCATGTCTCTCCTCGGTGGGTGCATAGTTCTCATGTGAAGTGAGAGCATTGCTCATAATGAAAAAGTAAGTATAAACATGCCAAACGATGTTTAAAAACAATACTCTGGTTGTTTTTGTCATAAATAATCTATTATATTTCAACCGGACAAAAGCTTTGTCAATAGGAAAGGAGAAACAAGAAAGGCGCGTTCCCGAATAGGCGCATGGCTGATGAATGGAAGTTTCCACTGGCCACTGATTGAAAGTGCTGTATCTCCCTCATTTTTCAGAGTAAAAGCCTGAAACAATGCCTAAAGACTGGCCACAATGGTGGATAGGCTTTCAATGGAAAAAGCCTTTCCAAAAAAAGCCTTTCAAAATAATAGTACTTCCTGGTTGGATTTTCCTCGGGTTTTCGCCTGCCATATCAGTTCTGTTATACTCACAGGCATTATTTGAACAGTTTTGGAAATGTTAGAGTTTTTTCTATCCAAATATAGAAAACCCTATCTTCTTTATGTTGGCGTTTCCAGGTGTGAGGGTTGAGATACGTCTGAGAGCTGTGCCCCTTGAGATTTGTTATAACTGCACAATACTGAGTGAAGGAAAGGTTCAAGTAACTGTAGTGTTTGAGAGATGAGCAGCATGTTATTATGCACACCTGGTTAAAATGGTACGCTGGTGTTCAGTGCGTGGTTTTGGAAATATGTATCTGTTTGGATGTGCATAGCTTTATTGACAGGTCCTCATTGGTTGTTGGCCATGGTATTCAAGTGTGCTACCTTTGAGCAGGAGCAGCTTGGAACCGGTAAGTTATATCCGCTGTCATGTTGGAAATAAACCTTCTTTGTGATAATGCTTTATACTGTCGAGTTTCTCATTGCAATAACTAAACAGGGGATGCAACAGTAACAGAGTCGTAGATAAACTCATAAGGCACAATACAGATAAGTCACGGAGTGCACTGTTAATACATACGCTGTCTCTGAGTATCACACACTGAACGGTTGACAACTGTGTGATACTAAGAAGAGAAGAATCAAAACCGGTGCTGGAATCCTGTTGCCTCCTCTGCCTTATGGCTTCCACTCATTGTTAATTAGTGGTACACTGGCATCATCAAGGGGACAAACTAAAGAGACAAGCCCCCAAACTCAGGTGCAGACGTGGGATTATGTGGGAGAGAGTTGTCAAGTTACTCTGCATTCTGTGATTTTAAATAAGACGGTGCTTCTGCCAGAGAGCAGGTAGATAGCTAGTGCCTCTCTGATCATTGTTAGTGAAGCAATCACTTGCGTCAAAGTAAGGGGAGCTGGAGGGGAGCGGAGGCAGCACAGATTGACAGGAAGGTTATTTGTTACTTAATAGTAGTCTAGACTATGGAAGCTCAGATTGACAGGAAGGTTATTTATGACTTAATAGTAGCCTAGACTATGGAAGCTCTGGAGCCTATTGAGAAAAACAAGTACCGGAGATGATTTGCTTTGTTATGTGTCTCTGAGGCCTTACATAAGGTTGGTCTATTAAAGTGTACAGCTGTATTTTAAGGCAATTGACTCTATTTTTACCTGACATGATTATACCACAAAGGTATCACATTGACGTCAATGATACTTCAGATCTGATAGTGAGTGACTATACTGAGAGAGCAGGAGGAGAGAAGAATATGACCAGCTATCCCAGAAATAACAAGTCAGTGTCAATGCATCCCAACGTGGGAGTGGACAGTGACTAAGACCAGAATGGGACAATGGTAATGAAGGAAAGTTGTGTAAATAAGTAGCTTACAAAACATATGGTATTATCATACATAGCAAACACTCCCTATGAAAAAAAGCTAAATGAGGACTGTTCATTGAACCACAAGTGTCATGACTTACCTATGTTGATTGACCTGTATATATAAGGACTGGAGAATTTAAATGATATAGTAGTGTGCAGGGTAAGTTGACCTATTAAGCCCACCAAAATCTACTTTTAGACATTTCTAACATATACTGCTCTACTTTTTGGAGATCAAATGAGAGATGAATCTCTCATGTGAAATTTTATGACTATACTTACACCATATTTGTTATGTAAGAGAAAAATCTTTGATAAAATTTGTGAAAATCCACATTGGGCTTAATGGGTATTGAATGTACCCTTTAAGCCTATGGGTGTTACAAAGAAGCCCACCTCTTAAATGATCAGTTTGTAATTCATTTCCAGATGTTGAAAACTTAAACTGACATGTATGCTTAAATTATAATCCTCTCCCCCAAAGTTATTAAAATCTATTTATCATTATTATTCATCATGGAAGTAGCACTCATAACAGGGGGTGTCCAATTGTATCTGCAGAGATCTAGGCCTAGACTTTTGTTCTTGTCAATCAGAACACGCCCGATTCAACTAACTAATCATATTCTTCAATCACGACTTGATTAGTTGAATCAGGTGTGCTACTGCTTGATTAGAACAAAACCTGCACCCACACCTCTGTGGATAAGACACCATGCACATAGACCATACCGCAAACCATTTATACTGAATTATCGCAAAACTGGTTTGCATTTTGCTGTACTGTTTTTGTTTATTTGGTCAACTTATCTCCTTAAAGCATGTTTGAAGACAGTTTTATATCTCCCTCTGTTGTATTTCAAAGATGAATGTGGTGAACCCAAAAATGTAAACATGGATAAAAGAGGGACAACAAAATTACAAATCCCCAGCCCTAACTGTATGAGTAGTTATCTAATAGTAATCTTCTTGTCCCTCATTTGTAAAGACATTTGATCTTATTCTTCTCTCTCTCTGCATCAGAGTGTAACACTGTGCGCTGGGAAGCAAGTTTAGGGAGTGAATCATTTAATAAATAAACTAACAACATACAAACCAAGAACCATGACACAACACAAAGCACATGAAATTGAAACAGGAACAATAACAACTGGAGAAGGAACTAAAGGGAGTGACATATACAGTATAGGGAAGGTAATCAGGCAGGTAATTGAGTCCAAGTGAGTCTGATGAGGCGCTGGCGCGCGTAACGATGGTGACAGGTGTGTTTAGTAATGAGCAGCCTGGTGACCTAGAGCACCAGAGAGGGAGTATACGTGACAGAGAGAGTACAGGAGAGAGTACAGAGGCATTTAAATGTTCTTAATAAGGGATGCAGCCATAAGAGGTTAATTGTTTTTCAATCTTTGTAAAGGCACCATGTATAGATGCATAAAACATTTATGCTCAGATTAATTAAATATTAGTGATAGGAAAAATCCCCATGTGTTTTAATGCAAACCGGGCTTAATAGGATCATACTGGGCTTAGTTGGAACAACAATGATTTATGATAAAAAAGACAGCATATCAAAGTTTACTCATAAAATATTTGGAAACCAATGGTCTGGTGTGTAAATATACACTATAGTCCTCCATAGTGGACGGTCATAATACACACATTAAACCTAGCGCTCAATCATGTTTCCATCATTCATTGTGAATTTTACAAACACTTCAAATGAAGTATGTGTGTGGTGTAGGCTTACGTTTTGATAACCGTGTAGTTCTCTCTCGGACAAAGTGAGTTTTATCAATATATTTACCTACATTTACTCTAAATTGAAATGCTAATTAGCAACAGAGAAGACCTCAGTAAGACTAAAGATTCCTGCAGGAAGCTCTTGCATGTCATCTCTAACCAACACTGTCAGCTATCATTCACCAGAGCAATCAGAGAACTTCTGTGCCCAATCCATGATGAATCCATGTGGTGTATTGAAATTAATTGAATAAAGTGTTGAACTTCTTACATCCCCTTTCTCTGTCTTAGTTAGCTTCTGGCTACACTTTAGCTGGCTAGCTGGCAGAGCAGTAGATGAAAACATATTTTGTTTGACTTAGCCTAGATAATTGTTTGTACAGTGTTGTGTCTTTGGCTATGCTGGATTAAGTGATATGACATGCTATTCTATAAAATAATTTATCCGTAATTAATATCACCTGATTGAGCTAATCATGTAAATGTAATTAACTAGAGAGTCGGGCACTTAAACTCTTAACTCTTAAAGACCTAGTAATATTTTACATCAATAGCAGTCAATATTAATCGTCATCTTAATTCAGTCTCATCTGAAAGTTATACATTTTTGGTTATCTGCACGAACCCTGGCTCACAAGTTGAATCAGCAATACAAAATTGGGTTTAATTATTTATTTACTAAATACCTAACTAATCACACAGAATTACACATACACATAATTAAATCATAACTTGATTACAAATGACGTCATAAAGGAAAACGTCCCTAGCGGGCAGAACAGATATGACAGCTTGTTACACAAACGAAAAGGGGCTGGGTTTGAGTGAAGGAGCGGGAAGACTGAGGAACAAAGGCCGAAGCTGTGCTATCGTAAATACAGTATCTTATGCATTCTAAATTACCGTCCAGTTGGAAAAGGAAAATGCAATAAATATTTACTCTGAGCTGCGCTTCTGTTGGTTGGTGGTAGATGGAAGGCCGTGTTGCCCAACCGAGTCCTTTGAAGAATGTCTCTGGTTGTCAATTGGATACGTTGTAGTAAGTCGTTGTGTGGTAGACGGGATACTCTGTCTGTTCCTTCCTATCCTGCATTTGCAGCTGCTGTTGCTAACTCAACAGCTAGGAGGTATCACTTCTGTAGTGAATAAGACTTCCAAGTTCATACCATTCGCAACCAAGCTCACGCTGATGTTGGTTTCATTCTGTAGTTATTATCTGAACCATTCTGATATCGGACCGTCGTCCTACATCCTCGGAACAGAAGGTTTCATTGTCGTCAAGGGCTTATATAGGAAGGGAGAGGAGGGCGTGTTTGAAAAGTTTTATAGCCCATGTCCCTTCACAGGGGCGGGCCACTGATTGAGCAGAGCCCTGTCTTATGAAAACCCAAATCTCACATTTTAGAAGCTAAAATCGCATTTCATCCCATCACGAATAATTTCATATTCAAACATTTAAGTTGAACAACAATTCCATGTGAATCCGATAACTCTGATGTGTAGACTTTCCACTGTATAGTTTATGTCATCTTATCATTGATGAGAATGTCTCAGATGACAACCGAACTGACATCATATTCATTAAGTACCACCGCATATGTTCCATTGGTCGGATTTCCAGAATATAGTTAATTTCCCCCCACCTTCTGATGTTCCCAGAAACTCTATGCTAACCAAGTGTTTTAGAAATGTAACCTCGGTAGGGTAGAGAGAGGAAAAGGGGGGGAAGAGGTATTTATGACATAAACCTACCCCCCAGGCCAACGTCATGACAACAGTATGTCGAATTTTGGTGTCTAGGCAACTTACCATTTTGGTTAGGGCCAGCATGAGGGATAACGTTTATCCTGTGTCACTGAGTGTAGCTATTAAGTTAAGTTTGAGCATATTTGCAATACAATATGTGTTCTATACAGCTGTTAACATTCTGCAAGGAAAGAGCCACTTAAAATGCTATTATATAATCATTAACCAGATTACCCCCGATACCAGACTTGAGATAAGTGATAATTTAGTTCTAGAATGTTTTCATTGATGAGAATTAATCAACAAATACATTGACATTCAGAATTTGACTTTGTTTAGACATCCAGCCTGTATTGCAGTTACATTACCAGAGACAAATCTTCAAAAGCACAGTATTTATTTATTTGGAGTGGTACATGAAGCCAGACAGTCTTCATGTATAGGATCTTTCACACTGTATGATTGCTATGTCAAGTGCTAAAAAAGTTATCAACTAAACGTTAATGGAAAACCTATCCTCGTGAAAATTAAATATTCTACAGCTGTAATGTCATCAATCAAATCAAACTTTATTGCATTTCAAGGTGTTCAAAGTCATGCATTAAAAGGCATGTGGCTAAAAAGTACAATTACATCTTATTAACAATACCATCCACTTATGAGTAACCTCTAAATATACATCCTTATTCATGAACAAAACACTGTGTGTATGACTTTGTACTTAAAAGAATCAAACTTTTCTGAAGACAGAAAAAGCGTGCCTACCTCTCAATGCATCAAAATTATTTGAGCACGCAGGGCAAAACGTAAGTACACACTCCCCTTCTCCCAGGATGCAGTTATGTATAATAACAAATCAACACGACATATTAATATATGAACCTGGTGAAATTCACATAGTACTTTAACAACTGTTACATTAGCTCATTGTTTGTCTAGTCATACTTTTTCATGTAGTGACATCCTAGCTAGCCTTAGCCCACCAGGGAAGGGATATTTAGCTAGCTAGTGTTGTGGAGGATCGTTACAAAATATAACACTTACAAGAACTTGTGAATTCAATATACAGTAGGCTTTTAATACAAACATATCAGAAGCATAGATGGTCCGCGGAACACACACTTTTCCAGAGCCCTGGCTCTGATTTATACACATACAACATATGAGTCCATCCCACATGCAAATGAAGTTACTTCCCTCAGTCCATCTGCCACCATTATCTTTCAATCTGTGCTTCCTGCTTGTTCACGCCCAAGAACGCCATATCTGCTTTCAGTCAAGTTATAATGGTGACAGGACTTCTTCATGTCCCAAAAATAATACATGCCCATCTTATCCTATGGGCCGCTTAAGTTATGTGGACTATGTGTCTCTTCTCTTCATGTCCTAAAAATATATGCCCTATGTCTATAGTCCATCAGTTGGTCATTTGGCTGACCCCCTCCTTTGTATGTCCCTCTGACCTTGGTATGTCCAGCTGTCCTATGCTCTCATGACCTTACTTTGGTTTCCTGTCCTATACAATAGACAATGCATTTTACCAGAATGGCAAATGCACTCTAAGCGTATCTTTCTCTTGTGGTACAGTATTATGTTTCTCCCTATATGTACATCATATTCCCACACTAGTTAACATTAACTCACTGTTCATGTAGTCAGACTTGCCAGCTAATGTTAGGCCAGCACCATGGCAAGGACAGTTGGTAAGCTAGCATGTCACTGCTTAGAAAAGTCTGACTACACGAATGGTGAGCTAATGTTAACTAGCTAGCTAGCTAAATATCGCCTGGTGGGCTAGCTAGTTAGGCACCTTGATTGGCTTGTTAGATACTGTACATTAGCTAAAGTTAACTAGCTGGCTAGCTAGCACACAAAGTACTTGTGGGCTCAATGTTTTGCCCTTACATTGCATTCAGAAAGTATCCAGACCCCTTCCCTTTTACATATTTTGTTACATTACAGCCTTATTCTAAAATTGATTAAATAATTGTTTTCCTCATCAGGCTGCACACATGACATGACAAAGGGAAAACAGGTTTTTAGACATTTTTGTAAATGTTTTAAAAAGGATAAACAGAAATACCGTGTTTACATAAGTATTCAGACTCTTTGCTATGAGACTCGAAATTGAGCCCAGGTGCATCCTGTTTCCATTGATCCTCCTTGAGATGTTTCTACAACTTGATTGGACTCCACCTGTGCTAAATTCAATTGATTGGACATGATTTGGAAAGGTACACACCTGTCTATATAAGGTCCCACAGTTGACAGTGCATGTCAGAGCTAAAACCAAGCCATGAGGTCAAAAGAAATGTCCGTAGAGTTCCGAGACAGGATTGTGTTGAGGCACAGATCTGGGGAAGAGTCAACACATTTCTACAGCATTGAATGTCCCCAAGAACACAGTGGACTCCATCATTCTTAAAACTTCTTAAGGATACGCCTTTTTCCCCCCAATTTTAGTCTAAAATGACATACCCAAATCTAACTACCTGTAACTCAGACCTTGAAGCCAGGATATCCTTATTCTTGGTACCATTTGAAAGGAAACACTTTGAAGTTTGTGGAAATGTGAAATGAATGTAGGATAATATAACACAATAGATCTGGTAAAATATAATGGAAAGAAAAAAAAAACAATAAAAAAAATCATCTTTGACATTCAAGAGAAAGGCCATAATGTATTATTCCAGCCCAGTTGCAATTTAGATTTTGGCCACTAAATGGCAGCAGTGTATGTGCAAAGATTTAGACTGATCCAATAAACCATTGCGCTTCTGTTCAAAATGTTGTATCAAGACTGCCCAAATGTGCCTAATTTGTTTATTAATAACATTTTCATGTTCAAAACTGTGCACTCTCCTCAAACAATAGCAGGGTATTCTTTCACTTTAATAGCTACTATAAATTGGACAGTGCAGTTAGATTAACAAGAATTTAATATTTCTGACAATATCAGATATGTCTATGTCCTGGGAAATGTTCTTGTTACGTACAACCTCATGCTAATCACATTAGCCTACGTTAGCTCAACCGTCCCGTGGACAGAACACCGATCCCGAAGAAGTTTTAACCAATGATGCATGTGGGCTTAATCATGGTTACGTGGGCTTAATGGGTACACCTACCCTACATTAATATGAAGAGTAGACTCGCCATAAGGAAAACCAGCAAGAAAATTAATAACCAATGCATGAAATGCATGAGGAGCTTGGAAACATGGAGTCCACAAATGAAAGGAGAGGGAGAGCCGTGGGATGGCATTTGAATTGGACTGCAGATTATGCATGCTAAATGAGAATTCATGTTCATGTATCATATTTTTATTATTCAGGTGTCGACTGCTGAATCCCTCTTTAATGAGCGATTATTAACACAAAGCACATGTCCACGTCAGTCATGTTCCTTGCCATTTATATATTTTCATTAAGTAAATGTGTTCAGCAAAAAAAATATAAAAATTAAGAATTCAAATGAATGCAAAGGTTAATAAAATGTGTATTTTCTATTATCATATGCAGATCATATACACGGAACAAAAATGTAAATACAACATGCAAAAATGTCAACGTTTTAACTGACTTATAGTTCATATAAGGGAATCAGTCAATTGAAATAAATTCATCAGACCCTAATGTATGAGTTTAACATGACTGGGAATACAGATATTCATCTGCTGGTCACAAATACCGTGCCAGTCAAAAGTTTGGACACACCTACTCATTACAGGGTTTTTCTATATTTTTACTATGTTCTACATTGTAGAATAATAGCGCTGCAGAATGCTGTGTTAGCCATAATGGTTAAGTGTGTCTTCAATTCTAAATAAATCACAGACAGTGTCACCAGCAAAGCACACCCAAACCATCACACCTCCTGTGTTATTTCATAGTTTTCATGTCTTCGCAGCGATACGCCATCCAATCTGGTTTGCGCTTATTGGGACTATCATAGTGGGACAATGACCCAAAACACACCTCCAAGCTGTGTAAGGGCTATTTGACCACGAAGGAGAGTGATGGAGTGCTGCATCAGATGACCTGGCCTCCACAATCACCCGACCTCAACCCAATTGAGATGGTTTGGGATGAGTTGGACCGCAGAGTGAAGGAAAAGCAACCAACAAGTGCCTAGCATATATGGAAACTCCTTCAAGACTGTTGGAAAAGCATTCCTCATGAAGCTGGTTTTCGAGAATGCCAAGAGTGTGCAAAGACGTCATCAACGCAAAGGGTGGCTACTTTGAAGAATTTCAAATATCAAATATATTTAGATTTGTTTAAAAAAAAAGTAGGTTACTATATGACTCCATATGTGTTATTTCATAGTTCTGATGTCTTCACTATTATTCTACAATGTAGAAAATAGCACAAATAAAGAAAAACCCTTGAATGAGTAGGAGTGTCCAAACTTTTGACTGGTACTGTACTTACTACTGTACATACCACTTTCCTTCCAAATTACATACACACCACCTATTTCTATTCTGGATTGTGACACATGCTCACTCTAATATATCTACTCTGGAGTGTCTACTCTGGAATATGTTTTTTGTTGTTGTCTATTTGTATTGTATTTGCGAGACATTCTACTGCACTACTGGAGCTAGTAACACAAGCCCTTCGCTGCAATAAACTTTGATTTGTAAACTCCAGCCATCAGTGATCCACCTATAGCTACATCTCCGTAGCTTCAGAGGTAAAGGTTGGGAATTATTGATGATTGGGATGAAAAGAGGGGATCCACACTTTGAGGCATTCTGTCTCTGACATCAAGGCTACTTTTCAAAGAAAATTGCGTTGTCGTCTTAATAATCCATTGCTTTCAACTCTCCTGTAAGGCTTTGATCTTGTATGGTGTAGATAGGTTCATATCTTTACATCCTATCAATCAGGTAGACATACTGCAGCGTAATGCATCATTTGTTTGTCCTGGCTCTTTCAAGACTCAACGACTGAAACATATATGGACTCTGTTCAGACTGCCCTTCAAATACGGATGTACCAAACATTTGACACACGGGTTGTATTTCAACATGTGTTTTTGATGAGTGAGTCTGCACGGAAATATTTCCACAATCGATGTTGTTAATGAAAATCCTCATTCTAGTCTAGAGACACTTGTCAAAAAGAAAATCAAGAAAACATTCAACAAGAAAAAAAGATGAAAAAGAAAATCAAGGACATTCAAAGAGAAAAAAGATCTGACAGATGCTTTCTGAAAGAATCAATATGAGATGTGTACTTTTTTCTTACTTCTGCTGCTTCAATACAAAGGGGTCTGCTCAAAAGACTAAAGCCAACTTTGTTCAAATGGCACCCAATAATTACCACACATTAAATGTCTGTGAAAGACTTTGAGGAGGAATGCAGTACCTCTCCTATAATCGTAGTACTGTGGTAACCCATTACAGTATTGTGAGAATTCATTCCTTAGGCTGAATTGTAAAGCTGAGAAATTAACTAATGGCGTATTTCTCTTGAGCTTGAGGAGTGCTCTGCTCACATAAAATCACATGTCCACCTGCTTTGTGAGTGGCGCCTGGAGAGCTTCTCAAGTGGATCAATTATTTCTCTCTTTCATATGGCCCCAATCCTTACCCAGCTAGCAATTTTGATTCCTTGGAAGTTGTGGGAATGTATGTTTTTGGTTTCACATTGGTTGAACAGTTTTTAAACATTCTGAGAACAGAATTTAAAATTCAGCCTGTATTGGGAATGTTTATTTTTAAGTTGGACAGGTATTAATCATATAAACACATTACATTTTTATTGTGACATGGCATCATCAAACCTATAAACCTCTGTTCTCTGTCCATAGAAATAGTCCACTGCGGCACAAGAGTGGAGCTAGCAATCCATGTTATTTTATGCATACAAAGCATTAATTTTAGTCTATTCAAACAGACCCCATTTAAAAGGAACAAGCACTCTTTAAGATCAGGTGTGGCTGACAAACATGAACACACTGAAGAAGATAGAAGATAGAAAGAGCGTTGTTGATGCTTAGAATGAAACGTACATGTTATTATTATTATTATAATTTTGTATTATATATTTTTTTTCTCCCCTTTTTCTCTTCAATTTCGACCTTGTTTCATTGCTGTAACTCCCAACATGCTCAGGAGGCAAAGGTCGAGTCATGCGTCCTCCGAAACATGGCCCGCCAAACAGCGCTTAACTTTCGCCGGCCAGCCGCACCAATGTGTCAAAAGAAACACTGTTCAATTGACGACCATGGTCAGCCTGCAGGCACCCGGCCCGCCACAAGGAGTCACTAGAGCACGATGAGCCAAGTAAAGTCCCCCCGGCCAAACCCTCCCCTAACCCAGACGATGCTGGGCCAATTGTGCGCCGCCCTATGGGACTCCCGATTACGGATGGTTGCGATACAGCACGGGATCGAACCCAGGTCTGTAGTGACGCAGTGAGGAAATGTGGTTTTTATGTGGTTTTCTTGTGGTTTTTATGGAACATTTCCACTTTTAGAACATGCCTTTAAGTAGAACCATGAGGAAATCTGTAGGAAACCTTATGCTGAAGTACTGAAATTCTCACAGAAGAACGTTGTTTCTTAACGTTCTCTGAACTATCTGAGAACATTCTCAATGTCAAACCAGTTGGAGAACATTCCTAAAGCATTCCTAAAATTGAAATTAAATGTAACCGTGTGTGAACTTTTAGGAACCATTCTGTTAAAGTAATAAAATACCAAGAAAATATATTTTGTGGGTCGAGTGCCTTAAATCTGCTGAGAATGTTCCAAAGCCAATCAACTATCATGCACCATTCCCAGATAGATAGATATATTTTAACCTCTTTTTCATGATTTGTAATTGGTAGATACATTCTGTCCCATCACTGCATCTCCCGTACGGACTCGGGAGAGAGCCATGTGTCCTCCAAAACAAGACCGTGCCAAGCTTCTTAACACACTGCTCGCTTAACCCGGAACCCAGCCATACCAAAGTTTTGGGGGAAACACTGTACAACTTCCGACCGTGTCAGCGTGCATCCGCCCGGCCCGCCACAGGAGTCACTAGAGCACGATGGGACAAGGACATCTAAGCCGGCCAAACCCTCCCCTAAACCGTACGACGCTGAGCCAATTGTGCGCCGCTTCATGGGTCTCCTGGTCGTCGGCCACCTGCCACACAACCCGAGATCGAACCCGGATCTGTAGTGACGCCTCAAGCGCTGCAGTGACTTAGACCTCTGCGCCACTCAGGAGGCCAAACATTCCCAGAAAGTTGTGAGAGGTTTGTATGCAAAATAACCATAGGACAACCACGCTCTCACCAAGCTCTAAGAAACATATGCCAAAATGTTATGTGCTAACTGGGATGTTTCTTCATTAATTTAGTTCAAATGTACAAACACCTACATAGCCCATTTAGCTTTTACCACACCTGAAAGTCATGGGTTTCTTGGCTGGACAGAAAACCATTTATCTAAGGTCTTGTCAAGACGTGCAAAAAATAAAATGCTTCACCTGAGGTGGAACTGGTTTGGTTGAAACTTGTGGCACCATCCATCTACCCAGTTTGTTGCTGGATTTGTGATCTGATTTGTAAGTCACTCTAGGTAAGAGCTTCTGCTAAATGGTGAAAATGTAAATGCAAATGTCCCTCTCTGAACAAACTGTCCCAGCACTTGTAGTAATGTGTAGTATTTGTACGGGCCAAAGCTTGTTGCTGGGCCAATGCTATTGTTGACCTCATAAAGCATAAACATATAGATCTAGATCATAGACTGCCAAATCCCGATGGAAAACATTGACACATGTAAGACAGCTTTGCCAAGAAAGTACAATTGAGTCCAAGCTCCAATAACCCATTGTGAGGCTAAGGGTTAGAGCCGCTTAATAAGAAATCGATTACATTTTCTCCTCCAATTTACCTTAAGCTAGGATCTTTTTGATTAGTATTTTTTAGTATAGAAGATTGCTGATAATAGTTTTCTGTCCCCTTTTGAGTTTTATCGACAGAAAGAAAAGAAAGCAGATGGTTGGGTCGCAGACCATTTCATCAAATTCCACCAAGTCCTTTGCCACTTACAACTAAACAAGGTCCGTTCGATCTTTCTTTAGTGGTGACTCAAATTCAAGTAAAACATTCAAGCTGAATTTACTTAGACATAGTTTTTCCTTTTTTATTTTTCTTTTAGCTGTTGCCCATTTAAAGTATTTGCAGGGGAGTCCTAAAGTAGACTACATGGTTGAAAGTGAAGGAAGTGAAAATGGAGGAAGTAGTCTCGATTCATACCATTACAGGTACATTAGGCTTACCTCTGGTAAAGGTTTATTGAAGGGAAGTAGGATATGGTCCCATTGCGTCTGGTTAAGGTCAATTGTATCATTGAGAGGTTTTCCTATTGTACTGTGTAGTCATACTTTGGACCTCTCCCCCACTTCTCCCAGCCCCTGTGGTCGACGATAATGAAATTACACATCCAGAGTTATTATTTTGCGCAAACATATATACAGTGGGGCAAAAAAGTATTTAGTCAGCCACCAATTGTGCAAGTTCTCCCACTTAAAAAGATGAGAGAGGCCTGTAATTTTCATCATAGGTACACTTCAAATATGACAGACAAAATTAGAAAAAAAATCCAGAAAATCACATTGTAAGATTTTTAATTAATTTATTTGCAAATTATGGTGGAAAATAAGTATTTGGTCAATAACAAAAGTTTATCTCAATACTTTGTTATATACCCTTTGTTGGCAATGATAGAGGTCAAACGTTTTCTGTAAGTCTTCACAAGGTTCTCACACACTGTTGCTGATATTTTGTCCCATTCCTCCATGCAGATCTCCTCTAGAGCAGTGATGTTTTGGGGCTGTTGCTGGGCAACATGGACTTTCAACTCCCTCCTAAGATTTTCTATGGGGTTGAGATCTGGAGACTGGCTAGGCCACTCCAGGACCTTGAAATGCTTCTTATGAAGCCACTCCTTCGTTGCCCGGGCGGTGTGTTTGGGATCACTGTCATACTGAAAGACCCAGCCACATTTCATCATCAATGCCCTTGCTGATGGAAGGAGGTTTTCACTCAAAATCTCACCATTCATTCTTTCCTTTACAAGGATCAGTCGTCCTGGTCCCTTTGCAGAAAAACAGCCCCAAAGCATGATGTTTCCACCCCCATGCTTCACAGTAGGTATGGTGTTCTTTGGATGCAACTCAGCATTCTTTGTCCTCCAAACATGACAAGTTGAGTTTTTACCAAAAAGTAATATTTTGGTTTCATCTGACCATATGACATTCTCCCAATCTTCTTCTGGATCATCCAAATGCTCTCTAGCAACCTTCAGACGGGCCTGGACATGTACTGGCTTAAGCAGGGGGACACGTCTGGCACTTCAGGATTTGAGTTCCTGGCGGCGTAGTGTGTTACTGATGGTAGGCTTTGTTACTTTGGTCCCAGCTCTCGGCAGGTCATTTACTAGGTCCCCCCGTGTGGTTCTGGGATTTTTGCTCACCGTTCTTGTGATCATTTTGACACCACGTGGTGAGATCTTGCGTGGAGTCCCAGATCGAGGGAGATTATCAGTGGTCTTGTATGTCTTCCATTTCCTAATAATTGCTCCCACAGTTGATTTCTTCAAACCAAGCTGCTTACCTATTGCAGATTCAGTCTTCCCAGCCTGGTGCAGGTCTACAATTTTGTTTCTGGTGTCCTTTGACAGCTCTTTGGTCTTGGCCATAGTGGAGTTTGGAGTGTGACTCTTTGAGGTTGTGGACAGGTGTATTTTATACTGATAACAAGTTCAAACAGGTGCCATTAATACAGGTAACGAGTGGAGGACAGAGGAGCCTCTTAAAGAAGAAGTTACAGGTCTGTGAGAGCCAGAAATCTTGCTTGTTTGTAGGTGACCAAATACTTATTTTCCACCATAATTTGCAAATAAATTCATAAAAAATCCTACAATGTGATTTTCTGTATTTTTTCTTCTCATTTTGTCTGTCATAGTTGAAGTGTACCTATGATGAAAATTACAGGCCTCTTTCATCTTTTTAAGAGGGAGAACTTGCACAATTGGTGGCTGACTAAATACTTTTTTTTGCCCCACTGTAGATGATAGACTGCCAAATCCTGATGGAAAATACTGACACATGTAAGACAGCTTTGCCAAGAAAGTGCCATTAAGTCCAAACTCCAATAACCCATTGTGAGGCTAAGGGGTAGAGCCGCTGCCAGTAAGCTGGCAGGGGGCAATATCGGATCTGATAATCTGTGAATACATCCAACGCATTTTATCAGCCCCTTAGGCCTATCTGAAGGTGGCTTCAGTATGAATGGGAGAGAGGACAGGCCACGAAGGCCAGACGATAACAGACTATTCTGAGACAGATCAAAATGTCTGTTCTCACAGAGGACATGCTGAAGACTTTAATGTCAGGATTAACAGTGATAGCCATGGCAGTCATTCGCTGGAACGTTTCTTGGAGCTATTAGGTTTACCCTGGCTTGAATCCTGAGGTGAAGCTACAGCGCCTCTGAGACTGAGAGCAGTTCCCATATAAAAAGCAGTAACTAATTATACACTCTATTACAGATGCATAATGTAATGTTTGTACACTGCATTTGGAAATATACTTTTTCCACATTTTGTTACATTACAGCCTTATTATAAAATAAATAAAACATTTTCCTCATTGATCTACACACAATGACCCATAATAATAAAGCAAAAACAGGTTTTAAGAATTTTCTTGTAAATTAATAAACAAATAAAAACATAAATATTTTATTTATATAAGTATTCAGACTCTTTGCTACGAGACTCGAAATTGAGCTCAGGTGCATCCTGTTTCCATTGATCATCCTTGAGATGTTTCTACAACTTGATTGGACTCCACCTGTGGTAAATTCAAATTATTGGACATCATTTGAAAAGGCACACACCTGTCTATATAAGGTCCCACAGTTGACAGTGCATGTCAGAGCAAAAAACAAGCCATGAGGTCGAAGGAAATGTCTGTAAAGTTCCAAAACAGGATTGTGTCGAGGCACAGATCTGGGGAAGGGTACCAAAATATGTCTGCAGCATTGAAGGTCCCCAAGAACACAGTGGCTTCCATGATTCTTAAATGGAAAAAGTTTGGAACCACAATAATCTTCTTGGAGCTGGCCGCCCGGGCCAAACTGAGCAATTGGGGGAGAAGGGCCTTGCTCAGGAAGTTGACCAAGAACCCGGCGGTCACTCTGACAAAGCTCCAGAGTTTCTCTGTGGAGATGGGAGAACCTTCCAGAAGGACAAGCATCTCTGCAGCACTCCATCAATCAGGCCTTTATGGTAGAGTGGCCAGATGGAAGCCACTCTTCAGTAAAAGGCACATTACAGCATGCTTGGAGTTTGTCAAAAGGCACCTAAAGACTATCAGACAATGAAAATAAAGATTCCCTGGTCTAATGAAACCAACATTGAACTCTTTGGCCTGAATGCCAAGTGTCACATTTAGAGGAAACCTGGCACCATTCCTACGGTGAAGCATGGTGGTGGCAGCATCATGCTGTAGGAATATTCTTCAGCAGCAGGGACTGGGAGACTAGTCTGGATCAAGGGAAAGATGAACGGAGCAAAGTACAGAGAGATACTTGATGAAAACCTGCTCCAGAGAGCTCAGGACCTCAGGATGATCCTAAGCACACAGCCAAGACAACGCAGGTACTTGCTATTCTGTTGTGATAAGAGAAATTGAGATTGGTATTCTTAGAAATATCGCTCAAGTAGTGAATTTGTGGTAGAGACAGGCGGTGTGGGCTTTAGTGGGGGATATGGGGTAAAACAATGTATTGGGGTTAACAACCTTCTCTCTCTGAGCTTTTGCAGCTCCTTCAATTTAAATTCTTAGATTAAAGAATTTAAATTCCAATACGCAGCGCACTCTCTGTGACTGCCGCTGTTGCGGCTGAACAGTTTGTTTGTGTGCTTAACTCTGTCTGTAAACACACTGGATGATTCAGAATCCATTGAAGAGCTTGAACGATTAATTGACGAGAGATACTTACGAACTCAAAGAAACATGTCGCTGGTTTCGGAGGATTCAAGCATTGTTAAGGACAACCAACCAAATCAACAAAACCAGGTTGGCCAATAGGTATCAACGATGGAATCAAACCATGCCCTAGTAAGAGTGGGGCGAGTGGGGAGAGGTTTACTGATATGGATGTTGACTTGTTAAAATCCATCAATGAAAGGCTTGCCAAACTTGATATCTTGGATATATTACGAGAGGACATCAATGCATTATGTGCTAGTCTTGAATTCAGCCAACGTCAGATTGATGATCTAAGGAAAGAGAACACGGCGCTGAAAGGTACTGTAGACTCTATTCATTGCAAGGTGGAGGTGGTGCAAAGGGAGAACAAACAACTTAAAGAAACATTGCTTGATGTACAGTGTCGATCAATGCGGAACAATCTAATATTCTCAGGTATCCTAGAGAATGACAACAGCAGAGGCTGTGAGGACACAGTCCGAGACTTTATGTCAACTCAACTAAAACTGCCCACTGATGTTGTGTGTAATGCCACTTTCTTCAGAGTCCATAGAATAGGTAAGGCCTCTGGAAATAGGTCACGGGCTATTATTGCATGTTTTGATAAATTTAAGCAAAAGGAAATGACGAAGAACATGGACAGAGAACTCAGAAACACTGATTTTGGAATGAATGATCACTTCCCCACCGAGATCAATGAAAGAATGAAAAACTATATCCCATCATGAAGAAAAGCGTTGCCTGAATCAACTAGTCTCCATGGTGATGGATAAACTTTATATCAACGGGCAATTGTATCAGGACTCTAGAGTAACTCCCTGGTTATATTAATTTAATGTTTAAAAACTGAGTTTGTGTGTTGTAGTGTATCATGACAACTTCAACTATAATGAATACATGCTATATTGATCTCCACTTGATAAGGAAAGGGCTGCATATAGCTCAGGTTAATGTATGTAGCCTTCCTAACAAAATACATGAGGTTTTTAACTTGGCCAACCTAAATAATATTCACATTTTGGCTTTGACCGAAACGCATTAAGGTGCACCTGCAAATGATGGGCAAATTAACATTCAAGGATATAGTCTACTGAGAAGGGACAGGAATAGGAATGGTGGGGGTGTTGCACTGTATATTCAGAATCATATATATTTTAAGAGGAGGGATGACCTTAATGTAGGTACTATGGGCTCAAGTACATCTGCCTCACCAGGCACCCATATTGGTAGGATGTGTGTATAGACCTCCTAGCTCTATGGTGTCCTATCTGGAGGACTTATGTACTGGGTTTGACCAGGCCACAGATAGCAACAGAGATGTATTTATCTTGGGGGAATTTAATATAAATTGGAAGGATCACAATAATTAAAATAGAACAAAATTGATGAGATATGCTAAGAACTGGTTTGAAACAGATGGTTAATGATACTACTAGATCTTCAATTAAGTTGGGTAATCTTTCAGACACGTGCATTGATCTGATTTTCTGTAATATTCCATTGCAATGCTTAAAAGCCAGATCAATGCAAGTGGGCTGGACAGACCATACTATTGTGACCATAACCATGAACACCAAGGTTCCAAAGAAATCCCCTAGGATTGTGGTCAAAATAAATTTTAAAACATTTAATCATGAGTTATTTCTAAATGATTTGGCTGCTGTACCCTGGGAGCTGATTTATCTAGAGGATGATTTAAATCATGCTACAGAATGTTTTATTGATTTGCTCATGGAGGTAATGGACCATCATGCCCCTATAAGAAAGAGTACAGTGGGTGCCCGTCCATCTCCATGGATTGATGATGAACTGGGTGAGGCTTTTTCTCAAAGAAATATGGCAAAAGTCTTAGCAGCCAAGTCAAAATTAGAAATTGATGAACAGAATTGTAGAACATTACATAATTATGCAGTTAAATTGAATCGAAGGAAAAAAAAGTTATTTTACAACAATGCTTTTACTGATTGTAAAAAATGATTCTAAAAAGGTATGGAACACAGTTAAGGGCTTACTTGGTACATCTATCTCATCATGCCCATCTAGTGTGGAGGTTGACGGGAAAATAATAACAAAACCAGTTGATATTTCCAATAATTTTGCAGATTTTTTTACACAGAAAATGTAATTACTGAGCAACAATGTAGACATACATTCTTCCAAACAAGCTATTGTCCAATGGATTGATGATCATATTATGAGCAATAAGATCTGTTATTTTAGTCTACAAACGATGTCAGTGGAGGAGGTGTTAAACCTATTGAAGTCATTACCTGATGGTAAATCTACAGGTTATGGTCTTATGGACAATGTTTTGCTTCGCTGAGCTGCTCCCCCGATTGCAGTTCCACTGAGATACATATTTAATTGGTCACTGGAAAAGGGGATGTTTGCAAATGTATGGAAGCATGCAAAACTGTGTCCTATTCCGAAAGACAGCAAAGAACCCATTACTCCTGCTAATAGTCGACCAATTAGTCTACACGCAGTAAGATATTGGAGGGTATTGTGAGTAGACAAATGTGGGAGTACATGGAAAAGAATGATCTGATTACAGCCAATCAGCATGCTTATCGCAAAAACCATTCCACTACCAGTGCATTGTTTGACATGACTGATCAGTGGCTCAATGCTATGGATAATGGCAAATTTGTTGGTGTACTATTTTTAGATTTCAGTACAGCATTTGATTTAGTGGATAATGAAATAATTTTGACAAAATTAATGCATTATGGTTTTAAGGAGGTAGCATTGAATTGGGTACAGTCATATCTAACTGACAGGAAACAGTCCACCTATATCAATGGTTATTTTTCTTCCCCTAATGTGTTAAACTGTGGAATACCGCAGGGCAGCTGCATTGGGCCACTTCTTTATTTAATATATACCAACGACCTTTCCTATGCCTTGGTTGAAACTCAATCTACTATATTTGGAGATGATACTACAATTTATGCAGCAAGACAATCGGTTCAACAGGTACAGCAGGCTTTACAAGGAGATTTGGAGAATATCAGGAAGTGGGTTTGCAAAAACAAACTTGTTTTAAACACCAAGAAAACCAAACTTATGTTGGTCTGTTCAACTAGGAAAAGGCCAAATGGGATACAATTAAGTATGGGAGGAGTATAAATTGAAGAAGTGGCAGAAACCAAACTATTGGGAGTGCAGCTAGACAACTGCTTATTATGGTCGTCTCAAATAAGTAATCTATGTAAAAAAAAATATTAAAACAGCATGCATAATCAGAAGGATAGCTAAATAAATACTTCAGCAAATAACACAAGCATTTATTGAGAGTCAGGTGAACTACTGTTCGGTGGTCTGGGGAAATGCATCATCAAGTGAAGTTAGGAGACTGCAGAATGCACAGAATAAAGAAGCAAGGATTGTTTTAAGGTGGAGATATGGTTCTTCTGTTGCAGTCATGCACAGTGTTCTTGGTTGGTCGTCAATCAACAAGGTAATTGAAAAAAACATGCTTATTGTACTTATAATATACATCATTTAAAACGGCCAAGTTCTATTCACAACGGTATTCAGTTGGTAAGAGACAGACATTCCGTAAATACTAGGAATAGATTGTCCACCATCTATGCGTTATCCAGACAGAAAAGAGAAATAGGCAAAAGAACATTTAGATTTAGAGCAATACAGAAATTGAATAAATTAACTGAGCAAACTAGAAACCTTTCAATATATAAATTTAAACATTATTTTAAAACAATTTAAATATAGTATATAGAAATGTTGTGGGATTATAGTAGATGAAGAATCAATATTTATTTAGATTGAGTATTTATTGAGTCATTACGCTAGTATTATGTATGTTTGTAATAGTGTGTTATATGTGAAAGTGTGTTTGTATTATAAATTGTATTTTAATGTTTAAGGACTCTTAGAAGATTAGTCCAAATGGGGACTAAAAGAGATCCAAATCAAATCAAATCAAAAATCAAATCCCCGTCCAACCTGACAGAGCTTGAGAGGATCTGCAGAGAAGAATGGGAGAAAATCACTGCCAAAGTTGATTGAACAAAGTACTGAGTAAAGGGTCTGAATACTTATGTAAATATTTCATTTTATTGTATTATTCTTTTTGCAAATATTTCATCAACAAAAAAGTTTTTGCTTTGTCATTATGGTGTATTGTGTGTAGATTGATGAGAAAAATAAATACTTAATGCATTTTAGAATAAGGCTGTAAGGTAACAAAATGTGTAAAATGTCAAGGGGTCTGAATACTTTCCGAATGCACTGTATATCTATGATCAGCCACATGTCTTTTACTAGAACAACCCCAGAAGTGAGCCTTCCAGAATTTCAACTGTCCAGTATCTACAATAGAGCAGAATCCTCTATGACCTTTTTGATAATTGCAGGGGAGTTCTAAAGTTGACCACATGTTTGAAAGTGAGGTAAGTGAAGATGGAGGAAGTAGTCTGTGTTTATACCATTACAGGTACATTAGGCTTACCTCTGCTAAACATTAATAGAAGGGAAGCAGGATATGGTCACATTGCGTCTGGTAAAGGTCAATTATGTCTTTGAGAGCTGTTCGAACATATCAGTTTTGTCTGGGTTAAAACTGTTTACACAACAACAACACTCTAAAAAGCAACACTCCATGATGCGAACTGATAAATTCAGGGAATTACAACAGAAACAGAAAGTGCCAGGAGTCATCATCAGAAGCACCATCAGGCTGCCTTGTCACTCCAGCAGCCCTAATCAGTGCTTTCCTTTCCATCTTGGTTTACCCATGTAAGTCACAGACACCTGCCATGGGCTGCACTAAAGGCTTTCCACAAACACTTACAGTGCCTTCAGAATGTAGTCACACCCCTTGACTTTTTCCCGCCACAAATTGTATAACAAGGTGGTATTAAAATGGATTGAATTGTCATTTTTTGTCAATTATTTACACAAAATACACTGTAATGTTGAAGTGGAAGTCAAATTGGAACATTTGTTAAAAATACATATACAAATAAAAGCACTAATATACTGTATCTTGATTAATTAAGTATTCAACCACCTGAGCCAATACATTTTAAAGTAACCTTTGGCAGAGATTACAGCTGTGAGTCTTTCTGGGTAAGTCTCTAAAAGCTTTGCACACTGGGATTGTATATTATTAGCTTTTAAATTCTTCAAGCTTTGTCAAGTTAGTTGTTTATCATTGCTAAACAGACATGATCAAGTCTTGCCATAGATTTTCAAGCAAATTTAAGTCAAAACAGCTTTGGTAAGCAACTGTGTATTTGGCTTTGTATTTTAGGTCATTGTTCTGCTGAAAGGTACATCTGTCTCCCAGTGTCTGTTGGAAAGCAGACTGAACCAGATTTTCCTCTAGGATTTTACCTGTGTTTAGCTCTATTTGGTTTATTTTTATCCTAAAAAAAGTCCTAGCCCTTGCTGATGACAAACATACCCATAACATGATGCAGCCACCACCATGCTTGAAAATATAAAGAGAGGTACTCGGTGATTTTCCCCAAACATAACAATTTGGATTCAGGACATAAAGTCAATTTCTTTGCCACATTTGTTTTCACAGTTTTATTTTAGTGCTTTATTGCAAACAGGATGCATGTTTTGGAATATTTGAATTATGTACAAGCTTCCTTCTTTTCACTGTCATTTAGGTTAATATTGTGGAGTAATTAAAATGTTGTTAATCCATCAGGTGAAATCCCTGAGCGGTTTCCTTGTTCTCCCCGGCAACTGAGTTAGGAAGGGCGCCTGTATCTTTGTAGTGACTGGGTGTATTGATACACCATCCAAAGTGTAGTTAATAACTTCCTCATGCTCAAAGGGATATTGAATGTCTGTTTGTTTTTTTACCCATCTACCAATAGGTGCCTTTCTTTTCAAGGCATTGGACAACCTCCCTGGTCTTTATAGTTGAATCTGTGTTTGAAATTCACTGCTTGATAGAGGGACCTTACAGATAATTGTATGTGTGGGGTACAGAGATGAGCTAGTCATTCAAAAATCATGTTAAAAACTAATATTTTACACAGAGTCCATGTCCAACAAGTATTATATGACTTGTCAACCATATTCTACTCCTTAACTTATTTATGCTTGCCATAACAAAGGGTCTGAATACTTATTGACTAAAGACATTTTAGATTTGAATTTTTATTAATTTCCAAGAACATAATTCAACTTAGACATTATGGTATTGTGGTGTATTGTAGGCAGTAAAATAAAATCTAAATGTAATCCATTTTAATTGCAGGCTGTAACACAGCAACATTTGCAATAAGTCAAGGGGTGTGAATACTTTTTGAAGGCTCTGTAACTAGACCCAGTCATACAGCAGGGCATAAATGGACTTTACATTAGCTCCATCATGTTAATGAATGTATATGGAGATAAAACTAATACCTTTCACTCCCTCTCATTACAGAAATACCATTGATAATAATTAAGTTATGAATATGTGTGGCTGGTAAGATTACTTTTTCACACATAATATGCAAGTATTTCCAGACTCAGAGCTCTTTTGCAACAAGTTCATGGGGATCCTGAGTGACAAAAATACATGTTAGCAGAGTTGTCTCAGCCTATGTCCTTTTTCATCATTGTTCACATTTCTCAGAGTGTGTGGTGTCATAATAAACTTGAGAATCTTCGCACATCCAGGACCTCTAAACCAGCTGGTGTCAGAGGAAGGCCCTAAAAATGGTCAATGACTCCAGCCACCAAGTCATAGAATGTTCTCTCTGCTACCACACGGCAAGCGGTACTGGAGCACCAAGTCTGGGAAGAAAGGCTCCTGAACAGCTTCTACCACCAAGCCATAAGAATGCTGAGCAGTTCATTAATTGCCACACAGACTATTTGCATTGACACCCTTTTTATTTGCACTGACTCTCTTACACTGGCTCTATGCACACTCACTGGAATCTACCCAGACCCTCACACATACTACACTGACACTCCAGCACAAACATACACACGCACACACTACATACGCTCACACACAAAAAAAACACACACATATGCATATTGACGCCCCCCCCCCTTCACACACACATACTTTCACACTCTCTCACACTCTTCACATACACTGCTGTTACTTGGTTTATTATCTATCCTGATTACCTAATAATTTGTATCCCTACCTACTGTACATGCACATATTACCTCAACTACCTCGTAACCCTGCACTTTGACTCGGTACCAAGTACTTTTATATAGTCTCGTTAATATTTTCTTTGGTCTCAATATATTGTACTTTGACAAAAACTACCTCCCTTGAGTAATAGCTTTTATTAGGACAATTCTTGATGCATTAAGTTCAAATTCAATTTGTATTGTACTCTTAAGCATTATTCAAAAATAAGGTAACAGTTGAAGTGTACAAAAAATATAGAATAGCCTAACATGGAAAGGGGGATACCTAGTCAGTTGTACATCTGAATGCCTTCAACTGAAATGTGTCTTCTGCATTTAACCCAACCCCTCTGAATCAGAGAGGTGCGGGGGGCTGCCTTAATCGCCCGGGGAACAGTGGAGCTATTATCCACTCTCTTTCAAAGCCTAAACGTTACCAAATCCGTATCAAATGTGAACATCCAAGGAGTCAAAGTATTACATTGTGTTTCAGCCTATGGCTAATAAAGATGTCACTATTTCTACTGCTTTCCCTGTTTCTTTTCCACAGTGATGGCCTTCTCAAGGTAAACGTAGGAGCTGAGCAATTCCTATATTCTGTACTGCTATGTGCCATCAAAGTCTGGTGAAGTCACAGAAGCCAAGAGCATTAAGATTGTTATTGTGGGGGAAATCACATTTAAAGTGATATATAAGTGATCATTTAAAGTGATACTGAACTTAAAATCAAAGGTGATGGCTGTTTCAAAACTCACATTTTGGAAGGAAAGCCTTCTGTTAAATACCCCAAAAATTTGTATTGTCGTAGAAATTCAGTACTGAGAGAGACTTGGTAATTTCTTAGAATTATTTAATATCGATGAATTATTGAAATAATGAGGCTGGTCGACCACCCACCCTTGAGTGTTGGACCGAGTAACCTAACCTTTACAGAAATGCAGAGTACTATACACAGTTGAAGTCAGAAGTTTACATACACTTATGTTGGATTCATTAAAACTCATTTTTCAACCACTCCACAAACAACGCGGTCACGACAACGCAGACAAAAATTCCAAATTATATCCATAAATGTACACAGAAACATGTCAAAGTTTTTTATAATCAAACCTCAAGGTGTTTTTCAAATATCTATTCGACCGGGACAGTTGGCTTTTCACTAGGACCGGGAGTAACAATGTCTGCCTCTCTCTTTTGCGCACAAATCACTCTGAGAGCCCCCACCTGTCCACTTATGCAATGTGGTCGTTCACGCTCATTCTTCAAAATAAAAACCTGAAACTATGTCTAAAGGCTGTTGACACCTTAGGGAAGCCATAGAATGGAATCTGGAATCTGGTTGATATGGAATCTGGTTGATATCCCTTTCAATGGGCAATAGGGATGCATAGAAAGACAGGGGTTTCAAAATGAGAGTCACTTCCTGATTGGATTTTTCTCAGGCTTTTACCTGCAATATTAGTTCTGTTATCTTATAGGGGGCGCTATTTTAATTTTTGGATGAAAAACGTTCCCGTTTTAAACAAGATATTTTGTCACGAAAAGATGCTCGACTATGCATATAATTGACAGCTTTGGAAAGAAAACACTCTGACGTTTCCAAAACTGCAAAGATATTGTCTGTGAGTGCCACAGAACTGATGTTACAGAAAAAACCCAGATAAAAATCCAATCAGGAAGTGCTGCATTTTTTGAAACCGCCTCATGCCAATGACTCCTTATATGGCTGTGAATGGGCCACCAATGAGCTTAGGCTTTCTGTCGCTTCCCCAAGGTGTCGACAGCATTGTGACGTATTTGTAGGCATATCATTGGAAGATTGACCATAAGAGACTACATCTACCAGGTGGTCGCTTGGTGTCCTCCGTCGCAATTATTGCATAATCTCCAGCTGCAGTATTTTTCCGTTTGCTTCTGATGAGAAGCCAACTGCCACCACTGATAGATTATCGAATAGATATGTGAAAAACACCTTGAGGATTGATTCTAAAACAACGTTTGCCATGTTTCTGTCGATATTATGGAGCTAATTTGGAAAAAAGTTTGGCGTTGTAAATGACTGCATTTTCCGGTCTTTTTCTTAGCCAAACATGATGAACAAAACGGAGCTATTTCGTCTACACAAATAATATTTTTGGAAAAAAATAAACATTTGCTATCTAACTAAGAGTCTCGTCATTGAAAACATCCAAAGTTCTTCAAAGGTAAATGATTTTATTTGAATGCTTTTCTTGTTTTTGTGAAAATGTTGCCTGCTGAATGCTAGGCTTAATGCTATGCTAGGCTATCAATACTCTTACACAAATGCTTGTGTAGCTTTGGTTGAAAAGCATATTTTGAAAATCTGAGATGACAGTGTTGTTAACAAAAGGCTAAGCTTGTGTTGGAATATATTTATTTCATTTAATTTGTGATTTTCATGAATAGGAAACGTTGCGTTATGGTAATGAGCTTGAGGCTATGATTACACTCCCGGATACGGGATTGCTCGTCGCTAGAGGTTAAACTCACAGACAATATTTTGACAGTTTTGGAAACTTTAGAGTGTTTTCTATCCTAAGCTGTCAATTATATGCATATTCTAGCATCTGGTCCTGAGAAATAGGCCGTTTACTTTGGGAACGTTATTTTTCCAAACATAAAAATAGTGCCCCCTAGCTTCAAGAGGTTAAGTAAATAATTGTTTACTGTCACGCCCTGACCTTAGAGAGCCTTTTTATGTCTCTATTTGTTTTGGCCAGGGTGTGATTTGGGTGGGCATTCTATGTTCTTTATTTCTATGTTTCTATATTTTGGCCGGGTATGGTTCTCAATCAGGGACAGCTGTCTATCGTTGTCTCTGATATGGAATCATACTTAGGCAGCCTGTTTTGCCACCTTAGGTTGTGGGATGTTGTTTTGTTTTGTTTCTTAGCTCTGTGTAGCCTTCAGAAAGTGACGTTCATTGTTCTTTGTTGTTTTGTTTTGTTTGGTGTTCAGATTTAATAAAGAATCATGAACACGTACCACGCTGCACCTTGGTCCACTTCTTCCGACGAGCGTTACAGTTTACTATTAATATCAAACAAATCAGGTAAGTATGTAATTTTTCTATCACAGTATATAGCAATTTTCCTGCAATTTCAAGGAACCAATATGGATTGGTACATTCAAAAATAAAAACACTTAAAAATTAATCAAAGCATAGGTCTTGCAATATTTTACGAGGTACCACTTCATATGAAAAAGCACAGCATGGTTATTTTAGAGGAAGATAAAAAATAAGAGAACACTTCTAGAAATCCTCTTTCCCTCCTTTTACTGTAAATACATTCAAAATACATGAAGGAGGAGATTATGTTCTGCAGTGATGTAAAGTACTTAAGTAAAAATACTTTCAAGTACTACTTAAGACATTTTTTGGGGTATCTGTACTTAACTTTACTATTTATATTTCAATACATTCCTGAAGAAAATAACATAGTTTTTACTCTATACATTTTCCCTGACAACCAAAAGTACTTGTTGCATTTTGAATGCTTAACAGGATAGGAAAATGGTCAAATTCACACACTTATCAAGAGAACATCCCTGGTCATCTCTACTGCCTCTGATCTGGCGGACTCACTAAACACAAATGCTTAAATTGTAAATATTTCTTGTGTTGGAGTGTGCCCCTGGCTCTCTGTAAATCAAAACAAGAAAATGGTGCCATGTGGTTAGCTTAATATAAGGAATTTGAAATGATTTATACTTACTTTTGATACTTTAGTATATTTTAGCAATTACATTTACTTAAGTATATTTAAATCCAAATACTTCTAGACTTTTACTCAAGCAGTATTTTACTGGATGACTTTTACTTGAGTCATTTTCTATTAAGGTATTTTACTTTTAAACAAGTATAACAATTGCGTACTTTCCCCCATCACTGAAGTTCTGTCCTTTCATCCACATTACTTAAATGTCTCAGATCTTTAATTGATTTACAACCCGTGACAGTCAATGTTTTTCAAGAGGTTGAAACCGAGGGTCTTTTTTCTTGTCTACTACTAAACACCCCAATCATACAGATACTGTATAGCTCTCCCATGGCTTGTGAACCCAGGACAGGAGAATAGGCTACCTCCATCATGAGAGTGTGATTTCTAATCACCTCCACCACACAGAGGCCAGGCTATTGAGTTCATAGTACTTCAGCCCCCATAACAAATAGTTATCGAATCCCTAAACTCCCTATCCAGCTATCTGTTCAACATCTGCCCACAATTACAAAATATGTGAGCTGGCCACTGCATAACCTATTCAAGGAATAGAAAAACAAATGCTTGTTGCAAGGTCAGATATTTGTGCCCTCGTTGCCCCTCATACAACTAATGATGTGCACGAAGGAGGATCCATGGCACAACTTCGCTATAGTAATGACACGACACACCAAAAGCCACAAGTTAATAGCAGAGCAGAGCAGATATTTAGGTGGGTGTTAGCCTAATGGTTTAAGCAAACAATATTTAAAATGAAATTAAGCCTTTGGCATTCCTCTGGAGGTAGAAGTGTGGGTTGAAGTGAGATGTTAATTATAGCAAGTTCATTTCAGGATAGACATAATTTGACCTGGTGAAAATCTGTTTGATAAACACAGAGGCTTTTTACAAAAAACGACACACTTGAGAAACTCGGGATGGTTTCTAGGATACTAACTACATCATTATGACAGTCCTCAATTAACAGCATTTGACTATTCAATGTTAGCTCCCGACAGACTGTAAATGCTATATAGTAAGTAATACATGCATACAATCACAAAACGGTAGCAAAGAAAAAGGACACTAATCAATTTTGACTTTACAAAGCTGAGTAGCCAACGTAATATATTCCATAATAATATGCACTGTCAAAGACTCATTTGAATGGAAATCAGCATGACTAATACTGCTGTCATCAGAGTGTCTGCCTGGTCCAGATAGCTTGTGGGAGGGAAAATGATTGACTGTGGCCAAACCTGCAGGTCCGCTCTTCTGGGAAAGTCAATCTGCCAGCCAGCCTCCCTTTCTAGGCTGATTGCATTCAAACCTGCAATCTTATACCGGAGCCATGGCACAGAAAGTCAATAGAGGAACAATGGTGGAAGGCAGTGACCCCCAACCTACCATTCCCAGGAGTTCGCATCACCCGGTATTATGTAGGACAGTGGCAGTCATGACATTTAAGATGAGGGAGGACTATTTTTCATGATCATGGCATTATTTCTATTACAGCATATTGGATGACTGTCATTCACAATCCATTCACCCAGCTGAATGTAACATTGATGGGTTAAGTCTACTTCATGATACTCACATTTTCCCTATACCCATCATGAGGTTGCTACATCCTAGCCTATGAATTAAAGTTAACAACCTAAACTACCGGTGAAAAGTTTTAGAACACCTACTTATTCAAGGGTTTTCTTTATTTCTACATTGTAGGATAATAGTGAGGACATCAAAACTATGAAATGACACATATAGTAACTAAAAAAGACGTAAACAAATCTAAATATTTTATTTTTGAGATTGTTCAAATAGCCACCCTTTGCCTTGATGACAGCTTTGCACACTCTTGGCATTCTCTCAACCAGCTTCATGAGGATGAGGTAGTCACCTGGAATGCATTTCAATAACAGATGTTCCTTCTTAAAACCTGTTGGTATTAGGGGGCAGTATTTTCATTTTTGGAAAAATAACGTTCCCAAATTAAACGGGATATTTTGTCAGGACAAGATGCTAGAATATGCATATAATTGACAGCTTAGGATAGAAAACACTCTAAAGTTTCCAAAACTGTAAAAAATATTGTCTGAATATAACAGAACTGATGTTACAGGCGAAAGCCTGAGAAATCCAATCTGGAAGTGACTCATCTTTTGAAAGCCCTGCGTTCCGATGCGTCCCTATTGAGCTGTGAATGCCCTATCAACCAGATTACGCTTTCTACGTATTCCCCAAGGTGTCTACAGCATTGTGACGTAGTTTTACGCATTTATGTTGAAGAATACCCGTAGGCGGCTTCATTGCGCAAGTGGTCACCTGATGCTCCCAGAGAAATTCTCGCGTAAAATACAGAGGTAGCCATTATTCCAATCGCTTCTACTGAGAAACCAATTGTCCCGGTTGATATATTATCAAATAGATATTTGAAAAACACCTTGAGGATTGATTATAAACAACGTTTCAATTTCTCAGCCAAACGTGAAGAACAAACAGAGCTATTTCGCCTACAAAAATAATATTTTGGGAAAAAATGAACTCTGGCTATCTACCTGGGAGTCTCGTGAGTGAAAACATCCAAGTTCATCAAAGGTAAACTATTTAATTTGATTGCTTTTCTGATTTTCGTGACAAGGTTGCCTGCTGCTAGCAAGGCATAATGCTATGCTAGGCTATCGATAAACTTACACAAATGCTTGTCTAGCTTTGGCTGTAAAGCATATTTTGAAAATCTGAGATGACAGGATGATTAACAAAAGGCTAAGCTGTGTTCCAATATATTTCACTTGTGATTTTCATGAATAGGAATATTTTCTAGGAAGATTTATGTCCGTTGTGTTATGCTAATTAGTGTCAGATGATGACAACGGTCCCGTTCACGGGATGGGGTGTCACTAGAGGTTCAAAGTACATTTGTGGAATTTCCTTAATGCGTTTGACCCAATCAGTTATGTTGTGCTGTATACAGAAGATTGCCCTATTTGGTCAAAGACCAAGTCGATATTTGTTATTTTTTTATTTATTTCACCTTTATTTAACCAGGTAGGCTAGTTGTCATTTACAACTGCAACCTGGCCAAGATAAAGCATAGCAGTGTGATCAGACAACAGAGTTACACATGGAGTAAACAATAAACAAGTCAATAACATAGTAGAAAAAAAATAATCTATATACATTGTGTGCAAAAGGCATGAGGAGGTAGGCAATAAATAGGCCATAGGAGTGAATAATTACAATTTAGCGGATTAACACTGGAGTGATAAATGATCAGATGTGCAGGTTGGTGTGCAAAAGAGTAGAAAAGTATATCAAATGAAAACAGTATGGGGATGAGGTAGGTCAATTGAGTGGGCTATTTACCGATAGACTATGTACAGCTGCAGCGATCGGTTAGCTGCTCAGATAGCAGATGTTTAAAGTTGGTGAGGGAAATAAAAGTCTCCAACTTCAGCGTTTTTTGCAATTCGTTCCAGTCACAGGCAGCAGAGAACAGGAAGGAAAGGCGGCCAAATGAGGTTTTGGTTTTAGGGATGATCAGTGAGATACACCTGCTGCAGCGCGTGCTACGGGTGGGTGTTGCCATCGTGACCAGTGAACTGAGATAAGGCGGAGCTTTACCTAGCATGAACTTGTAGATGACCTGGAGCCAGTGGGTCTGGCGACGAATATGTAGCGAGGGCCAGCCGACTAGGGTATACAGGTCGCAGTGGTGGGTGGTATAGGTGCTTTAGTGGTGGGTGGAAAGGTGCTTTAGTAACAAAACGGATGGCACTGTGATAAAATGCATCCAGTTTGCTGAGTAGAGTGTTGGAAGCTATTTTGTAGATGACATCGCCGAAGTCGAGGATCGGTAGGCTAGTCAGTTTTACTTGGGTAAGTTTGGCGGAGTGAGTGAAGGAGGCTTTGTTGCGAAATAGAAAGCCAACTCTAGATTTGGTTTTGGATTGGAGATGTTTGATATGAGTCTGGAAGGAGAGTTTACAGTCTAGCCAGACACCTAGGTACTTATAGATGTCCATATATTCTAGGTCAGAACCATCCAGGGTGGTGATGCTAGTCGGGCGTGCGGGTGCAGGCAGCGAACAGTTGAAAAGCATGCATTTGGTTTTACTAGCGTTTAAGAGCAGTTGGAGGCCACGGAAGGAGTGTTGTATGGCATTGAAGCTCGTTTGGAGGTTAGATAGTACAGTGTCCAAGGAAGGGCCAGAAGTATACAGAATGGTGTCGTCTGGGTAGAGGTGGATCAGGGAATCGCCCGCAGCAAGAGCAACATCATTGATATATACAGAGAAAAGAGTCAGCCAGAGAATTGAACCCTGTGGCACCCCCATATAGACTGCCAGAGGACCGGACAACATGCCCTCCGATTTGACACACTGAACTCTGTCTGCAAAGTAGTTGATGAACTTAGAAAAACCGAGGCTACTGAGTCTGCCGATAAGAATATGGTGATTGACAGAGTCGAAAGCCTTGGCCAGGTCGATGAAGACGGCTGCACAGTACTGTCTTTTATCGATGGCGGTTATAATATCGTTTAGTGCTGAGGTGCACCCGTGACCGGCTCGGAAACCGGATTGCACAGCGGAGAAGGTACAGTGGGATTCGAGATGGTCAGTGATCTGTTTGTTAACTTGGCTTTCGAAGACCTTAGATAGGCAGGGCAGGATGGATATAGGTCTGTAACAGTTTGGGTCCAGGGTGCATCCCTCTTTGAAGAGGGGGATGACCGAGGCAGCTTTCCAATTCTTGGGGATCTCCAAAGCTAGATGGGGGGCGATCAACTCACAGATGATGTCAAGGGCACAGTTGGGAGCCGAGGGGGATCGGTAGCAGGCAACAACAGTGAGAGACTTATTTCTGGAGAGATTAATTTTTAAAATTAGAAGTTCGAACTGTTTGGGTATGGACCTGGAAAGTATGACATTACTTTGCAGGCTATCTCTGCAACCCCTCCCCCTTTGGCAGTTCTATCTTGACGTAAAATGTTATAGTTGGGTATGGAAATCTCAGAATTTTTGGTGGCCTTCCTAAGCCAGGATTCAGACACGGCAAGGACATCAGGGTTGGCAGAGTGTGCTAAAGCAGTGAGTAAAACAAACTTAGGGAGGAGGCTTCTGATGTTGCCATGCATGAAACCAAGGCTTTTTCGATCACAGAAGTCAACAAATGAGGGTGCCTGGGGACATGCAGGGCCTGGGTTTACCTCCACATCACCCGAGGATCAGAGGAGGAGTAGGATGAGGGTGCGGCTAAAGGCTATCAAAACTGGTCGTCTAGAGCATTGGGGACAAGGAATAAAAGGAGCAGATTTTTGGGCGTGGTAGAATATATTCAGGGCATAATGTGCAGACAGGGGTATGGTGGGGTGCGGGTACAGCGGAGGTAAGCCCAGGCACTGGGTGATGATAAGAGAGGTTGTATCTCTGGACCTGCTGGTTATAATGGGTGAGGTCACTGCATGTGTGGGAGGTGGGACAAAGGAGGTATGAGGAGTGGAACTAGGGGCTCCATTGTAAACTAAAACAATGTTAACTAACCTGAACAACAGTATACAAGGCATATTGATATTTGAGAGAGACATACAGCAAAGTAATTGCAGGTGTTGATTGGGAGAGCTAGCTAAAACAACAGGTGAGACAACAACAGCTAGTCAGCTAACACAACAACAGCAGGCAAACTGGCGATGACTAGGCAGAGAGGGTCGGATTAACTACACACAGACCCTGAGTTCGCGGCTGGGGCCGACAGATAAAACATAAATAAACAGAATGGAGTACCGTGACTAATGGACAGTCCAGCAGGCATCAGCTATGTAGCCAAGTGATCATAGTGTCCAGGGGGCAGCAGTAGATGGAACAGGCGATGCTAGCACGCGGGCGTTTTAAAGTTAGTAGCTCAAGGCTAGTAGGTGGGTCTGCTCAGACGGAGGCCGGTTGAAGGCACAGCGGATTTTATTTTATTTATTTATTTTATTTATTTAATTATTTTAACTTTATTTAACCAGGTAGGCAAGTTGAGAACAAGTTCTCATTTACAATTGCGACCTGGCCAAGATAAAGCAAAGCAGTTCGACAGATACAACAACACAGAGTTACACATGGAGTAAAACAAACATACAGTCAATAATAAAGTATAAACACGTCTATATACAATGTGAGCAAATGTGTTACGGTGAGTGAATGAGGACCCAAAAGCGAACTAACTTAAACAGAGCTTCTTTAATAACCAAACATAGGTAGGCTCAGATAGACCGGCAGATTCCGACAGGACAGGACAAGGTTACAGCAAACATGACGATAGTCTGGCTCAGGCATGAAACACAACAAACAAGAATCCGACAAGGACAGGAACAAAAACAGAGAGAGATATAGGGGACTTAATCAGAGGGAAAAAGGGAACAGGTGGGAAACGGGGTGAATGGGTAGTTAGGAGGAGACAAGGAACAGCTGGGGGAAAGCGGGGGAGAAAAGGTAACCTAATACGACCAGCAGAGGGAGACAGGGTGAAAGGAAAGGACAGAGACACAACATGACAATACATGACAGTACCCCCCCACTCACCGAGCGCCTCCTGGCGCACTCGAGGAGGAAACCTGGCGGCAACGGAGGAAATCCTCGATCAGCGCACGGTCCAGCACGTCCCGAGAGGGAACCCAACTCCTCTCCTCAGGACCGTACCCCTCCCAATCAACGAGGTACTGGTGACCACAGGACGCATGTCCAAAATCCTGCGGACCCTGTAGATGGGTGCGCCCTCGACAAGGATGGGGGGGGGGGGGGGGAGACGAGCGGGGGCGCGAAGAACGGGCTTAATACAGGAGACATGGAAGACCGGGTGGACGCGACGAAGGTATCGCGGAAGAAGAAGTCGAACTGCGACAGGATTAATGACCCGAGAAATACGGAACGGACCAATGAACCGCGGGGTCAACTTGCGAGAAGCCGTCTTAAGGGGAAGGTTCTGAGTGGAGAGCCAAACTCTCTGACCGCGACAATATCTAGGACTCTTAGTTCTACGCTTATTAGCAGCCCTCACAGTCTGCGTCCTATAACGGCAAAGTGCAGACCTGACCCTCTTCCAGGTGCGCTCGCAACGTTGGACAAAAGCCTGAGCGGAGGGAACGCTGGACTCGGCGAACTGAGATGAGAACAGCGGAGGCTGGTACCCGAGGCTACTCTGAAAAGGAGATAGCCCGGTCGCAGACGAAGGAAGCGAGTTGTGGGCGTATTCTGCCCAGGGGAGCTGTTCTGACCAAGACGCAGGGTTGCGAAAAGAAAGACTGCGTAAGATGCGACCAATAGTCTGATTGGCCCGTTCTGCTTGACCGTTAGACTGGGGGTGAAAGCCGGAAGAGAGACTGACGGAAGCCCCAATCAAACGGCAAAACTCCCTCCAAAATTGAGACGTGAATTGCGGACCTCTGTCCGAAACGACGTCTGACGGAAGGCCATGAATTCTGAAAACATTCTCGATGATGATTTGTGCCGTCTCTTTAGCAGAAGGAAGCTTAGCAAGGGGAATGAAATGAGCCGCCTTAGAGAACCTATCGACAACCGTAAGAATAACAGTCTTCCCCGCTGACGAAGGCAGTCCGGTGACAAAATCTAAGGCGATGTGAGACCACGGTCGAGAGGGAATGGGCAGCGGCCTGAGACGGCCGGCAGGAGGGGAGTTACCGGACTTAGTCTGCGCGCAGACCGAACAAGCAGCCACGAAACGACGCGTGTCATGCTCCCGGGTGGGCCACCAAAAACGCTGGCGAATGGAAGCAAGCGTACCCCGAACGCCAGGGTGGCCGGCTAACTTGGCAGAGTGAGCCCACTGAAGAACGGCCAGACGAGTAGGAACGGGAACGAAAATAAGGTTCCTAGGACAAGCGCGCGGCGACGGAGTGTGAGTGAGCGCTTGCTTTACCTGCCTCTCAATTCCCCAGACAGTCAACCCGACAACACGCCCCTCAGGGAGAATCCCCTCGGGGTCAGTGGAGGCTACTGAAGAACTGAAGAGACGAGATAAAGCATCAGGCTTGGTGTTCTTAGAGCCCGGACGATAAGAAATCACGAACTCGAAACGAGCGAAAAACAGCGCCCAACGCGCCTGACGCGCATTAAGTCGTTTGGCAGAACGGATGTACTCAAGGTTCCTATGGTCAGTCCAAACGACAAAAGGAAGGGTCGCCCCCTCCAACCACTGTCGCCATTCGCCTAGGGCTAACCGGATGGCGAGCAGTTCGCGGTTTCCCACATCATAGTTACGTTCCGACGGGGACAGGCGATGAGAAAAATACGCGCATGGGTGGACCTTGTCGTCAGAGAGGGAGCGCTGAGAAAGAATGGCTCCCACGCCCACCTCTGACGCGTCAACCTCGACAACGAACTGTCTAGAGACGTCAGGTGTAACAAGGATAGGAGCGGATGTAAAACGATTCTTGAGGAGATCAAAAGCTCCCTGGGCGGAAACGGACCACTTAAAGCACGTCTTGACAGAAGTAAGGGCAGTGAGAGGAGCTGCCACCTGACCGAAATTACGGATGAAACGACGATAGAAGTTCGCGAAGCCGAAAAAGCGCTGCAGCTCGACGCGTGACTTAGGGGCGGGCCAATCAATGACAGCTTGGACCTTAGCGGGATCCATCTTAATGCCTTCAGCGGAAATAACAGAACCGAGAAATGTGACGGAGGAGGCATGAAAAGTGCACTTCTCAGCCTTCACAAAAAGACAATTCTCTAAAAGGCGCTGGAGGACACGTCGAACGTGCTGAAGATGAATCTGGAGTGACGGTGAAAAAATCAGGATATCGTCAAGGTAAACGAAAACGAAGATGTTCAGCATGTCTCTCAGGACATCATTGACTAGTGCCTGAAAGACAGCTGGAGCGTTAGCGAGGCCGAAAGGAAGAACCCGGTATTCAAAGTGCCCTAACGGAGTGTTAAACGCCGTCTTCCACTCGTCCCCCTCCCTGATGCGCACGAGATGGTAAGCGTTACGAAGGTCCAACTTAGTGAAAAACCTGGCTCCCTGCAGGATCTCGAAGGCTGAAGACATAAGAGGAAGCGGATAACGATTCTTAACTGTTATGTCATTCAGCCCTCGATAATCTATGCAGGGGCGCAGAGACCCGTCCTTCTTCTTGACAAAAAAAAACCCCCGCTCCGGCGGGAGAGGAGGAGGGGACTATGGTACCGGCGTCAAGAGCTACAGACAAATAATCCTCGAGAGCCTTACGTTCGGGAGCCGACAGAGAGTATAGTCTACCCCGGGGGGGAGTGGTTCCCGGAAGGAGATCAATACTACAATCATACGACCGGTGTGGAGGAAGAGAGGTGGCCCTGGACCGACTGAACACCGTGCGCAGATCGTGATATTCCTCCGGCACCCCTGTCAAATCACCAGGCTCCTCCTGTGAAGAAGAGACAGAGGAAACAGGAGGGATAGCAGACATTAAACATTTCACATGACAAGAGACGTTCCAGGAGAGGATAGAATTACTAGACCAATTAATGGAAGGATTATGACAAACTAGCCAGGGATGGCCCAAAACAACAGGTGTAAAAGGTGAACGAAAAATCAAAAAAGAAATGGTTTCGCTATGATTACCAGAAACAGTGAGGGTTAAAGGTAGCGTCTCACGCTGAATCCTGGGGAGAGGACTACCATCCAGGGCGAACAAGGCCGTGGACTCCCTTAACTGTCTGAGAGGAATGTCATGTTCCCGAGCCCAGGTCTTGTCCATAAAACAGCCCTCCGCCCCAGAGTCTATTAAGGCACTGCAGGAAGCTGACGAACCGGTCCAGCGTAGATGGACCGACAAGGTAGTGCAGGATCTTGAAGAAGAGACAGGAGTAGTAGCGCTCACCAGTAGCCCTCCGCTTACTGATGAGCTCTGGCTTTTACTGGACATGAAGTGACAAAATGACCAGCAGAACCGCAATAGAGACAGAGGCGGTTGGTGATTCTCCGTTCCCTCTCCTTAGTCGAGATGCGGATACCTCCCAGCTGCATAGGCTCAGCTCCCGAGCCGGCAGAGGAAGATGGTAGTGATGCGGAGAGGGGGGCAACGGAGAACGCGAGCTCCTTTCCACGAGCTCGGTGACGAAGATCAACCCGTCGCTCAATGCGAATAGCGAGTTCAATCAAGGAATCCACGCTGGAAGGAACCTCCCGGGAGAGAATCTCATCCTTTACCTCTGCGCGGAGACCCTCCAGAAGACGAGCGAGCAAAGCCGGCTCGTTCCAGCCACTGGAGGCAGCAAGAGTGCGAAACTCAATAGAGTAGTCTGTTATGGATCGATTGCCTTGACATAGGGAAGACAGGGCCCTGGAAGCCTCCTCCCCAAAAACAGATCGATCAAAAACCCGTATCATCTCCTCCTTAAAGTCCTGATACTGGTTAGTACACTCAGCCCTTGCCTCCCAGATTGCCGTGCCCCACTCACGAGCCCGTCCAGTAAGGAGAGATATGACGTAGGCGACACGAGCAGTGCTCCTGGCGTAAGTGTTGGGCTGGAGAGAAAACACAATATCACACTGGGTGAGGAACGAGCGGCATTCAGTGGGCTCCCCAGAGTAACACGGCGGGTTATTGATTCTGGGCTCCGGAGATTCGAAAGCCCTGGAAGTGGCCGGTGGATCGAGGCGGAGATGGTGAACCTGTTCTGTGAGGTTGGAGACTTGGGTGGCCAGGGTCTCAACGGCATGTCGAGCAGCAGACAATTCCTGCTCGTGTCTGCCTAGCATCGCTCCCTGGATCTCGACGGCTGAGTGGAGAGGATCCGAAGTCGCTGGGTCCATTCTTGGTCGGATTCTTCTGTTACGGTGAGTGAATGAGGACCCAAAAGCGAACTAACTTAAACAGAGCTTCTTTAATAACCAAACATAGGTAGGCTCAGATAGACCGGCAGATTCCGACAGGACAGGACAAGGTTACAGCAAACATGACGATAGTCTGGCTCAGGCATGAAACACAACAAACAAGAATCCGACAAGGACAGGAACAAAAACAGAGAGAGATATAGGGGACTTAATCAGAGGGAAAAAGGGAACAGGTGGGAAACAGGGTGAATGGGTAGTTAGGAGGAGACAAGGAACAGCTGGGGGAAAGCGGAGGAGAAAAGGTAACCTAATACGACCAGCAGAGGGAGACAGGGTGAAAGGAAAGGACAGAGACACAACATGACAATACATGACAAAATGAGGTGAGAAGGGAGGTAAAGGCAAAAAAGGCCTTGGTGGCAAGGTAAATACAATATAGCAAGTAAAACACTGGAATGGTAGTTTTGCAATGGAAGAATGTGCAAAGTAGAAATAAAAATAATGGGGTGCAAAGGAGCAAAATAAATAAATAAATTAAATACAGTTGGGAAAGAGGTAGTTGATAGGGCTAAATTATAGGTGGGCTATGTACAGGTGCAGTAATCTGTGAGCTGCTCTGACAGTTGGTGCTTAAAGCTAGTGAGGGAGATAAGTGTTTCCAGTTTCAGAGATTTTTGTAGTTCGTTCCAGTCATTGGCAGCAGAGAACTGGAAAGAGAGGCGGCCAAAGAAAGAATTGGTTTTGGGGGTGACTAGAGAGATATACCTGCTGGAGCGTGTGCTACAGGTGGGAGATGCTATGGTGACCAGCGAGCTGAGATAAGGGGGGACTTTACGTAGCAGGGTCTTGTAGATGACATGCAGCCAGTGGGTTTGTCGACGAGTATGAAGCGAGGGCCAGCCAACGAGAGCGTACAGGTCGCAATGGTGGGGAGTATATGGGGCTTTGGTGACAAAACGGATTGCACTGTGATAGACTGCATCCAATTTGTTGAGTAGGGTATTGGAGGCTATTTTGTAAATTACATCGCCAAAGTCGAGGATTGGTAGGATGGTCAGTTTTACAAGGGTATGTTTGGCAGCATGAGTGAAGGATGCTTTGTTGCGAAATAGGAAACCAATTCTAGATTTAACTTTGGATTGGAGATGTTTGATATGGGTCTGGAAGGAGAGTTTACAGTCTAACCAGACACCTAAGTATTTGTAGTTGTCCACGTATTCTAAGTCAGAGCCGTCCAGAGTAGTGATGTTGGACAGGCGGGTAGGTGCAGGTAGCGATCGGTTGAAGAGCATGCATTTAGTTTTACTTGTATTTAAGAGCAATTGGAGGCCACGGAAGGAGAGTTGTATGGCATTGAAGCTTGCCTGGAGGGTTGTTAACACAGTGTCCAAAGAAGGGCCGGAAGTATACAGAATGGTGTCGTCTGCGTAGAGGTGGATCAGAGACTCACCAGCAGCAAGAGCGACCTCATTGATGTATACAGAGAAGAGAGTCGGTCCAAGAATTGAACCCTGTGGCACCCCCATAGAGACTGCCAGAGGTCCGGACAACAGACCCTCCGATTTGACACACTGAACTCTATCAGAGAAGTAGTTGGTGAACCAGGCGAGGCAATCATTTGAGAAACCAAGGCTGTTGAGTCTGCCGATGAGGATGTGGTGATTGACAGAGTCGAAAGCCTTGGCCAGATCAATGAATACGGCTGCACAGTAATGTTTCTTATCGATGGCGGTTAAGATATCGTTTAGGACCTTGAGCGTGGCTGAGGTGCACCCATGACCAGCTCTGAAACCAGATTGCATAGCAGAGAAGGTATGGTGAGATTCAAAATTGTCGGTAATCTGTTTGTTGACTTGGCTTTCGAAGACCTTAGAAAGGCATGGTAGGATAGATATAGGTCTGTAGCAGTTTGGGTCAAGAGTGTCCCCCCCTTTGAAGAGGGGGATGACCGCAGCTGCTTTCCAATCTTTGGGAATCTCAGACGACACGAAAGAGAGGTTGAACAGGCTAGTAATAGGGGTGGCAACAATTTCGGCAGATAATTTTAGAAAGAAAGGGTCCAGATTGTCTAGCCCGGCTGATTTGTAGGGGTCCAGATTTTGCAGCTCTTTCAGAACATCAGCTGAATGGATTTGGGAGAAGGAGAAATGGGGAAGGCTTGGGCGAGTTGCTGTTGGGGGTGCAGTGCTGTTGACAGGGGTAGGAGTAGCCAGGTGGAAAGCATGGCCAGCAGTAGAAAAATGCTTATTGAAATGTTCAATTATGGTGGATTTATCAGTGGTGACAGTGTTTCTTATCTTCAGTGCAGTGGGCAGCTGGGAGGAGGTGTTCTTATTCTCCATGGACTTTACAGTGTCCCAGAACTTTTTTGAGTTAGTGTTGCAAGAAGCAAATTTCTGCTTGAAAAAGCTAGCCTTGGCTTTTCTAACTGCCTGTGTATAATGGTTTCTAGCTTCCCTGAACAGCTGCATATCACGGGGGCTGTTCGATGCTAATGCAGAACGCCATAGGATGTTTTTGTGTTGGTTAAGGGCAGTCAGGTCTGGGGAGAACCAAGGGCTATATCTGTTCCTGGTTCTAAATTTCTTGAATGGGGCATGTTTATTTAAGATGGTTAGGAAGGCATTTTTAAAAAATATCCAGGCATCCTCTACTGACGGGATGAGGTCAATATCCTTCCAGGATACCCTGGCCAGGTCGATTAGAAAGGCCTGCTCGCTGAAGTGTTTCAGGGAGCGTTTTACAGTGATGAGAGGAGGTCGTTTGACCGCTGACCCATTACGGATGCAGGCAATGAGGCAGTGATCGCTGAGATCTTGGTTGAAGACAGCAGAGGTGTATTTAGAGGGGAAGTTGGTTAGGATGATATCTATGAGGGTGCCCATGTTTAAGGCTTTGGGGAGGTACCTGGTAGGTTCATTGATCATTTGTGTGAGATTGAGGGCATCAAGTTTAGATTGTAGGATGGCTGGGGTGTTAAGCATGTTCCAGTTTAGGTCGCCTAGCAGCACGAGCTCTGAAGATAGATGGGGGGCAATCAGTTCACATATGGTGTCCAGAGCACAGCTGGGGGCAGAGGGTGGTCTATAGCAGGCGGCAACGGTGAGAGACTTGTTTTTAGAGAGGTGGATTTTTAAAAGTAGAAGTTCAAATTGTTTGGGTACAGACCTGGATAGTAGGACAGAACTCTGCAGGCTATCTTTGCAGTAGATTGCAACACCGCCCCCTTTGGCAGTTCTATCTTGTCTGAAAATGTTGTAGTTTGGAATTAAAATGTCTGAATTTTTGGTGGTCTTCCTAAGCCAGGATTCAGACACAGCTAGAACATCCGGGTTGGCAGAGTGTGCTAAAGCAGTGAATAGAACAAACTTAGGGAGGAGGCTTCTAATGTTAACATGCATGAAACCAAGGCTATTACGGTTACAGAAGTCGTCAAAAGAGAGCGCCTGGGGAATAGGAGTGGAGCTAGGCACTGCAGGGCCTGGATTCACCTCTACATCGCCAGAGGAACATAGGAGGAGTAGAATAAGGGTGCGACTAAAAGCAATAAGAATTGGTCGTCTAGAACGTCTGGAACAGAGAGTAAAAGGAGGTTTCTGGGGGCGATAAAATAGCATCAAGGTATAATGTACAGACAAAGGTAAGGTAGGATGTGAATACAGTGGAGGTAAACCTAGGTATTGAGTGATGAAGAGAGAGATATTGTCTCTAGAAACATCATTGAAACCAGGAGATGTCATTGCATGTGTGGGTGGTGGAACTAATAGGTTGGATAAGGTATAGTGAGCAGGACTAGAGGCTCTACAGTGAAATAAGCCAATAAACACTAAACAGAACAGCAATGGACAAGACATATTGACATTAAGGAGAGGCATGCTTAGTCGAGTGATCAAAAGGGTCCAGTGAGTGGAGAGGTTGGTTGAGGGTCACGGCGATTTAGACAGCTAGCCAAGCCAACCGGTAGCAAGCTAGCATAGGATGGAGTCTGTTGTTAGCCACCTCTTGCGTTCGGTCAGTAGATTAGTGGGGTTCCGTGAGGTAGAGGGGATTAATCCAAATCACACAACAACAACAAAAATAAGAACAATAGATATAGTTATAGAGGCCCGAGAAGAAAACATAATAATAATAAAAATAAATAAATTGTCCGATTGTCTATTCAGATAGCAGCCGGTAAGACATGGATGGAGTATTCGTCGGCAGACCAGACGTGCTGGTGCGGCGGGGCACCGTGTCGACAGAGAATCAAAGCCAGATGGCGAAAGAGGTAATGTAGAAATGTGTTTGCTAGCCGGGAGATGTGCCTGGCTCACGGCTAACTGGTGCTAGCTTTGTGGCAGTGGCGTTAGCCACTATAGCCAATCGGTAGCAGCGGTGATCCGGTGCCAAGGTCCAGAGTTTACAGCAAGGATCCGGTGGAGTATTGGGCTCTAGCCGTGTATGAGTGGGGTTCGGGTGAACAGCTGAGTAGGCCCGGGAGGTGGGCCTCGGGGATTATGGCAAGAACAGCTCAAATAAGCAAAGAGAAACGACAGTCCATCACTACTTTAAGACATGGGTAGTTAATACGAAAAATGTAAAGAACTTTGAAAGTTTCTTCTAGTGCAGTCACAAAAACCATCAAGAGCTTTGATGAAACGGGCTCTCATGAGGACATGAATGGAAGCCCCAGAGTTACCTCTGCTGCAGAGGAGAAGTTCATTAGAGATTGCATCCCAAATAAATGCTTCACAGAGTTCAAGTAACAGACACATTTCAACAAACTGTTCAGAGGAGAATGAGTGAATCAGGCCTTCATGGTCAAATTGCTGCAAAGAAACCACTACTAAAGGACACCAATAAGAAGACAAGACTTGCTTGGACCAAGAAACACGAGCAATGGACATTAGACTGGTGGAAATTTCTCCTTTGGTCTGGAGTCCAAATTGGAGATTTCTGGTTCCAACTTCGTGTCTTTGTGAGATGCAGTGTTGGTGAATGGATGATCTCCACATGTTTTTCCCACCGTAAAGCATGGAGGAGGTGGTGTTATGGTTTGGAGGTGCTCACTGTCTGTGATTTATTTAGATTTCAAGGCACACTTAACCAGCATGGCGACCACAGCAGTGATACTCCATCCCATCTGTTTTGGGCTTAGTGGGACTCCAGGCTGTGTACGGGCTAGTTTACCAAGAAGGAGAGTGATGGAGTGCAGCATCAGATGACCTGGCCTCCACAATCCCCCGATCTCAACCAAATTGAGATGGTTTGTATTTATGAGTAGCTGCTGCCAAAGTGTCCGGCAAAATTAAGGCAGTTATACAATTTTAAAAACATTAAAATACATTCATTACAGAATTCACAACACACTGAGTGTGTGCCCTCAGGCCCATACTCCACTACCACATATCTACAACGCAAAATCCATGTCTACGTGTGTGTTTTGTATGCATGTTGTCATGTGTGTGTATATATGTGTCTGTGCCTATGTTTGTGTTGTTTCACAGTCCCTGCTGTTCCACAGGTGTATTTTTACCTGCTTTTTAAATCCTCTATACCAGGCGGTGTCAGAGGAAGGACCTAAAAATTGTCAAAGACTCTAGCCTCCCTAGTCATAGACTGTTCTCTCTGCTACCTCATGGCAAGCAATACCGGAGCACCAAGTCTAGGTCCAAGAGGCTTCAAAACAGCTTCTACCCAGAGCCATAAGACTCTGGAACAGCTAATCAAATGGCTACCCAGACTATTTGCACCCACCTCCCTACGCTGCTGCGACTCTCTGTTATTATCTATGCATAGCCACTTTAATAACCCTACCTTGATGCAAGAGCACAAAAAAGAGCTTTGAGGACACCTCACCCTGGGTGAACTTGATGGAAGATTTGGGTTTAGATGATGCATAGACACAGCCACCAGAAGCACAGCAACTAATAATAGCACTGCCACCTCATGACACAGCCACCTGAAGCACTGCAACTAGCAACTAGCACTGAAGTGCAACTTGCACTTCAGTGCGAGGATACGCTGCTTTAAAAATACAATTCAGAGCATGGGCTAACTTGGTCCTGAAGAAAGAGTATATAAGAAGCATGCTTTCAATGGAACAATTGTATCTCTTGACTTCTGATTTCTGAACGAGACATACTGAGACTACTACCCAGTACCCTCCTTGCGCTGAATACATCCACCTCCTAACCGGAGTGGATAAATAGCATCAGTGGTGTTACAAAGGGTCTTGATCTCCAACCGTTCTCTTCACTAATCAGTAAATCACAGGACAAACTTCTAGTAGGGGAAATGGATACATATCTGACTTTCATACTCTAGAACAATTGTATCGCTTGACTTCTGATTTCTGAACGAGACATACTGAGACAACTACCCACTACACTCCTCGTGCTGAATATATACACCCCCTAACCAGGGTAGATGAATAGCATCGGGGGTGTTACAAAGGGTCTTGATCTCAAACCGTTCTCTTCACTAATCAGTAAATCATAGTACAAACTTCTAGTAGGAGAAACAGATACTGAGTGATTGGATGAGCCTCAAAGAACATACTCTTTGGGGACCAACCAGGTCAACCTACGTTAAGGTAATTAACCGCTTGTTGTAATACATAAGGCATTAATAGTAGTAAGTATTTTGATTATTGTTGATGTTATAGATTAAGGACAAAAAATAAACTGAAAAACGTGTACAACTGTGTGAATTGCAAACATTGAATAAAAAGTAGAAACTAGACCCAAAACCCTAGGGGAGAGAACACCTCTGACACTCCCAATCCAGGGAAACAAGTCTAGTTTCTACACTAAAGACAATAAAACGGTTTGGACAGAATAATCATTTTATTGTAACAGGTATCCTCTATATTAATACTCAAGTAGTATTAGTCGACAGACAGACTGTAAATTGTAACCAAGGTATAGCATACAAAGGGAAAGTGAAAGTAAAGCAAGAGGTACTCTAAGTCTGATTTGATATTATCTAAGATCCCGAAACCACGACGACGGGGGTACCTTAACGGTCCTGTAGCAAAATCCCCTACCGCGACAACCTGCATGTACATAATTACCTCGCCAACGGTGCCCCCGCGCATTGACCCATTGACTCTGTACCGGAAACCCTTGTATATAGCCCCACTATTGTTATTTCCTGCTGCGGGATGATGGGACGCCTATGCAGCGCCTTGTCACGATCGCAAATTTGAGAGAAACAACAAATGTTGGCACATATAAGTGTCTTATATCGGCTGAAAGCTTACATTCTTGTTAATATAACTGCACTGTCCAATTTACAGTAGCTATTACTGTGTAAAATTGCCATGCTATTGTTTGAGGAGAGCTCCTAACCACAACACTTTTTTTCACCGCGGTAGGGTTTGATAAATTCACCTCTGAAGATGAAATATGTAACTTACTTACATTCTGAAATCTTGCTCTGATTTATCATCCAAAGGGTCCCAGAGATAACACGAAGTGTCGTTTTGTTAGATGAAATCCTTTTTCATATCCTAAAAAGCTCCATATAGCATGCACTATCGATTTTGTATTTCCATTCGTTCAGTTTGCAAAGAAAGGAATCTGTGAAAATCTAACCCTAAACAATGTTTCAACCAGTCAAATCACGTTCGTATTTTTTCCTCAGATCCTAGAATGTAACCAGACTTCACTATATCATTAGGGGTGTAGTATATCCTATAGGACACCCAAATTTGGTCAGAGAGCGACGCCTTCATAGCACACCGATGACGCTGGCGTACTTCACTCGATCGACTGTAACTTTGTCAAATAAGCACCAATCTGGGTCAAACAAAGCTAGCTAGATAGCCAATGAGCTGGGCTTCACAGAAAACCCCATATATGTCGCAAAATGTAGCTGCTAACCTTGTGCGACAGCAAGGCTTTTCCTTTTGGATAAAAATTATAAGAATATGGAGCGTTATGAAGTCTTAAACTGGTTGTTTGCAAATGTTGAATTTATAATATGGTTACTAATACTGGAAAAGCTTAATCAACGTCCAAGTATACAGATTTGTCGATATTCTTGCAGAAAAATGGAATGTGAATGTAAATGTCTCCTTTACAATTTGCCCAAGTGTACCTGGGTGACTTCAAACAAAAATGTAATGTAGTTTGCTCATACTTCAAGTTATCCGTCTGAAACTTTGCACATACACTGCTGCCATCTTGTGGACACCATCGGAATTGCAACCAGCTTGATGGCTAGATGGAAAAAAATAAGTTCATACGATAGTTCGGAAATGCAATTCCTCAAAATGTTCTCAACCTTTCTGTTGCCTTAAAATAAAATAAATTGTGTTTTTTTTCTTTGTATTTTCTTCAACCAGATCTATTGTGTTATATTCTCCTACATTCAATTCACATTTCCAGAAAGTGTTTCCTTCCAAATAGTACCAAGAATATGCATATCCTTCATTCAGGGCCTGAGCGACAGGTAGTTCGATTTGGGTATGTAATTTTTGGTGAAAATTGAAAAAAAGGGAGCTATCCCTAGGAAGCTCTTTAATTATTAGTTTTCCTGATCTCTTACTTTTTTTAAAGTATTTTCTTGAAACTGCATTGTTGGTTAAGGGCTTGTAAGTAAGCATTTCACTGTAAGGTCTACACCTTTTTGTATTCGGTGCATGTGAAAAAATACAATTTGATTTGATTCTACTGCTTGCATCAGTTACCTGATGTGGAATAGAGTTCCATGTAGTCATGGCTCTATGTAGTACTTGTGCACCTCCCATTGTCTGTTCTGGACTTATCGACTGTGAAGAGACCTCTGGTGGCATGTCTTGTGGGCTATGCATGGGTGTCCGAGCTGTGTGCTAGTATTTTAAACAGACAGCTCGGTACTTTCAGCTTGTCAACACCTCTTACAAAAACAAGTAATGATAGAGTCAGTCTCTCTTCCACTTTTAGCCATGAGAGATTGACATGCATGTCATTAATGTTAACTCTCCTTGTACTTTTAAGGGCCAGCTGTGCTGCCCTGTTCTTAGCCAACTGCAATTTTCCCAAGTCCCTCTTTGTGGCACCTGACCACACTACTGAACAGTAGTTAGATGCGACAAAACCAGGGCCTGTAAGGACCTGCTTTGTTGATAGTGTTGTTAAGAAGGCAGAGCAGTGCTATGTGCTATTATGGACAGACTTCTCACCATCTTAGCTACTGTTGTATCAATATGTTTTGACCATGACAGTTTTACAATCCAGGGTAACTCCAAACAGTTTAGTTCCCTCAACTTGCTTAATTTCCACATTATTCATTACGAGATGTAGGGTTTAGTGAATGATTTGTCCCAAATACAATGCTTTTCTTTTTGGAAATATTTAGGACTAACTTATTCCATGTTACCCTTTCCCGAAACTAACTGCAACTCTTTGTTAAGTGTTGCAGTCATTTCAGTCGCTGTAGTAACTGACATGTATAGTGTTGAGTCATCTGCATACATAGACATACTGGCCTTACTCAAAGCCAGTGGTATGTCGATAGTGAAGATTGAAAAAAGCAAGGTGCCTAAACGGCTACCCTGGGGAATTCCTGATTCTACCTGGATTGTGTTTGAGAGGCTTCCATTAAAGAACCCTCTCTGTGTTCTGTTAGACAAGTAACTCTTTATCTTCATTATAGCAGAGGGGTGTAAATCCATAACACAAGTTTTCTCAGCAGCAGACTATGATCAATAATGTAAAAAGCTGCGCTGAAGTCTAACAAGACATCCCCACAATCATTTTATCATCAATTTCTCTCAGCTAAGCATCAGTCATTTGTATAAGTACCGTGCTTGTTGAGTGTCCTTCCCTATATGCATTCTGAAAGTCTGTTGTCAGTTTGTTTACTGTGAAATAGCATTGTAATTTTCCATCCATTTTGTCAGACCCCGTTAGCTTGTCATTGTTGACAGACAACAATACTTTCCTCCCCCTCTTCCACACTGACTTAATGGAATTCAAAAGTACAATTCTTGTCTTTCATAATTCAGTCAGATATATTTGAATGTGTGGTGTCAGCGTTTGTTGCTGGCATGTCATCCCTAAGTTTGCTTATCTTGCCAATTAAAAAGTCATTAAAGTAATTGGCAATATCAGTTGGTCTTGTGATGAATGAGACATCTGATTAAATGAATGATGGAGCTGAAAAATGTCATTTAAGATGCTCCAAAGCGTTTTAATATAATTCTTTATATAATTTATATAATTTATATTTGTTTCATAGTACAGTTTGTTTTTTATTTATTTTGTCACATTATTGTCACATTATTTCTTAATTTGCAGTACGTTTGCAAATTAGTTGGGCTGCCAGACTCATTTGCCATACCATCCCTCTCAACCATACAATTTTTCAATCACCTATCAATCCAAGGGGATTTAACCATTTTTACAGTCATTTTCTTAATGGGTGCATGCATATTAGTAACTGGAATAAGCAATTTCATAAATGTGTCAAGTGCTTACGCACCACAGACCAGCAAGTATTCTTTACATCAACATATTAATCTCTACAAAACATCTTGTATGACCTCTTATACACTATATTAGGCCCAGCCTTTGGAATTTTGGTTTTCCAAGATATGGCTATTATATTGTGATGGCAACATCCTATGGATTTGGATACTGCTTTATTAGTAAAGGTGTGATCGATACATGTTGAAGATTTCATTTCTGAGCTGTTTGTAAATACACTGGTAGGTTGACTGACAAACTGAACCAGGTTGCAGGCACAGGTTGCAGTTTGAAGTTTTTTCTTTAGTGGCTGCTTGATGAGAGCTAGTCAATATTTAAATCACCCAGAAAATGTACTTCTCTGTTTATTTCACATACATTATCAAGCATTTCACACATATTATCCAGATACTGACTGTTAGCACTTGGTGGTCTATAGCAGCTTTCCGCAATGGCCTTCAGGCAGATGAACCTGTTATATTACTTCAACAGTATTTAACATTGTCTCTAAGCTTTACAGGAATGTATTTCTTTATATAGACAGCAACACCGCCCCCGTTGGCATTTCTGTCTTTTCGGTAAATAATATAACCATGCATTGCTACCACTGTATCATCAACGGTATTATCTTAGTGAGTTTCAGAGAGACAGAATATGAATGTCATCTGTTACAAGCAAGCTATTGACTTCATGGACCTTGTTTCTCAGGCTGCATATGTTAATATGAGCTAGCACTTTTCTGGGTTGCTTAATTTAAAAAAATGCTTTACTGGGAAGCTTATCATAGGTAGACTTGCTTATGTTATTTATATTGGAGCTGATAATGCAGGGTGAGCTTCACAAAGTGATCTTCCTACAAGGACACACCGCCTCAGTGCTAACAGTGAAACTCTGGTCCATAGGCTCATGATTACTGCATACAATAGCTGTCGGATCAACAGAGATATCCAGGGCAATTAGGGGGACATAAATTAAGTTACTTACATTGTGTCTGCCAATGACCCTAGGATAAGGTCCATTTGATGCAACATTATGACGACTGAGCTGGTCTTGGGTCATTGATAAGTCATTGTCTTAACGCAGCCTTTGAAATGCGTAGACAGAGTCCAGGAGCCAAGATGATTTGGATGGACTCCATCATTCCTGTAGAGTATCTTCTGCTTCCAGAAGGTGTCAAAGTTATCTATAAAAGTGAATCCAGCAGAGCTACAATCATCTTTAAGCCAGATGTGTAATGCCAGTAGCCTGCTGAATCGTTCACACATGCGGACCAACGATGGTACTGGACCTGAAATGATTGGCTGTTTTTTTTAGTCTTGTAATTTTAAAATCAGTTCTTTAAAATATATTTTCAGATGTTCCCGAGCTAGCCCTCCTGATGTCATTTGACTCCCTGCGGAGCACCGGCCAGTCAGCTGTGGAGAGCTGACACGCGGTGACGCTTCCACCAGAGCGGCGTCTGGCTACTGGGGTGGAAGAAAAATAAAATGTAGTCAGGTGTGGATTCCCCAGTAGCTTGTGTAGGTTTACTACTTGCTTGCTCGTCGGAATGATTACAACACTGATCACACGCAAACACAGTTCACTTTCATAGTAGCCACATACAAACAGCTTGATCATTTTGCTCATTGTAAATATCATTTTCCCATCTAAGTGCTCTCCTCCTCTCACTTTTTTCCTTCGCTATTCAGTGCATAACATATCAGCTGTCTGTGATCAGGTGAAAAAACCTTTCCAAGCCAAACCTTCATATCATATCTGCCAACCTCTAACCGTTACACAAAGCCTACCTACATTGTCGTCGCTACTAGCACAAATGGGGTAGTAACAGTCAACAAACAGTTTAGCAGTTACACCGATGGGCCTCTGTGGCAATAAATTAATACAACCGAAAGCTTACCTTGACTTGGAAGAGTACAGTATTGGATAGCCATAGCCAGCTAGCTAACATAGGATCCCTCTACATTTGAGCCGGGTGTTTGAGTAGGCCAAACTAGCTAGCTGCGTGAAAGTAAACAAAAAATACAACGAAATACAGCAAGTTCTCTCTCTTTTGCTTTCTCTCTTTTGCCTCTCCTTCATTTTTAAATAAATACATTTGTTCAAATCTGTTCAACTATTGTCTGTCTCTACTCACCACATTTTCTGTGCTGCAGTGCAGGTAGCTGTAGCTTATGATTTAAGTATTAGATTCATTCTCTGATCCTTTGATTGGGTGGATAACATGTCAGTTCATGCTGCAAGAGCTCTGATAGGTTGGAGGACGTCCTCCGGAAGTTGTCATAATTACTGTGTAAGTCTATGGAAGTGGGTGAGAACCATGAGCCTCCTAGGATTTTGTATTGAAGTCAATGTACCCAGGGTAAGATGGAAACTAGCTGTTCTCAGGCCACACCATGGTGCTAACCTATAGAGCGCTGTTGAGGCTACTGTAGCCCTTCATTGCAAACAATGTGTTTTGATAAATTATTTGGTGACCTTGACGTTTCAAAAAAACTATCACAGCAGTATCACATTTTGTCCTGTATTGCTGTATTCTTTAGGAAAATGAGTCCACAATTCCATATGGTTCTCTGTTATCTTGGCCTCTGTGACTGGAGGCAAAGTAGCCTCCCTGACCAGGGTTATAGCGTTAATGGAGACACACAGGACAAGGCCGGAACAGGACTAGAGGCAACACAATAGAGAACCAGGCTTTATGACAGTTCAGATAGACTTCTTGTGAAACAAAAGGACTCTGAAAAGTGGTTTGTTGTCCTTAACATTATCAGATAACAGCAGTGCGGTGTATGTGACAATAAAACTTGTATTTTTTTGTATGGCGCCCCTGGAGTAAATTAGGGTTAAGTGCGTTGCTCAAGGGCATACCAACAGATTTTTCAGTTACCTGCCACCCCAACAATCACAGATTTTTTAATAATGATGAAGAGGTTTCACCACCCAGTGGTCCAGAGTGGTGGTACATGCTTCATGAAAAAGTATTTTAGCCACTGAAAATCATAGAACCTGGGATGTTGTCATAGGGTGCATTAAATGTGACTGACTGACCTGTCACTTGGGTGAAGGCTAGGGTTGTGGTAATCATTACAGCTGTAGAGAAATTGTTATACCAATTTAAGGTTAGTGTTAGGATTGCTGTTATCATTACAGCTGTAGGGAAATTGTAATACCATTCTAAGGTTGGGTTGCGGTTATCTTTACAGCTGTAGGGAAATTCCTGTGGCTTTAGATTCCTTCTCCTTATGGGGACATGATAGAAACAAAGACACCAGCGTTTTCTCAGGGATCAGCATGTATTTGTTTTGGTTTGACAGAGGCGTTGGACTTCACCCTAGTCCCGGACTGCTGAAATCATCCTCTGTGCTTATTGGCAAAAAGGCACACTGGAAGTGAAAATGTAAGAGAACAAAAATTAAGAAATGGTGATCTCTAGTGGTGATAGCTGGTCAGTATTCTTGCTGTTCTGGTAATACATGACAAGAAAGGGGAAAGGGGAAAGGGAATACCTAGTCAGTTGTACAACTGAATGCCTTCAACTGAAATGTGTCTTCTGCATTTAACCCAACCTCTGAATCAGAGAGGTGTGGGGTCTGCCATAATCAACATCCACGTCTTCGGCGCCCGGGTTACAGTGGGTTAACTGCCTTGCTCAGGGACAGAACGACATATTTTTACCTTGTCAGCTCGGGGAGTCTATCCAGCAACATTTAAGTCATGTTGAAAGAGTTTAGTGCTCTTCAAACAACTGTATAAATGAATGGTTACATCAACAGATGCTTAAAAATAAATACTTTCTACTGATATAGAAAAAAATCTTGCTTAAAAATCTTGCTGATCTTTCATTTTCCAATCATTCAGTCGCTTTGATGGGGTTGACAATGGTCAACTGGTTGTATTTCATAGAAGAAAAATAGATATATTTCTACTACTAGAATTGATGGGTAAATTGATACTTTACTACATTTTCCTTTTCGCATACTTTCCTCTTATTTGTGACAGTTCGGTCTAAGTCCAGAAGATGTCACTAGTTCTCTTTTATAACAGCATGGGCTTTTGCATTGTTGAAGCTTGGGAGATGGACTGGGTTGCTACAGTATAGTGTGCTCAAATCAACACGTTTGAGTTGCCCTTTTACGTTGTCGTTACTCTAAAACAGGGCTGTTCAATGTCAGTCCTGGAGGGCGAAAACACTTCTGGTTTTCATCCTCTCTTTCTAATGAGAGACTAATTCAGACCTGGGACACAAGTTGAGTGCAATTAACTACCAGGTGGAAACAAAAAACAGAAATGTTTTGGGACTCGATGTACCGGAATTGAGCTACCCTGCTCTAAAACAACTGTAATAATATGAATGCACTTCCAGTAATATAGAGTTGGATAACTGCACAACAGGTAATACAACAACAGCATAAAGGGTAAAAACACAAACTAAACAACTCTCTCTCTCTCCCTACCTCTCTCTCTCTCTCTCTCTCCCTCTCTCACTCCCTCTCTCTCCCTACCTCTCTCTCCCTACCTCTCTCCCTCTCTACCTCTCTCTCCCTACCTCTCTCTCCCTCTCTCTTCCTACCTCTCTCTCCCTACCTCTCTCTCGCTCTACCTCTCTCTCTCTCTCTCTCCCCCTCTCTCTCTCTCTCTCTCTCTCTCTCTCTCTCTCTCAATTCAAGGGGCTTTATTGGCATGGGAACATATGTTAACATTGCCAAAGCAAGTGAGGTAGATAATATAAAGTGAAATAAACAATAAAAATGAACAGTAAACATTACACTCATAGAAGTTCCAAAATAATAAATACATTACAAAATGGCATATTGTATATATACAGTGTTGTAACAATGTACAAATGGTTAAAGTACAAAATGGAAAATAAATAAGCATAAATATGGGTTGTATTTACAATAGTGTTTGTTCTTCACTGGTTGACCTTTTCTTGTGGCAATAGGTCACAAATCTTGCTGCTGTGACGGCACATTGTGGTATTTCACCCAGTAGATATGGGAGTTTATCAAAATCAGGTTTGTTTTCTAATTCTTTGTGGATCTGTGTAATCTGACGGAAAAATTTGTCTCTATGGTCATACATTGGGCAGGATGTTAGGAAGTGCAGCTCAGTTTCCACCTCATTTTGTGGGCAGTGTGCACATAGCCTGTCTTCTCTTGAGAGGCAGGTCTGCCTACGTCGGCCTTTCTCAATAGCAAGGCTATGCTCACTGACTCTGTACATAGTCAAAGCTTTCCTTAAGTTTGGGTAAGTCATAGTGGTCAGGTATTCTGCCACTGTGTACTCTCTGTTTAGGGCCAAATAGCATTCTAGTTTGCTCTGATTTTCTGTTAATTCTTTCCAATGTGTCAAGTAATTATCTTTTTGTTTTCTCGTGATTTGGCTGGGTCTCTCTCTCTCTCATCTCCTATTTGGCAAGTTTGCACTACGTGACACATACGGGCGACGAGCATCACACACAGCATGTGGACCATGCACCTGTGCAACACATGCAGAGCGTAACTCAGCAACGCAATCAACCCCCCACCACCTACAGCGCAGTGGATGTTGAGGAGGCTCTTAGCTGACAGGCAGAGACTGACACAGCACCACTGAACCTTACATTATTAATCCACAGGAATCATATTGTAGAGCTCCGCTCTGAAGTTAACATGAGTAGAAAACCTAACTGCGACTCTCACTGAACTGCCAATGCTAATAATCCCCTTCGACAGAGCAGGCATAACTCCATTAGCCTCTGTAGTCTGGTCCAACATAGATCATTCCTGATTGGAGAGATACTTAGGTAGAGGGAGCACTGCTCATTACATGTCCTCATTACTATCCATCCCTGTAAGATCACTTTGTATCCTTCTTTCTTTTGAGATCATCTTTGATACTGTACTTTTTATACACTCTGTTCTTTAATTCTGACATACACTTGTTGTGTCTTTGGCTATGCCGGATTAAGTGATATGACATGCTATTCTATGAAATCATTTCTCTGTAATTAATATTACCTGATTAAGCTAATCAGGTAAATAATTAACTATTTTTTTTGTAATTTTTTTTGTTCACCTTTATCTAACAAGGTAGGCTAGTTGAGAACAAGTTCTCATTTACAACTGTGACCTGGCCAAGATAAAGCATAGCAGTGTGAACAGACAACAACACAAAGTTACACATGGAGTAAACAATAAACAAGTCAATAACACAGTAGAAATAAAAAAAATAGTCTATATACATTGTGTGCAAAAGGCATGAGGAGGTAGGCAAATAATTACAATTTTGCAGATTAACACTGGAGTGATAAATGATCAGATGGTCATGTGCAGGTAGAGATACTGGTGTGCAAAAGAGCAGAAAAGTAAATAAATATAAACAGCATGGGGATGAGGTAGGTAAATTGGGTGGGCTATTTACCGATGGACTGTGTATAGCTGCAGCGATCGGTTAGCTGCTCAGATAGCAGATGTTTGAAGTTGGTGAGGGAGATAAAAGTCTCCAACTTCAGCGATTTTTGCAATTCGTTCCAGTCACAGGCAGCAGAGAACTGGAAGGAAAGGCGGCCAAATGAGGTGTTGGCTTTAGGGATGATCAGTGAGATACACCTGCCATCGTGACCAGTGAACTGAGATAAGGCGGAGCTCGAAAGTCGGGGCACCACGAAATAATGTTCATAGAGCTGTTATCTTCCGAATAAACTCTTAAAGACCTGGTAATCTTTTACATCAATAGCAGTCAATATTTAATCGTCACCTTGTTTAGTCTCATCTGAAAGTGGTAAATTCTTGGTTACTTCAAGAACTCTGGCTAACAAGTTGAATCAGCAATACAAAATTTGGTTTAATTATTTATTTACTATATACCTAATGAATCACACAGAATTACAAACACAGAATGAATCATACATTGATGGACCTATTATGTCTTAAAGAAAACTTCCCTGGTGGACGTAACAGATACGACGGCTGGTTACGCAAAGAGAGGGAGTTGGGTTTGAATGAAAGAGTGGGAAGACTGAGTAACAAAGGGAGAAGCTATGCTATCGTAAATACAGAATCTTATGCATTCTAAATAACCGCCCATTTGAAAAAGGAGAATGCAATAAATATTTACTCTGAGCTGCGCTTCGTTAGATTGGTCGTCGATGGAAGGCCGGTTTGTCCTTTATGGATCTCTGGTCCTCTGAAGAATGTCTAGTGGTGAACTGGAGCGTGGTAGGATGGATACTCCGTCCATCCTCTCCTAGCCCACGTTTTGCAACTGCTGCTAAATCAACGGCTAAGAGGTATCACTTCTGGAGTGAATAAGAGTTCAAAGTTCATACCAAGTTGCCATACTTTAAGCTCCTGCTATTGTAACGGATGTGAAACGGCTAGCTTAGTTAGCGGTGCGCTCTAAATAGCATTTCAATCGGTGACGTCACTTGCTCTGAGACCTTGAAGTACTAGTTCCCCTTGCTCTGCAAGAGTCGCGGCTTTTGTGGAGCGATGGGTAACGATGCTTCGTGGGTGACTGTTGTTGATGTGTGCAGAGGGTCCCTGGTTCGCGTGAGGGGACGGATCTGAAGTTATACTGTTACACTATATTCTGGCTGGTATAGGTGAAATTCATCCTTCCGGGGTGTTGTTACGGTGCGTGAATGAGGACCCAAAAGCGAATTAACTTAAACAGAGCTTCTTTAATTACCAAACATAGGTAGGCTCAGACGGACCGGCAGATTCCGACAGGACAAGACAAGGTTACAGCAAACATGACGACAGTCTGGTTCAGGCATGAAACACAACAAACAAGAATCCGACAAAGACAGGAGCAGAAACAGAGAGAGATATAGGGACCTAATCAGAGGGAAAAAGGGAACAGGTGGGAAAAGGGGTGACGAGGTGGTTAGGAGGAGACAAGGCACAGCTGGGGGAAAGAGGGGGAGAAAAGGTAACCTAACAACGACCAGCAGAGGGAGACAGGGTGAAGGGAAAGGACAGAGACAAGACACAACATGACAGTACATGACAGTACCCCCCCACTCACCGAGCGCCTCCTGGCGCACTCGAGGAGGAAACCTGGCGGCAACGGAGGAAATCCTCGATCAGCGCACGGTCCAGCACGTCCCGAGAGGGAACCCAACTCCTCTCCTCAGGACCGTACCCCTCCCAATCTACGAGGTACTGGTGACCACGGCCCCGAGGACGCATGTCCAAAATTCTACGGACCCTGTAGATGGGTGCGCCCTCGACAAGGATGGGGGGGGGGGGGGAGACGAGCGGGGGCGCGAAGGACGGGCTTGATGCAGGAGACATGGAAGACCGTGTGGACGCGACGAAGGTATCGCGGAAGAAGAAGTCGAACTGCGACAGGATTAATGACCCGAGAAATACGGAACGGACCAATGAACCGCGGGGTCAACTTGCGAGAAGCCGTCTTAAGGGGAAGGTTCTGAGTGGAGAGCCAAACTCTCTGACCGCGACAATATCTAGGACTCTTAGTTCTACGCTTATTAGCAGCCCTCACAGTCTGCGTCCTATAACGGCAAAGTGCAGACCTGACCCTCTTCCAGGTGCGCTCGCAACGTTGGACAAAAGCCTGAGCGGAGGGGACGCTGGACTCGGCGAACTGAGATGAGAACAGCGGAGGCTGGTACCCGAGGCTACTCTGAAAAGGAGATAGCCCGGTCGCAGACGAAGGAAGCGAGTTGTGGGCGTATTCTGCCCAGGGGAGCTGTTCTGACCAAGACGCAGGGTTGCGAAAAGAAAGACTGCGTAAGATGCGACCAATAGTCTGATTGGCCCGTTCTGCTTGACCGTTAGACTGGGGGTGAAAGCCGGAAGAGAGACTGACGGAAGCCCCAATCAAACGGCAAAACTCCCTCCAAAATTGAGACGTGAATTGCGGACCTCTGTCCGAAACGACGTCTGACGGAAGGCCATGAATTCTGAAAACATTCTCGATGATGATTTGTGCCGTCTCTTTAGCAGAAGGAAGCTTAGCAAGGGGAATGAAATGAGCCGCCTTAGAGAACCTATCGACAACCGTAAGAATAACAGTCTTCCCCGCTGACGAAGGCAGTCCGGTGACAAAATCTAAGGCGATGTGAGACCACGGTCGAGAGGGAATAGGAAGCGGCCTGAGACGGCCGGCAGGAGGAGAGTTACCGGACTTAGTCTGCGCGCAGACCGAACAAGCAGCCACGAAACGACGCGTGTCATGCTCCCGGGTGGGCCACCAAAAACGCTGGCGAATGGAAGCAAGCGTACCCCGAACGCCAGGGTGGCCGGCTAACTTGGCAGAGTGAGCCCACTGAAGAACGGCCAGACGAGTAGGAACGGGAACGAAAAGAAGGTTCCTAGGACAAGCGCGCGGCGACGGAGTGTGAGTGAGCGCTTGCTTTACCTGCCTCTCAATTCCCCAGACAGTCAACCCGACAACACGCCCCTGAGGGAGAATCCCCTCGGGGTCAGTGGAGGCTACTGAAGAACTGAAGAGACGAGACAAAGCATCAGGCTTGGTGTTCTTAGAGCCCGGACGATAAGAAATCACGAACTCGAAACGAGCGAAAAACAGCGCCCAACGCGCCTGACGCGCATTGAGTCGTTTGGCAGAACGGATGTACTCAACGTTCCTATGGTCAGTCCAAACGACAAAAGGAACGGTCGCCCCCTCCAACCACTGTCGCCATTCGCCTAGGGCTAACCGGATGGCGAGCAGTTCGCGGTTACCCACATCATAGTTACGTTCCGACGGCGACAGGCGATGAGAAAAATACGCGCATGGGTGGACCTTGTCGTCAGAGAGGGAGCGCTGAGAAAGAATGGCTCCCACGCCCACCTCTGACGCGTCAACCTCGACAACGAACTGTCTAGAGACGTCAGGTGTAACAAGGATAGGAGCAGATGTAAAACGATTCTTGAGGAGATCAAAAGCTCCCTGGGCGGAAACGGACCACTTAAAGCACGTCTTGACAGAAGTAAGGGCTGTGAGAGGAGCTGCCACCTGACCGAAATTACGGATGAAACGACGATAGAAGTTCGCGAAGCCGAGAAAGCGCTGCAGCTCGACGCGTGACTTAGGGACGGGCCAATCAATGACAGCTTGGACCTTAGCGGGATCCATCTTAATGCCTTCAGCGGAAATAACAGAACCGAGAAATGTGACGGAGGAGGCATGAAAAGTGCACTTCTCAGCCTTCACAAAAAGACAATTCTCTAAAAGGCGCTGGAGGACACGTCGAACGTGCTGAACATGAATCTGGAGTGACGGTGAAAAAATCAGGATATCGTCAAGGTAAACGAAAACAAAGATGTTCAGCATGTCTCTCAGGACATCATTGACTAATGCCTAAAAGACAGCTGGAGCGTTAGTGAGGCCGAAAGGAAGAACCCGGTATTCAAAGTGCCCTAACGGAGTGTTAAACGCCGTCTTCCACTCGTCCCCCTCCCTGATGCGCACGAGATGGTAAGCGTTACGAAGGTCCAACTTAGTGAAAAACCTGGCTCCCTGCAGGATCTCGAAGGCTGAAGACATAAGAGGAAGCGGATAACGATTCTTCACTGTTATGTCATTCAGCCCTCGATAATCTATGCAGGGGCGCAGAGACCCGTCCTTCTTCTTGACAAAAAAAAACCCCGCTCCGGCGGGAGAGGAGGAGGGGACTATGGTACCGGCGTCAAGAGCTACAGACAAATAATCTTCGAGAGCCTTACGTTCGGGAGCCGACAGAGAGTATAGTCTACCCCGGGGGGGGGTGGTTCCCGGAAGGAGATCAATACTACAATCATACGACCGGTGTGGAGGAAGAGAGGTGGCCCTGGACCGACTGAACACTGTGCGCAGATCGTGATATTCCTCCGGCACCCCTGTCAAATCACCAGGCTCCTCCTGTGAAGAAGAGACAGAGGAAACAGGAGGGATAGCAGACATTAAACATTTCACATGACAAGAGACGTTCCAGGAGAGGATAGAATTACTAGACCAATTAATGGAAGGATTATGACAAACTAGCCAGGGATGGCCCAAAACAACAGGTGTAAAAGGTGAACGAAAAATTAAAAAAGAAATGGTTTCACTATGATTACCAGAAACAGTGAGGGTTAAAGGTAGCGTCTCACGCTGAATCCTGGGGAGAGGACTACCATCCAGGGCGAACAAGGCCGTGGGCTCCTTTAACTGTCTGAGAGGAATGTCATGTTCCCGAGCCCAGGTCTCGTCCATAAAACAGCCCTCCGCCCCAGAGTCTAAGGCACTGCAGGAAGCTGACGAACCGGTCCAGCGTAGATGGACCGACAAGGTAGTGCAGGATCTTGAAGGAGAGACAGGAGTAGTAGCGCTCACCAGTAGCCCTCCGCTTACTGACGAGGTCTGGCCTTTTACTGGACATGAAGTGACAAAATGACCAGCGGAACCGCAATAGAGACAGAGGCGGTTGGTGATTCTCCGTTCCGAGATGCGGATACCTCCCAGCTGCATGGGCTCAGCACCCGAGCCGGCAGAGGAAGATGGTAGTGATGCGGAGAGGGGGGCAACGGAGAACGCGAGCTCCTTTCCACGAGCTCGGTGACGAAGATCAACCCGTCGCTCAATGCGAATAGCGAGTTCAATCAAGGAATCCACGCTGGAAGGAACCTCCCGGGAGAGAATCTCATCCTTTACCTCTGCGCGGAGACCCTCCAGAAAACGAGCGAGCAAAGCCGGCTCGTTCCAGCCACTGGAGGCAGCAAGAGTGCGAAACTCAATAGAGTAGTCTGTTATGGATCGATTACCTTGACATAGGGAAGACAGGGCCCTGGAAGCCTCCTCCCCAAAAACAGATCGATCAAAAACCCGTATCATCTCCTCCTTAAAGTCCTGATACTGGTTAGTACACTCAGCCCTTGCCTCCCAGATTGCCGTGCCCCACTCACGAGCCCGTCCAATAAGGAGAGATATGACGTAGGCGACACGAGCAGTGCTCCTGGAGTAAGTGTTGGGCTGGAGAGAAAACACAATATCACACTGGGTGAGGAACGAGCGGCATTCAGTGGGCTCCCCAGAGTAACACGGCGGGTTATTGATTCTGGGCTCCGGAGATTCGAAAGCCCTGGAAGTGGCCGGTGGATCGAGGCGGAGATGGTGAACCTGTTCTGTGAGGTTGGAGACTTGGGTGGCCAGGGTCTCAACGGCATGTCGAGCAGCAGACACTTCCTGCTCGTGTCTGCCTAGCATCGCTCCCTGGATCCCGACGGCTGAGTGGAGAGGATCCGAAGTCGCTGGGTCCATTCTTGGTCGGATTCTTCTGTTACGGTGCGTGAATGAGGACCCAAAAGCGAATTAACTTAAACAGAGCTTCTTTAATTACCAAACATAGGTAGGCTCAGACGGACCGGCAGATTCCGACAGGACAAGACAAGGTTACAGCAAACATGACGACAGTCTGGTTCAGGCATGAAACACAACAAACAAGAATCCGACAAAGACAGGAGCAGAAACAGAGAGAGATATAGGGACCTAATCAGAGGGAAAAAGGGAACAGGTGGGAAAAGGGGTGACGAGGTGGTTAGGAGGAGACAAGGCACAGCTGGGGGAAAGAGGGGGAGAAAAGGTAACCTAACAACGACCAGCAGAGGGAGACAGGGTGAAGGGAAAGGACAGAGACAAGACACAACATGACAGTACATGACAGGTGTAGGTTGTCACCTTCACATTGAGATTCGATGCTAATTTCGTGAGGTTCTTGTCGTTCAACCAGAGCTCACGCTGAGGTTGGCTTAGTTCTTTAGGTGATCTTTGTCCTTTCAACGCAAGTCCTCACGTCTTTGGAACAGAAAGTTACATTTTCGTCAAGGGCTTTATATAGGAGGGGAGAGAAGGGCGTGTTTCATAGTTTATAACCAATGCCTCTTCACATGGGCAGGGCCACTGAGTGAGCAGAGCTATAACCTTATGAAAAACCAATTCTCTCATTAGGAAGCTAAAATGACATTTCATCTTTTCACAAATAATTTCATATTTAAACATTTAAATCGCACAACAATTCCATGTGAATCTGATAACTATAATGTGTAGACTTTCCAATATACAGTTTATGTTATCCTATCATTAGTAAGAATGTCTCAGACGCCAACTGATCTAGCATCATATTTATTAAGTACCAACGCATATTTTCAACTGGTTGTATTACCGAAATATGGTTCCTTTCCCCCCACCTTTTGATGTTCCCAGACTCTATATGTTTAACAAAGGCTTTTCAAGAGTCCTTCTGTAGAGTCAAGAGAGAGGAAAGGGAGAAAGCTATTTATGGGGGGGTCATAAACCACACCCACAGGCCAACGTCATGACACACTACATGGACACCTGCTCACCTTAGTGAGGTCGGGCACTGATATTGGGCGATTAGGCCTGGCTCGCAGTCAGTGTTCCAATTCATCCAAAATATGTTTGATTGCGTTGAGGTCAGGGATCTGCGCAGTCCAGTCAAGTTCCTCCACACTGATATCAGCAAACCATTTCTGTATGGAACCCGCTTTGTGGACGGGGGTATTGTCATGCTGAAACTAGAAAGGGCCTTCCCCAAACTGTTGCCACAAGTTTGGAAGTACAGTATTGTCTCTAGAATGTCATTGTATGCTGTAACATTAAGTTTTCCCTTCACTGGAACTAAGGGGCCTAGCCCGAACAATGAAAAACACGATACCATTATTCCTCCTCCACCAAACTTTACAGTTGGCACTATGCATTTGGGCAGGCAGTGTTCTCTTGGCATCCACCAAACCCAACCCCAGATTACCAGATGGTAAAGCGGGATTCATCACTCCAGAGAACGTGTTTCCACTGCTCCAGAGTCCAATTGCACATGGTGATCTTAGGCTTGTGTGCAGCTATTGGAAACCAATTTCATGAGGCTCCAGAGGAACAGTTATTGTACTGTCGTTGCTTCCAGGGGCAGTTTGGAAGTCGGTAGTGAGTGTTGCAACTGAGGACAGACGATTTTTAAGCTCTCCGCGCTTCAGCACTCAGCTGTCCCGTTAAGTGAGCTTGTGTGGCCTACGACTTCGCAGTTGAGCCGCTGTTGCTCCCAGACGTTTCCACTTAACAGCAGTTACAGTTGACCGGGGCAGCTCTAGCAGGGCAGACATTTGACGAACTGACTTGCTGGTAAGGTGCCATCCAAGGACGATGCCACGTTGAAAGTCACTGAGCTCTTCAGTAAGGCCATTCTACTGCCAATGTTTGGCTATGGAGATTGCATGGCTGTGTGCTCAATTTTTATACACCTGTCAGCAACAGGTGTGGCTGAAATATCCTAATCCACCATCCATCAATTTGAAGGTGTGTCCACATACTTTTGGCTATGTAGTGTATGTCCATTTGTATGTGGAGCAAACCTCCATGCCATACATTTCCATATAAAGATAATGATGCAAGCTCTTTCTAATGCTGGAAGTCTGGGGGTTGATTCTAGATAAGCACAGTGTTCACTGTAGTATCCCTCTGCCATGCAGAAGAACTACAAAGAACCTGACAAAGCTGCACTGTGTCACTGAAGTCAATCAATAAGTCAATCAATAAGACATGCAGTGTGAGTGTGTGCAAGCTTGTGTAGGTGTGTGTGCATGCTTGCGTGAATGTGTGTGTGTTTTTGTGTGCATGAATGTATGTGTGCTTTTGTGTGCATGCATGTGTGCGAGCATGTGTGTGTGTGTGTGCAGTGAGTGTGTCTGTGAGTACTTGATGTGTATATCTACAACTATGCCAGTTTTTCCCAAACTCAGTCCTCGGGATCCCAAGGGGTGAACATTTTGTTTTTTGTCCTAGCACTACACAGCGGATTCAAATGATCAACGCTTGATGATTAGTTGATTATTTGAGTCAGCTATGTAGTTCTAAGGCAAAAAACTAAACATGTGCCCTTTGGATTCCTGAGGCCCGAGTTTGGGAGACCCTGACCTATGCCGTCTTTGTTCATTGTGCAGTGAGTGCTGTTCATTGGCAGAGTGAGTGGTTGACCTTTAGTGAATGTCACGGTTTATGTGTTTTCTCTGAGTGGCCGCCTCTGTTCTCAACTCCTCCATGTTATCAGCTGTCACTCACTATCAGGAGCAGAGGAGGACAAGAGGAGGAGAGATGAGAGGGAGTGCAGGGTAGTGAGAAGCAGAAAAGAGGAGAAGATATCAGAGGAGTTCAGTATAGAGCTGGGCAGAGTAGAGATGAGAAGAGGAGTGATGGAGTGAATTGAAATGACAGCTCCATAACTCCCCATCCCCTGGCAGAGACAAGACGGATGTGCTGCCTATTCCCAGCAACTGCTCTAACCATCAATCATCTCCTCTTAAACTGATTTGCTGCAGAGAACAAGTCCCCATCATCAATTACAGTTTTTTTTGTAACAGGAAAGCTGATCAGATAAGGAGAAAAAGTTTTCTATTCATTGAGCAACGCTCCCCTGCTGTGAGGCTAAACAAACCACTTCCTATGTTTTCAAGTCAACAATTGTGTGAAATTTCAGAGCAAGACCAACAACATTAGACTTGCTGATTCACATCATTTCTCTGCTCCGCTGTTTACTATAACACAGATCCATAAATATTTATATGGAGATTTGCATTCTCCTAAATGTTTGTTTTGTGTATTGGATCGAGCAGTACTATAATTCTTAATTATGGATGTGCTGTTAATGTTGCTTCATATTGCGCCGACACTCAGAGAAGTTAAGTTGATGACATTTCTGTCAGAGTTCATTACAGATATGAGTTAATATTTTGTAACATGAATACATTCATTTACTCCACCGCACAGTGCTGCCTAATGTGACATCATGTGAGGAGCTGTATTAAAAAATGAGAAAGTAAGTGTTTCATAGTGTGCTGTCTGGAATTTCAGTCAAGTAAAATTGGCATACTTTGTGCTTTTGTGAGGAAATGGATGCTGTACAGAGAGAAAGGATACATATATTTTCACTATGAAGCATTGTTGATAAGTCTATCCAGTCTTCAGGGCCTATTCATGACAGAAGCAATAGCACATCTCATACAGTTGTAGGATCTTAATTTGAACCAGTTTGATACAGCAGGAAAGTAATCCTGCAGCAACAGGAAGTGTTACTTATTATGTGGATTATAACTGATGGACATTTTTTATATATAAAAAAAAATATTTCACCTTTATTTAACCAGGTAGGCCAGTTGAGAACAAGTTATCACTTACAACAGCGATCTGGCCAAGATAAAGCAAAGCAGTGCGACAAAAAACAACAACACACGTGGTATAAACAAAAGTACAGTCAATAGAAATCTAAAAAATCTATATACAGTGTGTGCAAATGGAGTAAGGAGGTAAGGCAATACATAGGCCCGTAGTAGCGAAGTAATTACAATTTAACAAATTAACACTGGAGTGATAGATGTGCAGATGATGATGTGCAAGTAGAAATACTGGTGTGCAGAAGAGCAAAAAAAAAAAAAAATATTGGGGTGAGGTAGGTTGATGGATGGGCTATTTACAGATGGGCTGTGTACAGCTGCAGCGATCGGTGAGCTGCTCAGATAGCTGAAGCTTAAAGTTAGTGAGGGAGCTATAAGTCTCCAACTTCAGCGATTTTTGAAATTCATTCCAGCTATTGGCAGCAGAGAACTGGAAGGAAAGGTGGCCAAAGGAGATGTTGGCTTTGGGGATGACCAGTGAGATATACCTGCTGGAGCGAGTGCTACGGGTGGGTGTTGTTATGGTGACCAGTGAGATGAGATAAGGCGGAGCTTTACCTAGCAAAGACTTATAGATGACCAGGAGCCAGTGGGTTTGGCAATGAATATGTAGCGAGGGCCAGCCGACGAGAGCATACAGGTCGCATTGGTGGATGGTATATGGGGCTTTGGTGACAAAACGGATGGCACTGCGATAGATAGGCGATCGGTTGAAAAGCATGCATTTAGTTTTACTAGCATTTAAGAGCAGTTGGAGGCCACGGAAGGAGTGTTGTATGGCATTGAAGCTTTATAGGTGTATATACATTTTCCGTAAGGGAAAATCAAGTCTGACATTTCTAAGTGGAAGAACTTCAGAAGCCGTTTTAAATCTAAAATAATACACTACAAGTAAAGTTCTCCTGCAGGAGAGTGATCAAATGAAGGTCCTATATCTTTAGCATTTACAGTATCTATAAAGGTGATGAGGCCCTAACTGATGACTGACTCTAGATACTTCCTGGTATTAATGACAAGCTTCAAGTTCCTCTGTGTCCAAATCACTAAAGACTTAAAAGGGTTCAAAGACACGTGCATAGTCGTGAAGACGGTGCAACAGCGCCTTTCCCCCTCTGGAGGTTTGAAAAAGTTTGGCATGGACCCTAAAATATTCAAAAAGTTCTACAACTATACCGTTGAGAGCATATTGACTGGCAGCAACATGGCTTGGTATGGCAATAGCACCGCCCTCTCGCATGGAGCTACAGAGGGTGGTGCAGGCAGCCTAGTACATCACTGGGGCTCCCTGGCATTTCTAGGAAGGCCCAGAAAATTGTTAAAGACTCCAACCATCCAAGCCATAGACTTATCTCTGCTTCCACACGGCAAGTGGTACAGGTGAATCAAGTCTGGCCCCAACAGGCTCTTGAACAGCTTCTATCCCCAAGCAATAAGATTGATAAATAGCTAACAAAATAGCTACACAGACTGAGTGTTATGGTTCCACCTGTCACAAGAGGACAGCAGAGACCGTCCTAGAGACATTAACGACACTCAGGTGTGTCCTATTTACTCGTTATGATTTATTTTGCTGAAGCTTGAATTTTTTACAGTGTGTGTTCGTTTCGTTTTGTGAGTGAGTTTTCGAGCCTTAGTGTTTGTTGTTTTTCAGGTGTACTGTGATCCTGCGGCTACCGTTTCTCAGTAAAGGATTACATTTATCCTTAACCACTGATTCCTCGTCTGGCCTCTTCTCTGCACCTGGGTCCAACCTCACCACGTCACAGCAAGCTTCTGCCAAGGACAACAGAAAACGCACCGCTTTAAACAGAGAAACCATCATGAGTAATTAGGACACACCTGAGTGTCGTTAATGTCTCTAGGACGGTCTCTGCCGCCCTCTGGTGACAGGTGGAACCATGACACTGAGTTAACCTTGAATCCTTATTGACAATGTATTTTTTATTTTTGCACTGTCTCTATGCACACACAGGGCCCTACACACACACACACACACACACACACACAGACACACACACACAGACACAGACACAGACACACACACACACACACACACACACACACACACACACCATAATCTGCTCACTCACACATAATATGCACTCTGTTGGGCTTAGTTGCTGTGAGCGCTGCTGTCTGTCCCGGGATCCCTCAAGATTCCGCAGAGGCGGAGAGACACGAAAGGCCAGCTAGCCTAGGTGGTCTCAAATGGAGGTCACTATTGAACATTTCCTGTGGAGCTGTGTTTACTTTGCTTTGTTCCGGGACAATGTGGACCACGCTGACTTTCAATGTAGCAACTGTTTGCTTGCCGAGGACTACAGGGGCGAAGTGGTAACTCTTAGCAAACAAATAGCAAACCTACACAAGCTACTGGGGAATCCACGCCCGCCTACTTTTCTTTTTCTTCTACCCCAGTAGCCGAACGCTGCTCTGGTCTGGTGGAAATGTCGCCGCTGTGTCGGCGTGGAGAACTGATTTTAGTGTTAAAAGACTCCAAAAAACTGCCAATAATTTCATGTCCAGTACCATCATTGGGCCGCAGGTGTGAAAGATTCAGCAGGCCTTGTGAAGTCATGTACTCAGCAGGGTTCCATTCCCGAAGGGGTCTCCCCCTTCCCTGGAGAACGGAGCTGTTCTCAACCATACCAACCAGCCATGGAGATACATCTCCCACCATGGAAGTCAAAGAAAGCTTCCTCTGATAACGGGGGTATCCTTGGAGATGTTGAGCCCAGACCTGACACAGACCAGAAACAGCTTTGCCGCTCTGGTTCCAGAGGTTCCAGCACCTTCTTCCTTGGGGGCTTCCCATTCAAGATCGGATCTGGAGGTACCTGCGTCTTCTACCTTGGGTTCAGATCCTCAGAGCTCCCACCCTCATCAGACCATGAGGCTGCCTGAGAGACAGGCCCATTTAACATCACCAGCTGTCATCATAGGCATCTCGATGGTGAGAAACATCTCGGTTCCCAAGGCAAAAACCCTGTGCTACCCAGGAACACGAGTACATGACTTAACAAGGCTGCTTCCGACTGTTCTTTTACAGAGCTGACACTGTCATTGTCCATGTCGGGTCAAACGACATCAGGAGGGCTAGCTCGGAACATCTGAAAATGTATTTTAAATAACTGATTTTAGTGTTAAAAGACTCCAAAAAACTGCCAATCATTTCATGTCCAGTATCATCATTGGGTGTGAAAGATTCAGCAGGCACTTGCATTACACATCTGGCTTAAAGAATATTGTAGCTCTTCTGGAGTCACTTTAATATACAACTTTGACACCTTCTGGAAAAAAAGATTACAGGAATGATGGATTCCATCCTAATCATCTTGGCTCCTGGACTCGCATTTCAAGGCTGCGTTGAAACAATGACTTAACAATGACCCAAGACCAGCTCAGCTAATCCCTACCATTGAGACAATGAGTTGTCATAATGCTGCATTAAATGTTCATTATCCTCAGGGTGTTGGCAGACGCATTGTAAGTAACTTAATTTATGTCCGCCTAATTGCCCTGAATTTCTTTGTTAATCCTACAGCTGTTGGATGCAGTAATCATAAGCCTATGAACCAGAGTTACACTGTTAGTACTGAGGTGGTGCTCTAGCAGGAAGACCACTTTGCGCAGCTCACCCTGCACTATCACGTCTACTTCTGATACGCTTCCCAGTAAAGCATTAAAAACAATCAAGCAACACAGAAAAGTGCTAAAAATAGCTAATATGCAGCCTGAGAAACAAGGCCCATGAAGTCAATAACTTGCTGTAACAGATTATATTCATATTCTGTCTATCTCTGAAACTCACTTAGATAATACCTTTGCTGATACAGTGGTAGCAATACATGGTTACAACATTTACCGAAAAGACAGAAATGCCAACGAGGGTGGTGTTGCGGTCTATTTAAAGAACCACATTCCTGTATAGATTAGAGATGTTCTAATTCTGTTATATGGCTACAGGTTCATTTGCCTCACCTAAAGCCCATTCTTGTGGGAAGCTGCTATAGACCACCAAGTGCTAACAGTCAGTATCTGGATAATATGTGTGAAATGCTTGATAATGTATGCGATATCAACAGAGAAGTATTTTTTCTGGGTGATTTAAATATTGATTGGCTCTCATCAAGCTGCCCACTCAAGTCAACCTACCAGGGTATTACAAACAGCACAGGAATGAAATCTTCAACATGTATTGGTCACATCTTCATTAATGCTGCAGAAATTTGCTTTAAAGCAGTATCCAAGTATCCAGATGCTGCACTTAACACATTTATAAAATTTCAGTTACTAATACGCACGCACCCAGTAAGAAAATTACTGTAAAAACTGTTATTTATGAGGAATGTAAAAATTGTACGGTTGAGAGGGATGAGGCAAAAGGTATATCAACTAAGTCTGGCAGCCCAACAATTTGCAAACGTACTGCAGATTAAGAAATCATGTGACTACGCTAAGTAAAAATTAATCTATACTAAGAGACAAAGATTAATGACAGAAAGAATGATAGAAAAAAGCTTTGGCGTACCCTAAATTACATTTTGAGGAAAAAAGCCAGATGGCTATTTTATCACAAAACCCACTGATATTGCCAACTACTTTACTTCTACTTTAAAAATCTTAGGGTTGACATGCCCGCAACAGAAGTTGACTACACATCCAAGTATATCTGACCGAATTATGAAAGACAAGAATTGTACTTTTGAATTCCGCTAAGTCAGTGTGGAAGAGGTGACATTTTTGTTGTTGTTGGTCTATCAACAATGACAAGCCAACGGGGTCTGACAATCAGGATGGAAAATGACTGAGGATAATAGCGGACGATATTGCCACTCCTATTTGCCACATCTTAAACGTAAGCCTACTAGAAAGTGTGTGCCCTCAGGCCTGGAGCGAAGCTAAAGTCATTCCACTACCCAAGAATAGTAAAGCCCCCTTACTGGCTCAAATAGCCGACCAATCAGCCTGTTACCAACCCTTAGTAAACTTCTGGAAAAAATAGTGTTAGACTAGATACAATGCTATTTCACAGTAAACAACAGACTTTCAGCACACATATAGGGAAGGACACTCAACAAGCACGGCACTTACACAAATGACTAATGATTGGCTTAGAGAAATTTATGAAAAAATGATTGTGGGGGCTGTCGTGTTGGACTTCAGTGGAGCTTTTGACATTATCGATCATGGTCTGCTGCTGGAAAATTACACCCCCTGCTATAATGTGGATGAAGAGTTACACAGAGGGTGTTCTTTATTAATGGAAGCCTCTCAAACATAATCCAGGTAGAAGCAGGAATTCTCCAGGGTAGCTGTTTAGGCCCCTTGCTTTTTTCAATCTTAACTAATGACATGCCACTGGCTTTGAGGAAGGCCAGCAATGTATGCGGATGACTCAACAGTATGCCCGTCAGCTACTACAGCGACTGAAATGACTGCAACACTTAACAAAGAGCTGCAGTTAGTTTCGGAAAGGGTAGCAAGGAATAAGTTAGTCCTAAATATTTCCCAAACTAAAAGCATTGTATTTGGGACAAAACATTCACTAAACCCTACATCTCGTAATGAATCATGTGGAAATTGAGCAAGTTGAGGTCACTAAATTGCTTGGAGTTACCCTGGATTGTAAACTGTCATGGTCAAAACATATTGATACAACAGTAGCTAAGATGGGGAGAAGCCTGTCCATAATAAAGCATTGCTCTGCCTTCTTAACAACACTATCAACAAAGCAGGTCCTACAGGCCCTGGTTTTGTCACACATGGACTACTGTTCAGTCGTGTGGTCAGGTGCCACAAAGAGGGACTTGGGAAGGTTGTTGTTGTGAAATTGTTAGATTCGATTCCTCGTTGGTTATTACTGCATTGTCGGAACTAGAAGCACAAGCATTTCGCTACACTCGCATTAACATCTGCTAACCATGTGTATGTGACAAATACAATTTGATTTGAGATTGCAGTTGGCTAAGAACAGAGAGCACGGCTGGCCCTTAAAAGTACACGGAGAGCTAACATTAGTGACATGCATGTCAATCTCCCATGGCTCAAAGGGGAAGAGAGATTGACTTCCACATTACTTGTTTTGAGGTGTTGACAAGCTGAAGGTACCGAGCTGTCTTTTTAAAATACTAGCACACTGCTCGGCCCTCATGCATACCCCACCCACAAGACATGCCACCAGAGGTCTCTTCACAGTCCCCATGTCCAGAACAGACTATGGGAGGGGCACAGTACTACATAGAACCATGACTACATGGAACTCTATTCCATATCAGGTAACTGATGCAAGCAGAAAAATCCGATTTTAAAGCAGGTAAAAATACACCTTATGGAACAGCCGGGACTGTGACTTGGCAGCAGCTAATGGCGATCCATAATAAATACAAATACATAAATTTATTCTGACTCTACACACACGCACACCCACTTACATACAAGCTGCTGCTACTCTCTTTATCTTGTATCCTGTTGCCTAGTCACCTTACCCCTATACATATCTACATCCGTCACTCCAGTATCCCTGCACATTCTAATGGTATTGGAACTGACCATGTATATAGTACGCTTAGTACTTACTTAATGTGTTCTTCATATTTCTTCTCATTTTCTGTATATTATTTTCTGCTATTGATTATTGCATTGTTGAGTTTTGAGTTTGCAAGAGAGGCATTTCCCTGTACTTGTGCATGTGACATTCAAACTTGAAACTTGAAACACGTAGACTCACTGTCCAAAGAATCCACTCTGAGACCAGTTGATTTGCCCTTACTCAGCCCTGTCAAACTTCTTTCTTGCCACTTCTCCCCTCTCCTCTCCGCCCACCTCCTCCAGGAGAATCCCACTGGTCAAGATGTGCCCTATCGTGCCCTCAGCCACAGCACTTCCTATTATTACTCATGAATATTCATGAGCCCAGGGTTGTCACAGCTTGTTCCTGCCCTGTCATGTCCAATCCCGTGGGGAGTCACATCACTCACGGCAAACAGACATCTTGTCCAGGCTGGACCAGACGGGCTCTTTGAAGGGGAGCAATTGGCAATCACACCACTTTGATGATTTTGGGAAGCCATAAGGGGATGCAAGCTAAATGACTAGTCTGCTGGAGTGAAAACAGACAACCTTGGGTATATTGTGTTTTCTGCTCCATGTCCTGCTGGTAGCCTTGTCACTGCAGGGCAGAGGAGCCCGTCCAGACCCAGGGCCGCCCTCAGGCTGTTGTTACAGCAGATCATTGACCCTTCCATAGGCTGTCTGCCATCAGACCACAAATCAATACAGTTTGTCCTCTGTGGCATTTTACTATAAATTAAAGTGATACTCCAGAACTTTTGTATAATTTCAGCCAGTAAAATGGTTCCCCATTTTCTTGTGTATTTTTTAACCAGGCAAGTCAGTTAAGAACAAATTCTTATTTACAATGACAGCCTAGTAACAGTGGGTTAACGGCCATGTTCAGGAGTAGAATTAAATATTTTTTCCCTTTCAGCTCCGGGAGTTGATCTAGCAACCTTTTGGTTACTGGCCCAACACTGGCAACACTGGCCCAACACTCTAACCACTAGGCTACCTGCCACCCCATTAGATCATCCAATTGTTTATTACGTCATCCATTTTGTATGATACGTGACTTCTTGCAACAACATGTTTTTAATGATATTTTAAGAATACAATCCAATCCCGGACTGTATCTTTAGGTGCATGGCATCATGTGGAGACAGATGAATATATACATTTTCAACACCCAAACCCTCATGAATTGTTTCTGGGGCACATTATGCATGCTGGATTATAGTAAACTGGTAAAAAAAACAAAAAAAAACAACTGATAATTAATTTTGTCATAAAGTCTTGGTGTTGTGATTGAATTGTTAAATACAGGTAAATTGGTTTGCCTCTCAGTGATTCAAGACAAGAGCAGGGCCCGGCCAGGAGATCAGGGACAATGGCAGGCGTTGAAGAGGATGGCTGACGTGTTATGATACAAATGTTCTGTTTTTCTCCTGAAGTTTTCAGTTCGGGTTCGATTCAATCCGTATCCCCGAAGTTCGGCGTTTTAGCACGATTGAAATGTAAAGGTGATTTCCAATTGAGCCGAAATACTCAGCATTTACCCTGAATGCAGTGTCCACTAACGCAGGGACACTACCTAAAAATTGATTTTGCGCTGTAGCTCTGCGGATTTAATCGAGCCCTTAATCTGATTACTAGTCTCCTTGCGCTGCAGTAAATTAATTGTTGCGTACCTCGGCCTGGCCAGGCCAGGGAGTTTTTGGGCTCAGGCTCAAGGCATCACCACATAACCTGATTTATTTGTTCTATCAAATAACATCATATTATTTTCTGGATGGATCCCTTGGTGTGTGTCTGACGGCGTTCCTCACTCACAATAACCCAGTGTTGTGTCTCGTGGATGTGTCAGGACAGTGTCAAGAGAAGTTCAAATTAACCATCATCAGTATAAAATAAACAATGAAATTACAGGCTTGTGCTTTCATATTAAAATCTTGTGTCGTAGAATGTCTATTTTCCTCCATGTGAGTCATTTTTACGTGAATATACTTTACCTGCACACAACCCTTTCCCTCAGGCTTGGCTGAGTTTCAAGGCCTCATTTGATACATGACACTGATTTTGTTCCAACACATTATCTCCAGTACAGTATTTGCTAGTACTGTGGCGCATACAGGAACATGTGTTGTTTTATTGCTGGCGGTCACCCCTAAATTGCTCAACAGAGGGATGGATATAAATCCATTTAAATGTGAGTGCATGCTCTATTATACAGTAATATCAATTCAGAAGCATTCTCTCAGGCGTCTGTAATTGTAGTCTGTATGGTCTAGACCAGACTGTTGTTTTGACTGGAGTCTCTCTCTCTGTTATGAGCTGGAGGCTCTTTGTCACCAAATGGATACCCAATTAAAAATGCATCAAAAATGATACTGTACATCTACAGCTACAAAACTGACAGTTATTAGAATAGTTAATATTGTGATAAAGAATGATGATGACTCAGCTTCCTTTGAACTAAAGTTAACTAAATGTGTCTTACCTCAACAAAAATGAATGTAAAGAATTCAGACTCAAGTGTTGGGAAGGTTCTAACACTTCAAAGAGAAGGAAGGGATGCTGACGCTGTTGTTTGTGTGCTCTGCTGCCCTTGAACGATTGTCAGAACAAAAATGTGACTTTGTTTAGCTATGTTTCACAACGTGTACAATGTAGAGTGAAATGCGAAACAACAGCAAACAAGTTTCTCTTTTCTACCCATTTTTATACACTGCTCCAAAAAATTAAGGGAACACTAAAATAACACATCCTAGATCTGAATGAATGAAATATTCTTATTAAATACTTTTTTCTTTACATCGTTGAATTTGCTGACAACAAAATCACACAAGAATTATCAATGGAAATCAAATTTATCAACCCTTGGAGGTCTGGATTTGGAGTCACACTCAAAATTAAAGTGGAAAAACCACACTACCGGCTGATCCAACTTTGATGTAATGTCCTTAAAACAAGTCAAAATGAGGCTCAGTAGTGTGTGTGGCCTCCACGTGCCTGTATGACCTCCTTACAACGGCTGGGCATGCTCCTGATTAGGTGGCAGACGGTCTCCTGAGGGATCCTCTCCCAGACCTGGACTAAAGCATCCGCCAACTCCTGGACAGTCTGTGGTGCAAAGTGGCGTTGGTGGATGGAGCGAGACATGATGTCCCAGATGTGCTCAATTAAATTCAGGTCTGGGGAACAGGCGGGCCAGTCCATAGCATCAATAACCTTCCTCTTGCAGGAACTGCTGACACACTCCGGCCACATGAGGTCTAGCATTGTCTTGTATTAGGAGGAACCCAGGGTCAACCGCATCAGCATATGGTCTCACAAGGGGTCTGAGGATCTCAGACCCCTTGTGAGACCATAATGGCAGTCAGCCTACCTCTGGCGAGCACATGGAGGGCTGTGCAGCCCCCCAAAGAAATGCCACCCCACACCATGACTGACCCACCGCCAAATCGGTCATGCTGGAGGATGTTGCAGGCAGCAGAACGTTCTCCACGGCGTCTCCAGACTCTGTCACGTTTGTCACATGTGCTCAGTGTGAACCTGCTTTCATCTGTGAAGAGCACAGGGCGCCAGTGGCGAATTTGCCAATCTTGGTGTTCTCTGGCAAATGCCAAACGTCCTGCACGGTGTTGGGCTGTAAGCACAACCCCCACCTGTGGACGTCAGGCCCTCATACCACCCTCATGGAGTCTGTTTCTGACCGTTTGAGCAGACACATGCACATTTGTGGCCTGCTGGAGGCCATTTTGCAGGGCTCTGGCAGTGCTCCTCCTGCTCCTCCTTGCACAAAGGCGGAGGTAGCGGTCCTGCTGCTGGGTTGTTGCCCTCCTACGGCCTCCTCCACGTCTCCTGATGTAATGGCCTGTCTCCTGGTAGCGCCTCCATGCTCTGGACACTACGCTGACAGACACAGCAAACCTTCTTGCCACAGCTCGCATTGATGTGCCATCCTGGATGAGCTGCACTACCTGAACCACTTGTGTGGGTTGTAGACTCCATCTCATGCTACCACTAGAGCGAAAGCACCGCCAGCATTCAAAAGTGACCGAAACATCAGCCAGGAAGCATAGGAACTGAGAAGTGGTCTGTGGTTATCACCTGCAGAACCACTCCTTTATTCGGGGTGTCTTGCTAATTGCCTATAATTTCCACCTGTTGTCTATTCCATTTGCACAACAGCATGTGAAATGTATTGTCAATCAGTGTTGCTTCCTAAGTGGACAGTTTGATTTCACAGAAGTGTGATTGACTTGGAGTTACATTGTGTTGTTTAAGTGTTCCCTTTATTTTTTTGAGCAGTGTATTATAGATCATTAACGTTTGCAGCTGATGACTCACACACTATTAAAGTAGAACAGAACAGTCTAATCATCTGTACTATTGTCACAAAGGCTGATGGTGTATTTTCACACACTTGCATCTGTCTTTGTAAGAAAAAATGGAGGCATTTTAAAATTTGTCATCTTTATTAAGTTAACAGAGGTAAACAGAGGTGGCATGACTGGGGATTTTGCCAACTTTAAACCACGCCTGTATGTTCTTTCTCTCTCACTCACTCACTCACTCACTCACTCACTCACTCACTCACTCACTCACTCACTCACTCACTCTCACTCTCACCCGTGCGCGCGGACATACACATACACACAACCTGCTCAGTTTAGCATTCCAGGAGAGTTATCCAATTACACCCACAGCATGACCCACATGACATTTGTAAAGTTGTGTAAAATTGACAGTGTGATTTCAGACTGAGATCCCAATAGAGATGACCTCCCAATTGCCTTATGTGATTCAGCATGACCCACATGACGTGTAAAGTTGTACAAATTGTGTAAAATTTACAGTGTGATTTTAGACTGAGCTCCCAACTGCCTCCCAGAGGACACTGCTGTTGTCAGTATCTGATGCTGTCTGTCGGCAGAGCAGGGAACAGATTTTCAAATGCTTACAGTTCAACTGCATTATCCAAGATGAGGGCAGATTAAAAAATGCACTGCATTCATTTTATAGTGTTTAACAGTTTTTCTCAGTCGCATCAAATGCTTAAATACATTTCCAGAATGTCTGATCTTAGACCCACTTTTACAAAAGTGTAAATACAATTGTTATGAATTAATACAAACTTAACTTTAATGTGTTTTGTTCACAGAATACTAACACGTTGTTTTCATCAGAAGAGAAAATGTTGCAAATGTGTTCACTGTTTCCGACTATCAGTAAATATGATAGCACACAATTGCAAATGGAGTTATCAGTAGTATGCCAAAAACAGGCCCAGTATAGGGAAAGATCTAGTCATGGGGACTGTCTAATATTTATGATTTTTCACAACATTTCAGACAGACAGAGATGCAGTGAATGAGGTTGAGTTATTTCTAAGTAACTTTAGGTTACTCCTAAATCATCATCTCCTACATTGCAAAGCTTTGCTTAGGTATTCACATTTCCTTATTTCTATTGGGGATTGTGTTTCTGCTTCAATGGAAAGTCTCCAAAACTATGAGCAGTCTATGTATTGAACACATGGAATTGGATTGTGATGAAAACAGTGAAGGAATCCTGTACACAATGTGCTTATTTAAAAAAAAAAATAATCATCAGGAATAATTGATCTAATAATGAGTTTACATTTTTTTGTGTGAAATACGCTTCAAAGGAGTGTAATTAACCCTAATTCCCTTTTGGTAGTTGATAGTATTTACAAAATTGATCATCATGACTTAGTGACGGCAAATAAAATCTATTGATCTACTGATGTTATTAAAAGACAGACCAACTTTCTGTTTTGTCAGCTTGGACTCAAAATATATGTATGTTTGTGTTTTGACGGCCTACCAAAAGGCCAAAAGGCCTCCTGCGGGGACGGGGGCTGGAACTTAAACAAATAAAAAATAAAACACATCATGACAAGAGGGACAACACAGCATGGTAGCATCACCACATGACAACAACATGGTAGCAACACCACATGGTAGCAGCACAAAACATGGTACTGTAGTAACATTTTTGGCCACAGACAACAGCACAAAGGGCAAGAGGGTAGAGACAACAATATGAATGTGTTTGCAATTTTGATGGAATCATTTGATTTTGATTCATGTATTTATGCCTTGAGAAAGCAGCTTAATTTTGCAAAATTTTTTTGCAAAAAGCCACAGAGTTCTGTGTCTTGTGAACACTGTTTCGAAAATCAACAACATTATTCCAAAAAAATGCTTATATTCGATTGAGAAAAACTGTAATGAGGAATATGATTACGTTTCAGTATGATGACATGGGTCATGGATCATTTCAAATGGCTTTGCTTAAATATGGAAATGCACTCACTCCATGGTGTGTGTGATGCATAATTGTTGAATTGTAAATTTTCCATCACGTAAATCCCACTCCCCCCTGTGGCTTTTAACCCCCCCTCCCCCCATTATGTTTGGTGAGCTTGTTTTCCAGTGTCAGGGTGATGAATGACTGGTGTGTAAATGCCCATGTGCTTCTCAAAGGAAGAGCAGTGCCATGGACACATCACACATCCTCCATCATAGAGATATAGGATCTTACTTTAAACCAGTTTGCTACAGCAGGTAAATAATCCTGTGGATTATAATTAATGGACATTTTTGTAATGGTTGATCCATTTTCAGTAACGGAAAATCAATTCTGAAATTTTAAAGTGGAAATTACAAACGTCAGAATCCTTTATAAACCTCAAATACACTAGAAGTTGTAAATGTCCTGCTGTACATCACTATCAGATGAAATACAGGAAGTTGAAGGAAACAGTCTGACAAGAGTCTTCACATGTTGTGACATGGTACGTATACAGTAAGTAACTCAAGAGTGCCTCAGTAGTTGTTTCAAGGGATGAGTTGCTGTTCCAGGAGGCTTTACTTTATGTCTGTCTTTTGGGGTAAGTATACAGCGAATGTGCTTAGCTGTGAAGATGACGTGCAGCGCGCACAGCTTACTTGAAAGGGCACATTTTCAGCTTTGTCAAAGTTGAGTTGCCACATGGAATACTTATCAGTTTGGCTCAGATCTAACGCCCCTTTTGATGTGCCTGCAGCTTACACTGATCAGCCGTGAAAAAGTTTCTCTCATTAGAAATTCTTTAAACTATCTGCTTCAAATCGCATTAGTGGAGCATAGAAAACTCCCTAGTGATGCAGACCACACAGTAATTGTACTGCATAAAGCACCTAATAGAGTAAAATGTGTATTGGGGGACGGAGCCTGACATATGGAATTGTTTTAAGATGGTCAAACTATGGGTAATTTTTCTATTTGATTTAGAATTTTAAGACCCCTTTAGGTATAAAAAAAATATATTAAAAAATGAATTGATAAAATGTAGATTATAGGCTAAAGCCCATAAAAACACATTGAATAACACATTTATAAATGGCAAAAGGGACAGTCAAAAATAAATGATAAGAAATAAGCACCCCATACCATCACACCTCCTCTTACATGCTTCACGGTGGGAACCACACATGCGGATATCATCCATTCACCTACTCTGCGTCTCATAAAGACACTGCGGTTGGAACCAAAAATCTCAAATTTGGACTCATCAGACCAGAGGACAGATTTCAACCGGTCTAATGTCCATTGCCCATGAATCTTGGCACAAGCAAGTCTCTTTTTCTAATGGGTGTCCTTAAGTAGTGGTGTCTTTGTAGCAATTCGGCCATGAAGGCCTGATTTACGCAGTCTGATCTGAACAGTTGATGTTGAGATGTGTCTGTTACTTGAACTCTGTGAAGCATTTATTTGGGCTGCATGCTTTATTTAGGCTGCATTTATCCTCTGCAGCAGAGGTAACTCACAGTCTTCCTTTCCTGTGGCGGTCCTCATGAGAGCCAGTTTCATCATAGCGCTTGATGGTTTTTGCAACTGCGCTTGACATTTTCTGGATGGACTGTTGTTTCTGTCACACCTTGATCTGTTTCAACTGTCTTTGTGATTGACTCCACCCCCCTCCAGGTGTTGCCCATCTTCTCCATTATCCCCTGTGTATTTATACCTGTGTTGTCTGTTGCCAGTTTGTCAAGTCCACCAGCGTTTTTGTGTCTCAGCTCCTGCTTTTCCCAGTCTCTCTTTTTCTCACCCTCCGGGTTTTGACCTTGCTTGTCCTGACTCTGAGCCCGCCTGCCTGAACACTCTGCCTGGCCCTGACCCTGTGCCTGCCTGCCGTCTGGTACTGTTGCTCCACCTCTGGTTTACTGACCCCTACCCACACACAGTGAAACCCAGGCTACCTAACTATGATTCTCAATCAGAGACAACTAATGACACCTGCCTCTGATTGAGAACCATACTAGGCCGAAACATAGAAATACCCAAAACATAGAAAATCAAACAGACTGCCCACCCAACTCACGCCCTGACCATACTAAATAAATACAAAAACAAAGGAAATAAAGGTCAGAACGTGACAGTACACCCCCCCCCCCCCCACCCCCCCCCCAAGGTGCGGACTCTGGCCGCAAAACCTTAACCTATAGGGGAGGGTCTGGGTGGGCGTCTGTCCGCGGTGGCAGCTCTGGTGCTGGGCGCCTCTGGGCTGAGGGGCACTAGCGGCCCCTGGCTGACTGGCGGCACTGGCGGCCCCTGGCAGACTGGTGGCTCAGATGGCGCTGGGCAGACGGGTGGCTCAGGCGGCGCTGGGCAGACGGGTGGCTCAGGCGGCGCTGGGCAGACGGGTGGCTCCGGCAACGCTGGAGAGGAAGGCTCTGGCAGCGCTGGACTGAGTAGCTCTGGTAGCGCCGAACAGGCGGGAGACTCCGGCTGCACTGGAGAGGAGGAAGGCTCTGGCAGCGCTGGAAAGGTGGGAGACTCCGGCAGCACTGGAGAGGAGGAAGGCTCCGGCAGCGCTAGAGAGGCGGGAGACACCGGCAGCGCTGGAGAGGAGGAAGGCTCTGGCAGCGCTGGACAGGCGGGAGCACCTGTAAGGATGAGCCGGAGAGACAGCCTGGTGCGGGGGGCTGCCACCGGAGGGCTGGTGCGTGGAGGTGGTGACGGATAGACCGGACCGTGCAGGCGCACTGGAGCTCTTGAGCATCGAGCCTGCCCAACCTTACCCGGTTGAATGGTCCCGGTCGCCCTGCCCGCACTGGGCTATGCAGGCGAACCGGGGACACCGTGCGCAAGGCTGGTAAGCCGGCCCAAGGAGACGCACTGGAAACCAGATGCGTAGAGCCGGCTTTATGGCACTTGGCTCGATGCCCACTCTAGCCCGGCCGATACGCGGAGCTGGAATGTACCGCACCGGGCTATGCACCCGCACTGGGGACACCGTGCGCTTCACAGCATAACACGGTGCTTGCCCGGTCTCTCCAGCCCCCCGGTAAGCACAGGAAGTTGGCGCAGGTCTCCCAGCTGGCTTCACCACACTTCCTGTATGCCCCCCCCAATACATTTTTGGGGCTGACTCTCGGGCTTCCATCCACGCCGCCGTGCTGCCTCCTCATACCAGCGCCTCTCCGCCTTCGCCTCCTCCAGCTCTTCTTTGGGGCGGCGATATTCTCCAGGCTGTGCCTTTACCTTCCAATTCTTCCTCCCATGTCCATTCCTCTTTTCGCTGCTGTTGCTGTTGCCCATTACCACGCCGCTTGGTCCTGTTGTGGTGGGTGATTCTGTAACGGTTCTCTAGTGGTGAAGGAGAGGCGGACCAAAATGCAGCGTGGTTTCTTTGATTCATGTTTAATAACAAAAAAAGATAAACACAAACACTATAAAACAATAAACGTGGAAACTCAAAAACAGCCCTATCTGGTGCAAAACACAGAGACAGGAACAATCACCCACAAACACACAGTGAAACCCAGGCTACCTAAGTATGATTCTCAATCAGAGACAACTAATGACACCTGCCTCTGATTGAGAACCATAATAGGCCGAACCATAGAAATACCCAAAACATAGAAAATCAAACATAGACTGCCCACCCAACTCACGCCCTGACCATACTAAATAAATACAAAAACAAAGGAAATAAAGGTCAGAACGTGACACTGTGTGTGTGTGTGTATATATATATATATATATATATATATATATATATATATATATATATATACTGCTCAAAAAAATAAAGGCAACACTAAAATAATACATCCTAGATCTGAATGAATGAAATATTCTTATTAAATACTTTTTTCTTTACATCGTTGAATGTGCTGACAACAAAATCACACAAAAATGATCAATGGAAATTTATCAACCCATGGAGGTCTGGATTTGGAGTCACACTCAAAATTAAAGTGGAAAACCACACTTCAGGCTGATCCAACTTCGATGTAATGTCCTTAAAACAAGTCAAAATGAGGCTCCACGTACCTGTATTACCTCCCTACAACGCCTGGGCATGCTCCTGATGAGGTGGCGGATGGTCTCCTGAGGGATCTCCTCCCAGACCTGGACTAAAGCATCCGCCAACACCTGGACAGTCTGTGGTGCAACGTGGCGTTGGTGGATGGAGTGAGACATGATGTCCCAGATGTGCTCAATTGGATTCAGGTCTGGGGAACAGGCGGGCCAGTCCATAGCATCAATGCCTTCCTCTTGCAGGAACTGCTGACACACTCCAGCCACATGAGGTCTAGCATTGTCTTGCATTAGGAGGAACCCAGGGTCACCAGCATATTGTCTCACAAGGGGTCTGAGGATCTCATCGCGGTACCTAAGGTCAGGCTACCTCTGGCGAGCACATGGAGGTGCGGCCCCCCAAAGAAATGCCACCCCACACCATGACTGACCCACCGCCAAACCGGTCATGCTGGAGGATGTTGCAGGCAGCAGAACGTTCTCCACGGCGTCTCCAGACTCTGTCATGTCTGTCACATGTGCTCAGTGTGAACCTGCTTTCATCTGTGAAGAGCACAGGGCGCCAGTGGCGAATTTGCCAATCTTGGTGTTCTCTGGCAAATGCCAAACGTCCTGTATGGTGTTGGGCTGTAAGCACAACCCCCACCTGTGGACGTCGGGCCCTCATCCCACCCTCATGGAGTCTGTTTCTGACCGTTTGAGCAGACACATGCACATTTGTGGCCTGCTGGAGGCCATTTTGCAGGGCTCTGGCAGTGCTCCTCCTGCTCCTCCTTGCACCCCTCATATCACCCTCATGGAGTCTGTTTCTGACCGTTTGAGCAGACACACTCACATTTGTGGCCTGCTGGAGGTAATTTTGCAGGGCTCTGGCAGTGCTCCTCCTGCTCCTCCTTGCACAAAGGCGGAGGTAGCGGTCCTGCTGCTGGGTTGTTGCCCTCCTACGGCCACCTCCACGTCTCCTGATGTACTGGCCTGTCTCCTGGTAGCGCCTCAATGCTCTGGACACTACGCTGACAGACACAGCAAACCTTCTTGCCACAGCTCGCATTGATGTGCCATCCCGGATGAGCTGCACTACCTGAGCCACTTGTGTGGGTTGTAGACTCCGTCTCATGCTACCACTAAAGTGAAAGCACCGCCAGCATTCAAAAGTGACCAAAACATCAGCCAGGAAGCATAGGAACTGAGAAGTGGTCTGTGGTTATCACCTGCAGAACCACTCCTTTATTGGGGGTGTCTTGCTAATTGCCTATAATTTCCACCTGTTTTCTATTCCATTTGCACAACAGCATGTGAAATGTAGTGTCAATCAGTCTTCCTTCCTAAGTGGACAGTTTGATTTCACAGAAGTGTGATTGACTTGGAGTTACATTGTGTTGTTTAAGTGTTCCCTTTATTCTTTTGAGCAGTGTATATATATATACATTGTTGAAGTCTTGTTGAAGTCGGAAGTTTACATACACCTTAGCCAAACCTTAGCCAGTTTTCACAATTCCTGACATTTAATCCTAGTAAAAAAAATCCCTGTCTTAGGTCAGTTAGGATCACCACTTTATTTTAAGAATGTGAAATGTCAGAATAATAGTAGAGAGAAAGATTTATTTCAGCTTTTATTTCTGTCTTCACATTTACAGTGGGTCAGAAGTTTACATACACTCAATTAGTATTTGGTAGCATTGCCTTTAAACTGTTTTACTTGGGTCAAATGTTTTGGGTAGCCTTCCACAAGCTTCCCACAATAAGTTGAGTGAATGTTGGCCCATTCCTCCTGACAGAGCTGGTATAACTGAGTCAGGTTTGTAGGCCTCCTTCCTCACACAAGCTTTTTCAGTTCTGCCCACATATTTTCTATGGGATTGAGGTCAGGGCTTTGTGATGACCACTCCAATACCTTGATTTTGTTGTTCTTAAGCCATTTTGCCACAATTTTGGATGTATGCTTGGGGTCATTGTCCATTTGGAAGACCCATTTGCGACCAAGCTTTAACTTCCTGACTGATGTCTTGAGAAGTTGCTTCAATATATTCACATAATTTTCCATCCTCATGATACCATCTATTTTGTGAAGTGCACCAGTCCCTCCTGCAGCAAATCACCCCCACAACATGATTCTGCCACCCCCTAGCTTCACAGTTGGGATGCTGTTCTTCGGCTGGCAAGCCTCCCCCTTTCTCCTCCACACATAATGATGGTCAGTCTGGCCAAACAGTTCTATTTATATTTCATCAGACCAGAGGACATTTCTCCAAAAGGTACGATCTTTTGCCCCATGTGCAGTTGCAATCTTCCAAGCTGTTTAAAGGCACAGTCAACTTAGTGTATGTACACTTCTTACCCACTGTAATTGTGATACCGTGAAATAATCTGTCTGTAAACAACGGTTGGAAAAATGACTTGTGTCATGCACATAGTAGATGTCCTTACCAACTTGCCAAAACTATAGTTTCTTAACATGAAATTTGTGGAGTGGTTGAAAAACGAGTTTTAATGACTCCAACATAAGTGCATGTAAACTTCAGACTTCAACTGTATATACATATATTTGTTATACATATTTAACCCCTTTTTTGGGCAGGCTCTAAACTACCCTCATTTTTTTTATATATAATATTTTTTATTTCACCTTTATTTAACCAGGTAGGCAAGTTGAGAACAAGTTCTCATTTACAATTGCGACCTGGCCAAGATAAAGCAAAGCAGTTTGACACATACAACGACACAGTGTTACACATGGAGTAAAACAAACATACAGTCAATAATACAGTATAAACAAGTCTATATACGATGTGAGCAAATGAGGTGAGATAAGGGAGGTAAAGGCAAAAAAAGGCCATGGTGGCAAAGTAAATACAATATAGCAAGTAAAACACTGGAATGGTAGATTTGCAATGGAAGAATGTGCAAAGTAGAAATAAAAATAATGGAGTGCAAAGGTGCAAAATAAATAAATTCATTAAATACAGTAGGGAAAGAGGTAGTTGTTTGGGCTAAATTATAGATGGTCTATGTACAGGTGCAGTAATCTGTGAGCTGATCTGACAGTTGGTGCTTAATGCTAGTGAGGGAGATAAGTGTTTCCAGTTTCAGAGATTTTTGTAGTTCGTTCCAGTCATTGGCAGCAGAGAACTGGAAGGAGAGGCGGCCAAAGGAGGAATTGGTTTTGGGGGTGACTAGAGAGATATACCTGCTGGAGCGTGTGCTACAGGTGGGAGATGCTATGGTGACCAGCGAGCTGAGATAAGGGGGGACTTTACCTAGCAGGGTCTTGTAGATGACATGGAGCCAGTGGGTTTGGCGACGAGTATGAAGCGAGGGCCAGCCAACGAGAGCGTACAGGTTGCAATGGTGGGTAGTACATGGGGTTTTGGTGACAAAACGGATTGCACTGTGATAACTGCATCCAATTTGTTGAGTAGGGTATTGGAGGCTATTTTGTAAATGACATCGCCAAAGTTGAGGATTGGAAGGATGGTCAGTTTTACAAGGGTATGTTTGGCAGCATGAGTGAAGGATGCTTTGTTGCGAAATAGGAAGCCGATTCTAGATGTAACTTTGGATTGGAGATGTTTGATGTGTTTGCTTTATTGAACCAGTACCGTTTACCTTCAGATGAGTCCCGTGGCACTTGTGGGGGTCGTAGAGCGAAATGGATGTAAAGAGTCTCCCCTTTACATAGATTGTTTTGTAGGCCAAACCGTTCGGACGCTACAAACATTTATGTGAGAAAACAAATGTTCGAGATGTCTCATGGTCTGACAAACAACGCTCTCGTTCTGCCACCATTCACCGCAGATGCGGATGTGTGACACTGGTGGAGAACATCCAATGTGTGACACTGGTGGAGACACATCCAATGTGTGACACTGGTGGAGACACATCCAATGTGTGACACTGGTGGAGACACATACAATGCAAAAAATAAATATATCTTGCTGAAATTGACAGATTTTTATGGGAATTTTTGTTATGTTAATCAACTATATTTGGTTATACCCTGGTCTAAAGTTACAGCAAGATGTTTTGCTTTTAATTCGGTTCACCTTTTCTTCTGTCAGCAGACGCCAATTGTCTCCACACACGGAGGGTGAGATTGTAGTAAAAGCCATGCCATGGACCTGCCCTCAAGCTAGTGGTAATCAATGCAGGGAGAAAAACGAATTAGTGCGACAAATTTTCACGTTACAGACACAATCAAGGTCCAACACAGGGGAAAAGGAGTGCTGTTGAATTACAGCTTGGGTGTTGTGTCCCCTCTCCCCTCCATCCCTTCGCCCCTCTCCCTTCTCCTCTCCCCTCTATCCCACTCCGTTACCCTCAGGGTGTATCCACAGACCCACAGCGGTCAACCCAAGAAATATGACAGCAATATGTACAGGCAGTTGGCTTGACGCTGCTGCTTCCTCTTGTAGCACAGTCACCACAACAAAGTCACAATAATGCTTTCCAATCAAAAATGCATGTGGTTACGTTAATTATTAATCATGCCCTTTATATAATTGCTGTTCCTCTGTGTATTGAATTATTGAGAGGATAGGGAGAATTCTGTATATTTCTCTGGCTGGCACCCAAGAGTTTCTCTCCAGCAATTGCAGAAGAGGAGGCTGGTGGGAGGAGTTACATATGTAGGATCTTAATTTGAGCATGTTTGCAACAGGAGGAAAATAATCCTGGAGCAACAGGAAATGTGAATTAATATGTGGATTATACTTAATGGACATTTTTGTTGGGGTTGATACATTTTTCATTAGGGCAAATCAAGTCTGACATTTCAAAGTAGAAATTACAAACATTAAATGCTTTTTTAAAACTGAAATACACTACAAGTTTGCATTTCCTGCAAATGTTCTCAGCAACAAAAGTGTGATCAAATGAAGATCCTACGTTTGTATAGGAGGACGGGCTCCTTGTAAGGGCTGGAATTTTATCAGTAGAATGGAGTAAAACACATGTTTCCATGTGTTTGGTACCATTCCATTGACACCATTCCAGACATTACGATAAACCTGTCCTCCCGAAGCTCCCCCCACCAGCCTCCTTTGAATTACAGATGTTTTTCTACTGCATCTGGTCTGGTGAGGACTACTGGCAAGAAGAATATCTGAGAGACAGCAAAACAGAGACGCTTTCTCTCTGGATCCCCAATTGGATGTTTGGAAACCTTTTACCTCACCATTACATCATTTAGCAAATGCCGACTCACAAAAAGCATGTATCCATAGAATTCTGTATGAGATGACAAAATGTGTTCACACTATATTCTAGCACACACACACATGCACACACACATATTTGCAGTCCCATATTATCATAGTGATGGGATTACAGCTCAAAATCCTTGTCATATCTAAAGAAGATCTGCTGATATTGCTTTGGGATCAGATACCAGTTAATTCAATATTATGACTAAATTCAAATCACCAAACATCCACAAGTTAGCCAATATAAAGAGAAAATTACTGTAATGAAAAGGGATCATCAAAATACACATCTCTACCCAATCCAAATGAAACACAGCTGATTTAGCATTCCTCCTCCCTTTCTTAGGACTCTCTCCAGTAAGAGAAGAGCTTATCGAGGCACCGTCTCAGGGTGATATTTCCATGAGATTTTGTGCAAACAAATTACACGTCCCCCGTCACACCCTGAATTATTAACTGGGTGATATCTCCAAGCTGTAGACACATCCACACATCCAGGCACAGCAACCCTGGAGCCGTGACTCACATCTGTCATGACGCCTAGCTGACGTTAGATACAGGGAGCTGTTGGGAAGCAGGCCCAAACAATACATTATTCTGTCCTCACTTCCCAAATGGTAGAAAGCTCCTTAAAGCAATTCACAGCAGTATTATGGCTGATTTATTCGTCGATAGTAAAGCTGCCAGACTTGGAAACCATTTATGTGATAACAGCAGTGTTGAATTGCAGTGATTACAGAGCAATAGGCATATTTCACAGGTGTGGGTTTTATTTCAGTATAACAGGAGTGTTAAAGATTTTGTTGACGGCGGTGAGATTCAGTTTGACTGTTGACCAGGGGAGTCATGCACTCCAAAAATCTGAAGGGCAACAAATTACGTGAGGATGGCTAGGGGGTGGTCCGGAGGCCTACAATCTTTTCCTGCAATCTAAAGCCATAATCATTATGCTTAATTTTATCTAACAAATAAGTAAATATTTCTGCATATCTCAGCATACTGTACCGTTGAGCTGTCTGGATCCTCCTGTCTTGTGATTCTTCTTTTTTAAGAAACTAAATATTCTTCTCTGTATCTCTGCTAAAATCTGGGTAAAAGATTGAAAGGAATGTTAGTCTATTTCTGTATCTTTAGTTAATACTCGATTTTTCTAAAGTCGACCAACGTTGCCAGCAGGCATGCCAGCTAAAATAGTTAGACAAGCTAGCTACTCTAACTTGATTGATATTCTGAAATGGCTTCTTGGTAACTAGTTATGAGGTTGGGAACCTATCTAGCTAATGCCAACTTCATAAAATTGCTAGGTGGGTATTACAGAAAAAGAGGACAAATCTCAGGTGGCACATGCCCCTGTGCCCCCTATGGGCATGACGCCTCTGCTGTTGACAGATTTTTAGAAATTTCCCCTATGGCTGTACTTAATCTTCACACATGGCGACAACAGGAAAACCTGCTCACACACACGCATGTAGGCATGCACAGTCACAGGCAGGCAGTATGGCAGTGTGCACACACACATACTGCCACAGCCACCTGTGTTTAATGTTGCAGGCCCATCAACTATGGCCTTATGGGTGCTCATCAAAATCACTATGTCATATACTGTCTTAGCTCCTGTCCATCACCAATATTTGCTAATTTATAAAACATTTAAGACAGAAATAACTTATTTACATAAGTAGTCAGATTCTTTGCTATGAGACTTGAAATTGAGCTCAGATGCATCCTCTTTCCATTGATCATCCTTGAGATGTTTCTACAACTTGATTGGAGTCCACCTGTCGTAAATTAAATTGATTGGACATGATTTGGAAAGGCACACGCCTTTCTATAAAAGGTCCCACAGTTGACAGTGCATGTCAGAGAAAAATTCAAGCCAAGAGGTCAAAGAAATTGTCCGTAGCGCGCCGAGACAGGATTCTGTTGAGGCACAGATCTGGGGAAGGGTACCAAAAAATGTCTACAGCAATTTAGGTACCCAAAAACACAGTGGCCACCATCATTCTTAAATGGAAGAAGTTAGGAACTCTGGCCAAACTGAGCAATCAGGGGAGTAGGGCACCGCAATTGTTACGTCTGGAGGAAACCTGGCAGCATTCCTATGGTGAAGCATGGCGGTGGTAGCATCATGCTGTGGGGACATTTTTCAGCGGCAGGGACTGGGAGACTCATCAGGATCGAGGAAAACATTTACGGATCCTTGATGAAAACCTGCTCCACAGAGCTCAGGACCTCAGACTGGGGTGAAGGTTCACCTTCCAACAGGACACCGACCCTAAGCACACAGCCAAGACAACGCAGGGGTGGCTTCGGGACAAGTCTCTGAATGTCCTTGAGTGGCCCAGCCAGAGCCCAGACTTAAACCCAATTGAACATCTCTGGAGAGACCTGAAAATAGCTGTGCAGTAACACTCCCCATCCAACCTGACAGAGCTTCAGATGATCTGCAGAGAAGAATGGGAGAAACTCCCCAAATACAGGTGTGACAAAATTATAGCCATACCCAAAAGACTTGAAGCTGTAATCACTGCCAAAGTTGCTTCAACAAAAGTACTGAGTGAAGGATCTGAATACTTGTCTAAATGTAGAATTTCCTGTTTGTATTTTTTATGAATTTGCAAAATGTATAAAAACCTGTTTTTGCTTTGTCATTATGGGGTATTGTGTGTAGATTGAAGAGCAAAAATGGTTCTCAGGTGGTTGAGGGGCAGCTCTTGGTGAGGGGGGGGGGTCTTGGAGGGCTGGTGGCCTGGTGGGTGGGAGCTTGGGCCGGTGGCTGATGGGTCAATGGTTCAGGTCCCCAATTTTGACCTTGCGGGAGATCTGTTGACGTGCCCTTGAGCAGGGCGTTGACACTGCTTGCTTCTGTGGGTCACTCTGGATGGGAGTCTGTTAGAGGACTAATGTGCTGTCGATGTTGAGCGGATTCCCTGCAAGTAGACTGTATGTTTTATATATTCAATAAAACATGTTAAATTAATACATTTAGAATAGAGCTGTAACATAACAAAATGTGGAAAAAGTCAAGGGATGTAAATACTTTCCGAATGCACTGCTTGCTCATTGGATTCTCTTTCGGCCTATTCAAGATCATGTGCATGGGGTCTACAGGGAACTCAGATTGGCTGGGTGGCTAGTCTCAACTGTCAGGCTCTCTCAGACCCAGTAATGTAAGACTCTTAAAATGCATATCTCAAGCCCAGCCATGACGGTGCCTCGGACATTCCCTCATACTGTTGGAGCCCCCCCTGGCCTGTGGGTAACCACTCTGCAGATGACGTCTCTAGTGTTTGCAGTTACCTTTTATACTACAGGGAGGCTGACTCACAGTAGGTGGTTTGGCTATGTGGACAAACAGTGTTTGGCTGTATTTTGTGTTTAATGGTGTTAAACTGGATGTAACATGGGATGAATTCCAATAATGAAATGCACAGTAACTTATTGCATACTATCTCACATACTAATAAACAATGCTAGGCGTACACTTCTATGCTACAATATATTCCTCAAATCACACATTCCATTAGAATGTGAAGCCCCATTAACATAGCAACATATGGCCTTTGGGATGTATTATGCAGGTGAATAGAATTGAAGGTCACCCACAAGCAGTGCAGAATCCTTTAGCAAAAAGGAAGGTATTACATTTTTCTTTCAGAAATGGCAGGTTTTTATCATTTTCTTCTTGAGACCGATAGAAAAATGGGCCATCCGTGTGTGTTGATTGTTCAGTGAAGGCAATTCCACCCGGTGAAGTGATATGTATTGAATTAAGAAAAACATGCAGTAGGCTGTGCACATTGATGCCTTATATCAGCATTTACCAACCCTCTCCTGGGGAGCCACCGGATAGTCCACATATTTGTTACAGCCCTGTAACTCTTCTAAGAAAAGAAAACAGTGGAGAGGAGAGGTATTTACCATATTTTGGATTGACTAGGCCTAGATATTATAAATTCCATAATCCAGAAGGGTGTGTAGAGCATTCGGCTATAACTTGCTGTGAAATTAGATGGCTTTATTCAAGAATTGTGTTGAGGACAATATACATTTACCGTTACATTTACCGACCAAGGAGGAGGAAAGAAAAACAATATCAGCTATGACCCGGCTATAGCTTGTGTCAGTGTAAGTAAAATGTATTTGACAGTGTGTGATTAATGTGGATGACGTCACGCTTGGATAATAACCATTTCATCAAAAAACACATACCATTGTTGTTCTGGGCAGTGTCATTCATTTATCGGGGAACACTATGTGAGTTGGATGCAGCACACCATATTCCAGACTTTTCTTTGTTAAATCCACCATTACATGAGTACATTTTACAAACTTTTTTTATTAGAAAAAATGTATGCTGAACAGAATTGTAAGAATTACAGATACCAGGGCCGGTTCTAGCCTTTTCGGGGCCCTAAGCGAGATTTGGTTGGGCGGGCACCCCCACCAAGTGGGCAAAAAACATTTGTGGTCCCCCCTCTTGGAGGTGGAGAGAAAACTGTGTTTTAAAGTTTATTTCCTGCAGTTCTATCGCCATGGGGCGGAGAGAAAATGTGAACATTTTATAAAAATGTCATGCAATTCTACTCATTTTGCCATGGGGTAGAGGGATGTTTTTGTAGTTTTAAAGCAAGTTTTCTGCAGTTCTACACATTTTGCCATAGGACACATAGAACATTTAGTAATTTTATAAAAAAGGTCCTGTAATTCTACACATTTTGCCATGACTTATGCCATGTTAATGATATCTGAGTGAGAGTGACTAACAAAACCAATGTGGGTCTCCTGTAGGTCAGGGCGCCTGGGCACATGCTCTGCATGCCCGGCCGGTACTCAGCCATGATTATTACAAATTACAAACTGGCTAGACTAACTTACCAATCAATAAATTGTTAGCTGACATAGCTAATTAGGTGACTGTCAGTGACTGACAAAACCAGATTAAAACTGGTGACGCACAACCAAATTTCAAACATGAACCTTATGTAATCTACTATTATAACTTTCAACAGTAAGTTGAGACCCCACGACCGTTTATGTCGCTTATGCCTGGAGCCGGCCCTGACAGATACTGTATACGCTGAGATATGGTTAAGTAAGCTGAATTTTCTCAAATTTGTCCAACTCAGAAGGAAATGTACTATCTTAATTTGTGCTGCTTGGATTGACAGCTTGACTCTGAAAATACGGTTAAGCTTCCCTTTCCAACTCTTCATGACATTTCTATCATCACAGGTTTGGGTTTCTAAGTAGGAAATTCCTTCACGTAGAAAAAGCAGTAATGTACAATATCAACTATTCCTCACACCCAGCCGCTTCCCTAAAGACACTGCTACACTGACACTACTATCTGTTATTTGTTTGCATCTTTGCCGTTTAGCCCAGGCATTTATTTTGGGATGAAGGCAATATGCCCTCGTTTCTTCATACGCTGTCAATCATATCACCGTTGTTTTCCTTTTTTTCAGAGGCTTTGAACGTTGTCAGTAGGACTCTACAGTGGAAGATGACATTTTAATTTCAAAAGGCCTGACAGGAAGGCATGGGCAATATGAGCAGAGGTCTTCCTGTCTGCAGAGTGCTTTCAGAAAGAATAACCACAGACGACAGTCTTCCTGGGGGCAGCAACAGCATCCTCGAGACAGTGAGAAGCAGACAGGATGTGTAGGCATTGGGACTGGAAGAGTGTTATGGTACTGAGGAATAAATACTCACAGTGAGACCTCAGAACTCAGGGGAATCCCTCCCTCCCGAAGGTAGGCTGTGTTGAGATCAACCTGGCAGAGACAAAGGTTCTGTATTGCACTCCCAATAATACACCCCTTTCTGTGACATTTTATGTACTTTTATATTAAATTAATATACATTTGGTTACATTATTCTTATTATGAACAACTCTGGCCATTGAAATGTTCAAATATGTCATTTTATCACAACTCAGGATATGACACAGGAGGCGGATGAATCAGTTCTCCGATAATTTATCATAACACGCAAAGGGCAGGTCAAGGACAGGTAAAGGTTCGTAACCAGGTCAGAGGAGTCCGACAGGTACAGGACGGCAGACAAGCTCAGGGTCAGGGAAGGCAGAAAGGTCAGAAACGCAAAAGCTAAAAACAGAAACTAGAGCGCATGGACAAATAGGAAAGATGCTGAGACAACCTGACGAAACATGACCAACTGGCAAAAGACCAACAGAAAACGCAGGTATAAGTACACAGGGGATAATATGAGACACCTGGTGGGGGGTGGAGACAAGGGTGTGACACATTTTTAAAGCACCCCAGGGATGGGTAAAATAATCTGTAAAAAGAGCAAGCTATGGCCCTGAGATGTGTCACTACGCTGGATCAGCAGAAGCCCTCCCGTCACCATCATTATGAGCTAGTTAGCCATCACTA